>NC_062215.1:17522143-18136910 GCF_902686445.1 Sciurus carolinensis
CGTTGTTGTGTTTGTTCATTGCGGAGCGCGCATCTGGCCTGTTCTCACGAGCGTCTGCGAACTCCCGGGACACTAGCACCCCGAAATCGGCGTCCTCGCTGCAGCCGCCCCACTTCCAGCCTTCTCCGGGTGGCCCCTTATGATGAGAATCGCAGCCGCAGATGGTGGAGGTGCCCTCGGCGCAGGAGCGCGTGACGGCGAAGGCCACGCCGGCCGAGGCGATGGCATGCACGAAGGCCGACTCGCGGGTGGCTGCGGGAGCGACAGGGGGAGGCAGCGCTCAGGTGGGCGCCTGGGACGCACCAGCCCTCCTCCACCTCTCCAGCTAGGAGGAGGAAGAGGAGGGAGTGTTTAATGGCTCACCAGCCCCTAAGGAAGAGGGACCAGACCCTGTGGGTATCCCACTTGCCCGGTGAGTAAACTGAATCCCAGGGCATTGAACAGCCCAGGGCCCCAAATGCTGCTACCGAGCAGAGCAGACTGCACAAACCGAGCAGAAATAACAGCTCCTGGCAGGTGTTGATGGAATAAGGTAGCCAGGCTGTCTTGCCCCTGGCCACCTGCCCATCACCCTCCCAAACTCCAGAGACACCAGCACAGTCCTGAGACCTCTCCACTCCAAGAAAGTTTGACGTCTGTGAGGGGCGAGGCCCGGGAATCTACAGCCTAAACCTACCCAATCCACCCATTTCCCGTCTGCTTGGGCAAACGTTGTTTAAAACCTTTGCTGAGCCTCGGTTACACTCTGTAAAATGGGTACAGTTTCTCTCTGCCACTGGAGTTCCTCACCAGGAAAGCAGGGGCTGATGCCTGCCTCTTCCCCTTTCCCTTCCCTTCTCCCACCCCAAAGCCAAGGTCTTGAACTGAGAAGGTCAGGATCCTTCCAAGACAGTTGGGCAAGGACAGTTCCTCTGGTTCTGCCCCAGGGGAAATTCTCAGAGGTGTCCCCCATTAAGGCTAGCCACCCTCAAATGTTGGGTATGCACGAATGCTGCGCTGTGTGTGTGTGTGTGTGTGTGTGTGTTTCCATTTAATATTCTTAACACTACAGATTTGCACATTGTTGGTTAGGGAGGCAAAGGACTGCAAGACTTGCAGTTCAACATCCCCCCTCTTAAAGACGAGGACCCTAGAGCGGGAAGGTGACCGGCAACCTTGAACAGGAGGCAAGACACGAGGCAGTCCTGGGAGCCAGAACTCCCACCTCCTTTCCTGGGCTGTGGCTACCGTTCTGAGTGCTGGGGAGCAGGCGCTCCACAGACTAGAAGGTAGACTTCAAAGCCACTGCTGCCTCCTTGGGGCCCGACACCCTCCAGGGCCACCTGCAGAGCAGGGGCCCGTCCCACTTGCACCACGCCGTAACCCGCGCAGCACCCGCGACCGCGAGCCCGACGGCCGCGGCTTGGGACTCTGTGCCCCGGCGTCCATCCGGCCTCAGGCTCCCGCCGCCCCAGCCCAGACCCTCCCGGCCTCGGCGCCCGCTGGGAGGGGGCCGAGGGCGAGCTCGCGGGCGCCCCTGGCTTCCGGCGGCCCGCGGCCTCTCGCGGCGGCGGCGGCGCCCGGCCCCGGGCTGCGCTCGGTTCCCAGCCCCGGGAACGCGGGGGCGGCGGGGGCGGGGCGGGGATTAGCCTGGGAGCGGCGCTGACAGCCCCGCTGTGCCGGTCCCCGTCCGGCGGGGCCCGCTGGGCCGCTCAATCCGCCTTTGTTCGCGCGGTGTCACACCGCATTACCCGCATAATGCGGCCGCCGGGCCCGGGCCGCCGGGCCGGCCGCCACCGCGTAGCAACGGGCGGCTCCCGCGGCCGGGCCGCGCCCCCGGCCCCGGCGCCGGCCGCGCGATCTCCATTGAGCCGGTGGCCCCCGCCCCCGCGCCGCGCCGAGTGGCCAGAGGGCGTGTGAATGGCGCGGCGGCCACAGCGGGCCGGGCCGGGGGCGCGGCGGGGGGCGGCGCTCACGCCCTTTGCGAGCCTCCCGGGGACAGAGGCCTCCAGCGCCCGCGCTGCCGCCTGCGCCCGGCCATCGCGGCCTCGTCCCTTCCGGCCGCCGACCCCCCAACCCCATCCCCTCTGGACTGCTCCTCTCTGCCTCCAGCCGACGCCCCGGGTCGCCCCTCCGGGCCGGCCCAGTCCCTGGGGTTGTTCTCGGCCAGCGCCTAAGTCGTGCGCCCGGAACAGCCGGACTCTGGGTCGCCTGAGTCTCCAGGCGGTGGTCAGAGATTAAACCTTGGCTGCCCCCATAGCCGGAGGCCTCGGGCTTGCCAACCCGTGCAAAGGTTGGGGCGGGGGTGTGCAAAAGGGCCTGGAGGCAGGTTGGAGCCCGGGTTCACCGCCCGCGCGCCAGGCACTGGGGCGCGTGGGCGCCTTCCCCGAGACTCACCCCTCGGTTTTCATCAGAGCCCCAGCATCTCTGACCTACATCCTTTGCCCCGCAACACAAACCCGCCCTCTTGCAATTTAGGGACGAAGGCATGTGCCAGACCCACAGGGGCAATGTAGAACGTCAAACATTGAGAGCCGGCCAAAAGCTCAAAGACCCGCTTCTCACCGGCTAATGTCAGCAGCGGGAAGAGCAGTCAGAAGCTGGCGAGCGCGTCGCGACGCCAGGCTGTTTGATTAAGCGCTACCTGGCCCAAGGTGGGGCAGCGGAAGCCGGTGAGACCGACACGCCGGCGAGATCTGGTTTGAAATGCAAGCCGCCGCCACTTGGCCCCAATTAGAGGCCAAACCTTTTATCTAAACAAGGAATAATTAGCTTTGGTAATAGAAGCGTAAACAGAATCATCATCCATTGATTTGCTAATTGCCCTCCCATCCCATGATAATAGCCAGCATTTTGCCTGTAGGTCTGACAGACCCTGTGCACCTGAGGCACAGGTAAAGGGGTATTACACTCTAAAATGGGAGTAGTCAGTCGCTCCACCCCCGCCACTCCGCACCCCGTAGACTGGCACTCAGATACCTTTTCTTTCTGGTGTAAATGCAGCTATCGATTCCTTCTAAAAGGAGGGAGGAACGGGCTTCCTGGTTTGAATGGAAAACTCCAGTGAAGGAAAGGCCCAGCTACTTACTAAATTCTTGAACTCTACAATTCCTCCAAGAAGTGCCCATTTCTAGCCCAGAGCTCAAGAGCCCCAAAGTCCTCTTATTGGGAGCTGTTGTCCCAACATTAAACGGTCAAATCACCTTCCTCTCAACCACTCGAGGTTCAGCCAATTAGTACCCCAGGTTGCAAGACTGCTGGAAAGTTACCTAGGCACCAGTGTGCACATCATGGTTTGTGGGCTTACATAATTTGCAGGGGATGGGGACTAACAGAAACTCTCAGAGGGTACCTGGAGGCAATAAAATGTGCTCAGCCCAGGGCAGTTTCTTCGCTCCTGAGGACTTCCGTGTGGGGTGGCAAAGCCCCGCCCCCACCCCAAAGGGGCATTTGCATAGCACTTAGCACAGCTTTGGGGAAATGTCCCAAATGTCCACATCAAAGCCTGGGGTACCTGCTGTGCAAGACAGGAAGGAAGGCCGCGGGGCTCCTTGGTGCCTGCCCTCAAACCTCAGGATCCTGCAGCATCTGAGGGCTGCCCAGCCCCCAGCAGCACTGGAGAAAGGTGTGGAAGACATGGAGACAGCCCAGAGGAAGACCCGAACCACTTCCACTTTTCGTGGAGGTTGCTGGTCAGCACCAGCTTCATTGCCTTCCAAGGGGACACTGCACTCAAAGCCGAAGCACCCCGAGGTAGAAGGGCACAGGTCCTGATGCCTTCCACACCTCCTCCCCCCACCTCACCCACCTCCCACCTGGCCTGTGACAGTACCTTTGTCTAAGACGGGCCCGAAGATGGCTAGGCTGTCATCTATGGTGGTACAGTTCCAGCGGCGGCCCCGGAACTGGTGCTGGCACTCCTGGATGCCCAGCTTCACACCCTCGGCCACGCTGGGCATGATCTCGATGTAATTGCGGCAGAAGCGCAGTTGCTTGGGGACCAGGCCTGGGATGGAGCCGCAGAGCAGGGGCTGTGAGCCCAGAGATGTGTACTGCTGGCCCAGGGCCAGTGACCTGTGGGCAGACAGAGGGAGGTGGCACTGTAGACACAAAGCACATGGCCCAGCATGACCCTCTGGGGTAGGAGGAGGAAGAGGAGGAATGGAGGGCCCGTGGGCCTGAACTTAAGGTCCTAAGAAACCTGGCGTCTGCATGTGCTGCCTTTGGTTCCCTGGAGGGCACACTGCTCCTCAAAAGGCAGAGCTCTGATCCAAGCAACAGCGCCTCCCGGCAAGGACATGTCTAGCTCGCAGGAGAGTGGGACCAGCGGAATCTCTCTCAGGGCCCCTTGGAAATAGTGCAATGCCGTGAAAAGGACCCTGGAGTGGAAAGATGGAATTTGGGACCCAGATTTGGGTCCAGTTTCCCTGACAGGCATTGAAGGAGTCTGGCCATGTACTCTTCTGGGAGTTCAGGATATAAGGCCACATGGAAACTTCCAGTGATTCCTGGAAAGGAAGCCAAAATTAAAGAGAGGAAGCCATAGAGGCTCATTTGACCCCAACCCTATCTCTGAAAAATCAAACAAGCATCAGTCCCAGCAGGGAGTCAGCACACGTGTGTGTGCATGTACACACCCACCACACCACCATGCTCCTCAGCCTCTTCCCCAGAGGCTGCATGCTCAGCTGCACTCCTGCCCGTGACTCCCCAGGGTATATATGACCATCTTTCCAGTTCCCTCGAAGTTTACAGAATGCCATCTCTCCTCCCACCTGGGCTGTTTAGCTCAGGGTCAGGAGGGAGAAGACCTCAACTCTCACCCAACACCATAGGACGTGATGACATGAATCAAGCCACCTCAGGTTTTTGTTTTGTTTTTCAGTACTGGGGACTAAACTCAGGGGCACTTGACCATTGAGCCACATCCCCAGCCCTATTTTATATTTTATTTAGAGACAGGGTCTCACTGAGTTGCTTAGCCCCTCGCTTTTGCTAAGGCTGGCTTTGAACTTGCCATCCTCCTGCCTCAGCCTCCCGAGCTGCTGGGATTACAGGTGTGCACCACCACACCCGGCTGCCACCTCTGTTTTTGCTCCTCATTTTTCAATCAGAACCCTCTCAACCTCTTGAATTTCATAGTCTTGTAGGGAAGGGGTAGACTGTATTAGAAAACCAAGGAACTGTGGGAATCTCTACCATTCCCTCCCTCAGCACGGGAACAGCAGAAACGACATTTTGTGGGAGAAGCAAAGAAAACGCTCATTGGATCTCAGTGGGTTTTGAGGTCAATTGTGTGATCAGTCCTTGATGAGGGGAAGCGTGAGCAGGAAAAAGGAGCACCCAGGGTCCCGTCTCTTCTCCTTTGGTGTCCATCTTGACCAACCCTTGGGAAGGGGGAAGACACCAGGGGTGCATCAGGAAAACACACACAAAAGCTTTCTGGGCAGGGGACAAGGAAGAACCCAACATCTGCCCTCTACGGACTCTTGCTGTGTGCCAGGCACTCAGGATGCGACAGACCTGGTCCGTTCTTGAATGTGGTGAGCATTCCCTCTCCCAGATGCAGAAATCGGGCTTCACAGAGGAACTAGCTCGCCCAAGGCTTTTTGGTGCCAGGTCTGTGGCAGCTCAGATTCTGCTGTTTGCCACCTTCACCGAAGCCTTCCTTTGAACTTGGGCTAGTTCCTGGTTCCAGTCGGTTTACAGAGAGTCCAAGGGAAGGAGCTTCAGGCACCCTGGAGCTGTGCATCCACCCGCCTGAGCTGCCTCTGGGCTCAGTTGTCAAGGGGAGAAGTGACTCATTATTCCATTGATTGAACTTGGGAAGAGGAACTGGGGAACAAGATCTGGGAGCGCGGATGATAGCACTGATGTGACATTTCCAGATCTCAACCACTGAGCCCTTTGAAAGAGAAGGATGGGGCAGCCAGAAGTTGTGACTTGTCACCGCTAGACTGATTGATGACTTCCTCTGTGCCAGACTGAGCTCCTTCCTTGGGTAAACCTCATTTAAACCTTATAACGACCTAGCACTGAGTAGGGTCATTATGAGCAACCATTTTCACAGATGGCTTAACCAGCCCAGACCGCAGATCAACTCGAGAGTCACCCATTGAATGGAACGTGAGAAGGTTATGTAAAATGAAATAAGCCAAAGTCCAGTATTTGTTCTCACATGTGGAAGCTAAAGGGGAAAAAGGAAAAGGAAGGTGGGGAATCTTACGAATATTGAAGGGAGATCAGTAGACTTGAGGAAAGGGACCAGGGGGAGGGAGGAGAGGAGGGAAAGGAGAACTCCTGGGAATTGATATTGACCAAATTATATTGTGATATTGTGTGCATGTAAGAATATGTAACAACAAATCCCACCATGACATACTACTACAATGCACCAATAAAAATGTGGGGGGAACAAAAGAGTCCCGCATTGGAACCCAGGCTACCTGACTCCAGAGACCCTGGGGCAAACCGCTTTCCACTCTGCCTGTGGGCAGTGCCTACTTGGTTCCTGAGGACTGAGGATGGCTTCAGTCCTGGCTCTTTGCACCCTGGGCCTCAGCCCTGAGCCCACACCTGAGTGGGAGAGCCCAGGTCCCTGACCGGCACGTGGCACATGCAGCACTTGACAGGGCTCTGCAGATCACCTTCCCCCACCCCATTTAGAGTAATTACCAGAGCAATAAAGTATCGATCAGTTTTTGTGCCCACCTTGAGCCAGAAGCAGTTCTGTGTGCTTGTGTTTGTTGCCTTATTTAATCCTTACAAGTTGGTGAGGTGGGAACATCACCATCGTCCCATTTCATAGATGAGGAAACTGAGACCAGGGAGTTAAGTAACCTACCTGGATCTGCAGGACTGTAAAGCACCAGAATTGAGCCTTCCTCCTGACTCGGGATGCCTCTTTTTTTTTTTTTTTAACTATCCCCCAATGCTTCAGGTTGAACCCACCCAGTGCTCTTGACCAGTGTGTCCAATGTCCAGGCCCTGCCAGTTGCCCTGGTAGCCCTGCCACCACTAGAGAGGAACATCAAATGAGGGCTTGATTAGCTGACCTGGCACAGCACTGCTCCATAATTCGCCATCCTGAGTTATTTTCCCGCTCCCTGCCAAGCCCTGCCTCCTTACTACTGCCCAAGCCCAACCAATTGTGCACCAGGAACAGGCTGCCACAGGTCACATCTAACCTGCCACTTCCAGGCTGCTGATCTCAAGCAATTTCCTCTCCAGCCTCGGTTTCTTCATCTGCAAAATAGACTTAATAGGAGGAGGAGTGAATGGTATAGTCCAATGCCTGGCACATAGGAAGCCCTCAAGAAATGGTGGTCACTATAGTTACCATGTGTTTCGGGACTGTCCTCAGCACTTTGTCCCTGCCTGGTCACCAGTCACATTTGTCCCATTATTGAATCCCTGACACCAGAACTTCCAAATCCCCTTCCCATCTACCCTGGGAAAGATGACCTGGATCAGAGCAAAGGCCCATCTGCCACAGCACAGTCCTAACAGGGCTGGCTGGACAAAGGACATTCGTGATCTGGCTGAATGTTAAAGTCAACCCAGAAGGCAAGGGCATAAGGACATCTCCAGGATTCTCGAGGTTCCAACTCAGATCTGGACCCCCTTCCTTCTCTGGGGATGAAGATTTAGCTCCAGGAACTGGTGTTGGGGCTAATGAGGCTCTGGCCTGTGGGATCGACTTCTGCGGGATCACTGCCTCCCCGAAACATGCCCGGCCACCCCTGACCTCAGCTCCTGCCCACACACTGCCGGGAGTGACATTCTACCACCGCAGACACATTAGTTTAGGTTGACCATGTCTGGTCGCCATGACTGAAGCACACAGGCCCCTGGGGGAGGAAACACAATGAGCCTCCTCTTCCTCAGTGCTTTCTACCAAACTGTGAGGGGCTGTATCAGAGTCACCTGACCACTTCCCACTGCCAGGGCTTCACCACCCCCCACCTTTGCACCCTCAGGCCAACATCTTCCCTATCCTTCAAAACCAGATTCCTGGGTCACCTCCATTCTTAAGTCTCTCACAGGCTCCCAGCCAGAAGTAACCTCTCCTTGTTCTTTCTGTGTATTTCCTGTACCCTGTTCAAATCTTATCAACGTGCTCAGCTGAGTTCTTTCCAATTTCATCTGCCTGGGCTGGTGGAAGTGCCCCCAGGACAGGGCTGGGTCTCCTCTCCTATGCCACACGGCCCAGCACACGCGGCCTTCCACGGGGCCTCGCACGTGATACCCACTTGCCGATACTCCAGAAGTCCAGGAACGCCCCCTCCAAAGAGCGGGGCTCGGCCCCATCCCGTCCCCAGGCTCCCGGCATCCGGAGGTTCCACCTACACACAGGACGAGACTCCCCAGGCCCGTTAAGGAAGTTCCAAGCTGGGATCTGAGATGATGACCAGGTCCCCAAGGGAGGTGAGGACCTGCCTGGCACCAGCAGCTGCTGAGGGGGAGGGCAGAGGGAAGCCAGGCCTCCCCAGCTGGGCCAGGAGCTATTTATACCCAACTCCTGCTCATACCCTGCCCTGCCCTTCCCAAGGGCCCTGGTGCCTTTCCCCCAGGGACAGCTCATCCTCCACCCCAGCCGCCCACCACCCAGCTGGACCCAGGACAGACACAGGCAGCCAGGCAGATGGGCAGCAGGTGCCACCAAGCCACGGGCTGCTCATGGAGCTCGATGCTGAGCTCCAGGGTGAAATGGCTCCCTCCAAATAGGCCAGACTTAAAACATTTCCCATGGCCCTGTCAGACTCCTGCACCCCAGTTCTTTGTCACTAAGCCAAGGACACCTTCTTTGGCCAGAGGGCTGAGGGTGGGTCTGCCTGGTGAGCACAGCCAGCATTGCGGTCAGCCTAAGCGTCGGGTGGACGTTGCACGCAACATGGAGTGTACAGAGCCCCACACGGTCTGGCCGGAAACCGGCGTCGCTGACCCTCAGATTCCACATCCTCTAGCAGGGAGGGCAAGCTGGCCTGTGTTGCATGGGCTGTGCACTGAGCTGCTGTCCCCACACTCCCCATGATGACCCATTAAGGTTTGGAGCCCTCTGCCCAGCCAGGCAGCCTTCCCTGAGCCCAAACTTGGTGGGGGATTTTATATTTCTTGTTTGCTTGTTTTACCTTGGAGCCTCCCAATATAGACTTTTAGAGATTGGAGGGAGCTAGGGGTCAGTTAGTTCAGGGTTTGTTGATCATTTTTTCCAAATGGGCTCATACTCAACCACCCTCCTCCTCTCTGCACATAAAACAGATACGAAGAGGGGCCCATTCCTCAAAAAGTTAAACAAAATGATCATAGAGCTGGGGGCGTGGCTCAGTGGGAGAGGGCCAAGCCCCGCATTCAATCTCCAGCACAGCATGGAAAAAGAAGAAGAAAAACCATCATAGCACCAGGTGTGGTAGTGCACAGCAGGTAATCCCAGCAACTCAGGAGGCTGAGGCAGGAGGATCAAGCTTTGAGGCCAGCCTGGGCAACTTAGCAAGACCCCGTAAAATAAAACAAAACAAAAAAAATTTTTTCTAAAAAAGGGCTGGGGATATAGCTCAGTGGTAGAAGGCCCTTGGGATCAGTCCACAATCCCACACACATACACAAATACAGAATCCAGCAATTCCATATATATATATTTTTTTTTTCAAAGACCTGAAAATGGAGGCCCCAAGAGATCCTTGCAGACTAGTGCTCAGGTTACTCACTGTAGCCAACAGGTGAAGACAATCTGTGTCCACCAACAGAAGAATGGAACTGTGGTATACACGCATGGCAGAATCATACTGAGTCATGAAAAGGAATGACATTCTGAAACACGTTACAGCACAGGTGAACCTTGAAAACGTATGTTGAGTGAATTAAGCCAGACACAAAAGGACAAAGGTTGTATGAGTCCACGTGTATGAAATTTCTAGAATAGGCTAAATTCATAGAGACAGGAGTAGATTAGAAGATACCAGGGCCTGGGGAAAGGCGGGGAGTGTAGAGTTTCTGTTTGGAATGATAACAAAATTCTGGAAATAGGAGTGACGGTTGCATAACCTGGGGAAGTACTTAATGTCACTGAAGTACTTAATGTATACTTTAAAATAGTTAAAGCAGAAAAAAAAGGGGAGGGCTGGACACCCAAGGCCCAGAGAGGGCTTGTCATTTTCCTGGGCCACACAGCTGGCTGTGAGGAGAGCAGCAGAAGCCAGGGCTCTCAGGTGGTAGCAGGGTTCTTCTTCCCACAACATCATCTCCATTGGGGCAGATGCCGCCCTTCTAACGCCCACCAGGCCCCTAACCTGGGGGATGATAAATGTTCTCAGAAGCTTCTCTAGGGCTGGGCACTGAGTGGACAGAAGGGACGCTTGTCCTTGTAGTCTCCACACGGGTAGGGCTATAGAAGGTGGACCCCAGGGCTTCAGCCCGAGAAAGGCTCCCCTCCTCCTTCCCTCAGTCTCGGGGTGAGCACCATGGCCAAGCAGCCCCCCATTATGCCTTCCTTGGAATCACGGGCACCATGGCCTCTCCTTTTCCCATGGGGAGACCTAACCATCTCTGCCAGCCCCAAATAGAGGTCACCATAAGATTCTGGTCTAAAGACCAAGTGTCTCTTAAAATGACTAGCATGGGTGCTAAAGGGAGGGAGCTGGAAACCACTCCTTTGTGGTCACTTGTCTCCCCTGCAGTGACTGGGGTGTTTCCAGAAGCCCACAATGGCCCAGTACTCTGTGCTTCACCTGCTGGATCCTGGGCAATACTGGGCAGAGGCCCAACCTACTCCTGGGTCCAGAAGGACTCCATCCTGACCTAGGACAGATGGCTAGAGGGAAGGGAAGTCCTGAGGGATGAACAGGAAATAAAGAGCCAAGTGCTGGCCTTGGAACTCAAGGCCACACTACCTTCCGCCTAGGTCAAGAGGCTATTTAGAGCTGGAGGATGTTGTGAGGCGAGCTCAACAAATTCAGGGACACACATGCTCCGTGGGGCAGGGAGGGGCCTGGGCCTGGTGGACCCTGCCGCCTCCAGCTTCTAGAACTTCCAAGGAGCTCAAAAGCAGCATGGCAGGCTGCCCTGACACAAGAGGCTGTGGGCCTTGTTCTTGGGCCACTCACTCTCGTGCCTTGGCAAGAAACTTGTGAGAAAGTGAGAAGAGGGAACTAACTCAAGATTCACAGGCTGCCTGTCCACTGGTCCTGTTGGAACACAGGTCTACACCCTTCCCAATATCTAGGTAGGATGGGAGGATCTAAAGGGAGGGAGTCGCTTCTGAGCCGAAGGGGCTCACGTGGTCCTCTGGTCTGGGGGCCCATGGAAGGTGCCTGGATACCTGTCATCGAACAAGTGGAGGTGCCTCAAGACCTCTCTCGTGTGTTGCTGGCTTATTTACTCAACAGGCAGAGGGGCCCTTGGGTTGTCCCTGTCTCCAGCAGGACCAAGGAGGGAAGAGGGAAAGTGAGAGTCAAACTAGGATAGGGGCAACATTGGGGGCTACTGAACCACAGGGCCCAGGCTTCCTGCTGGGGTCCCAGCTTGACTGAGTCCCAGTCGTCAGGACTAGGGTCCAGCAAGGACAACAGATATGTGCCACAAATGGAAGCTCCTGGCCTCAGGGAGCAGGTTAAAGTCTTTCCTTGATAAACACGCACCATCTGTTCACTTGACTGACACTTGTTGAGTGATGACCCCAAATCTGGCCGAGCTCCAGGTGCCAGGAGCAGGGGATGGATGAGGCCACACCCAAGGAGTGCCCAGACCGGAAGGCACCTGTCAATAACAGACCCACAAACTTTGAGGGAGCACCTACTAGGTCCAGGCACTGTGGGTGCCATGAATGAGCAAGAGGGGATCTCGAGGCTCTTGTCACTAACAACCCCGGGAACCGCCACACTAGGAGGACGCCATCTCCTGGAGTGGGGCAGGTGGGCCCCTGCTGCCATGATCGGGAGCAGCTGCAGAGCTGGTGAAGGTGGCCAGGGTTCCCTCAGGCACCCCTGATAGGGAAACAGCCTCAGACCAGGAGGCAGAAAAGGGAACAGCAGTTGGTCCACCCCAGCCACCCTGTCCAGCCACACAGAGAAGCAGAAGAGGGGGACAGGCTAGAGAGGCCCGTGTACTCTGGGCTTTCTGGCAGCCCTCCAAGCTTCCTGTGGTGGCCTTTGGACTATTGATCTGTTAGTCACCTGTGAAAAAGGACAAAGGGTGGGCGCTGGAGACCACAGGCTGGCAAAGCAAGTGGCAGTTCTGAGTCCCGGCAGTACCTTGCAAGCACAAGAGGCCCAGATGTCACTGCTCTGGTCTGGAGTGAGCCAATTGTGCAGCTGGGCTGAGGGCCGCCTGTCTACGCTCTCCAAACGGTGGCTTTAGGAACAGAGAGGCAGCCGTGAATAAGGCTCAGGGAAAAAGAGGAAAAAGGAAGGTGTCATGAAGGCATTGAGCCAGGAGGACAGGAAGATGGCGTCAACCAGGTCTGGGAACCTAAGAGCGAAGCTGTTTTGAGAACAAAGAAGAAAGGAAGTTTGGGGGGTTGGAGACACACGCAGGCACCTGAGTCCAGACAGTGGGGACGGGCAGAGCTGGAGCCCAAGAGGAAGTCAGAGGCTGGACATTCAGACTTGGGGATCTCTGACCAGGAACAAGAGTTGAATGACATTTTAGGCCTGATCTACTAGGGGGAACCTGGGGGACGCTGTGCCAACCAGAGGCCTCATGGTGGGGCAGCAGATGCCACATGCTGGCCCAGCCTCAGGGGCCTGAACTTCACACCAGGGGGCTAGAACCTTGGGCTAAGAGGTAGAGAGAGCTCCCTGAAACCCCACAGGAGGCACAGTTATTGGAACCCACCTTTCTGTTTCCTGGTACTCCTGACAGGTTCCCAAGGAGACACACCGCCAGTGTGCTTGGGCAGAGGGTCACCCTGCCCTTCCCTTCCTCCGCTCTCCCTCTGCCACTTTGCCTCCTCACTGGGTGAGAGCTCTGGTGTTAGCCCTCAGCCAGTCCTGTGGGGACGCCTCTCCCACCACATGGGCAGGACCACCCTGACATCTCCCCCGCATCATGAACTGCCCCAGAGGCAGCTGTTCCCTCTGGCCCGGGGACCAGGTTTGGGGTCTGATCCCGAGGTTGACTCAATTGAACTCTGGCCTTTGGGCTTTGTCCAGTCCTTCCTGGATGTTTCACCAAGATCACCAAGATTACCACAAGCATGGCAGGGCCAGGAAGGTAGAGGCTTCAGAGAAAATGGAGGGAAAGAAGAGTATTCAGACCAGAAGTCACATGCCCGAAGAAAACGAGAATAAAAGCCGCTCCTTCCCATAGGGGAGCAGCCTGTGAGGGACCCCGTGGAATACACGGGTCCTGCTGGCCCAGGGACGCATCTACATTCTGAGGGTGACTTTGACAACTCCCCGTTGTCCCCCAATTTTTAGAGATCCGTTTTCAGGGCCAATGGGTCTTTTAGAGGAAGCCATGCCCCTGCCAGGTTCTGGGCAGCCATGAAGGGGAAGAGATAGGTGTGGGCATGAAGTCAAGAAGTCAAAGACAGGGCCCCCCATCAGCAGGAGGCGACTGCAGCCCTGCTTCTGTCCCGGGGAGCCCCGTAGGCCGATTCTTTGGGGAGCAAAAGGAAGGGAGGGTGGAGGCGGGAGGGTGGCAGAGGGGGGCTGGAATGTTTGGACTTCTGCTCTCCACATCTCCACGACAGCTCCTGGCCTGGCCTGCAGCTCCTGATCTGATAAGATGAGACAAGGCGGCCTGAAAAATGTTGAAACCTGTGAAATGTTGAAACCTGTTTTTTGTTGTGTTGTGAACATGAACCCCCCCCCCCACCCGCCCCAACCATTTCACAGGAAAGTGGAGTTAATCAGAGTGGAGAAGGGAGGGGAGAGAGGGACTGTCCCCTTTGGCCAAAATAGGGGGTGGGGCGTGGAGCAGGATGGTGGGCCCTGGGAAGGAGGGAAGGAGGGTGGGATCTGGGGGTGGGGGGAGGAATGGGGGAGGGAGCCCAGAGAAGTAGTGGGGAAGGAGAAAGGCTAGGGAAAGGGAGAGGAAGGGGCTCAGGCAGCGGGGGCCTGCTTGGTCAGAGTTCTGCCTGGTCCCCCTCAGGTCGAGCACTCCCCAATACCACAAGCGAGAGAGCTTCCAGAGGATTCACCCAGACTCAACTAGGGGCAGAAAAGAGGGTGCGCCCAGGCTGTCTAGAGAGGGCTGAAATGGCAGCGCCAGGAGAGGCCTCACACCTCCTCGGACCTGCAGAGGGTCTCCCTGGGGGATGCTGAGCCCACAACTGGACAAGCATTGACTGGGGACACAGCTCCCAATGGTGCAGGCCAAGATGGTGGGTTTCTCCACTTTGCCAAGCAGTTCAAAGGTGAGCCCACCCTCCCCCACCACGCAGTCAGAGCCCTCGCCTCTGGAGCTGGAGGCTGTGGTCCAGCCTCTACCTTCAGACACGCACAAGCAGGCCTCTTTACAGAGGAGGCACTGAGGACCAAGGACCTGCTCAGGGCCACAACATTCCTGCCCCTCAGTTTTGATGACTCTCTCATAGTTCCCTCCAATGGGGTCCAGTCTTTCTAATGGAAAGATGCTGAGCATTCCAGAAACCCTGGTGGGACCACATGTCTCACTGGGTACAAGGTAGGTGTGCAAAAAAGACTTGTTGACCAGAAGTCTCTGCCTGAGCAGGTTTTCTTGCTGGCCTCTGGCTAGCTGAAGGAGGGTAGGTAGGACATAGAAATGCCCTGAAAAGGCACCAAGAGATTCTTGTAAAGCTGTATTCCATTACAGTTTTGAAATGGCAAAACCGGGTGGACCTCGGACATCATTTAGTTCAGTTTCTTGGGGGAAACTGAGGCCCAGAGAAGTCATGTAGCTCGCCCAGATCAGAGAATGCGAGGAATACAGCTCAGGTCTCTACTGCCAGCCAGAGCTCTTCTCCCTCATATGGCACAGATTCTTCCTGAAGCCTCCCAGACCTGCAGTCTGAGGGCTGGGGTGTCATTCAGTCCTTGCACGTTATGTGCCCAGAGAATACAAGATGTGGCCCGACACTCCCCAAGTGACCAGCAGCAGCAGCAGCAGCAGAGTGTGAGAAGTCATGTTTGGGAAATGCTGAGGGCAGAGGGGCTGGGAGAGGACTTCAGAGAAGTGACATTCGATCCGGGCTTCAAAGTCAAGTTCAGCTTGGACATCTTTTTCTCCCAAAGTTCTGCCATGTGTTCCTTTGCTTCCCACTCTACCAACTGAATTCTAATTTAAAAATTTCCTAAGCCCATGTTTGCATCATCTTTAGCTCATTTTAACTTTGTACCACTTCCTGGCCCCCCAGTCCCTGAGTTATATAAGGCAGGAGTTAATCTCCCATTTTACGGACGGGGAAATGAGAGACTTACAGGGTCAGGTTGCTGGTTCTGAGAAGCCAAGTCTACTGGTCCCCAGGTCAGAATGTTGACAGTCTGCCAGCCATCTTTTTCACCTTTGACTTTCATTCATCCCTCAAGGCCTGATTTTAAAAGCCCCTCTTAATGTCTGCAGTTGGTTTCCTCGGGTCCTCTCTCCAGCTCTTGTTCATACCTCAGGGGTAAACTTACAAGCTCAATTGAATTGTCCATTGACTCCTTATCCACTTAAGGACAAATTTTTTGAGAAGAGAAATTCCTTCATTCATGTGTAGACACTGAGCTGGGTGCTGAGCTGGGTTCACCAATGGGTATAAGACGCCGTGAGGGCCTTTCTGCCTCCTTTCATAGTACCAAGTGGCTCTGCCCGATCACCCCAGCCTGTCTTCTCCTCCCAGGCCCCTGGGGGCTGCCACTCTAACAAGCTGAGGGCAGGGAATGGCCCTGCTGGTTCTCTGGGTCTTTTTACACATCTGCTCCTAAGTCTGGAAACCCTTCATTTGCTTCTGAGAAGCCCAGTAGGGCGCACAGAGCTCAGCTGCTTGGTTGGAGGATCGCTTTTACAGTAGCTCCTCAGGGCTCCTCAGAGGGCCACCAGCCTGCTCTGTATCTTCATTTACACTGGGCCAGGCCCTGTGCTGGATGCTGGGAGCCAGATTTGTGTGTGGGGACACTCCTGGTCTCACAGGGGCTCCCAACTTCAAGAGGAGCCTAGGAGCTGCTTCCAGTGACCCATCCTCCTCCCCTAGGGAGGCCTAGATGCCACCCTCCCTGCCTCACACCCAGACAGCAGAGACCACAGGGCTGGCATCCCCGGGACCTCACCTACCTCTACTGTCCCATCCATTCCCTTACACTATGCCCTCCGGGACACTCATTGACCAGGGTCAGGGAGGCAGGTGGTGCGCTACAGAAGCCAGACCACTCAGGATGGTTTTGAAAAATCCAGACACCTGGGCTCCAGCACCAGACCTGCCGGACCAGACCATCTGGGGAGGAGTCCAGGAAACTAGCTCATTAAAAACCTCCCCCAGAAGTGTGACAAGAGGATAGAGGTGATGCAACATGAGGTACCCAACCCCCTACAAAGCTCACTGGCCAAAGACGTTTGGTCTGACTCCAACCCATTCTGAGAGGTCACCTTCAGTTGTCAGGACACGTGACGAATAGAGGGACAAATTAAATGATGGCTACGGGGAAGCAGCTGGACCATTCAGAAAGGCAGACATTCTGAAACACCCCAACCCTTCAAACCACCAGTGTCATTTTTAAAGTGTATGGGCACAGGGAGAAATGTTCAGGATTAAAGTGAAATCGAGATATAACAATCAAATAATTGGAACCTGGCTTGAACATCCTAGCTATAACGATATTGGGGATAACTGGGGAAATCTGAATTATTAGGAATCATTAATAATTTCATTGATTATGATGATCCCATGTGGTCATGGGTCATCCCTACATTTGGGAAATGCAGGGTTCACCACTATCATTAACTTTCAAATTGTTCGGCAAAACAGACTGCGTATGTGCGGGTGCACATGTGTGCGCCCACATGTATGTATTCAGAGGAAAGAGATTATAGTAATATGTTTTTAAAAACTGCCAAAAGCCTTGAAAACCTGCACCAGAAAGCGTATATATGATTGCTCCTTGTCCTATTTTTCTAGTGGTGGTTGTTGTTACTTTTGCAGTGTTGTGGATTTGAACACAGGATCTCCAGGTTTGTTGGGCAAAAGCTCTACCACGGAGCTACATCTCCAGCCCTGATTAACGCTTTTCCGAACAAAACTTTGAAGGACATAAAAAAAAAAAAAAAAAAAAAAAAAACACCAAACAAACAAACAAAAAAAACCTCCAACTCACTTGTAGGAACTTCTAATGGAATCCTCAGGCTGGAACCCGTGGCCTCGGGCGGTAGCCCAGTGGCGGGGCACCCAGGGATCGTGGCGCACTGGGCACCACTAGGGCCCCTGGCCCACCCCAGCAGCCCCGCAGGTACATGCGGGCAGGAGACCGCGGGCCGCGGTGGCGGCGGAGGGGCTGGCGGGCCGATGGGGGTCCGTGCCACAGCCGGCGCTCAGGGCAACGTTCCCGCTCCCTGCCTTTCAAGGTGGGTATTTCCACCACATTCCCAGGAGGTCTTCCTTGCGCCTCGTCCCCCCACGGCGCTGGTACCTGCAGGTGAAGGCAGCCCTGCCCGGCACCTGGACTTCCCCCGCCCTCCTTAGGGAGGCTCCACGCAAGTTCAAAGCGCTGGCTGCCCTCCCTCCCAGCCCCATTCCCCAGAGCGAGCCTAAACATCTTCCTTCGCACCCCCGCCCCACCCCCACCCCCCATTCATTAGTCCCCGGGCCCTACCGCCAGTTCCTCTGCAGTGTTTCCTCTGCACTGTCCCTACATTCCCACCCTCTGTCCTTTCTTCTCAAGGGACTCCCTGTCACAGGTGCCTGGGCTGTACAAGCCACCACTCAGCCGCTATTAGGAGCCGTATTCGGCAGGACGTCATTATTCCAGCACGCAGAGGGGCCAGTCCCTGGTTCTCAACCCAGGCCGCACGGGAATGTCTCTGCCGAGCTTAAAAGGAATGTCCACCCGCAAAGCGGACTTAAAGGGTCTAGGCGCCCGGTGGTACATGCAGCCCCTCCATTTTAAGGAGCAGGCAAGGCTGAGAAGCACCGCCCGAGATCACAGAGGAGACTGGGACCCTGCCCACCCACACCTGAGTCCTAAGCCAGGCCTCTTCTGCCTGCCTCCCCTGCTCTCAGCACCACTGCATCCGTTCCAAATAGCCAGGGTCAGCCCTTCCCTCCTTTTCCAACCCCTGGTGTTTTCTAGTCCTCTTTCTCCTGGCTTCTCTGTCTCCATCTTTACAGCCACAGTAGCAAAATGTTTTTGATCAGCAGCACATGAGCAAAAAAGTGTTTGGGCATGCCCCTCATTTACATACACGTAGGTATAAATCATACACGGGGCCTCTGTGCTCATATTTTATGTGCATTACAAAATGCACACTAACATCCATTAGAAGGACAAGATAAAAAATACGTCTCAAAAGAAATCCTTTCCTCCTCCAGGCCAAGGCATTGTCTGGTGACCCCCTGCTCAGGCCCTTGATCTTCCCTTCCTCCAGGTTCTCCAGACCTTCTTTTCCCTCCTCCCTGATTTTTTCCACCCTGTTTTCTTAGCCATGCAGTGGGACCTATCTGCTTGTGAGTTCTAAGAAACTGTGCTGATCTGCAAGATGCCAGCAAATGCTCTTGGGGTTCAAGGTCTCAGGGCTTCCTCCCACTGAGGTTCCACTCTTTCTCAGTTCCTTGCCCATAGCCACTCCCCTCACCCCTCAAGACCTTCTCTTCCCTCTGGCTAACCAGAAAATGGTCCCTTCTGCTTGCTGAGCCCTTCCTGTCCACTCAACTCCTTCTAGTGGGTTCTTACCTCCCACAGCCTCACCTCTGCCCACTGTCATCCCAACAAGACCGTCCCAGCAGAGGGCTGGCGCCACAGTGAGTTTCTGTGTTTTCTGTCTCATCTTTAGTCACATTCATTCAAAAGTAGGTAGGCCTTTCTTCTGGGGCAAACGCACTTTGTGTAGAAAAGATAAATCATCCCCCCCCACACACACACACATACACACACACACACACTTAAAATCAAAGTTTTAATTACCCATTTTTGTACAAATGGGCATACTTTCAACACGAGGGGCAGAATATCAGTGCAGACTAGCCAATTAAGGCTCCCTCAGGAATCACTCCGGCCTGAGGGAAGGCGGGAGTCACCACAGACAGGAGGAGGTGCCCACAAAGCAAGGGTAGATGAGGTAATGGGGGCACCTTTATGGAGACACTCAGAGCTATAAATGAAATCCAGGGGAATGCTTTTACAGGTACATACTCTGTGGTGAATAAGATAATATGGGTGTATTTGTTTGGGTAGACAGTAGTTACTAAGGTCATGAAGAAATTATTTACTAAACTCAGCTATAAGTAAGGGAGTAAGGGAACCTTACTTATAGCTAAAAAAATGTCTTTTTTTAGGCATTCAGGATGGTTGTTATTCGTGATAATGGCTAACATTTATTGAGGCCTGACTACGTGCCAGGTACCACGTAAAGCACTTTACTTAGAATATATCCTTTAATTAGCCAAAGAACCCAGTAACGTTATTATCCCCATTTGACAGATGACTTGGGTTAGAGAGGAGAGGTAACCTGTCTGGGGTCATGCATCTGGGAGATGGTGTTGCTGGGGTGATTTCTATTGGGACAAGGTCTGAGACACTCAGGTCTGTCCTGCTGCTCAGGCTGTCCACTGGACTATCAGCCCTGTAAACCCCAACACTGGGGACCCTGCCCATTGATCATTCTACTTTTCAGTGTGGGCACCGATCTTCCCACTTGGCATTTGCTTCTCTATGTCTCAGAGCCAGACCTACCACCAAGGCATCCTCAGAGGAAGAGGAGACTTCTCTCCGACAGCTGGAGGGATTTGCATTTGAGTCAGGACACATAAATTCAAGTGACCACAGAGAATTCCAGGGGCCAGGGGTTCTTGAGACCTTTTCCAAGATGCCAAACCCAGCAGATGTTGATCAATGTGGGCATTGAGCTCCTAAGAGAGGTCAGGGGGATTGACACCCTGTTCTAGCACCTTCCCTATTGCAGATTTTCCCCAATCAGCACCTTGTTTGGTCTTCTCAAAAGTACAGAAGATAGATACTGTTTCCCCTTCACAAATGGGGAAACTGAGGCTCGGAAGGGAATACAAGTCAGGAAGCAGAGGTAGAGTTTGAGCCCACATTTCTGTACCATTGCTCTTTTGCTTTTTGGTATAGATTCCACGCTCTGGTGATGGCCAATTCATTCCAGCAGAATGCATTTATATAGCACCCACTGTGTGCTCTGCACTGAACATCACGGGGATAACAAAGACCTGGACCCAGAGGAGGGTGTGCTCTACCAAGCCGGGCATGGACACAGAACAGCAGGAGGTTAGCCAGGGGCCACCCAGCTTATAACCATGTGGATAGAGCTAGAAAGACCAAGAGGCGGAGGACACAGAGCAGGATGGGGAATGGGTAGCCTACAAGACCTCAAAAGATGTATTCTGAGATTTTCATGCCCTTGGAGAAAAGAAAGAAGTAGGGCACTTTGGAGACATTAGTGCAGTGCAAAACACAAGGGGCAAAGAAGGAAGGAGGCCAGCGCCTGAGCACCCACTGATGAGGCCGTGAAGTGGGGACCATCTGTGGGCCTGAAGGAAGTCCCCCAGACAGGAAACTGTCAGCCTGGAAGACACCCTTGGGGTTATGGACCCAGCCTACGTATTGTGCAGGGCACAAACTAAGGTCATCCTATGGGGCCAAGGCAACAGCTATGAGATGGAGTTCTTCCAAATCTCTACGGAATTCAGACTTCCCTTTGTGAGCAGAAACTATACCACTATGGAGACCAGAAGAATAAAAACTTCAACACCTTAACAGATTCTCACGTAGTCAGACCTTCAGTAGACCAGTCAGTCTACAGATTCCTGGCAATTCCTTCTTTGTCCAGCTTCCTTCCCCTAGATTCTCTGGATCTTTCAGCTCATGAGCATCTTTACCTGGTGGGGACTCTTGCCCACTGACCTCACCTCTGTTCTGCAGAGGGTCTGATACTGGCCAGCCAGCCTCAAGTCACCGGGTGCAAAAATCAGCGGGGCCTGAGCGGTCCTCAGTTCCTGACTGCCTCCTGGTGGAGCCAGCTAGATGACTGATGGACTGGGTGGCAGCATGAGGTCTGTGTTCGTTAGTCCAGCTCAGAACCCTCTAGGATGGGGCTCTGGACTGAGCTAGTTCACATAGGATGAATAAAAAAAGTCGAAAGAACCACAGCCTGGCTGCTGAGAAAGTAAGACCACGAGGACAAAGTAAAACATGAAAAAGACAAGATCACCTTCTGCATCACATTTTCCAAATGGGTAGTAGTTGATACCTAAGCTGGAGAAAAGGCTCTGGGCTTCACACTTTTGGAAAACAGGTTAAACAAATAAAAACAGAGTCACCCCAGCAAGCCCCTCCATGCCACTGAAATTCCAATGAGTGCAGTAAATGCCAAGAGGCTCCCAGGAGCAGGTGGCAATTTCTAAATTTATTTGACCCCAGAATCCTTTCTCAGCAGGATTACATGGGATTGATGTTGCAAGTCACACTCTGGCCCAAAAGGTGTGCAGAAGAGCCAGGAGGGGAGTAGAAGTGAGGCTGGGAAGAGACCCAGGATGATGACAGCTCTGAGCTGGATTTTGAAAAATCCTGGGAAGGTCATGGCCAGGTGGAGGAACGATGGGATCACTATTTAGAAAACAGTGTGGCATCTACTAGTGAAGAGGGACACTCACCCCATGACCCACAGGTCTGCTCTAGGCAGGGACAGCTCTCCCTCAAGTGCGCTGAGAGACACATATCCATGGACAGGACATGGACTGGACAGATGTCGAACATTCTGATAATGGACTATTATATATTTGTGAAAATGAAGGAACTATAGTAAGATGCAATAACAGTGCAAAACTTTAGAACTCTAATGCAGAGAGAGAAAAGCAAATCATAGAACATCACATACAGGAAAACTCCATTTTCTCTTTTCTTTTTTTTTAAATTTTTTAAAGATGTTGATAGACCTTTATTCATGTATTTATATGCAGTGCTGAGAATCGAACCCAGTGTGCCTCACACCTGCTAGGCAAGCGCCCTACCACTGAGCCACAACCCCAGCCCCAAAACTCTATTTTTTCAATGCTAAAAGTAAGTGAAATGAAAAATACAGTTAGGCATTCTTATCTGGGAAAACTAGTATTAGTTTTGGGATGTTTATTTCGAACTCTTAAGTAAAGGAGTAAAAGTGCAAACTTCAGGATGCGGTCACATCTGGGAGGAGGTGGGGGCTGGGATAGGAGGAGCCCATGGACAGATGCAGGTGTTCTGGTTCTTCAGGACTGGGAAGGTCCAAGTTTTCATCTTGTTTTTATATCCTATATATGGTGTGTTTACTCTTGTGAGTGTCAAGTATTATATAATAAAAAAATATTTTTAGTCATCTTGCAGGAGAGCAGCTGGTGTCTACAGAAGGTGCCTCTCAGCCATCCACCTGCACGCGCTCCACCTTCCCATGAAATTCCTGCTTGCAGGTTAGCAGGCCCCTCTTGCCTGAAAGATGGATGTACACAATGACCGGGGCCTCCCAGGAACCCCCGCCAGTCTTACTCACTCTGCTCAGCAGGGCTGAAATGGCCAGTGTCTCAGCCATTAACTAGAACCATATTAAACCTGCACAGACCAGTCTTCAGAACCCCAGTAAAAATCCCTGAAGCCACCACATCTGATTTACCCTTCCCTTCCCAAGAACCAGAGGCCCCTGTGAGTATTTTGGTTAAACAGGATAACCAGACACAAGGTCGGGCCAGTGCCCCCACTGAATCACCAGACTCCTGCCCCACGCCCCTCCCCCACTTCGGTCCTCAGATAGGTGAATTATTGAGACAAATCAACATCAATCGGATGGCTTTGAAAAGAATTCAGATCTTCCTGCTGTACAGAAACCTGGCCTGGAAGAGCGACTTGGCATAGCCCTCGCTACACTGGAATGACCTTCAGATTACCCTTGACTACTCACATTCCACTCAGTCCTTGTGAGTGACTTTGGGTCATCCTCACAACTGCCCTGATATTACAATTTTTACCCCCATTTTGTAGAGGAAGAATTGGTCACTCAGATTTTTTTTTTTTTTTTTTGGCGATGCTGGGGATTGAACCCAGGGCCTTGTTCATGCAAGGCAAGCACTCTACCAACTGAGCTATAACCCCAGGCCCCTACTCAGATATTTTTAAGTAACCACGCAAAATTCCAGAGTTATGGTAGCATATCTGAGACTCTCACCACAGCTTTTGGGGCCCAGAGCACCCTCTTTCTGGAAGAGCACACTGTCTCCCAAGCACAGAGGCTGGAAGCTCAGGGCTGGGCCCACTCGGAGATTGTGGAGTGAGGAGATGCTGTTCAGTCAGTGGGAACCAGCTGAGCCTGCCCCAGAGCTTTCCTGGGAAGGAGCCTAACTCATGGGCCAACCTACCTACAGACAGGAGGACTCTGTTCCCGCAACACGTGGGTCGACATGCAAGGCTCACCAGGAACACACAGACACAAGCAGAATCCCTACCCCAGGGGCTGACCCTCTCATCAGGCAGACAAGACAGATACCCTTGAGGAGGTCACTAGGGACACAAGAACCAGTCCCTCTTCCAGGGGTGCAAGACCTCAAAGAGGCACTGGAAATCAAACCAGAGCAGGAAGATGGAGCCTCTGTCCATCAGGTGACTCTCAACAGTGTCCTTTCATCCCAGGACCTGTCCTTGGGCACCTGCCATGAGCCACATGCTGTGCTTAGTGGTGTGGATACAGAGATGATTGAGAACTTGGTCCTGCTTGCGGGTGACTCAAGTCCAGTCAATGGAACAGAGACTCCTGAGAGGGGCTCTACTGGGGTTGGGTGCTAAAGGAAGGATACAGCGAGGTGGTGGTACCTAACTGTGCTTTGAAGAATGGACCCAAGTCCAGAGAGCCTTTCCAGAGAAAGGCAGGGCCAGGGCAAAGGCCTGGAGCTGAGCTGCAGCACAAGAGTAACGCCGACCGTACGACCAGATTAATGATGGCAAATGGTGGATTACTCACTATGTGTAGACGCCAGACCCTGTCTGTCTCATGCGTGTTGTATCCTTTAATCCTCACAGTAACCCTCGTGATCCCCAATTTATAGACAGAAAAACTGAGGCTCGCAGAGGCTAAGGTCACCCAGCTATAAAAACAGAAGCAGAACTGCTGTCCCGGGAGCCCACGCTGTTAACCATGTAAATGAAAGCCAGTTGGGGGGTGAGCTCGGTGCTGGGGAGAGTCAGGCAGGGGCGGGATGGTGCAGGGCCTGGAGTCCAGCCTGAGGAGCAGGGGACAACATGGTCATATTTGCTACCTAAATGCATTTCTGATTAGATCATTTAAAAATGACAAAACTGACCAAAGAAGGGGGAAGATCCTTTACAGCTAATAATGAGCAAGACAAGGTTCAAGGTTAACAAGAAGGGGACCTGAAGGGAAGAGTGACCACAAGCTGAGAGGGAGCTGGCTGGCAGTGTTGCCGATGGGCAAGCTGGGCTTCTGCCATGGTAGGGATGTCAGACCACACAGCGGCAATGGAGAGAGCAATAGTCCCCCAGGACTCTGGGTCAGGCAGGCGACGGCCCAACCTGCTTTCCCATCTGAGTGCCCAGCCCTGGTGGGAACACGTGTAGGCACTGGGGTGGGACTACTAAAGCAAGGCTCATTCACCAAGTGTCCAACATTCAAGTTTCACGTCAGGTTAATGAACTTAAACGTAATATATTCTGTCAGACTCACTGACCTGGACTCAGAGTTGTGTGCTTTCCTGTACCTGTGCATATTTGGATAAAATGTTTAAAAAACGTTCTGTTCCCCTATCTTGGCAAAATAGTTAACCACCTAGAAGGTTCTCTGCAGAGTTCATGTTAGAAAATAGAAATGTGGGGAGATCCCACAGTCTGTTCACCCCTGCTCCATCCCACCCTGGACAAACCTCCAAGCTCAGTTTTCTCATCGTAAAATGGAAAGGAAAATGCTGATTTCAGCCGGGTAAGGAAGTGCACACCTGGAATCCAAGCGACTCAGAAGGTGGAGGCAGGAGGATCACAAGTTTGAGGGCAGGTTGGGCAACTTAGTGAGATTCTACCTCAAAATAAAATTTAAAGAAAAGGACTGGCGGTATAGCCCAGTGGTAGGCCTGAGGCCCTGGGTCCAATCCCCAGTATATGAAAAAAAGTATTTCAAGGACTGTGTTGAGGTCATGGATTCCATCCTCAGAAAACTCCAGAATCTCTCCTGCAGAAGCTTTGGTAAAGATGGAGGACCATCCAGTTTGAGATTAGACATTCTCTTTGCTGAAGTCAAGAGGCCCGGTGGGGCAGTCTGCAGGGCACTACCCAAGGACAGAAACAGAGAGGAGGTGAGAAGCTTTACTGGGTGGATGGCAGAAGCTGGCCTGGCCTCCTGGCTGGGTGCTCTCCTCTGCTGCTCCTTGAGGCTCCAACTGCAGATGGAACTCCCAGGCCTAACCCAGGCTCCTCCTAGGGCATCGCCAATGAGAAGGACCTGGGCTGGCAGAGAAGCCAGGTTATCGAGTCCAGTGATCTTGGGCCCAGCTCCCTCTGCTCTCCTCCTCCTTCCCCACTCCTCAGCCTTACAGGATAGCAATTCTCACAATGGCTGCTGAGAGCAAGAGCAGTCCCCCTGGAGAGAGGGTGAAGGCTACCTGGGCACCCCTGGGTCACCTGCAGAAGACCAGCAAGAGCTTTAAAGGCAAAGGAAGGTGGGAAGAACCAGGCGTGGTGGAAATCAGGGGATGGGAAGAAACCTTCACTGGCCAGAAACAAGAGACTGGGAGGAAGATTAGGTTTAGAATGAAGGAGATCATGGAGGAAAAAAAAAGATGGTGACTCCCCTGAGGTGGAGGTTTCTGTGATCGTGGGGAACGCTGACAGATGATAAAGCAACTAACTGGCTGGAACTCTCCCAACCCCCAATCGTCCCATCAAAGCCAATTCCTTGATAGAGAAAAAAAAAAAAATTTTGCTTTTAAATTCTTGTGTGCCTTGCCTCTTTCCAGAAAGACTACACACAGCTGGCAGCAAACATTCAATCCACCAACAACAAATATTTATCGAGTGTCCACCACGTACGGGCCAGGCACAGAGAAGCCAACAATGTACTTGGCTGTGGCTTTCCAACAGCCAGGACGTAGACATGCTTCAGCAGAGAGGAGAAAGCACACTGGCTCCTCAGAGAGAAAGCAAGCTGCATGGCAAATTGTAAAAGTCAAGAGAAAAATCAGCTTTATCAGAGAGGTGAGGATGAGAACAGGACTTGGGCAAGAAAGATGATTCTCTCCAGGTGAATCCCGACCTGTGCGTGATGGAGATCAGACACCAAGAGGCCAAAAGAACCAAGAAGAATAACGAAGCTTCTAGCTGGAGGTTCCCCTTGGAGGTCCTTTGCTCTATCTCCCTTCTGTTTCACAGGAAAGAAAACAGAGGTCCAGGAAGCCGTGATTTGACCAAGGGCGCCCCCTCTTCATTCCAAGGGCAACAAAATATTCACATGGCTACTACTGCCAGCAGTGCACAATCCCACCTAGAGGGCAGCGTATGACATGTGGAAAGTTGGCCCGTGGCTAGTGCATAGCCCCAAATAAGAAACCTGCTAGAGGTTCATAAACAGTATCCATAAACCCAAAGTAGCAGCCTTGAAGTTGAAGGTCAAGTAGAATCTTGCCTCAAAAGTATCCCTTGGGGAATAAGGTACTATATGAATAAGCAAATTCCTACCCCAAGTAAGAAATCCATCTCAGCCTGAATGGTGGCAGAAGGAAAAGGGATCTGGGCCCCACACACATGGACTCAGAACCTTCCTTTACTGTGTACAGGCTACACGATGTGACTCCTCATCTCTAAGATGGAGAGACTTAGGTTCCAGAGCTTGATAGACTGGCACATAGCACATGGGTGACAAACAGACCAACCTATTTCTGGGTGGAGAAACAAGTCTTGCCAACTGGAATCTTCAGACTAAGGGCTTGGACATCTAACATAGTGTGAGCCAATAAAAACTAGTACATGAATTGAAAATCTGCAAATGTAGCTGGGGTAGAAGAAAGAAACCCAGGGGAATTGAGATTATGGAAATATCTCAGCTTCCGGGACAGCAGCTTGCCCAGGTCAAAGGTCCCCTTGACTTGGGTGACCCTCCTAAGTGCCCTCCATAGTTCACAGCTGGGAGCTACATGACTTGAGTCACGCTGGGCCTGAGCTGAGCAGAGCAGCCTGACCCCTGGTCAACCTGGAGACCAAGTTCAACAACCTTTCAAAGTCAGAGAGAAGAGGAGGAAGAATTTCAATGAATAAGCACAGAGGACAGTATTTCCTGTTGAAGTGAGATGTTAGGGGACTTTAGAAGGGTTATGGAGAGCACAACTGAATAGGAAGGTATAGGCCAAAGCATAGGGAGACTCAGTGCCAGACAGGAAGTGGGGAGCCACAGGAGGTTTTAGAGCAAGGGAGTGACACCCTCAGAAATCCGTGATGGAGATAAGTGGTGAGGAGCTGGACAGGAGGCGGGATGCTTGTTCACTTGCACTGACACAAACCCCTATTTGCATTCCTAACAGGCCCTGTGAGATTGGTTTTCCTCGCTGGCCCAGCTGGCTCTGGTAGATAAGTGGGACTCCGTGCCCAGGGGCAGGTTTTGCAGAAAGGCCCTCCTTCAGACCTGGGCGCTGGGTCCTGTTGCTCCCATCCCCCTCCCAGCGCACGGACGCACATTCAGGCCTCCCAATTTCTCCAGCCCAACTTGAGGCCATGACCTGGGTCCCTCTCTGGGTTGGCTGGCCTTATCCCCTCCATTAGGATTTCCTGACGACCTCGGGTCTCAAAAGAGCCCCCCAGCTGCCCTTCACCCTCATCCCTGGTTGAAAACCCACTCCGTGTTGGCTCAGCCCAGCAGGCCTGTGGGCTCTGCATTAGGCTAGGAGGTCCAGCAAGCCCTATGCCTTGACTATCACCCAGTCGTACCCCAAGACCTCTTGGCCTCAAACCTGAGGCCTCTGCTCCCTCTCTTAGGTGCTCCCCACGTAACCCTACAACCCTCCAAGAAGGGGCAGAGAACTCCTCACTTTGACCCATTTCTTGCTCCTCTTCTGGAAAAACCAACTCCTCAAGCTCAGAAACTTGAAGCGTCCTGCTGTGTCTATTCTTAGCACCCTCTCCAAGTAGGGGCTGGTTCTTACTCCTCTTTTTAGTAGTAGCAATGATACTTACTTCTCTGGAAAGAACTGACCATTCTCAAAGTACTTCCATGAAGACTATTCCACCTGAAGCTGTTACCAATCCTGCAGGCAGAGAGTATGTGTTGCTATGGTCCATTTCACAGATGAGAAAACTGAGACCCAGGGAGGTTATCGGCTCATCCATAACCTCACTAGTGTTTGGGCACAAGCTTTAGTGGTTTGCACCCACACACCTCCACCTTGCCCTGAGATCAGCTCTCAATGACCCCCACCCCAGGAGATAATCTAAAGGACTGGGTGACAGAACACAGATTTGAGATTATCTTGAGGTACAAGTTCTTGACCAGCACCCCTATTTACTGAGGCCCAGGGAAGCTGGGAGTCACCTAATGTCACATCATAACTGGTGGCAAAATCGGGTTTCACGTCCCCTCACTTCCTGCCCGGAAGCCGCCACTCCTCAAGCTGCCCGCTCTGGTCTCCCAGCACACTTCTGGGTCTCCATCCTTCCCTTAGACGTATGGGTGTGCCTGACATTTCTGGAATTCCCTCCATACACATAATGAGGCCATTTTGAGCAGGCCTGCCTCAGGGGGAACCAGAGAGCTGTCTAGTGTCCCCATCCTGACCCCTGCCAACTCCTCCCGGCTGTACTAACCCAACTGAAAACAGATAAATAGATGCTACCGGCCTCAGCAACCTCCTTCCTGCCTGCCGCACACCTTTCCAGCCTCAGGAACTAGAAGTGAAGCATTTGGGTTTCAAAGTGCAGCACAGGCCGTAGGGGATTGAAGAAGTACCAGGGTGTCCCCACCCTGGTCAGTGGTAACAGAGGAAATGCAGAGGTCAGCATAGCGAGGAACTTCACAGATTGGGACCTGCCTGTCAGCAGTGCCCACTGGCCATCCAGACTGAGCCAGATAAACTGTCATAGCTCCCTGAGATAATAATTGAACATGGGGACAGGAGAGTTCTTCCCCTCTGGTACAAGGCCGAGCCTGCCTGGAGGTCACCACTGTGCTCGCATACCACAGGCTACCTAACACCCACACTCAGGGTTCCATGTCCAGCCCCCTTGGTCCACTGGGGACTGAGAAACAGAAGAGATACAAACTTGAAGGAAGGCTGTTAGAGGCAGCAAGGGAAAGTGGAGAGTTGCCACACTTGGAAGATTCTAGAAACACTTTGCCCAGGTGGGTTAGCTATTCACCTGCCCAGAAGCAGGGCGGAGACCCAGTGATCCTTCCCAGCATCCTGTTCTCCAGCCCAACTCCCTGAAGACTGCCAAGGGGAGTCCCAGAGGAGCCTCCGGCTTCCTCCCTCTTTCCCACCTTCCCTGTGTTCTGTCTGGTCTCTCACTGAGAATGGGGAATTCCCTCTCTGGCAGCAGGATAAAGAAGGACCCTGCTTGGAGCTGGGACAGCACAGGGACGAGGTGGCAGGAGGAGGTGGAAGTCTTTCCCCTGCTGCAGCCCCACGCATACCTCCACCCCACCCCCCAAGAATGTAATTAAGCAGCAGGCCTCTGCCAGGAGCCAAGCTTTCTGCCTTCCGTCTATAAATCACATTCTGAATCATCCTCAGCTCCCGGAGCAGCAACTTCAGCTCAGGCTGCTCCAGCAGCCTGGGTGCCACTCCCCAAGGAACCTGCCTCCCACCCCTCCCGGACCAGCCCAAGGAGGCTCCAGGTCTCAGCTGGAGCGGCAGCCACAAGAGCCTGGCAGACTGTGGGGTCAGGGGAGGACCAGGGAGGATCCAGTACCCTCTCCACCCTGCTCCACTCTTCCTAGGCAGGCGAAGAGCTGAGGTTAAGTTAGCCTGACCACACTCCTTCAGCTGAAGAATAGAGCTACAGGCTTGTGGTCACCTGTACCAAGCATTGTGGGCAAGCTGGTTCTGAAGATAAGGCGAAAATAACCAAGGAAGACAAGTCTGGGAGGGCTCTTTGGGAGAGGCAAGTTTGGATCCAGGAATTAAATGAGCCAATAATTTGCAGACAGGGGGTGAAAATAGCGCTCACACACACAGTACTTCCTGTATAGCGGACATCATTCTAAGAGCTTCGCGTGTGTTCTCTCATTTGATCTTCACAACCCTGTGAGGTGGAGGCATTCACTAGACTCATTTGACAGATGGGGAAACTGAGGCGTGGAGAGTTGTTCCCCCCCCCCCCGGTAGTACATGAAGAATCCGGATGTGAATGGAACAGCCTAGCTGTGGAGGAACGTGAGTGTTTGGGACAGGTCTGGAAGTGCAGGCAGGCTGACTTGGCAGCAGAGCAGCCCACTTTGGGGTTTAGAGCAGACAGGTTGCAGAGAGAGAGGGTACGTGACATCTGTCATGGAGGACCATGCTTCTATCAGAGCCCTGTAATGCTGAGAAGCTGAAGGGATTCTTCTTTCCTTGTGGTCAAGGGAAAGGAAGCCCGAAGGGAGGTAGGGCCCTGAAGCACATGAAGGACAGGGACTCAGCGCTGGTCACACAGTCAGTTGGTGGTAAACTCAGGGGCCTCTCCACTCCCAGCAACAACCATTTCTGTTATACAGGTGCCATGAACATATAGATGTGACATGAACATGGCCCAGTCGATAAGGGTGTTAGGCAGCCTCCTCTTTCTACCCAGTGAGGGGTGACAGTGTCTATCCCTCCTTGGTGGCTTTGGAATGAGCTGGGCTTCCACGGGGTGGTGGAGAAAGGTCCTTCTCGATGCCTAGCTCACCCTGTTCCATTCCAAGACCAGAAAATTCACCTTTCCCAGTGCTTTCCCTGGAAGGGGTTGCCAGCTGCCTCCTCTAAGAAAAACCACCTTTCCTGCCCGGTCCCCAGGTTCCTTGTGCACTACCCAGACCAAGGAGCGCTCTTCCAAGTCTAGAGAAACACCCAGTGTCTTAGCTACCCCCTCCCCATTTCCATGCCACCTTCTCAGTTCTACATCTGCCCAGAGTATCATGAATATCTATTAGCGTGAAGTTCTGCAGCCAGTGGGATGGGCCATGTTTGCTTGACTGAATCTATTCTTTGGGGATTTCCACCTGGAGCTCTGTCTGCCTCAGAGTTTCCAACTTCTCAATGGCTGAGCAGATACCCAGATACCAGAGAGTGTGGGTATAGGAGGGTCTGCCTGGGTTTGCCACCAGGGCAACTGTGGCAAGTACCTGCTGAAGGACCTGGTACCCAGGTCCAGCTCCTGCCTCTTCTGACCGCCTCCCCCAGGTCTTCCCACAGGCAGGATTAATTAGGGGCAGAAGTCTCAGACCTGAGACCCTCAGGATCCCCGACAGGGAAATGGGGTGATGCTCAGGGACAGAGGGCCCAGACTCCACCCAGTGTTTACCTCTGGCCCCCAAAGTTGTTGACAAAATGCTCCGAGATTCTGGGAGAACTTTCTCTGACAACTGCCCCTTCATCCGTCCTTGCCCCATAACATATTGAAGGTTTTTCCAAGGGCATGGCTCCTGGAATTCTTATAATGTTTGACCTGCTTTCTTCTTTCTTTCTTTTTAAGCAAAATGTGATTCCATGAGAAGAATACCAACAGATCAAGCACAATTTTGTTCCCTTTGGACCCCAAAGCCCCACCCGCAATGTGGGGTAGACTGGGCAGGAGGGCCATGAACTCATTTCCAGAAGACCTGCATTCATTTCTACCCACCTGTCACATCCCTCCAGGGCAAAGGCTGTCCTAGAAGAGAGACCACCCTGCTCAAGCCTGGCCATCCGATCTGGTATCTGCCCATCTGTCTGTCTGTCTGTCTGTGGGATCAACAGCCTCCAGCCAGCCTCACTCCTCCTCGCCAGCCCCAGCCCCAGCCAGCTGTAATTCCTGCCTGTTACAAGTGTTAACACCTGGCCTGGGGCCTTCCTCCCCCGCAGTCTCCAGGTGCCTCCCTGGGCCCAGCCCACTGACCCCCATGGGGTTTGACTGAACATGTTCACAAGCCTCTGAGAGACAGGTGGGGGTGGGAGTGGATGGGGAAGGCAGCAGGACATCTGGAACCTGGGGAAACTGAGGCAGGACTTAGGGCAGGCCCTTGAGTGGGGCATGTGTCAGAGTGGTGGAATGAAACCCGGGAGGCCTGTCTTCCAGCTCACTCCCATGTCCGGGGCAAAACACCCTCACTCAAGCTTCCGGGCAGGGTGTGCTGGTGGTCCTGGGTGAAAGAAGAGAAAATAGTTCCAAGCCAGGTGGAGCGAGGGGTCCTCAGTGACAGCGACGAGGTGAGTTGCTGACCCCACCCAGCCCAGGCCCCTTTCATCAGGGTGTCTGCTCTGGAACGCAGCAGGCACTGGGCTGGGCCCTAGTAAGGTAGGTTCCTTTTCCCCCAATAAGGAGAAGAAAGACAAGTTTCTCCACCAGGCACTAAGTGGAACTGACAGGGAGAATTCTAGAAATCAGGGCTGCTGTCACTGCTTCCTGTTCCAGTGCCCCCACCTACCTGGCTGGGAGCACCTGGAGCACACCACTTCCTTTCAGAAGCATCTGTCTGAGCCCCTTCTGTCTACCTTCTCTCAGGACTGGGGCCCGAACGCGCAGGCTCCTGGGGTGGGGTTCCTTCCTCGAGGGTGGCAAGGACAGAAATCCCAGCTAAATGACTCCCCTGTAAATCCCTCTTGGGGAATGTGTGTACTGGGTGGGCCAAAGAGGGCAGGCCACCGGGGCCTCCATGCTAAAAGGCCTGGAATCTGACTGCCTGGGGGCAGAGTGGGACCAGGAATCTGAGGCTCATCCACTCTCCAGTCCCAGCCCTAAGAAGGGGACTCACCCTCTACCCCAACCCCAAGATCAAAGGAAACTCCCTCAGAGAGTAGGGCCAGTGAGCACAGTCCTCAAGCAGATAGAGCAAGCTGACGTCAAAGAACATTCTTCCCCTACCCCAGTTGGGATCCCAGGTCAGCTGTGCCCTGCAGCCACCTCCTGAAACCTTGGCTTCCTGCTGGACCTTCCCTCTGGGGCCACAGATCTCCGACATCCACCCCAGCTTAGGTGTCGCTCACACCCACAGGTCAGACATCTGCAAACACGTCCACGGACACACAGCCAAGGGTCCAGCCACATCACTGTCACTTGGGGACAGGATCACAAGCCAGCCTAGCCACAGTACTCACACGGCTATAGACACAGGGCTCACTCTCATACTTACAATCAGGTCAGGGCCACGAGCACCGGTATCACACACAAAGACATTTGTGGGGCTTCCCCTTTACACTGCTGTGAAAGCATGTGCGCGCGCGCACACGGGCACCACACTCACATACCCAGTCACGAACACAGTCATGCACAGCGTCACAAGCATAACAGGCACTAACCTTTACACGGGCAAAGATACTTCTAGACTTTTCTCTCTGTGTGTCACACACATATACACTTGGATTCTAGAACCGGCCCCTTGCTGACACTTGTATGCAGAGACACAAATGTTACCTGTCCTGGTCCAAGGATTCCCCTAGGCACACCCCGCGCGATTCCACATGCACAGTGTTCCAGTCTCTGGCACAAATACTCCTACACACAGAGACATACTACTGCACAGCACATGTCTTAGGGTCCTAGATTCACAACATACACACACACACGTGCACGCACACACACAGGCTGCTACAGGCACTGACAAGCACATGGGTGCACTTGAACCTGCCCACCCCATCTCTCTCTCTCTCTCTCTCTCTCTGTCTCACACACACACACACACACACACATACACACACACACACATCTCTCCTTGGCTCAGACAAAGCATCATCTCTGCCCCCTGTGTCTAGCATTACCTGTGGCCCATGTCTTGGCCTTCCATGTTTTCCCAGTGCTTCTTTCCACTTGGTGGGCCCTACCTAGATGCTCCCTAGACATCATCACACACCGACACCCCACCACCACCTACCCTCAGCATTGCCCCCAGGAAGTGCCCTCCTCCAGTCCACAGGGTAAGAAGCCTGCTCTCTCTCCCACAGTCCCTGCCACCTCTGGGGCACCAAGCCTCTTCCAACCCTTCCCCTGCCAGGGTCCTCACAGGAGGCCAAGAACAGCATGACCTTGGCCCAGGCATGGAAAGAGGGTCAGGAATGGCCAGTGAGCAGCCTTCCTCGGGTCTGGCAGAATCCCCACCCTGGAATCCCTGGCTGCCCCTGCCATCCTGTGGGCTTCTTTATGTACAGGAGGCCTCAGGCCAGCCCAAGGCCACAGGGAAGGACAGGCTGGCCAACTCCTGGGACCCTGTAAACAGAGTCCCTTGGCTATGCCCTGCTCCTGCTCCTCTCCCTCTCTTCCTCCTAGGGGCCCCAAACACTCAGACACAAATGCTGCCACCCCCAAACAACTGGAAAGAGGCTCAGGGTGTGGCCCCCAAATCCCCCTGGCTCTGCTCCTGGCTCAGGGTGGCAGGTAGGGAGAGTGGGGCATGCGGGCAGTACTGCACCCTGGTGGCACTTCCCTCTGACTTTCACCTCAAGGGCCACAGCCCCCTTCTTCCTCACAGATCCCAAATTCTTCCTCCTCACCTCCCACCCCCAGGCCGAGTCTCTCCTAGTCCAGGAGGGGAAGATTCTTTAATTAAAGTTTTCCGGAATGCAGGGGGCTGGAGACTGGGGAGAGGCGGGGTGTAATTTAGAGAACTGGTTTCAGTGTGTCTTCCCCGCTGGCCCCTGGGACCTGCAGAAGGAGGGAGTGGAGATGGGGCGGCTTGGAAAACAAGGGGACTCCCTAGAGCTGGGGCTCCCAAAGGGCTGCTTATTCCCCAGTCAGTCCCTCCACACACACACACGCAGCCCCCCAAGCCCTGTGCCCGGTTCCCTAACCTTATTTACTAAAATGCCTTTTGTATCCGCATTTCTCAGGGACAGATTTCTCCTTTCCCTCTCCCTTTCTCCTCGGTCCTCGGTTTTCCAAAAGGAACGAATGTGACATGGAGAATTTGGTTTTTGGTCAAAGAACAACAAGCCTACCCCTCCCAGACAACTACATTTTCAAGGAGCCCCCCTTTGGCTAGGATGGTCAGGCAAGAAATGAATACAACCGAATTCAATGGCATCTCGGATCAGCAAATTCCATATTCACTTCAGAAGCTCAAAATTAATCTAGTGCAGAGTGGGGAGGATCTGATGAAATCCCCCCACTCCTCTGCCCCAGGGACCCCTTTGGGAAGCTTTTGGGGTCTGAAATAGGAAGGCAAACGGGGTTATTGTGGGGAAATCTCTTGACCAAGGCGCTGCGGAGGTGGGGTGGCAATGAAGAAACAGGATGATTTTGCCCATGAAGACCCCAAAATGGAGAAGAGGAGTGGCTGCGCCCCAGGGACAGCGCTAGATTTCCAGAAACCCAACTGCAAGCAAATGGAGGGTCTTCAGCAACCCTCAGATTGGGATGGGTGGTGGGTCGGAATCATAAATGAGAGACCTTCAGAGACGGAGAAAGTCCTCCAGCCTCTGCGGCGGGTAGCAGGGAAAATGGTGATTATCGGAGAAACCAGGAGTTGGATTTTGAAGGCGACACCAGCAGAAATCCAGGAGGGGTGGGCGGCTGGGGGACTGGAGAGAGGCAAGGAGAAAGGAGCCCCAGCCCTGCCGCCGCCCACCCCCGGGCCAGCGCCCCCCACCTTCCCCGGGCGCGGCGGAGAGATCGGGCCGCGGGCAGACAAGAGGCGAGTCTTACCACCAAATTGGGTAGCCGGCGAGGACCCTGGTGCCACCGAGCAGGAGGCCGAGGAGCAGCCCGAGCAGGTGGGGCTCCATTAGAAGCGGCGCCGAGGAGGAAGTTTGCCCGCGACCATGAAGAGGGGGAGCGACGCCCCCAATAGTTGGAACAAAGTCCACTTGAGGTTGGAAATGACTTTCGGGCTTGTCAGAAGCGCACCTCCACCCGCAGCCGCCCCCCTCCCGAGCCCAGCGCGGAGCAGCCGGGTTTGAGGATGTCAGCGAGCAGCCAATCAGCGCCCGCGGCCTAAGGTAAGAGATGAGTCTGTAGTTCAGTCTGTCAATCACGCGCCCCTCCCGCCCGGCCCACAACTCCGGCTCCGGGAAGGGCATCGCCCAGCAAACTTGGGCAAAGCCCGCGCCCCGGACACAGTGGGGCCTTGAGGGGACACGGCTCGCCGGACTTTCTCTCGGCCTGGGACGGCCGCAGTCTCCCGCAGGCCAGGTCTAGGGAGCTAGAGTTCTGACCCCACATTCACGTGGTGACGGGTTGGTGTGGGCATTACAGGGTGGCTCCTTTTCTGTGGGGAGACCGTGACCCCTTGGGACTTAGGCCCGCGAGCAATCGACAGTAGAAAGCACAGGGATGTTTCCAGAACCCCCTCTCGGGCCGTCAGGACCGGGTTTTGGGAAATGCAACCCCTTCCAGTCTCCAGCCTCCCGAGCCTGCGGGCCGGCCGGCCCCGCCACCCGGCCGCAGGAGATCGCTTCCCGGGTGTCCGAGAGGCACGCGGGAGAGTCCGCGGAGGCTCGAAGGTCTGGCTGCGGGCGGCGCCGGGGGACAGAGCCGAGTGTCATTTGAGTCTTTTGTCAGGGATCAGATTGGTATCGGGACCTCCTGCTGCCTTTGCATTTCCTGCAACTGACACCAGCGGCCAGTTGCATTTCCTGCTCGCGGAGTCGGGTCACTTTCTCCTCCTCAAGGCGTTCAGGCCCGACCTCAGAAGCCCGACCCGCAGCCTCTTTGGGATCTTGGGGCCGAACCATTTGGGGTCAATGAAACGTAGCAGCCCTGTCCAGGAGCAGCCTGGAGCCTCCAGGAACCCCCTCTCAGCCCAACTTTCCTGTCCCGATCTCTGGGCCCTTCTGCTGATGGGGAGCTGTATCCTGGGGTTTGGTGATCAAGTTCCTATCCTGAGCGACCCACATTCATCGGAATACCCCATCCCTCCCCATAGGGGGAAAAATCCTTCCAGTCCCCCTGCTCCGGCAGGGGGTTTCTTTCTTTTTCCTCTCCAGAGCAGAGGAATTAGGTCTCAGCCTTGAGTGGTGCTGAGATTTTGGGGACTCACCCCCTCACCTGGTTGATCCCACCTAACCCCATTCCTGAGACTGTGAGAGGCATTCAGGGTTCTGGTGCAGCCCTGACTTGGGGGTGAAGGAAATATGGCCGATGAGAGGCAGGCAAGTTCGGGGAACTCTGGCAGAAAGGGCAGTGAAGAAGCCCACCTGAATCCTGCCCAGGCCTGGAGTGGTGGGCTCTCCATGGGGGTGGTGGGTGGGGGCAAGGCTGAAGGAGGAGGACCAGACATTCCTGGTCTTTGATCTGGGTTGCTGGTATCCACAGCTCGAACCCGCTGCTGCTGGTCCAATCTCCGAACAGGGCTGCTGCCTGTGCGGGGAGAGCAAGGAACTGGCCCCTGGGGGCACCAAGGGTCGGGAGAGCCGCCTGGGCTTGTCATGGCTTCTGCTGCGTTCCTAACCCGGTGCTTGACTGAAGGGGGTGGGGTGGGGGGAGAGATGAAAGAGAGGAGGGAAGGGGAGAAAAGGGAGAGACCAAGTGGAGAGATAGACACTGAGAGACAGAAATAGAGGTGGGGGGGGGGGGATGAGCTACCAGCGGGAGGAAGACGGGAAGAAGAGGGAAGGGGAGAGGCAGAGAGGGCCCAGGAGCAGCAAGGACATACCTGAACCTATAAAGAGTAGGGGGTATGGTGGAAGCTGCAGAGTTGGGCATCTCCAGAGTTGCCCTAAGGGCTGGACTGGTTCTGAGGCTCCCTGTTTCAGATTCACCTGCAAAGGAGGTGGTAGTGGGCTTGCTGTTGTTGCAGAATGCAGAGCCCCAGAACCAGAGCTTCAGGAATAGAGAGTCCACTACACACTCTCATGGATCAAAGCCTGCTAGCTCCTACTTGGAGGAGTGCTGTCCTTCCCACAGGCTCCCGGGTGGTTTTCTGAAAAGAGTTGCCTTCTGGAGCTCAAATTCTGCACAAAAATCTGGAGAGCTTCAGAGCCCCAAAACCAACTTTGAGAGCTAGGGAGACTGCCTTCCCTGACCACCCAGACACCACTGTGGATTCAACGTGGTGGGAAGGCAGGGGCTGAAATGGATGGGCTCTTGGAGTGGTTTAGGGCCTCAAGATATTCCACAAGTACCAGCCTAGGAAGCAGGAGCATAAGATCCCCAGGGGCTTTAGGCGAAGTGTGGACTGTGGTATGCCCAGCAAGCCATCCTGGCTGGCCTTGGCAAACCTGGTCATTTCCTGAAGGGCTGTGTGTATCCAGATGCCTGCTCCGGGCCACCTGGAACACTGTGGACACCCAGCTGGTGATCAGTGGGCAAGAAACGAATGAATGGAAGGGTGAATCCAGGAGCATGCTGGTCCAGAAGCCTAGGGAATGAAGGCGGAGGACTAGAACCTGTCAGATGAGGGCACGACGGCAGGAGGCTGGGAGAATGGAGGCTTGTGTGGGGATTCCCCCCACTTGAAAGTTCCCCAGAGGAGGGGATTCCTAAGCCCCTTCCTCTCCCTTGCCAGGTGTCCTTCCTTCAACACAAGCTTAATTTCCTTCCTCCTGCCCGCCCAGAGCTGCCGGTGGGAAGAGAAGAATGGTCCCTTGCCCGGGCAGGGAGGGCGCCCCCGAGCCACGAGTCACAAATGGAAACATCTAATAGGCACCCCGAACCTCTAGGTAGGTTGCACTTGGTGGAGAAAGAGTTAAATTCACTCCAAAGCCAGCGAGGGTGGGCGGGGTGGAGGAGTCCGCGCGGTGGACCCTGAGGCCTCCGCCCTGAATGGGAGGGTGGTCTCTTGAATGGGGGCAGAGGAGGCAGCAAGGGCCAGGGACCTGGGGGCAAAAGGCGGCACGTAGGAAGCACTTTATGTAGTGCGTGTGAATGGCATGGAACTTAGACCTGGGACGGGAACCCCATCCCCACCCCCACCTCTGTGGCCGCCCTGAGCTTCCTTTTGATGTGCGCTCCCCGGGGCGCGCAGTCTGCCGCTGCGTATTCAGCGCCGCTCCACCGGACCCCCCTGCCGAGGCACCTCGTAGACAAAGAATACGGCGGCCAGGCCTCGCTCGCCCTCACCGGGCTACCGGTCTGTCGCTGGGAGGGAGAGGAAATCGCCAATCCAGGCACTGACTGTGCCATTCATTTTTGCTTGGAATATCCCCAGGGGCTGCGGGGGCGGGGCGGGGGGCGGGCGACGGAGGGGCTGGAGCCTGGAGCCGACCAGCCTAGGGAGGAAGAAGGGAGAGGGAAATGCCACTACAGGAGGGGAAAACGGCAAGTGCCAAGGTCCAGAGGCCTACGACAGGGGACACATGCGGGAACCCCACGAAGGGGGTGCGCAGGGGTCTTCAAGACCGCTGACCCGGGGAGAGGGACTTTGCACTTTCTGCTAAGAGCCATAGGAGCCCCAAAACATTTTAAACGAGCTCCTTGGGGGCCACTGGAAGGCTGGACAATAGTAGGCAGCTTGGAAGCCGGAGGACCATAGCGAGAGTGGTAGGCATAGAAATGAATTGGACAAGATTTCTCTTATGCCCAGCTCCCTTGTCTGGCATAAATGCGGGGTCCTGGGCATGCAGGAAGCCCATGACCTGCACCAGGTAAGCACAACGTAGGTGAGCAACAAATCGAACGCACAAAGGCGAGCAGGTATCTTCTCCAGGGCTCCCTGCCTCTTTGGTGCCCCCTGGCGGTGGAGTTGATAGTGAGTCGGGAAGTCAGCAGGCAGGCGACGTGGTCCCGCCCTGCCCCCTCCATTCAGCGGGAACAGGTGCCTTTGGTATTGAGCTGTCGGAATCTTTGGGGATCCTGGTTAAGTGGGCATCCTCTTGAGTGAATGACTTAAATCTCCACCACAATCCGCAGTTTAGCTGAGAATTAGGTGTGTGTGCCTTCTGGCTCCCCTCACCTCCCCACCCAGGTGGTTTCCTTGGAAGGAGGCAGAAGACCCCAGAAGCAGGACTCTGGCCCAAGTGATGCAAGTTTGCCCTGGTACCAGCAAGCAGAGACCAGTAGGATGCCTCTGTCGGGCATTGACGACCTTGGCTTTCCACCAAGATGCTGGAGCCTGAGAACAGCTGTTCATTTACCAGTCTTTTCTGGTCTGGGTCCACCCTGACTCCAGGATCACAGGTTACAGCAGTTCCTCCTGCCTCAGTCACCAGAGAACTTTGGAAAGCAATTTGAGGTTCCCGTCTTTGGAAGGGGGTGAGTAACAGAAGAAAAAAAAAAAGTGGGACACCTCCATGGTTGCGTATCCTCTGGGAGCCTGCTCCCCTCCTGTGGGAAGTGGAGATAAGACTTTCCATCTCGCGGGGAGTCGTCAGCGTTAAATGAGAACGGAGCTGACGGAATGCCAGACCACAGAGAGCCAACCAGAAATATTGGGTTTCTTTCTTCTTTCAACCTGAGGACTGAGCTCGGATCTCTCCTTCCACTGCAGCCAGTGCCAGCTAAGCAAGCGGTCCCTCCTCAGGCGACCACAGCTTTCTCCTGAAGGCGTCATCCAGGAGAATCTCTGACATCCCTGCCCCAGACCCACCTCCACCTCTCCCTGGAGAAGTCCTCCATACTCCAGGCCCAGCCCCCACTCTGTCACTCTGTTTTCCTGCAGAGTCCCTTCACCCGGACACGATGTCACAGAGTCCCTTCACCCGGACACGATGTCACACAGACATCACAGACCAGATGTGTCTGTCAAATGTTGCCCATTTCCTAGTCTGAAATCTGAACTCCGTGAGGCTGCAGAACCCCCAACACCCAGGGTAGGGGCGACACACAGCGGTCCTGCGGACGCACTGGTGAGGACTGGCCCAGCCAGCAGGCAGGCTGAGGTCTCCGTCACTCATGTCAGGGCTGAGGTCTCCATCAAGAGGACACACACTCATGTCTGTGCTCCTCGTGGTCTTCCAGGTCCTCCTCGACCCCTCTGGAGTAGATCTGGGCCCCCAGAGCTCCCGCCCACCCCAGCTACCCTCAGTAGGGGAGGGGAGGATGAGGCCTGCGTGCCTCAGTGGGATGAGATCGGGGCTTGGCGGACCCCAGCCAGGCGGCACTGCCTCTCGCCTCTTGTCCAGTCTTCCACACCCCCTTTCCTGCCCCCATGCCACAGCCTCGATCCCCATAGATGGCTGGCCTGTCTGGGGCCTTTGGGGCTCTAACCCAAGGCCAGTCCTTAATTAGGTGTGATCCTGGCTGAAGTCCAGACCTCGGCGTGACCGTGGATGGCTGCTCTGGTTTCTCTTGGACAGGACACAAGCCCCTGGGTTTTCCTTCCATTCCCCGCCACCCTGTGCGTGAGACATCAGCAGGAGTGGGAAGGAAGGAAGCCCCGGGCAACCCAAGAAGGGCGAGGAGACATCTTTGATCTCCTTTGTCTCCGGCCTCAGCCAAGCTGAGCCCTAGCCCCTTGCCTGGCCTCTGTGGGCAGGAAAGTGTCTGCTCTCCTATCACCTGCAAACACCTACTGTGTGCTGTGGGTCCGTCCTCAGCCCTGGCGCACAGTTAGTATTCTGTTTGTGTCAGGGTGGCCCATTCCTGGAGGGACGGTGCCCAGGCAGTCCCTTGCCAGGTAAGCCCTCATGAGCAAAAACGAGCCCGGCTTTGGCCTGCATGGAGCTTGCCATCTGCTGGGGACAGTCACTCACTGGACGATCGAATACATGTTTCTAAAAATCGAGAGAGGAGCTCGAAGGTTCTTAGTGGGGAGACTTTGGTGGGACAGAGCTAGCCTGATGGTGTCTTGGGAGAGGGTGGAAATTTTCCACGCGTGCCCTGGTTCGCACTCTTCACAGCTCTGCTCACTCACTCTCTCTTCCGCAGACCAGGACGACCCGCAGCAGCCGCTGCTGGAACCTCCGTGTGAGCCAGCTTTGGCCCTGGGTCCTGGGAGCCTGGACTCATGGATGAGAGCCCAGCGGGCTGGCAATGAGACCAGAGCTGACTCACCGGCAGAGACCCAGAGGCCCGTGGCCAACACAGGTGTGGGCAGGTCCTTGGGGAAACCAGGGACACCTGCCGGGTATAGTCCACATCCAGCAGGGTCCAACCTCTGCTCATCTGCCTTGGTGTCCAGATGGCCAGGGGAGACCCTCTGAGTGGTTGTCTCAGAGCCCAGCTCTCGAATCACAACTCCAGTAAATTCTAGCTTTGCCTCTTGCTCTGTGGCACTGGGCACACTACACAACCTCTCTGAGCCTATTTCCTCAACTGCAAAATGATAACACACACCACTAAAGGCTGTTGCCTGTTCATTGGAGTGGCATCTGTCTTGTCTGAAATGGCTCCCAGGATGAGCTGAGTGATAGGGAAGCTTCAATTCCATTCTGTTATGACAACCAGCTGTTCCTTCTTGTGCCTCAAGAGGGCAAAGACTTTATTTAGACTTTAGTGTAGTCCACACTGCTGGTGGCCTCTTCAGGTTGGCGGAGGTCCCCAGTTTGTTCTTTATCTATTCCTCTTCCACCTGGTTCAGACATTAAATCCTGAGTAATCTAAGTGAAACACAAGGAAAGGTCGACTGGAGTGTACAAGAGAATTTCTGGGAAGAGTTTTTTTTTAAATAAAATGTAACAAAAAGTACCCCCCCCTTTTTTTTTTTTTGCTTTTGGACATTGTTATATCTGGGTGGAATGTCTGGAGCTGCAGCAGCCGTCCTGTGACTATGAGGAAAGCTCCCTGAGAATGAAAGGGAGGAAGACAGAGCAAAGAGGGGGAAAGAAATTGGGTCTCTGATTCTATTGCTGAGAAATTAATGCTCTCAGAGGAGTCCTGCCTTGGAAGTTCTTGTGATATGAAAAAATATGTCTTCCTTATTGTTTGGGTCACTTGAGGCTGTTCCTGGCAGCCAAGGCCTCCTGACTGGTTTCTGCCTCCTCGCCCATGGTGTCTCTACAGAGCAGTTGGATTAAATGCTGCTGATTGATTAACAAGCTGATTTGCTTTAATTTAAGACCCAGAAGGGGCTGGACCTTCTTCTTCTTAGTTTTGGGGGTTTAGTCTGGGTGGGTAGATTGGAGCTGGAAGATTCATTCAGAGCCGAGTTTCAGGGAGAAGAAAACAACAAAAAGAGGTTGAAGGGTTGAGGTGAGGCTTATCTAAGACATATTCCACCAGTTGCTGCCTTTTTTTTTTTTTTCTTTAGAAGCAATAGCTCAACTCCTAATAGATATAATGAAGATACTTTATAATAACAGATTAGTGAGGGATGCACATCTTTTTAAATATATTAGACACCACTGAACCATACACTTTAAAATGGTGAATGAACCAGGCACGGTGGCACACACCTGTAATCCCAGTGGCTCAGGAGGCTGAGGCAGGAGGATCGCAAGTTCAAAGCCAGCCTCAGCAATTGAGCGAGGTCCTAAGCAACTCAGGGAGACCCTGTCTCTAAATAAAATACAAAAAAGGGCCGGAGATGTGGCTCAGTGGTTAAGTTCCGCTGGGTTCAATTTCAAGTACCAAAACAAAACAAAAAAATGTTATGAACGAGATATGTGTGAATTGTATCAATTAAAAAAGACAAAAGCTCACTCCTTCTTTCCATCCTCTCCTCTCGCTTTGATCTTAGTCCTCCATTCCTTGGGCTCCCTGAGAAACCCCATCGCGAGCACTTCCACAAAGTGGCATGCCCCTCTGGGACAGGGACTTTGCTCTACCTTCCACCCACCCACTTTACAACCTCTGCTCCAGCCTCCCCCTGTGACTCCAGGGGACTGTATCTCTCAGGTCTACCCCTCTCCCACCAAATAGCCTCAGACTGGGGTGGGAGTGAGGAGCCTGTGATCAGACGGTCTCCAGTCCTGGCTCCTGCACTGCTTAGCCCTTAGCAACCGTCCCCTTACCTGGCAAATGGGGACCCTGATTCCAGCACCCACTGGGTTAAGCGGCATGGTTTACCCAAAGGGTTCAGGGCATTTAGAGTTCAGGGCAGCTGATTCCCAAAGACTGATCATTAGCATGTGACCCCCCACCAAAAAAAAAAAAAAAAAATGGTGGAGTTCTGATCAGACTGTCCTAATGATTGTGGGTCAGCGATGACCATGACAAGGACAATGTCCCCAGCTCTCCTGCTCTGCTCAGTCCAAAGCCTCCCTTCTCAACTTCACCTCGCCCGCTGCCCCTTTTTGCTGGTGTAGACAAGGCGAGATCACATTTTCCGAATCCCGGATCAGTATGCAGCACAGTCAAAATGGTCCTTTTTCTCATGTACATGATTCTTTCTCCAAAATGTGAGAAAATCTGAAATCTAAAGGTCGGAGCTTCAGGAACATTTCTCTGACTAATGGTATCGTTCTCCAGCAGCTGGAGAGCCCCGCAAGATGAAGGTGGTGTTGGGTGGCTTGGACCCACTGAGAATGCTCACGTTCCCTGTTCCCTCGTCCTTCACTCTTTCTAGGAGTCGCCATGAGAAGGTCTGTGTGGTGCTTTAGGACGTTAATTCATACCTTTTCAAGTCTCACTAAAATCCCTTCCTGAGAGAGAGACAGACAGACGGCCACACATTCAGAGACTTTGCAGTGGGTGTTGATCATACCTGGTTAGGATGCAGTCACATTGTTGATGAAATCACAATGTGATTTTGTCATCAAAATTTCCTTTTCAATGGAAGTTATTAAGCGCAGTGCCAATCAGTGTAAAGAAAGAGCAGCAAGTAGCAAAACAGGTTGCATCACCGAGTGGATCCAGGGTGGCATGGAAGTGCCCGGAGTCCGGCTTGAGGGACAGTGGGACTGAGCGCGCGCGGTCAGGATGCCCTCCAAGCGCCTGCCTGCGCCATCAGGGCATCTTCTGGGTGGCCTGCACCTGCTGGTTGTCTGGAGACACTGGGGTGAGCTAGGCTGGAGCTGGCACAACTGGGGAGCCCCAGGGTTGCATCTGGGATCACCTTGACCTTGAGCCAAGATTCCCCCCGCATCGTCCCTGCCTTGAACCTCAGGAGACTAGGGGACACTGATCCAGCCTTAGGAGTGTGTTGGGTGACAGAGTGGCTCAGCACTTGGGCCTTCGTGACCCCCAAACTCATAGTAGGACAGGAAGCCTGACACTCTCCCAGCTGTCCAGAGGGTCGGGCCAGGTCCTGGGCCACCCCTCCTGTCTAGGCCTGTCAGAGGCTTTCTGCAGGAGTTGGGTGGGGAGGGAGAGGGAGAGGTCTCAGAGTGACTGGGTCAGAGTCAGACACCCCTAGGACTGTTCCAGAGGAGGGCAGATCAGGGCCCAGAAGGGGCATCGGCCTTCACCTGTTTCCCTCCAACAGGAGTGTGAAGAACCCAAAGGAGGGAGTGGGAAACCAGGGTTCCAGCCAGACTGGCTGTGTGGCCCTGGGCAAGGCACCTACCCTCTCTGGGTCTCGGTGTCCCAGAGTGATCAAACGAAGTGGCCAAGTGACTTCTGGTTCTGACAAGCAGTGATTGGATGGTCTGTCTCCCTGTGGGATCTCTGTGGCCACTACCTTTGGGTGTCTGTCCCCTTTTAGGGTAGACCACGACACTGGGATGGACTGGTTACGGACCTCTGCCTGTCCAGCAGGGACTTATCCTTCTAGTGTCACTTTCAGTGTCACTCTTGGCAGGCTCCAAGCACTCACAGACAGGTCCTGGGAGTGAGGGGATGAGAAAGAAGAGAAAGAAGAGGTGCCGGGTGTGTGTGTGTGTGTGTGAGTGTGTGTACACGCGCGTGCACGGGCACGCGGGCTCACACTCGTGGCTGCCCCTGGTGAACGTGCTGAAGGCTGCCAACTTGAGTCTCAGCCTCAGTTCCAGAACACAAAGCCTGCTCTCTGGGGGCTTGACCCCTTGGATCCTGCACCCCTGGGGGCAGCTCAGCTACCCCCAGGGAACTGGCCCCAGAAGGGCCTGGCTGTTGGCTGGAAGTGGCTGGGAGGGAAGTTTTAATGATACACAACACAAGACGCAGGGGGGAGGAGAGAGAGGGGGGTGGTGGAGGAGAGAAGGGAGGTTGGGGGGAGAAAGAAAGACCTCCTGCCAGGCCTGTTGCCAGGAGACGGCCAGGCAGCCAGAATCAGCCCTGCTCTTTTCACAGTCGCCTTTAAGCAGGGAGGGAAGGCCTGGCCATAAAGGGGGACATGTGTTGCTGGGTGTGTAAGGCTAGCCTCCGCAGTTAGGGGAGCCCCGGCCCCCACCCCCCACCGCTGCCCCAAGAGAGCCCCTTGTGCCCCCAGCGCTGCCCTGCTTCCTGGGGGTTATAGTTAAGGGAGACTGGGGTACCCAGCCATGAAAAGCTCTCAGCAAAGCAGTGGCCCTGGCTGCTGAAATGTCACAGCCACCTCCGGGTGACACTCGGCCAGGGCCCCTAGAAAGCTAGCAGGGGCAGGGACAGGAGCCCAGGGGAATCCAATGTGACATGTCCATGGGAAAGTATTTCTGCTGGCTCTGGGTGGGCACTGGGGTCTGGGGTGTCTGGAGTCCTAAGGATCCTCAACAGGGGACGTGGAAGAGTCGGGCTCAGGAGCTAAGTGCTTAAACTTGCACTCCAGCCCGCTGGTCCTTGTCACAGATCCTATGGAGGGAACAGGCCACTCTAAGCTGTGCTTTGGCACTTGGGGACTGTGCCTGCCTCCCAGTCAGTGAGTGTGTGTCTGTGTCCATGCAGAGCTGCCACACTGCCAGGAGAGTAAACAGAGAGGACTGTTGACAAAACAAGGACTGGAGTGTCCCTGGCCCGAGCTGTCAACTGAGAGACAGGTCAGCTGAGTGAGTGACAGCCGTGCTCCGGCCCAGGGGCTGTCAATGAGCTGGAAGCAGCACCACGTGCGTGTGTGGAAGCTGGGCCGGAGCCTGCAGAGTTTCATTTGACAAGGAGCATGATCACCCTGGGCCGAGGGCTCCTTCCGTCCAGGTAGAGGAAGAGCGGTTTCTGCCGATCCTCTGCTAAGCCACTGAAGTCCAGGTTCTAGTCCTAGGAACCACCAGCCTCTGAGAATCAGTGTTAAGACAAGACCAGCCGCCCGCCCCATTCCCATCTGCTCATCTGACTTCTCTTTGGCCATTTGGGGCACTGCTGGAGGCTGACCTGGGCTCGCACCCCGGGGGTCCTGGCTGTCCTGCAGGACTGCCCCACCGAGTGGGTGAAGGAGCCCAGGAGAGGGCCCGCGCTGCACACAGTCAGGCCTTGTTCCGTCTTCCGAGGGACCCGACTCTGTACATGCACGAGCACTGAGCCGTTTCCCACGCGAGGCTGGACCTCGCGCTCCCTGAGGAGGGGGCAGGGTCACGGTCAGTTGCCCGCTAGAAATGGCAGGGGCTCCTGATGGAAGACGTGTTTTTCCTCCAACTTCCCGGCCTCTTTCTCCTGCTGAGGTGTGAAGACTCACCAGTTCTGGAGGCTTTCCTGTCTCCATCCCTGGGTTGAGCCCCACCCTGGGTATCAAGGTCTGCTTCTAGAAGGGCCTAATCGCTCTGTGGGAGTAACAAAAGGGCAGATTTGCCAACTCTCAGTGGGTGGGGAGTTGGGCGAGAGGAACAGTGTCTTGGGCAGCGTCTTGGGCTGCGACCGGAGGGGCAGGTGGTGACTGGTTCTCATTGCAGAGAGGAGAGCAGGCTGCCAGGCCTGGAGAGGTGGAGAGGTGGGTCACCAGGGAGACACTGGGGGCAACGGCTAGTTGGGTGGGGCCTGCAGAGCTGGCCAGGAGGTCTAGAGTTCCCATAGTGGAAAAGTCCATCTTCCTGGTGGGTCACTGACTTTTCATCCCGAGAAAAGCCAGGGGTCAAGGAAGCAAACACGCCTGGTGGGCTCTGGGCAGGAGCTCCCTTGGCCTTGAGGCTGGACACAAGTTTAGTCCTTCCCAGGGGCCTTTTTGCTTCCCCTCCCCCGCCCCACCCTCCCCCCTCCAGAGGAGCCAGTTTTAGCCTGGGAGGTCCCCTTCCTTTTGGAGTCCACACTTCTGCTAATGGCCTATTCCCTAATGGCCCCCAGCCAGCTCCTCCAGGATCCCCCACCTCCCACTCGCTCTGGTTGTCTGTGACTCTGGTTTCTCTGGCTTGTAGGGGGAGGGTCCTGGAAGCCCACCCACCTCAGAAGCATCTACATTGGCATGGCTAGACTCACCTGTCTGTCTTCTTCCTCCCCTAGAATGGACCTGATGCCCCAGGTAGGCCCCCAGATTTCCTTGTGATTTTTTAAAATTGGGGTTTATTTTTTAGTTAGACATAACACTAGGATTCATCTTGACGTAACAGTAAAAGCGTGGAATATAACGTGCTCTATCTTCCTCCTCCTGCTCCTGCTGGGGCAGCCCAGGCCTCTCATGCTAGGCGAGTCCTCTACCCCTGAGCCGCACGCACCCCAGTCCTTCCTGTTCTACATGAGGCAGGACCCTGAGTGAGCCTCTTGGTCCACACTCTCATCCTCCAGGAAGCCTTCCCGACTCGCAATGCCTTTTGTGCCTTCAGGGTCCTTTAACTAGAGTGCCCCTTATCAGTCACCAAGATTTGTCCCCAAAGCTCAGGGCTGATGGTCAGGTGAGTGGGGTTAATTGTGACAGAAGTGTCCCTCCCAATGCAGGATGGAGAGACCCAGCTGGACTGGAGGGAAGGGAGGTGGTCCAGGCCCCCGATGACCCCTTAATTCCCCACCTTTCGTACCTGTGCATAGCACCTTGACCATGAAGTTCAACCATTTTCACTGAATCATGGCCCTTCCCTAAAATGATCCGGAGGTGAGGGAGGCAGGGTGCTTCTCTTTGGGACAGGACCCTCCCTATAGGGTTTCTCCTTTGGGACCACTGGGAGACCCCAGGATGCAAAGGTTTTGTGCCCAGCGACTGGGACCGGAGCCCGGAAGGATGGTCGGGGTCACAGTGCCATCTGCTGGGGCTTTTAGGAATAGCAGCTGGAAAATGTTGGGGGGAGAGGGAGAGAGGGCAATTAATAACACACCTCATATCTTGAAATTCACCTCATTTGAACCCTTGTCCCCCCTCCAGGTCGAGAAGCACAAAAAGGTTCAGGGGGCATGGGGGCCACTGGGACTCTAACTGGGGGCTCCCAGGGCAAAGCAGGGACCGGTGGACATGACCCGCATTCCTCAGGATGGGAGCTATTTTTTGAGTTTTGCACATGAAGTATGGTTTCTAAGAATGGTTTCTCTTTCTCAGAGGAAAGTATGAGATTGTTCTTTGCCTTTCTATGAGAAATGGGGTTTCAAGAGCAAAGAACAAATATACACTTTGTATCTTTGTTTTATTTCATTGATACAAGGAAGCAAAGTATAGTCACATTTGAAGTGGCAATGATTAAAAATGGTTTGAGGTGGTCATTGCAATGTCAACTGCTGAAGACATGGGGGGAATAATAGGATAACGAAATGAGTTAGCACAGTACTTGGCATCTGATAAATACTCAATGTGTTCAGGGCCATTTATTGCTAAAATGAAATACCCAAGCTGGGTGTGATAGCACATGCCTATAATCCAAGTGACTTGGGAGGCTGAGGCAGGAGGATCAAAAGTTCGAGGCCAGCCTCAGCAACTTAGGGAGACCCCGTTTCAAAATAAAAAATAAAAAAGGGCTGGGGATATAGCTCAGTTGTAGAGTGCTGCTGGGTTCAGTCCCCAGTACCACCAAAGAAAAAAAGGAGAAGGAAAAGGAGGAGAAGGAGGAAGATGAGGAGGAGGAGCAAGAGGAGGAAAGAAATGACCAGTGGAGAGAGCAATTGGCTTTTCTGGTGAACCAGGATGGTGAGCAGATGCCCAGGGTCATGGGGTGATGTCCTAGTTGGAAGCTTCCTGCTAACTTCTGTTCTTCTAATTCAGAAATGTGCTGCTCAGTAACCTCTGGAATAATTTAAAAGTCAAATGTGTGAATGGAGAAATCCAGAGTTCAGGATTTGGGTTTGTAAAAGAACTCTTCACTTTGGGAAGATCTCAGTAGAGAACTCTTGCAAGTCTTTTCTTCTCTCCTCTTTTCTTTTCTCTTTCTTTCTTTCTTTTTCTCCCTTCCTTCTTCCCTTCCCTCCTCCTCCTCCTCCTCCTCCTCCTCTTCTTCTTCCTCTCCCCCCCACCTTCTTCTTCTTTTTTTGGTACTGGTATTGAACCCAGATTCTGAGCCACATCCCCAGCCCTTTTTATTTTGAGAGAGGGTCTCACTAAGTTGCTGAGGCTGGCTTTGAACTTGCAATCCTCCCGGCTCAGCCTCCTGAGTCACTGGGATCACAGGCCTGCGCCACGGAACCTGACATCTGTATTTCTATTTTACTGCCTCCTCCCTCTTCTTGTGGACCCCAACTCCACCCTCGAGGATGGGACTCAATGCTGCCCGTGGAGAAACCTGCCCGTGAGCCCAAAGCTGATGTCCCTGAGGCAGAGTTTGGAGTATAAACGGGAGAATATTCTGGGGTGGGACTGCTGCTGGCCTAGGCCTGTCTTGGTGTACTACATTTGTTTCCTCATAATCCTCACTAGACTCCATGCAAGAACCAGTGCCATCTGCCCTTCACCATTAAGGGACATGTGGTCCTGAGTGGCTGTGTGACTGGTTAAGGTCATAGTTCTAGCAAGTGCTGGAACTGAGATGTGAGCTCGGGTTCATCTCATTTCAAAGCCAGGGGTCCGAGGTACCATCAAAGGACCAAGGCCAAGTGCAGTTAGATGATCACACTTCTGCCGAAGACCTGAACCCGAGGCTCGGAGGGATAGCTAACAGTGAGCGAGGCTCCATTTTCTACTCAACTGATCGAGGACAGACTTGGTGTATCCCTTTAGGGCCGACATGCACAACTATGCATGTCGCGCACTGCAAAAGGGCATCAGAGGACACCAGTCACATTGCAGGGGTATTTGCAGCAGCCATTTTCTGATGGTTGGAAATAATGTATCTGGAGGAGGGATCTGCTTCTAACTCGGGCTAAGGGGCTGGGATGAGGGCAGCGCTTGCTGTGTGTACATCACATCTTCCTCCACTCTCGGGAACGAGCAGGTGTCGGGAAGCTCCAGGCCTTAGCTCCAATCTCCTGTTTTGCGGGTGGAGGAACCATCCTCATTTTCTGGCCCTTCTTGGTATCTTCTTCCAGAAGTCATCAGAGGGACAACAGGGAGCAACGTCGGCACCGTCACAGGTCTTGCTCTTCCCTGACAGAGTTATCTGGCTGAAGATTCAGGCCCTTGCTATCCCTGCTGGAGCAGAACCTGATGATCGAGGGAGAGGTGGGGAGGGCAGAGGGGGGATGGGGAAGAGTCCGTGGGGGGGGGGGCGCCTGATGGAGCAGGTTGTCTTTAAAAAAAAAAAAAAAAGAACAGAAAACTTTTTTTTTTTTTTTTTCCCCCACAGATCATTTGGGGGAGGGGAATGTGTTTCTCCCAATACCATCAATGGAGGTGTGCAGACCGTTGGGACTGTCTCCTGGGAACGTGTTCGTTGCCACAAGTGTATGAGTATATAACGCGTCAAGCAGATGCTGTCCACACAGATGTGGGTTGACAAGACAGACAGCACGGCATGGAGGTCTGGGCAGACAGAGGGGATCATTCACGCACAAAGCAGTTCACGAGGGGCAATTTCCTTTTCTTAAGACTTTCAGATGAATTTTCATGACTTTCAACTATTACTTGGTGATCAAATGCTTATTCTACTAGGTATGCAAATATGTCTGCCACTGTGCTTCACAGCACATACCCTGTCCCTGCGACCGCAACCAACTGGATGGACATGGTTTGGAGTCCTGGTGCTTAGGCTTCCTGTCCACAGCTGACCAGCAGCTTTTAACAGGTCTACACAGCACCAGTGTGGGGTTCCCTCTTCTCTCAGACACTCGTGTTGCAATAGATGGTATACGCCACTGAGCTCCAGTGCTGAATGACCAAGCCGCAGGCAGGTGTCAGAGCAGCCTTGAGGGCCACATGGCAGCTATAAGTTCTAAGAACTAGGAGTGAATAGCAGGGGAAGAAGAAAGATATGTTTAGAAAGAGCACAGGCAAGAAAACCAGCACTCAGAGCGGGGAGAGAGAGACAGACTCAGGTACCTGGGAGCTAATGTTTATGGGAACATTAGTTGGCCCTGCAGCCTGATTTTTTTTTTTTTTTTTTTTTTTGTACCAGGAATTGAACCCAGGAGCACTTACCCACTGAGCCACATCCCCAGCCCTTTTCTATGTTGTATTAGAGACAGGGTCTCACTGAGTTGCTTAGGGCCTGCTAAGTTGCTGAGGCTGACTTTGAACTTGTGATCCTCCTGCCTCAGTCTCCCAAGTTGCTGGGATTACAGGCCTGCACCACCACCCAACCCCATGTGACCTGATTATACCCAGTGCTCAGCCTTTTCTGGCTTCTGACAGCATCCTCTTTTCCTATGGCTATACATATTCACTGAGTGAACACTTTTAGGGTGCTGCCTTCAACAGGTGGGAAGGTTAGGGTTGGAACCTTACTTATGCCTAGAAAAGAGGTTGCCAAAAAGGAGAGGGACCAGGCCAGAGAGACCAGTGTAAGCCTCCTTGGAAATCTGACTCATCAAATTTGCCATTTATTGAGCAAATTTGTGTTACTGTACGCCAGGCATGCTACACTCGTGACCTTGTTTAACCCTCACAACCAGCCCAAAGAGTAGATTTATTCCTATTTTGTCTTCAGGGAAATGCAGGCTGTGAAAGATTTTAAGTGACTTGCCCAAGGTCACCCAGCTAAGAAGGAAAGCTGAAAAGTCAGTCTCTGTATCTACGCTGTCCAGGGCAAGAGACACCGGGATGGATTGCTTTGCAGTGGGAAAAAGAAAAAGGCAGGCATCAGTATTTATCACATAGTGAGTTCAGCCCTATAGCCAGGCACTTCTGGGTGGGAAGAGGTTGGGTGGTAGGTGGAGAATCCACAAGAAAGAACCCTATTCTCTTTCCCTCCGCTTTCTTCCGCCATCCCTGGTCCCCAAGATTATGCCAACAAGCAGGCAAAGCCACGCTTAGAACCGAGAGCCCTTTTATCTCAAGGTCCCTGGAAGCAATAAGGCTTTGGAGAAGGGAGTGCTCAGGGGTTTGTGTGCGAGAAGGTTCCATGAGCAGGTAGGCTGGAGGGGCAGGTTGGCGCAGGCAGGGTGCAAGGAGGAGAGGAGAACGAGGGATTGTGGGTAGTAGGACAGGGTAGATGGAGGGCTCAGCAGTGTGACAGGTGGATTGCGAGATCGGCAACCCTAGGGCTCATTGAGTGACCTTGAGCAAGTCCCTACTTCTGGAGTTTTGCACTCTTCATGTGCAAAACAAAAGAGTTAGGGCGACCCCCGGGGCCCTTCCTACTCTATTTTGGGGATGTTTCTGGGCTCCCAATGAACCACTTCAGCACTGAGCGTCTTCTCCATCCTAAGCCGCGGCGCTGCTGACCAGCAGGGGGCGCTCCTGCAGAAGGCTGGCCGCCCTGCAGCCCTCCTCTCACGCGGCTCGCCAGGGAGTCAGGGGCAGGAAGGTGCTCCCTTCTCCGACTCTCCCAGCCCGTTCTGGCCACTAGCCTTCCCGCACTCCCCTTCCCCACTCCACGTTGTGGAATTCGTTGGTTGGGAAGTTCCTGGAATCTAGCTCCTTGGGCAGGTCATTTTGCCTCTCCGTGCCTCAGTTTCCCCGTAAGCAGACCAGGTTGTGTAAGGGAGAGATAGATAAGTCACTGGGAGAGATATCCAGTCACAAGACACCCTCCACACATTTTTCTCAGGGCAGGGACTGCTGCTTCTACCACCCACCAGGGAGAGCCAGAGCCCCCAACAATAAATAGCCAACGTTACAGTTGGCTTTAAATTCGAGGTCCTTTTGTGCAAAAGTAGAAATAACTTCTGAATTATACATGGCCCCTGGCACTGTGAATGATGCTCAAGTCGTAGTTGTGGAATGGATGTTTTCTGAAGTCCCCTAAATAGGACTTCAGAGTGGGAGAAACTCAGGGCACTGCTTCTGAATCACTGGAAGGTGTCTACGTTCATCCTCCCCTTTCTCACCACTGTTCTGGGAGGATGACAGACAGGGAGTGTTACACCCATTTTATGAACGAGGAAAGTGAAGTCACAGAGGAAGTAAACGTTGTTAAGACCTGAGGTTTTCTCCATGGGACCATAGGCATCCATCCAGTTGGAGTCAGAGACCCCTATTGGAAACATGTGGTATTACAGCCAGGTCCTAGTAGACACTGAAAACCGGTTCTTGAGGTAGGTAGGCACGTCCTGGCTGCAAAGCCCAGAGGAGACACTGGGGTGGCCCTTAACGTTGAAGCTGGGTGCAGGGCCTGAAAATGAGAGTCTATAGTCCACAACGCAGATTGGAAAGGTTTAGCAAATTTAAAAAGATACTTTCTATTCTAAATTACCCAACCCCCTTTCAATCTCGTTCTACTCTAAAGTTGAACTCGGTTTAGCAAAAGCATGTTTTGTGATCTCACTCTTCACAACTAGAATGACAACCAGTGAGAAAACATGGCTCCCTTCTAAACATTCATGTTGCAAATTAGGATGGAATGTGACATTTGGTAAAGTGTGGAAAGAAGGACTGAAAAAAAAATCACTCTGCAAGATTCAGCTCAAATATTGCTGCATCTTAGTGTTGTCCTGGCTACATTCTCCCAGGGACAAGAAGTGGATTGTCCTCCCATCTGTTCTCCCAACTTATTTGGTACTTTCTTCTCTACTCCTGCACAGGTATTAAACATATAGCTTCTGACACAAGTTTACTGGGTTTGAATCCTGTTCTATGCTTGGCTCTGTGCCTCGGTTTCCTCAACTGTAAAATGTTGTGAGGATTAATATAGTAGCATAGTGAGCACCCAGTAATGAGCTTCCACTTACAAAGAAATGTCAGATACATTATTTATCTATATGTCTTTCTCATCAAACTGTGTGCTTTTCCATGACTGGAACCGAGTGATTTCTTACCCCCAGCTGTAAAAGGCACCTCCGTATCTGTGGGTTCCACGTCTGTGGGATCAACCAACCACTGGCAAATGTTTTTTAAAACAAGTTTGCTCTGAACATGTACAGACTTTCTTTTCATTGTTTCCTAAATAATATAGAATAACAACTACTTACACGGCATTTACATTGTTATAGGTAATCAGGATTTGATCTAAAGTACATAGGAGAATATACACAGGTTATATGCAAATATTGGATCTTTGTTTTCTTTTTTTTTTTTTTTTTTATTTCGTGATACTGGGGATTGAACCAGGGCCTCACACATGCTAGGCAAGTGCTGTATCACCGAATCACATTCCCAGCTGTTTTTTAATTTGATTTTGAGACAGGGTCTCGCTAAGTTGCCTAGTCTGGCCTCAAACTTGCCATCACCCTACCTCAGCCTCGGGAGTAGCTAGGACTACAGGAATGGATGTGCCACCTAAGCCCAGGTTTGAGCCTCTCCCAGGCTTAAAGAAAGAGGTCTGGCTGGCCCCTGGAGTCCCTCACTGGGTTCAAGAAAACGTGCTGTGTCCAACGGTCTACCAGTCAGAGCTCAGTTAACCAGCACTTCCTGTAAACTGATTTCTACCTGCAGTTGTGACAATGTGACCTGGAGGAAATGGCTTTGGTAGCTGTCTCCTAAAACTGCAAAGAGACTGCATTTCTCCAGAGATCTTCTGAACTTCAAGATGGGACCCTTTTCTTCTCACCTTCCTTCACAGAGAGCAGGAAGTGACTCTGATGGAAATAAACTAGAAGACGCTGCAGATGCCTTGCATGGAGTGGGTCTTTAGGGTGTTGGGTCCAGTCAGTTCTGGATTACTCTTTATTTCTGTTTCCTAGGAAAGTTGCCCCTGCCTCCCTCCTTCTTTTGCTTCCTTCATTTTGCTCTCTTGTGAGCAGAATCCCTGGCTGGCCCTGCAAGGCACTCCTTTCTGTTGTAAGACACCCCTGGGTGCTTTTCACAGTCGTCAAAGACAGACACCTGCTGCTCTGTGCTGCCTGCCCAGTCATCTCACTGTGTTCCAATGCTTCCTGAAATGCTAACTAGGGCGCGTGGTGCGGGGGTTATCCAGGGAGCCCAGTGTCCAGACAGAGCAAGAAGCGTATGTCACCTGCCTTTCGTGAGTGGACATATGAGAACCGTGGAGCAAATTGTTTCCCTCCAGGTTACTATCAATTTATCTACCTACCTACCTGCCTATGTGTCTGCAACTGCCACACAGGACTGGACTGCTCAGATCACTCCACCTAGTTCAGCCATCCTAGTAGAGAGGACAATCACCTTGTCTCTCGTGAACCTTACAAAATCAAGGGCAGGATTTCTAGATATCAGTCAATCTTGTCTGACTGTCCAGGGTCCAGCGTTATTTATCCATTCCTAAAGCTCTGTCCAAGGAGACGTGGGATATAAAAGAAACAGGGGAAGAGCTGGGGGTGTAGCTCAGTGGTTGAGCACTTGCCCGGCATGGGAGAGGCTCTGGGTTCAATCCCTAGCACTACGAGTTACACACACACACACACACACACACACACACATGGGGGACAGGGTCTCAGTTTAGCAAGGGTGCCTAATTCAAGGATGGTGGGCATTAACATATCCACTCATACAAAATAAAGTCGTGTCAATAAAGTTTCTAGCACCAAGGTGATGAGTGAGCAGAGAGAGGCAGAAGAGTCAGGCCAAGGCAGGACTCCAGGAGGAAGCTTGCTGATCTTGGCGACAGGTGGGGGGATGCTAAAGGGTACCTCTTCTTGGTTAAGTGCAAAGATCTGTCTATAACAAGGAATGGCAGAGCTTCAAACAGGCAAGAGAGGGACGGTCCTTCAACACCCCACACAACACAATTTAGAAGGTTAATCTGCAGTGGGAAGAAGAGGAAGGGAGGGAGGAATAGAGGCGAGAGGGCTTCCATTGGAATTGCCTTGGGTAGGGGTGAGCTCTGTCAACTCAGACTGAGCTCCCCAAGACAGGACTGGGGCCCTTACTACAGGAGGATTGATGAATGGAGGCCATGCGGGGACATCCTCCCAAGAAGACTTCCCCACTCCCTTCCCAAGTATCTTTCCTGCCAAGGCTTAAAGTTCTAACATCATGGATTTATTCTGATGTTTTTGTCTCCTCCCGCTTTTAAAGTCCCCCCCCCCCAATTATAAATGTCAAAAGTGCTTGTAGAAGAAAACTTGGAAAATACCCAGAGGGTCAAAACATTTCCCCCACACCCCCATCCTCCTCGGCACCTGCCCACTTTTAACATTTTGATCTTTTTCTGCCCTCATTGTCACTTTGGGGCTCAGTTGTGAGTCTCCTGTGCAGGGATTCTGAAGCCCTCTTTCCACTTAGCTTCAGTCCTAGTCCAGTTCATGTTCTAGAAACATCAGGTTACCCACCACCAAGCACCAGTGAGTTCTGTGACACTGAGGAGGTTACTTGCCTTTCTGGATTTTCATGTCCTCATCTGAAAATGGGGACAATGATGACCGATGCCCTAGCCCACAGTGCTCCAAAGCCTAATAACACAAAGGAAGGTCACACGGTGTTGCCAGTGCCACTCAAATGTGTGGAGTGAGGACAGATGAAGTGGTCAGAAGAGAGCTAGTCATAATGACTGGCAGAGAAGGCCAAGTCACATGGAGGATGGGGAAGGACAGGAGAGGGACAAGCAAACAGACCACATCAATCCTGTCTAGGCCTCCCCAGGACCAACCCCAAGGGCTCTGGTGCTTTCCCTCAGAGCTGCTGGAGCCTCAGTTGCCTCACTTCCTGTTGGGTGCAGAGTCCATTTCCAGTGCAGGTAGGAGGGAGATTGGAGGGGGATGGTCACCTGGAATGCCACATTTCTACTCACTCATGATCTGGCAGGGAGCTCAGAGGGTTCTCTGAGCGCTTTCTGGCGGGAATTGGAGGTGTGGGGAACCTGGGACCAAAGATGGCTGATTCCTGAGGGTTTGCTAGCAGATGGAGGAAGAAGGGGGTTCTGGAGACACTTTGGAGCTGGATTTGATGCAAACATTATAAGACCTTTGGTTGCATGCTTGTGAACCCCAAGGGATGAATGTGTGTGTGTGTGTGTGTGTGTGTGTGAGAGAGAGAGAGAGAGAGAGAGAGAGAGAGTGCTCATGCACGTACTCACAGAAGAGGGGACACTGCATCCCTGAGCAGCGGCTGCCTTGGGCTGCTTCATGGAGACAGGTAGCTGCATGCGTATGTCTAGGAATGCCCCTCTCGCCGACCTGTGTGAACGTGTGGATACAGAGCAGCTGTGTGGGTCTACCTAGGAATTTAGACATCCTTGGGGGAGATGTGGGGCGGGGGGTCTGTGAGTCACTGAATGCCTGGACTTGTACTGTAGTGTGCTGTCGCGGATGCGCGTGCGTGTGTGTGTGTGTGTGTGTGTGTGTGTGTGTGCACCCATGCTCAATGGAACATGCGTCAGCATAGGAAGGAGTGCTTCTGTGAGCATGCGTCATGTTTGTATGACACTCCATATCTCTGCAGTTACATAAAAAGACCACAGATCAAGGTTATAAGCTATAGATAACACATGTTCTCTAAGCACCTACTATGTGCTGGACCTGGGCTGGGCTCTGAAGACACAGAGAGAAGTAAAACTCAGGCCTGCCCCTTGAGGAAGTAACAAGGCAGGGCAGGTTGAGAGCACACAAGCCATACATAGCACAAGGCTATTAAGTCCCAAGAGCCACTCCTTATGTCCTTCCTCAGGGAATCCATAATACCACAACCATGGGATGATCTGCTCTCCACCACCTCCCCCTCCAGACTATAAGCCCCTTGAGGACTGACACTTAGGAGATGTACAATGCTGGGAAAGGATGTATAATGCATAGGCTGCTGTGAGTAGGCTGTGCCTCTGCATCCCTGAGCCAGCCATGACCAGTGTGAGCCATGGTCAGTACTGGCAATTTCCCTGGGGCTGGGCTTAACTCCCACCTTCACTACTATAGCTGGGCCACCTGCACCAACTATTCCAGCTGTCCAAGCCTCAGTTTTCTCATCTATGCAATGGGAATAAGGATCAACCCAGCCTCCCAAGGCACTTGAGACCTCAGTGAGACCATGAATTGAGCCTGGTTTTGTGCACATGGAGCCCCATACCCTGGAACTGCTTTAGGAATTCCCATTATCAACCATGAGGAGCTGCCACCTGGGTGATTGCCGAAGCCCTGTTGGCTAAGAAGGCAGGAACTGAACTCTGAGGGCTCTGTGGGCAAGTTTGGGATGACCCCGGGAGGCAGATTTCAGCCATGATTCTAACCTCAGAAGGAAGGAGCCCAAGAGTGAGGTCTATGCCATTGGCTGGTGGGAACTCAGGACATTTATCTGAACATTTTCTATGTGTTTCTCATTCTCCAAGCAATGACATCTCCACCAAACCTTTGCTGCTTCCTCAACCCTCTCTGCAGCACATCCTGGATCAGACATCAATATGAAACTTTCATGTTCAGGATGTGTCACTTTGTGAGAAACTGAGCCCCCTGCACTGCACATGCCTGCCATATTGTGCTGTGAATATGGTGTGTGCTTATGGGCTTGAGGACAGGAGGGGCAGCTGGGGCAGCCCATGACGGACTCTCTCCCTTCTCACCTACCCACACTTGGGTGCCCATGGGCATGGCTGGGGCTTGGTGGTGTCCCTTCAACACTCCAGTCATCCTCCTCTCTGACTCACTAGTGACGCTCAGGCCCCTCCTCTGAGCCTCCTTGATCCTGGTTCAAGGTCTCACCCGTGATGTGCTGGAGCCGGGTCCAGCAGGCTTGCGAAGCCTACTGTGCACATCTTCTCCCAACTCCAGTAAGAACCACATTGGTAGCTTGAAATCAGTCATAGTGGGGACGTTTACATTTATGGCACAAAAGCAAACAAATGATACAAATCAGACACCCATTCCCCTGCCCACCAAACTCCTAGTAAACACCAGCACACTGTCTCTCCTGCCTGCAGGCATTAACAGTCATTGGTATTGAGTGCTAGCACCTGCTGGGCATCTGACATCTCATCTGGTCAAATCTCCTGCGAGCTATTTGTCATCATTCCTGTTTCATATCCGGGGATCATAATTTACATGACTGGAAGTCAGGTCTCTGCACACTGAACTGGGCCACTCAGCTTTAACAAACAGAACTGTGAGATTTGATAGGGCTGGCAGAGCTATTAAAGATCAACAGGTCTTCCAGTCACTCTGCTCATTTGACATAGAAACAGCCCAAAGAGCTCATTATGGCCGAGGAGGCACCTAACTTCCTAGCACCCTCTTCCCAACACCTCTCCCAGCCCCCTAATCATGTTGGTGCCCACCCAAAGCCTTTTTTTCTTGACTGGATCCAATGTCTGACTCCCAAAACATTTTAAATCTCGCTTGGGTCATGGGTTGTATGTCCCCTTCCTAGAGGTGCCGTCTCCTGCTTTGATCAGCACACTTCACTACAGGTATTGGAGTTAAACACCCCCCCCCCCCCCCCCCCCCCCCCCCCCCCCGCTTTCCCCCCTTTGGTAGTGGACACTGAATGCAGGGTATTACACCAGTGAGTTACATTCCATCTTTTTATTTTTTATTTTGTCTCACCAAGTTGCTGAGGTTGGCCCTGAACTTATGATCCTACTGTCTTAGCCTCCCTGATCACTGGAATTACAGGTGTGCCCTGCCCCCGCCCCGCACCCAGCTCAGACTTAAAACTTTTAAAAAGAATAAGCAAAATAGAACTTTGGGGTCGAGGACCCATCGGCTAGAAGTTCTGGCATCTACACACCTTAGAAAGCAGGTCTCTCTTCCCTCTATGGCTGTTCCTGCCACACGGCCCAGAGTCATAATTTCTGTCCTGGTAAACATCAACAGCATTTTGTGAAACACCCACTGAGACCCACGCTATGCGCCTTGCCAGTGACGATCAGCATCCCGTTTAGAAAATAAAAATCAACCAACCAACCAACCAAACAAACAAACAACAACAACAAAACCCAGGGCTCCCTTTTCATCCTCCCCTCTGACCAAAGACTCCTCTTGCTCAGCAAGAGGATCTCCCCAGTCACTGGGTATGAATTTCTACCGGAGTGAGGCTCAGCGTTAGGATCGGCCCTGCCCTCACTCAGCAAGTCCCGGGACTGCGGCGGGAGGGACCTGCACCCTCTGGGCAGGAAGGCTGACAACTATACGGATTTTCCGCACACTCCAGGAGCTTGGAGAGATTGCGCGCCCCTCCGCCCCGCCCGGGAGAGGCAGAATCTACATCAGTCTCGTCTTGGTACCCCCATCCTGCCTCTCCAGGGACTGGGGGCTTCACGTTCCGCTGCGGCGTCTCAGGGTGGGCGCGCGGCGCCAGGTGAGCTCTCACCTGGGGCGGTGGGAGAGGGAGCTAGGGGCGGGCCTAGGCCCGCGGCCCCACCCGCGACGGGGCGGGGCTAGGACGGCGGGACCAATGGGGCGGGGGGCTCGCCGCCCGGGGGCCGCCCCTCCCGCGCCGCTCCCTCCCCTCGCCGCTCCCGCTCCGCCCCACCCGGGTTTAAAGTCCCGCGGGCGGCAGGTGGCGGCGCTGCGAGCGCCGAGCCGCGCTGGGAGATGCTAGAGGGCGCCGCGCCGCCGGCACCATGCGCCCCCCGCCCACGCTGGCCCTGGCCGCGCTCTGCCTCCTGGCGCTGCCCGCCGTCGCCGCCGCCGCCGCCTACTTCGGGTCAGTGCCCGCCGCGTCCCGGCCCGCCCCCCTCCCACCACGGCAGGGCCAGCTCCCCGCTCCCCCGTCCACTGTCCCTGGCTCCGGGGAGGCCTCGAACTCAGAGCCTCTCCCAGGAGAGACCCAGACCACCTTGAGGTGGCGGAATTCGTTCCCTGAGCTGGCTGGTCTCAGGCTTCCCGGGTTCAGATTCAGATCACCCCTTCGAGAGTCCAAGTTTTTGGTTTCCTATGCCTCCGTTTTCCTCACCCCGCTGGGTGTCAGACTCCAGCCCAAGCTCTAGGGCTCTGCACGCGCCTCAGATCCTGGCCCTGTCTGTCCCAGCGCGCTCTGTCCTGTCCCTGTCCGTCCAGCGTCCGCCCCTCTCTCTGATGTCCTTTCTGGATTCTCACTCGCGTGCCCTGTGTGCCCCCATCCTGGGCTCTGGTCAGTCACAGTCCTTGCCTCGGACTCCTTCCGTGCCCTCTGCCTTCGCCCTGCGAAGGGGAGATCTGGAGGACTGGGCGCATGGGTGGGAGTGGATTGTTGCGAAGGCCAAAGAGCTTGCTGATCCAACAGGGATGGGGAACCGCGGGTGTTGGGGAGTGTCAGCTGGAGGCTGAAAAGGAACTGTCAGAGACCTGGCAGCGGGCGAATGCTCAGGAAAATGACAAAGAAAGGGAGAGAGGCCCATTTTAGAGGATGTACATGGTTGGAAAGGGAGGATCACTGCTGGGGTGACACCTGCCAGGAGAGTGGGCGGTAACCATGAGGGGAATGTTTGGAGCAAAAGTTATAGGGCAATTATTTCCAAGTCTCTTCTTCTCTGACCCTGAATTCCAGGGACGTGGTGGGGTTGGGATGGAGGCAGACATCATTCGTGGATGAGAAGGCATCTTCCTGACCTTCACCTAAAACTGACTCCAATCACCTGTATCTGTGACTTTAAACCTTCCCTTTTTTGGGGGGGTGGTTACCGGTAAACTGGATGAAGCTTACTGTCAGACCACAGCAAAGGCAAGAAAACACCCAGCAAGCGACCTGCCAGAGGCTGCTCTTAGGAATCCACCAGGGAGGGGTGTGCAAGGGTCTGAGGAGTCCTTTGCAGACTGGAATAAGTGCTGCAGGCTAATTTCCAGGTCATGACCCCTGGAAATTACATGCCTGGGCTGTAGGCAGTGGCTTCCCTTGGAATATATGGAAAAGACTGTCAGCCCAGACCCTAGCCCTGGGTCCAACTTACTGATGATCACTTGGTCTCAGGGCCTCCGTTTCTTCCTTTGTACAAAGGAAGACTTGACCTTGATATGCGACTCACCCCAAGAGCAGTGCACATATGTGATGTTTGTTTTCCCAGGATTTCAGGCTTGAAGGAGTTGCCCCAGCAGGAAGGACATATGGGTGGGCACAAACTCAAGTTGGATCTTCCCACTTGCTAGCTGGGTGCTCTTGTTCAAGGTACTTAATGGGTGGGTTGGGGATATAGCTCAGTTGGTAGAGTGTCTGCCTCGTAAGCACAAGGCCCTGGGTTCAATCCCCAGCACCGCAAAAAAAGGAAGAAAAAAAAAAAAAAAGGTACTTAATGGCTTTGTCCACCAGACTCTGATCTGTAAAATGAGAATAACAGTGCCTGCTTCATAAGAGGAGTGTGTTAGTACATGTAAAGCACTTAGGATGCTGTCTAACACATAGTAAATGTTCAACTAATGGTAACGATTATTGTTATTATTATTGTTGTTGTTAATAGTAATAGTAGTAAGGAAATCAGATACAGTATCTTAATGTCCCAGAGGACATCTGAGAGGTTTCTTTCTTTTTTTTTTTTTTTTTTGGGTGCTGGGGATCGAACCCAAGGCCTTATGCTTACAAGGCAAGCACTCTACCGACTGAGCTATCTCCCCAGCCCCCATCTGAGAGGTTTCTGAACTGGAATGGAGAAGACAAGGACATCCCCTTGAACATCGGCTCATTTCCACAATTCTTTTGTTTGCTTGGGTTTTATGGTTGGAGGTAGGAGCGAAGGTCGGGTGGGGTAGGAGGAGAGGGGTTCCAGGGGGTCTGGACCACCCTGGCTGGTGTATTGGAAGGGAAGAGAGTTCTCAACAGTGCACAGGGTTAGAATCTGGGGGCTGTGAATAGACACATCCTTGGAAAAGAGAGGGAAGATGGTCAGCTAGGGCTAAGTCCAGTCCAAGGGGTTTGAAACCACCTCTTCCAGGTCAGGGGCCCTGGCAGGCAGAGCTGCTAGAGTATACCCAAACCACCACCACCCCAGTCTGGGGACCAGGACAAATGTGTGGAGAGTAAGATAAAATTAGGGCCTCATTCTGTTAAGTATTGGGTCCCAGAGAATGGACAGGATTCAGCTGGGACTCTCACTGAGGAAACCCTCTTGGACTCAATTAATGCCAGGTTTCCAGATTCCTATCTGAATTTGTTCTTTGGAAGGAATCTGATATCACTCTTCCACACTTTAGTGAAAATGTGAAGCAATGTCTCTCTCTTCCCCAGGCTGTTTGCTTGCTAAGTCATACTTCTGACTATAACTTGAAGTGCTTTCATTTATTTCCTAGTAAAAGAAATTTTGGCTATCAGGAGAGTAGGCGAGGATGATTTTGGTGAGAACAATCTTCTAGGGGGGACTTTGCAATCAGGCTTTGGATTTGGAAGTGACCAACCCCCTGCTTTAAAAAGGGCATGCATTATTATCCCCATTTTTCAGAACAAGAACCCCTAGCACAGTGAGACAGCCATGGCCTCAGGTGCTTTTGTGCTTTTGGACTTAGATCCTAATTCTGTTGATGGGAACAGTAACATAAATTGCAGAGAAATTTACAAATCACCTTCTGATGCAGCCTCTTTTCTCATCAGATCCTCAGAACCAATCCTGAAGTATGATTTCCAAAGGAAACTGAGGGTCAGAAAGATTCAGTGACTCACCCCATGTCACACAAATTAGTGGGGGCAAGATAGAAACTAGGTCCTGCCTTGAGTCTATGTTACATGCCTTGCAGAAAATGGCTTCCTGAGCTACGACTGTGTGATGCCCCAGAGGTGAGCCAATCATTCGTTGTTCAATAAAACCTCACACCTTCCTATAAAATGGGTAGTGTCATCACCCACAGCTCAGCAAGGTGAAAACATCTGCCCAAAGTCACACGGCTAGCCAAAGGCAAAGTCTGGATTCAAATCCAGGACTATGTTTCCATAAGCTTCTTGTCCTGTCCCTAGAAAGGGAAGACATTCACTCAGTGCAGATGCCATTTTAGAAAGCATCACCAAAGAAAAGCTGCGTTCACAGGAATGCCTTCTAGTTACAAAGCTCCTGGGAGGACTAAAAACTGGATTGAGTGACAGGACCTGGCATGGGCCTGGTTTATCACATAAGCAGGGCACTTGTTTATAAAACTGCACAGAAGTTAAGATTTGCAGAATCCCTGAGTTATCCAGGCCAAAGCATACCCTCTTGGGAAATCCTAGACTTCCAGTGCCAGGACCAGGCCTGTCAGGCTGGGAAACCGTGGGACCTGCAGATGCTGAAGACACTGGAAACAAGTGACTTGACCAAGGACAGTATAGAAAGCCGAACAAACTTGCCCCCTGAGCCCTGGTCCCCCTGTCATCGTGGCATCCTCTGAGAGCCCACCTGATAGCCTGTGGTCTTGGGGCAGGCTGTCTCCCAGGATGGAAGGTTTGTGGGGTGCCGCCATTGGGGTTCCATTGCAGAAAGAAAACATAAACTCTAATTTCTCCAAATTATTATTTCACATAATAAAATTCATGCCTTTTAAGTACACTGAGTTTTAAAAAATGTATATTCCTGTGCAACACATTTGTATTGACCACGATTATTCTATGGAACATTTCCACCACCCCAGAAAATCCCCAGGCCTCTTTGTGATCAACCAACCTTTCCCTTCTTCACCAGCCCCAGCCTATCTCAATCCCCTGCTTTCTGTCACTATAGATTAGTTCTGCTGTTACAGTGTTTGTGTAGATGGAATCAAAGCTTTTCATGTGTGGATTCTTTTGCTCAACCTAACATTTTGAGATTCATCCATGTTGTATGTATTGGTAGCTCTTTCCTCTTTATTCCCAAGTACTATTCCATTAGATGGATGTACCACATTTTGTGCATTCATTTCCCATTTGGATTATTTCCAGTTTTAGGCTGCTCTCAATAAAGCTAGTCTAAGACCCATGTGCACCTCTTTTGTGGACCTATGTTTTAATTTCTCTTACAGAATGGTCTAGGACTGGAGGGTTGGATCATATGGTAGGAATATGTTTGACTTATAGGAAATGGCCGAATGGTTTTCCAAAGTGATAGTACCATATTATGCAGTTCCAGTTGCTCCATATTCTTGCCGACTACCATTCACCTTCGTTGTGGCCAATTTAGTGGGTGTGCATTACTATCTCCATGGCTCCATTGATGAGGGGATGTTGGATGTTTGTTTTCATGACTTACTGGTCATTTGAACTTTTCCATTGGGTTATTTGTCTTCTTGGTAATGAATTTTAAGAGTTCTTAATATATTTTGGATCCAAATCCTTTGTCTGAAAATATTGGCAACATCTTATCCCTGGCTGTGGCTTCCCTTTTCATTTTCTTATTGAAGAGCAGAAGTTTTTCATTTTGACAAAGTTCAGTGTACCTATCGACTTTTCCCTCTGTGGTTTTTTTTTTATTGTCCTATCCAAGAAATCTCTGCAAATTTTGGGTGGGTTGTGGATAATTCCTCTCATGTTTTCTTCTAGAAACTGCACAATTTTAGCTTCTACGCTGAAGTCTATGCTGCATTTTGAGTGTGTATGGTGTGAGGTAAGGGTTGAGGCATATTGCTTCCCACCTGGGGCTTTTTCCAGTGCCATTTGTTGAAAAGATGAGCTTTTATCCATTGCATCATTTTTGTAAATCAATTGGTCTAATATCTGTATGTCCATTTCTGAACCTTCGATGTGTTTTTCCATTAATCTATGTGCCTATCTTTGTGCCAATACCATACAGTATTGATTAACGTTGCTTTATAGTAAATCTATAAACCAAATGCTCTGTGTTCTCTAACTTTGTCCTTCTTTTTCCAAATCTTTTTGACCACTCAGTTCCTTTGTGTTTCCACATAAATTTTAGCACCAGTTGTCAACATGCCCACGAAAGCCTTCTGAGATTTTGATTGCAACGGTAATAAACCAATCAATGGGAGATTGACATTCTACCACTGAATATTCTGCTTCATAAGCCAGTTGATTCTATCTATTTAGGACTTTTTAAAATTTCCCTTAGCAGCTTTGTAGTTTTCAGTGTGCTGATCTTGCAAAATATTTTTTTTAAATTATTCCTAAGCATTTAATGTATTTGGATACCATCATTTTTATTTAAAAAAATTTTTTAAAGAGATTGTATTGGGTCCTGAGTAAAACAGGGTAAGAGGAAAGAAAGGGTAAAAGAAAGTTTACTGCTTTGGGGTGGTGGATTAAAAGCCAACCCTCTCTGATAAGAATCATCGTGTTTTGGGAAGGAATTTGGGCCAACTTGTCCCTGGCCGAGCTGTAACCCCTGAGGACTTGGGCTCCCGAGTTGGGCTCAGGGTCAAACCAACCCCCTCAGTGGATGGTGGTAGAGTTTCTGTGACTGAGGAGGAGACAGAGGAGGGAGGGAAACAGAGCAGGTGTCCTCCCGGCTGAAATTGCCTAAGGGAGATCCTGGCGCCTTTGGGATTGTGTGCTCAGGTAGAAGCTGGATTCTGGAGGGGTGGGCCAGGTCATCTATAAAGGTGATCCTCACTCTGGGGTCAATTGGAGCAAGATGGGAGGTGACCCAGGCCCTGCTGTGGTATAAGGGACAATGGAGGAGTTCATATCCTCCATTTATCACTTATTAACTGACCCAGGGCAAGTCAAGTATTCTGACCTCAGTTTTCCCATCAGTAAAATGGAATAATCTTTATCTCTCAGGGTTATTTTGAAGGTTAAATAAATGTATATAGGGCTATGGATGTAGCTCAGTGGAAGAGTGCTTGCCTAGCATGTGCAAGGTCCTGGATTTGATCCCTAAACATTTTTAAAGTAAGTAAATAAAATATATAATACATGTAATATATACTATTTATTATATATATTATATATACATATGCAAAAATGCTCTCTATACATAGAGTCCATGAAATCTAGTGATCTGCCTTAGAGCATCCAAGTTAAGGAGTATCTTTGCTAAAATCTATTCCTTCCTCTCTATATCTTTATCCCAACTGTGTACAATTCAAAACACATTGAATCTTTCCCATGCTCAACACTTTCCGTGCATTATCTCATTTTACCATTGTGGTAACCCAGGAGATGGGTACTGGCATGAATAGCCTCTTTTATAAATGAGTCGGAAAAAAGCTCAGAGAGGCCAAGTGCTTTGCCCAAAGTAGCACGGCTAGTGGCTAGCAGTGCCAAGATTTGAATTTTAGCTTACCAGAATCCACAGCCAACCCTTTCCCTTCACCCCTGCCTTATGCTGCCTGTTGAGTGCCAACCTGAGGCATGCTTCTTCCTTCAATCCCTCTCCCCTCTACCCTGTCACCCTTGCACTTCACTAGCATGTATAGGGGCAACTAGGTGTGCTCAACTCTTGATCCGTTACTTTTTGTGTGGGTATGGCAGCACTAGGAGTTGAACCCGGGCCCTGACACAATCTAGACAAACATTGTGCCACTCAGCTACATCCCAGTCTTGTTTTTTTGTTTGTTTGTTTGTTTTGTTTTTTTTAAGTTTGATTTTAAGGCAGGGTGTCACTAAATTGTCCAGGTTGGCCTTGAACTTGAGATCCTCCTGCCTCAGCCTCCTAAGTCATGGGATTAGAGGCGTGCACCACTGTACCTGGCTTTCATGCGCTCGTAGCTCCCTTTGGCAGAGGTCCTGGGGCTCTACGGTTGGCTCTGTCCCCCACAGTCCTTGGTGTCACCCCCTGGCCTGCAGTGAGTGTCTGGGTGGGCAGTGACTTCTCCCTTTTGCTGGCCCTTGCTTCCCCCTAGATTCTCCTCTCCTGCTGCCCTGTGCCCGAGGGCTGTTCCTCCCCTGACTTGGGGCTGGCCCCGTGAACTCAGGAAGCCAGGGAGGCTGACCTTTAAGGCTTCCAGTCCCATTCTCTCCACTTCTCCCCCTCACCACGATGGGCTCTCCCTTCTCTCTATATGAACCTCCCCTTTGCTCTTCCCTCTATCTGGTCAAGTAGGTTCTCAGTACTCCTGGTACTGCATCAGACTGTCACACTTTAGTATGAAAAGGGAGGCCACATCTGTAAGTCTAACTTCTGACTTTTGACCTTTGGTCAAAAAAATACTGAGTGTCAGACCAGGGAAAAGCAGCTTTTAAACGGAAGAACTAGACACTGTGGCATACACCTGTAATCCCAGCGATTCGGGAGGCTGAGGCAGGAAGATCACAAGTTCAACACCAGCCTCAGCAACTTAGCGAAGCTCTTAACAACTTAGTGAGATCCTGTCTCAAATAAATAACTAAGAAAGAGCTGGGGCAGGGGCTCAGTGGTAAAGCCTGGCTGGGTTCAATTCCCAGGACCAAAATAAATAAATTAACAAACAGAAGGCCCTCCTCTCCCTTCTTGAGGTTCTACCTCCTCTACCCTCAGGTGGTCAGAGGAGTCCAGACCAGACTTCCTTCCCTTAAAACCTGCCTTGTGTCCCATCTCCTTAGACATTTGCCATGACAATGACTGATTTTGCTTCCTTGAAGGGTTATGTTGAGACTGAAAGCAGAAACTGTCAGGCTTGGTAGAAGCAACCAGAAAAGCTGGGGCATGTCCCAGCGCTGCGTTGAATTCACCTTGGGCCATAAATCCTACATGAATTCCCAGGGCACCAGATGGGTCCAAGCAGAGACCCGCCCACTTGGCAAGGCTCTTGTCCTCTGCTTCCCCGCAGCAGCCTCTAAGTTGCCTCCCAGGAGCCACCAGGGCAAAGCTTCTGCCACATGATCCTGCAGGGTCTGGCCGGCTTTCAAACATGATGATCCTAGAGATGTACATCTGTACCCAGCCAAGGGTCTGGGGAGGTGCTATAACCCAGACTTAGAGGGTGAGGGATCCCTTTGCACAGGATTGACTTTGAGGACCCTCTATGGTCACTGCCACCAGAACTATGCATACCAGGGACAAAGTCTTCCTCTCCCAGCTTCAGTCTGAGCCTGAGCAAAAAGGGGGGCGGAGCGGGCGGGAGGAGAAGCATTTCCTCCACAGATGTTGATCCAGCCACCCTCTAAATCTGGAGATGGTTGAGATGCAGAGTGTGCTGGCGCTGGCTGTGGCTGTCACTCAGCTTGGAGCAGTGTCTCCCTGATGCCCTCCTCAGCAGGCAGCCTGGGCGAAACAGGAAGTGGAGCTGTTCCTGGAGAGACAAAGCCCACAGCTGGGCTGGGCTCTTTTCTCTTGGAGCAGGGACTGGGTGGGGGATGAGACTCTGGAGTGGGGAAGATGGTGGCCAGATTCAGTCCCTGGGGTGGGGTCGTGGGGCCCTGGGGTTAAGAGCTGGGAAGGAAGAAAGGCCTGAACGGGGAAGCAGAGCGTGGCCTGGTGTTTGTGGGTGGACCTGGCATGAAGCAGGTGGTCAGTGAATACAGGTATAAATGACAAGCAGGTGCGTTAAGGAGGGGTGGGGACAGTTGGAGCACAGGTAAGAAATGGTAGCTGTTGACCTTGCCAGGCTGACCAGTAAGGGAGTCACCGTGAGGGAGGTCCAAGGTGATGTGGAGTCCTGGAGAGGAGAAAGGGGCCTAAAGGTGGAGAAGGGGACGCACTGCCCAGAAGGGGGTGCCCTGGACAACCCAGGGGCCCCTCTGTGGTGAGGGGAGGCGAGTGGTCCCCGGGTGAGGTGGGAGTAGAGGGCTCCCCTCTCTGAAGTACATCCAGCCAGCTCCACGCTGGTCAGGTGCCGCCAACACCAACTGCCCTGCATGGGAGGGGTGGGGAGTGGAGAGCGTGGAGCGGGTCGGGGTGAGGGGGGCTCAGTGAGGCCAGGAGAGGTGGGCTGAGATGCTGGAGATGAAAGTACAAAGGAGCAGCGACCATGCAAATGGCCCCGCAGCGGAAGCCTGCTATCAGGAGCATCTAATGGGGCTTTGCCCGGCCGGGCCGAGGCCTCAGGCAGCACAAGGCTTTCCTGGTTCTCAGGAAGCTGCCTGCGGTTGGCATGGGCCCTGGTGCCAGGCACAGCTCCTGGCACCTCTGTCTAGAGGTCCAGACACGCTGGCATTGCCTGGTGCCCTGGAAACAGCCCACCTTGTCCTCCCGCCCCCCAACTGGGGGCAGCCTCTGCTGAACCATCAGACTCTGTGGAGCAGAAACAAGGTGGGGGTTGGTCTGGAAGAACAGCCTGGGGCTCCCCCAAGTGATGAGAGAAGCTCCCACCTGCTCAGCCTTCCCCAGACAGCCCGGAGTGCTCCCCAGGCGCTTCCTCTGGCCTCCTTGCAACCCCCATGCCTCCCACTCCAGGCAGGGTTGGACTGGCCAAGGTCAGGTCGTCACCTAGATGGTACCAGGAATTCACCTACTGGTTGTTCCTCAGGGAACCAGGCCAGTGCAAGGCTTTGTTCTTTCTCCTGCTCCTTGGGGCCTTGGAAGAGTTTGGGGTGACTCCGGAATCCAATCAAATTCCCCTGCAAGACTGTGAGTTTGTTGAGTGTAGGACTGTGTCCTTGCCCAACACAGTGCCTGGCATGCAGTGGGCGCTCAATAATGACACCTATAACTTACTGTGTTTCCAGCACTGTTATAAGAGCTCTCCAGATGTTAACGTCAGCAACCCTGCAAGGCGGGTTCTGCTGTTACGGGCAGGAGGTGAAGCACCCTGCCTAAGGCAGCCCAGGTGGGGTTTGAACCCAGGCGGTCTGGCTCCCATCCGGCTCTCCCACAAGCCAATTCATATCTGTTAGATGACCAGACTGCCCAGGCCAGAGCAGCCTTGGGGATGAGGTCCTCGGGTCCCCACCTTCCAGCAGGCAGCAGGTGATTGTTGAAGGGTGAGCTCCAGTTCCAGCCTGGGGCTTGGACGCCCCTTGGGGTCCTGCTGACGTCAAAGAGCATTTCCCTAGGAAGCTTTCCCCAGGGCCCTAGGAACCATCTGCTGCTTCTTCCAAATCCACCCTGATGGGGCAGCTGAGCCAGATCTGCAGCTTGGAGTGTGAGAGAGCTGAAGGAGGAGGGCGGAAGGGCCAGAAGTGGACAGAGGGGACCTGGGAGTGGGTGACTGTGAGATAAGTCCTGAGGGAACCTTTGGCTTTTCTCACTCCAGGGGTGGATGTGGTCATGGGTGCCCTGGGGTCAGAGCCAGAGGGCATCCCATTGTGTGTGTGGGGTGGAGGCTTCTGGTCTGAGGACCACCCTGACCATTAGGGACATGGATTGAGAAGCTGCAGAAAGCAGGGGAGCACAGCCTGGGGGTAACCAAAGGAGGAGAAAGAAGCAGGTCATGTGGTTATGGCTTTCTCACTGGGAAAAGAGGTTGGAAGTCAACCTGGGGGAGGCCAAGGGGGACAGGAGGGGTGCGGACATGCTGGGCCAGAGCAGGCGCAGCCTGATGGCGTGATGGGCCCAGACGGCACAGGAGCACTCAATTTAGGCAGAGGTCCTAAGGAACTGCTGACCCCAACCCCTGAGACCAGTTAGCAAGCTCACAAATGATGGCTTCTCTGCTCTTCAGTTCAGAATGCTGGCTCCTTCTGTGGCTGATAGTGAGGGATTGACCGCAGGGCAGTGTCTTCCTTCAAACCCCCAGTGTCTGGATTCATAAGACCCATGAAGCTCACTGGAACCTCTCCAGTTCTGTCTTACCCCATGGGGTCCAGCTAACATGTGGGGAATGGAGACTTCCTCCAGGGATCCCATGGGAGGGTTCTCAGGTCTGGGGTTCTTCCAGGGGAGGGAATTACAGCTGTTGCACCCCGAATGGGCTGGAGCCTGTCAAGCCCAGAGTTCTCCTGGGACCCAGGAAGAACGCTTCCCTAGCAGTTGTCATAGAATGGCCTTGCGGAGGGGTAGTCACTAGTACTGTTTATGGAAATAGATTGAGTCATTTTTCTAAATTTGATGTCATGGTACTTTCTTGAAAGGAAGTATAACCCCAAGCTGCAAATTTATGAAAGGAAAACTCATTCTTGGAACTACCCTTAGGTTGTGGGGACCCCCACCAAATCGTACCAGGGAAACTTCATGGAGAGCAGCCCCGGGCAGACCAGGGCCCAGTGTGGCCTGAGGCCTCTGTGCGGTTGGCTGCCTTTCCTGACCATTAATCGCTACTAAGTATCATTACCGCTAATAAAATTAACAGGCTTTATACTGGACTTTGGGAACCATCAATCTCAGGACCTATTACATGAAAATTTTAAAATCAGTGACTGGAGATGAGTGGAAGGGTGTTTACTGAGCCTGGTTCACAGTGCAGCTTAGAAAATTCTGGTACTCTACAGCTGTCAAAATGTTATAACAAAGGACAAGTTTCTTAGCTAGACAAACCAACTCTCAGCCTTTACTCTGCAGTTAGGCATGTCTTAGGCAAGAGCACAACCAAGCCTCAGGAAGACCTTGGGACCAGGGCCTAAAATGTTCCTCCTAGTCTCGTCTCTGGTTCTCCCAATTCATTTGGTTCATTCTTTTCCTCCCTCTTTGGGTTGGCTCCCTCTGTTTATCTTTTATGTCACAGGCACAGTCACCCAAAGAGAGAAAGGGAGAGAAAGCAACTGTATGCACTCTTATTCAAATTCAAAATTCCCATAGAAAGGACTGATTGGCTCAGCTTGGGTCATGTGATCTCCATTGACCCAATCAACAGATCAGAACAGCAAGGTCATGCAATATGAAATGGCCAATAGGGACCACATGGTAGCTGTGTAGGTAGAAGGAATATGTGGGCAGCTGACCCAATTAGGGGTCCACAATAGTTATTTTAATGACTCAGTAATAGGAACCAAAAAAAAAAAGGCAGATATACTAATATATACATAGTATAACACTTAATGCAATTAATATAATATATAATGTATTTTTATAATATGATATATATATAGTTATAATGATAGAATAAAAATAGCTAATATTCTCAAAATGGAGTTTGAGACAGGCCTTGAAGAATGTGCAGCCCCATTGACCAAAATTCCCATCACTCCCTGTTTGTTCTCTGGTCTGTCAATCAGCTTCTACAAGAAGGTCCCAACTTCTGAAACAGGAATTGTGTAAGCAAAAGTTTCCCCTTCCACCAGCCCCTGTTGGGGTGAGGAGGACGTGTGGGCTCTCTGCAGCAGCCCCCAAGTTGGAAGTCAGTCAAGACGGGTCCTCCTCAGCCACAGCTGACCTCAGGTTCTGCTCCAGACCTGTCAAGGGTCAAGCTCTGAGCTTTCCTGCTAGGTTGTAGGGAGGGGTTTGGGTATAGGCCTGGTGGACTGGAAATTTACCCATTTGCCCCCAGATTAATGATTAACGGGCCCCTGCCCTCACCCTGTCTGGGAGAGGAGCCCAGGGCCAGGCTGGCCTGGAGGAGCCTGATAGCATCTGTCTCTGCTCGGAGGTTTCAGAGATATGCTCCACACTGGGTTGGCTGCACCTGATGGATTTGGGATCTACAGGGCACCTGGGGTCTGGCCAAGACCCACACCCTCTAGCGACACTTCGTATTCTCCAGGCAGACAGAGAGGGTGTGGCATCCAGCCAAAAGTCCTGAGGAAGGCAGGTGACTCCAAATAGGAGAGCCTGTGCCCTTGGCTCAGTGGGATGATGGCCCCTCCTACCCTTGGAACTTGGCCACGGGGTTTACCTTGGCCAGTGACACATGAGCAATGGTGACAAGTGCCATATTGAAGCAGGAGTTGAGGAGCCATTGTCTGGTTCCACCATTGCTTTTTGACCCTGGTTACAAAGCTGGCCTATTCCAAGAAGGGGTGCTTCTTCCAGCTGGGTCCTGGAATGAGTTATAATCCACCCATATGGGTGCCAGGGCAGGGGACAGCAAACATCTTGACCTAGTAGCACCATGTCACAGAGAGCTTCTGGAAGGAGGGAGGTGGAGCCCTGATTCTAATCCCACTCTGCTGCTGAGCAGTTGTATACCTGAGCCCATCACTGCCTCCTCAGAGAACCGCTGTCTCCTCCTCTGGACAAAGGGAGACTCTGCCCAGTTAGAGAGGAAGACATTCTGCAGAAGGGAGAAGCTTGGGACCCAGCTAGCAGGATGGCAAGTTGTGAGTTTCCCTGGGGCTGAGGCTCGTGCTTTTCAGGTAATCCACGCAGCAACCCTGGGAAAGTAGAGAAGATCGCTCTTTATACTTTGCAAAGGAGAAAACCCAGGCTTCAAGTTTGCACGGCTAGGAAGTGACAGAGTCAGGCTTAGAATTTGGTACCTGACTCCAGAATCAAGGGATCTTGGATATAGGATAAGAAGACTGGGATTTGCCTTCACCCAACCATCTGTCTGTCAGTCTGCCTACCTGCCTGCCGTCCTTCTTTCCTTCCTTTCTTCCTTTCCTCCTTCCCCCAAGCACCTACTACACGAGGCTTCAAATGGCCAGATGATTGACAATGTACCTGGGGTTCAGGAAACAATCCAGGTTTTACTGGGCAGTGATATAATGCAAGAGAGGTGGGACATGGGGAACTCTGCCTGGGTGTTTTCTTCACATCTACATCCCTTAAACCTGCCCCTCTTAAGAAGATGTCCTCCTCTGGGAGGTCACCAATGCTTTGTGCAATGTTCCCCAAACTTCCCCAATCTTATCAGCTGCCCAGGGGATGTGGCAAATATACAGATTCCCAGGCCCCACTCCAGAGCAATAGAATCAGAATTGCTAAGTGGGTTCTGGGAATCTGTATTTTTAAAAAGCACCCAGGCAGGACTGGGGTTGTGGCTTGGTGGTAGAGTGCCTGCCTAGCATGTGTGGGGCACTGGGTTCAATACTCAGCACCACATATGAATGAATAAATAAAGGCCTATCAACATCTAAAAAAATATAAAGAGAAAAAAACACCCAGACGATTTCTCTAATTGGGCGAATTTGGGAAATAGGACAGGGAAGAGCGGAAACTGGAATCTGGAAACTTGGATTTGAGGTTCTGCACTAATCCTGTCATAAGCGCCTTGGTCTCCTCTTCTGTAAGATGGGGACATACCCACTGTGGGGCTGGCGGGCTGCCCCAAAGGGCAGTAAAGAAGCGCCAAGAAGGAGTCTTCCAACAGGGCCACTTTTCGTCACCTGCCCCACACCCATGGGGATTGTCATCGCTCGCCTTGCCCTGTCACAACCCCATGGCTCACCCGTCCCCCTCCTGTCACCCTTTCCAGCCTGACTGGGCGGGATGTCCTGACGCCCTTCCCGGGGCTGGGCACTGCGGCAGCCCCAGCGCAGAGCGGGGTCCACCTGAAGCAGTGCGACCTGCTGAAGCTGTCCCGAAGACAGAAGCAGCTTTGCCGGAGGGAGCCCGGCCTGGCCGAGACCCTGCGGGACGCAGCCCACCTGGGCCTGCTGGAGTGTCAGTTCCAGTTCCGGCATGAGCGCTGGAACTGCAGCCTGGAGGGGAGGACCGGCCTGCTCAAGAGAGGTGGGGAGGAGGTGGGGGAGGACGGAGGGAGGGGGAGCCCTGGGGGGCCCTGAATCCAATCAAGTTCCCCTCAAGACTGTGAGTTTGTTGAGGGTAGGACTGTGCCCTTGCCCAACACAGTGCCTGGCATGCAGTGGGCGCTCAACAATGACACCTGTAAAAATAATAACACTGCACTTGGCCCCTCGAGTGAGAAGGGCCTTGGGGAGCCATGACCTAACTTCGGGTTTGGGGGAAAGAGGATCGAGGAAGACACAAAAGAGGGGACACCAGTCAGTTGCTGGGGGAGCCCACAGATGAGTCAGGGAGCCCCAGCCACCTCGCTGTGCCTTCTCCACATGCACGTGAGACAAGGCGCAGGAGCATATAGGATTGGAGGAGTTAGTCACTGGCCGAACACACGAGGCTGCTGCTTCATCTGTCTCTTTGTTGGCCACATCCATGTTTGCAGTACCCGCCCCCCATCCTGCCTCCCTCCCTTCTTCCTGCATCCATCCCTCGGCGTTTCCACCCACCCATCACCCCCTAAGCATGGAGGCTCATGGCGATCCAGGCACTGGGCTGGATGCTGGAGAGACAGAGCCAAATGTGACCCGTCTGCCTGCTGAAAGCATGCTGTCCAAAAGGGAGATAGGTCATTGGGTGACCCCAGTGTCCAGTGCAAAGGCTATAATGGGGGCTTTTTACAAACACACCAGCCCCCTGCGAGGCCAGCTGCTCTTCGTGGCAGGGGAGGGTCTGGGCAGAGGTCGTGGCCTGCTTCCCCCTCTCCCCATGTGTCACACCACCCCAATACACTGCAGAGCAGGAGGAGACACTGAGTCCCCCGGGAAGCCAGGTTTGGGTCACTCCCCAATGGTGTAAGCATAGCAGTGGTCCCGGAGGTGTGTGGCATGCTCAGGCGGGAGGCCCAAGGTCACTCTGCTTGGAAAGTGTCAGGAAGCACAAGAAGCCCACGGGCCTATCCCCCTGCCCTCAGAGAGCATCAGACAACCTCTGAGCTTCTCTCTTCCTTCCTGCTGATGCCCCCTGGCTGCCTGGCACAGGTTTTAAGGAGACAGCCTTCCTGTATGCAGTGTCCTCGGCTGCCCTCACCCATGCACTGGCCCGGGCCTGCAGTGCCGGGCGCATGGAGCGCTGCACCTGTGACGACTCCCCTGGCCTGGAGAGCCGGCAGGCCTGGCAGTGGGGTGTGTGTGGTGACAACCTCAAGTACAGCACCAAGTTCCTGAGCAACTTCCTGGGGCCCAAGAGAGGAAGCAAGGACCTGCGGGCACGAGCTGATGCCCACAACACCCATGTGGGCATCAAGGTGAGCACAGCCCCCAGCTGCCCAGGCAGGGTGCAGAGTCGGGGAGCAAGGTCTGTAGGAGGCTAGCACCCCATCCCACAGTCGCCCAGCATGAACATCATCATCTACTCTGGATAATTACCCGACCCTGGGAATGCAGTAGAAACAGGGAGGGGTCCTGAGCAGCATGGGCGACTGGGCAGTGGCAGGGCCGGTTGGGGCCAGGCCTTGGTGAAGCAGGAATGTGTTTGGACAGGGGTCTTCATTCCAAGGACATCATTCCATAATTTTGATCTAGTGCAACCCCTGCTTCTCCTCCAGTTCATGGGTAAGAAGATGCAAGAGGCCCAGGGAGGAGGGTACTTTGCTGAGGTCACAACAGTAGTGGGAGAACTGAGGGTAATAAGTATCTAGGTCTATTGGAGGGACCAGAGACCAATGCTCCAGTTTCTCTCTCTCTCTCTCTCTCTCTCTCTCTCTCTCTCTCTCTCTCTGTCTCTCTCTCTCTCTCTCTCTCTCTCTCTCTCTCTCTCTCTCTCTCTCTCTCTTTGGTACCAGGAATTGAACCCAGGGTGCTTAACCTTTAGCCACATCCCCAACCCTTTTAAAAAAAAATATTTTATTTAGAGACAGGGTCTCGCTGAGTTGCTTAGGGACTCGCTAAGTTGCTGAGGCTGGCTTTGAACTTGTGATCCTCCTACCTCAGCCTCCCTAGCAGCTGGTATTACAGATGTGCGCCATGGCACCTGGTTATTGCTCCAATTCTTTAGAAAATTGAATTCTGTATTCTGTGTCCTTATCACTGAGTTGTGTGAACCAGGGCTGCTGTGTTCAGTTGTGCAAGTTGTATACTTCACAAAAGTATACAAGTTGTATACTTCAGGCCAAGAGGAGGAGCTGGGGCTGAGATCTGGCCCATGCTGTTTGTTCTCACCAAGGTGTGCACTGACTAGAGGAATGGGAGTCTTTTGCTCTTTGTCTCCCTCACATGTCTCTCTCCTTCCTGTCCCCTTCTCATCCTCCTGACAGTCCTCTGCCTGGGTTGCACTTGGGGGCAGGCATGGGCTGCTGGGCCCAGGCCTCTGACCAGGCCTCCACTCTTCCTCTCTTTGCAGGCTGTGAAGAGCGGCCTCAGGACCACCTGTAAGTGCCACGGTGTGTCGGGCTCCTGCGCAGTGCGCACCTGCTGGAAGCAGCTCTCACCCTTTCGCGAGACGGGCCAGGTGCTGAAGCTGCGCTACGACTCAGCGGTCAAAGTGTCCAGCGCTACTAATGAGGCGCTGGGCCGTCTGGAGCTGTGGGCACCTGCCAAGCCAGGCAGCCCCACCAAGGGCCTGGCGCCGCGGCCCGGGGACCTGGTGTACATGGAGGACTCCCCCAGCTTCTGCCGGCCCAGCAAGTACTCACCAGGCACAGCGGGCAGGGTGTGCTCCAGGGAGGCCAGCTGTGGCAGCCTGTGCTGCGGGCGGGGCTATGACACCCAGAGCCGCCTGGTGGCCTTCTCCTGCCACTGCCAGGTGCAGTGGTGCTGCTACGTGGAGTGCCAGCAGTGTGCGCAGCAGGAGCTCGTCTACACCTGTAAGCGCTAAGCCGCCCGGGAGCCGCCCGCCCTGCCAGGACCTCCCGCGGCCTGCTTGCACCGCGTGTGTGCACACCCCATGCACACACCAGTGCACCCAGCGTGCTGCTCACCACTCCTCCCTCCAAGACCCTCGCCTCCCTCCACACTCAGCAGAGAGAAGCAACGCCTTGCCCCTGGACCCGAGGGTCCCGGACCTTGTTGAGAACCTGAAGCAGGAGGGAAGGGACAGGGAGGAAAACAGGGAGAGCAAGAGGATGGCAGGAGTAGGTTATCTGACCATCTCAATTCCCCGGATGTGTGGCCTGGAGCCATCCAGCAAACCACTGGGGGAACGCAGGGAAGGCAGTGCCCGCTGGAAGCACAGGTAGGCGTCTGTCTGGGATGGGCCAGTCCAGTCCTCTGGCCCTGCTCAGATTGCAGTCAGCTCTGGGTGCCTTATGTTTGTACCCCACCAGTGGCTTTGCTGTGCTAGAGATGGTGGTGGAAGCTACTTGCTTGGAGCAAGAAAAGCTTTCTGGGCTCCACTGGACCCAAGTTAGTTAGATATGTGACCCAGGTTTTTCAAAAAGGCCTGCACTGAGGCCTCATGCTTGTCCCGACAGCTGAGTTACCCACAGCCGCCTGGCACTGCTCAGTTAGACCAGCAAGGCAGACAGCGTGTAGGAGAGCCTGTCCCAAGGTGGGACTCGGACAGTGCAGCTGAGACTGGACAGGGAGACAGTGACCCCTCCTCATTTTCCTTGGGGGTCAAAGGAACCTTCAGTTGCAACCCAGAGGAGGGTGACAGCCTCCTGGTACCCAGTAGGGACATGGAAGCTCAGTGTTCCAGCCTGACCTGGCATACATTCTGGTCAACTCCCTGTGGCTGGAGTTCTCTGGTCTATGAGGCCCCCACACCTGCTGGTATTTGTGACGCAGAACAACTGTTGGCTCCTGAGCTGGGATTCAGGTTCCACTGCTACTCTTGTGGCTGCTTATCTAATGCAGGCTTTTGCCCTGGCAGAGACTTTGCTAAGCTTTGCTCCTCTCTTGGGCTCCTACCTGAGGAACAGAAGTGACTTTTCTAACGTCCTTGGGTCCTGTGGACCTTTCCAGGGCTACCTACCAAGGCCCTGTGTGGAAGGAGAGAAACCGGCTCGCGGCCCCGAGGCGTCTGACACTGGAGCCAGGCAGGGAGTCCCGTGGAGCAGCACGCATCTCTTCTGCTGCAGGATGAAGACCTCACAGGGGTCATTTTGCTGAAGGCTGTGTGCTTTACCACAGTAGGGCCTGAGGCCAGCCAGAAGGAAGTGACCTCCTTCGGGAAGCCCTTGGACGCTTGGCCAGCCCCACCACGCCCCTCCTGTAAGCTTCCTCTCCCCCTGAACCCAGGGTTCCTGACCCTCTGCTGAAACAGGAAACTCCAGAATCCACCAAGTGCTCAGAACCCTCATCCATGCCAGTTCCAGGAAAAAAGTCCCTTGGCTGGGCCCAGCAGCCTCCCCGAGACCTCCAGGGGCCTAGAGGAACCACCCTCTAGTGGCTCAGGGCAGCCTGGGGTTGCTGGAAGGATCTTTGATGGCAGAGGCTCCAATAACAAGTCAAACTGACTGAGACCCCTCACTAGATCGACTTTGCTGACCCACACAGCTGTCCCACATCTTGGCAGGAGGAGGAAAAAAACAGCCGAGGGCCCACTTTCTAGCTTTTTCTACGTCCCTGCTGTATTGAGACTGTTCTCAGCCCATCTGTCTTGCTCCCCTGTGACCCCAGCTCTGCCTCCCCCCTGGCTCAGCCTTGGGCATGAGGCAGCAGAAGCTGCACTGAATGGAAGAGGGACTTGGGAACAACCTGGGGCCCAGGGCTCCCTGACCTACCATCCCACCATCTGGACCCCAACTCTGTGGCTGTCAGGGCTGGGGTTGCAGGAGGATAAAGGGTGGACTCAGAGGACCTCAGCCAAGGCTGGCCACTTGACACCACACTGACCCCCCAGGTCATGGGTCTGGGTGCAGACTCTGAGGCACCTCAGTTGTGGGGGCCTCTCTTGCAGCCCTCTCCCTCCCTTCCTGTCCCTTTCTTTTTCAGTTACCCAGAGAGATCCACCTCAGCCCTGTTGGGGTCCTCAAGGACGAGAGCAGCCACTATCCCCTCCTTCTCCAGCTTTAAGAGAAAAGCTCACAGGGTATTTTTGTCTACCTCACATATATAAAGTTTTTAGAGCAAAAGAGAATAATTTATATAGCTAAGATATATGGGAAAGTATTTATGTTATTTATATAGTTTCTCTATTTCATGAGCAGCATATATGAGTTTGTGCTTCCCCAGAAACCCTCTGTCTTGGGATATATGGCCCAGCCTGACTGGGGCCCCCCATTCAACTGGACACCAGGTGGCCAGGAAGTCATGAAAGCCTGTGTCCTATGACCATGACGGTCTGTCTTGGAGCTGGTGAGCCTTCGTCCCCTCTGTGAAGAGTCCTGCCGGGCTTGATCTGGATCCTCCTTGAGATGTCTTTGTGGGTTCTCTGCCCTTCTGGGTCCCAGAACCCCTTCCTCTGCTCCAGCAATGGTGTTCTGTTCATAATAATAACGACGAGGATGATGATACCTGGCGTTTGTGAAGCACTTTCAATTTTCAGAAACACTCTGTCTCCTTGATCTCACTTGCTTCCTTCATTATCCCTGGGAGGTAGATGGGCCCACATTACTGTGCCCATTTTCTAGATGAGGCACATCTTCATTTTCCAGAAGAGACTTGTTCAGTGACATGTAGTGAACGTCTACCTGGGCCAGACACTGTGGGAGCCGACTTACCCTGAGCTTGGGCCCCAAAGTCTAGAGCCATCCTGAGCCCAAGGACTCAGGGAAGTGACCTCTTTCCTGGCCTCTTGGATCTGGATGGTAGGTCAGCATTTCCTCCAAGTTGAGTCCCATGGCTCAAAGACTGGGACTGCCCAAGAGGCCTGCAGAGACGAGGTCCCCAAGGTGGTCATTCCAGGGGGACCTTCTGCTCATTGCCCTAGAAGGTCAGGCTACACCACTGGGCCCCTCCTGGCCCACAGATGTGTTCTGTTTGCTCTCATTTGTGTTTTTCCTTTAAAAAGGAATTGCTTTCTGGATTTTTCTTGAATAATCAGTTACACTGGGCAAACTAGGCCTGCATTCCCTCCTGGCTGCAGGGAACCAGCACAAGGGACCCCTATTAGACAGGATGCATTAGGGGTCCCCAACTTGCAACGCTTCCTGTCCCAGCCTTCCTCATTCATGGATGCCTGACTCGCGTGAGCAGAGTCTGTTCCTGGCCTAGATAAGACCAGCAACCCTGCATCCTTGTTGCCTGTCAGACGAAGGACACACAGACCTACACCAACCCTGGGGATTATTTCTTGCCCTTTAAAGTTTCCTTTCCCAACGACCATGAACCTCCAAAGCTTTTTATCCCAACACATTTTAGAATTATGATGGGAATTAGCGTTTATCGAGTGCTTGATGGATTCATCCTTTCAAGCAGCCATTCTTTAGGGAGCTCCTACTGAATGCAAGGTGCCACCCTAGGAGCTAGGGTGCAGCAGTGTATGAGACCAAGTCCCAGCCGTATGGGGCTGACATCCTGGTGGGGAAGAAAGACAATAAACCAATAAACTACATGCCAGATATTTGTACTTATTTCGTCTTGATTTATTTAACCCTGTCCATTGGCACTACCGTCTGCAATGGTTAAGAATAGAGGCTTGGACTGGGAAGGCTCCTAATTACAACTAGCAAGCAGCAGTGTCGGAATCTGAACCCAGATCTGTCGGCCTCCAGAACACCGACTGGTTTCTTTCTTCTCTCCATTACTGTGTTTCCTCAGGAGCCGGTAAAGCAGGGACGAATTATTCCATTTTATAGTTTTCGGGTAAACTGAGGCCTAGAGGAAGGATGTAATACATCCCAGTTTATATATCAAGTCAGACCAGGCCAGAGCCTGGGTCTGCCCTGCACTTAGTATTTCCAGATCCCTCACCCTGTGGCCAGCAGCATGGCGGGTAGGGGTTCAATAGGAGAAACAAGAGCCAGGGCCAGGCAATGATTTGGACCATCTCTATATTCAACCCCAGAGTCCCTCTGCCTTCCCAGCATGCTTTGGGAAGCTGCTGCTCTTGGGGGGCCCCTTTCTGAGCAAGGGCAGCAAAGAATGCTTAACTCCCAGCCCAGACCTGCCTGCCCCAGCTCTTCAGCCCTGCTGGGTGGGGGCCACATTGCCTCAGCGGGGGTCTTTGGGAAGAGAGGGAGCCCTGAGGGCACTACACTTCCCCTGCATGCCCGTCCTAACATGTTTCTGCTGCCCAGTGTTCTGGGGTCCGGACTCCAGTTGGTTCTGAGCAGTGACAGACATTGAAACATCAGGCTCCAGGTTATCAAGGGATTTCTCACCTGCTCTTGGCATGGCTGGCACCTCTTCCTTTGTACAGCTAGGGGATCCGAGGCACAGGCTGGCTAAGGGCTACACCCACACACCCAGGGCCACATCGCTAGCATGCCACCGGGGCCTTTCCACCCTACCTGCCTCCAGCCTCCCCCACCCCAACTGAACCTTCCCTGCTCCTGCCCATAAACCGGTTCCTGAACAGGCCCTCAGGCCTCTCCTCCTCCCGCTGCTGAAGCTGCCACTCTTCCTAGGGGATCAGGGCTTGTTGAGACAAACACTAGGTGGGTTCTTACCCATGGCATCCCCCCTTCAAAAACATTTGCCCATTCTGTTTCTCTCTCTCTCTCTCTCTCTCTCTTTCTCTCTCTCTCTGCATGTTTACTTTGTCAAAGATTTTGTGAGGGCTTGGCAGGCTTCAAGACTCTCCAAAACTTTATCACGGATCTCCTAAGAGCAGAACATTCTCTGACAGGACCGCAAGGCCATCCTCACATCCCAGAGCCTCAACATTGACACAATGTTCTGTAGGACACGCTCCTATTCAGACTTCTCCATTTGACCCTGAACGTGTCCTTTATGACACTCTTTCCCTGACCCAGGATCCACTGGAGAATCAGGCACTGCCTTCTCTCATGGTGTCTCTGTAGCCCAGGTGACCTAGAGCGACTTTCTGCCCTCTTGGCTTCCATGACGCTGGAGAGTTTGGAAGAGCTCAGGTCAGGCGACCAGTAGAACATCTCTCAACTGAGATTTGTCTGATTGTGTTTTTTAAAAAATTGGATTCAGGATAAATGTTTTGGCAAGAAGCTGTTTGGGTGACGTGTGTCCTTCCCTGTGCGCCTGGTCAGGAGCCACGGGATGTTGCTTTGTCCCATGACTGGTGATGCTGAATTTCATCACTTGGTTAAGGTGGTTTCTGCCAGATCTCGATGCAAAGTCACCCTTTTCCCTTTGTGATCCATGACTCATCCGCGGGTGGTGCTTTGAGACTGTGGGAATATCCTGTGGCCCAACAACACTTTAATAGTCTCAGCATCCCTTGGTGGTCCTTGCCCAAATTGATGGCAAGATACCAGTTTTCTAATTCCACCTTCCCTTCTATTTAGTAGTTGGCATTCTTTTATAAAGATCTTTTTTTCCTCTACTTTGCTGGTGGTATTCTTTCTAATCTTCGCAATCCCACTGTAGTTTAAGAGTTATCACACCCATTTTACAGATGGGGAAATTGAGGTTCAGGGAATTTAACGCATTTGCTGAGCCACAGAGCCAGGATTCAAAGGCAGGCCTTTCTCATACCTGAGAGCTCTTGTCCACTGCCTTCTAAGAAACTTCTCAAATGCCTACCTCACTCTTTTGTCCACTGCCCTCTGGAATCCCCTCAAATTCCTAGATGGCTTCTCTGATGATGTTCCTCTGAGCAGGGAGTGAGGCGCATGCCCTTCCTCAGTGGGATTCCTGTAGCAGGACGGGAGGGTATTTAGAGCAGCTGGGTGGGGGCAGGGGAGGAAATTTCCTCTCTAGGCTTGCTGGTCCCTCACCCCCCAGCCCACCCCCCACCTTAGAGACACAGTCCCTCTGCCTCCCTCCTCTCTGCCTCTGAGGACTCCCATCCCTGTGGACCCTGCTCTGGCCCTTGCCCTGCCCTGGGCTCTGTGGAGTATGACTGTGGTGGTCCCAACCCCTCTGACTACTGAGATGGCTCCAAGGTCACTTCCTCTGCTCCCCAGACTCCCGAGGACAAGGAGGAAAGTCCCTCCACATGCCCAATCTCTAGGTGGGGAAATGCGGCCACGGGCTCAACAACACACATCGCCTGCCCAAGCCTGGTCCAGGAGAGAGGCCGTGAAGGAGCAGAGCCATAACCTGGGAGAGGGGGTGACGTCAGGAAGGAGAAGGCGGGTGGGGTCTGGTGCCTGCCCACCCTTCCCCTTCTTTCCATTCCTTGCTCCACACCCTCTCGCCCGCGTGTTCCTTCATTAACCGCTCATGCAACCAACCGGTCGCCTGAGGTGTGCTGGGCAGGTGGCAGCGTGCCGGAGGGCCACAGCGACGAGACCTAAGTCGGCTTCCAGGGAGGTCCCAGACAAGGAGCGAGACCCTGGAGTGCAGGAGCCCCTGTGTGAGCCCCGCTGCCGCTGCCGGCTGCTCCTGGGCTGGGCTTTTCCTGGAGTGTCCTTGTTTAATCACCGCAGAAACCCTGGGATCCACACAGCCATGACCCGGTTCACAGAAGAGAGGTCCCCGCTGTGCCCAAGGCCCCACAATAAGTGGTGGGGCTGGAAATGGAACAGCCTCTTTCCTAGGAGTGCAGGGCCCAGCTGGGCCAAAGCCTGGGGACAGAAGAAAGGGACACCAGGGGGTGGCAAGGATCCGTGTGACTGGAGGCATCTTCCTCCCTGGTCCTCCTCCTCCTTTCTTCCTCCTCTCTCTCTCTCTCTCTCTTTCATTCTCCTCCCTGCATGCCCGCCTCTTGGGTGTCTTGTCCCCCACTCCCATCCTTCACAGTCCCCAGGGGCTGTGGGGCCCACATTCCGCCTTGACTCTCTGAGCCCATTAGTGTGTTTACGCTGGAGCCAACTCAGGGGAGCCAAGCCGACCCCCCGCCACAGAGCGCGGCCAGTTGAGAAATGGCTGGTCAGAGCCATGGCAGACCTGACTCGGGGTCCGAATTCCTGCCCCCCTGTCTGAACAAGTCTAGGGCGGCCAGGGCCCTGGAGAGCGGCCGCAGCCCCGGGTGGCACCACCCCTTCCCGCACGGCCTCCCCGGGGCTGACAGCCTCTAATCTCAGCTGTCTGCATGCAGCCAGCCCTCCGCGCCGGGGGTCACCTGACGCCGACACATTTTAATTCACAAGCTGATTTCTGCTTGTGGGCAACATGTCATTTCTGAAATTGCTTTCTGTGCCCAGAGGCAGGAGATGTCAGAGGCGCAGGTGTGGCAGCCGTGCCGCCCCCACCCCGCCCCCACCCCCAAGTTCAGGAAGGATTAAGGGGCGTGGGGGGCACACATGAGATCCTCAAGCTCAGCTTCTCATGTTTCCCCAAGGGCCGGGGGGCCAGGGATGGGGGACGCTGGGAACGGCCTAGCTCTCCAGCCCAGAGGCCCGCAGTTCAGTACATGAATTTGCTGCTGCTGCTGCTGGTGCTACTGACCATAGCGACAGTAAGGAGCTTTGAGCATGTTTTACACAGGTGCGAGGGATCCTCTCCCGTGCGCTACTGTGTTTGAATCCCATGACAATGCTCACGTTGGCCTTGTTTCAACTTAAATGAGAAAACTGGGGCTCAGAGAGGTTAGATCACTTACCTGAGGTTACACAGCAAGTGTATGGCTGGGCTAGCTAGGACTCAACTCAGTGATGGCAACAGCTGGCATGGGATTTGGAGATCTGGGAAAAGATGGACCACGGAGCTGAGAGAACGAGGGGCTTGGCTGTTTCTCTATTTCCTTCATGCCTTGGTTTAAACATCTCCAGTGAAATTTGCCCACTCTCACAACACCTCTGTTCCTGCCCCCCATCAAATCGTTATTTGCTCCCTCTTTTTTTATCGCCTTAATCTTTTCCATCCTTCGTTTGGCATCCTTTGTTTTATTGGACGAACAAATGAATGGAAAGACGAGTGCAGAAATGAACGTGTGAATCTTTCCTCCGCCCTCTCCTCAGTCCCCTCTCCCTCCCCAGCAGCTGCCAGCTGCAGCAGGCTCCCTGTGGTGGCTGACACCTTGTCCCTGCCTGACACATTGGCTCCTCACTGCCCAGACTCCCTGCCCTTTTCTCTCCTCCCTTTCCTTCCCCTCACTCCCTCTGGCCTTCCTTTCTGGGCTCCCAGAATCTCTGGCTGCCTCAACCACCAGGAACAAGATGACGCAGAAGCCTGAACCTGGATCTCCCACACGGGGAAGGAACTGACCGAGCTGGAAAGCCACCTGCTGGGCCCCTGGCAGAGATGGCGCATGGACTGACCCATGCTGCCCACGGGGGTTCTCCCTGCCCTGGTTCCGTCTGCTTCTGGGGGTGGACTTTTCCCTCCTGCTCCTCCCTCCAGCTCTCCAGAGGAAACAGGGCTGTGAGAGCTTATCCCTCGGCCTGGACCAGAGCTGGGGACATGGCCAGATTGGCTGGTGTGGAAGTCAGACCAGAAAGCAGTGCTCACCCACCTGGAGCGCTGGTGTTCAGAGATGGCGCGGTGGCTTTGCAGGCGTGAAAAGACCCCTCCCCGGGTGGGGGGTAGGCTAGGGAGGCCATGGAAGATGCCCAGAAGAGCAGGCTCCACCCCACTCCCGGGGGAGGAAAGGGAGCCCTCAGGGAGCTTGGCTGCCGCAGTAACGTCCTTAGCACGACATCGGGGTGAGGGTGACATGGGGTGGGGACTGGGGCACACCAGGGGACTTAGGTGGGGGTGATGCCCTATTTCCTCTTCACTTTGTGGTCACTAAGGAGGGGAAATGTGTATGTTCCCATTTTAAAAATCACACTTAAAAAATGAAATCAGAATCCAGTTCACCAAGGATGGTCACATGTTCAAGAAGAAAGGACAGGTGGTCACTAATAGATAGTTTCCGGTAAGCAGAGTCTTGGGAGGTGGAGTTAACTGGGCAAGTCATCTTTATTTTTGGAGCCTCATTCATAAAAAAAAAGAAAAAAGAAAAAAAAAATTGTATATAGACTTTCTACATAAGTCTCTCAGATGGGTGGATGGATGGACAGAGGGACAGCATACAGGGTACTCCTAGCACGTGCCAGGCACGGTGCTGGACCCTGTGATGAAGCAGTGAATAAGGTAGGCACAGTCCTGCTCTCCAAGGACGGGGCAGATAAACAAGTCATCACTATTCAGTGTCATGAAACCCACAGCCCTGCTTCCTGGGGCAGCAGAACCCAGGGGCTGGGCACGGGGGTGGGAGAGCAGGGGGACCTTTCGCTGTGTTCCTTGTTGTTGCTTTTGAATTCTGGACCATGTGACTGTGTTATGGACCCAGAGGCAAACGCTCTACCACTGAGCCACAACCCCAAGCAGGATGAGTTTTAACAAGCAGGACATAGAGGGGTACTGACTTGGCCTCGGATGAGTCACAGAAGGCTCCCCAGAGGAAAGAGCCCAGCCACCACCCAAAGCTTAAGGAGGCATTGGCCAGGAAGAAGCTGGACACAGGTACCCCCGAAGGTGATGGTGTGTGGTGATAACACCCACCTTGCAGGCTCCCTGGGAGGATTAGAAGTGTCCCTAGGAAGTGCCTGGCCCACAGGATGTGCTTCGTGTGTGGTGGCCATTGCTATCATTATTCCTTAGTTAGAGTTGCCGTCCTTGGCCGAGGCTAGGGGAGAGGATCCTAAGGCTGCTGCTGAGTCCGCTGATAAACTCCTGGGCCTCTGGAAGTGCCCTGGTGACAGGAGCTCCTAACGCTGCTGCAGCATTTTGCAGTTTACACCAGTCTAGCCCTGGGTGCATCAAAGCTCAGGGTGCCCCTCTCCAGCGGCTCCTGCCTCTTCTGAAAACAATGCCTTGTCAAACGCGGGACCAAAAGGACTCCTGATGGTCTGGTGGCTCATCTCCTGCCATAGACGAAGTAACCTCCCCATGCAAAGGAGGGACAGACGCCCTCCTAGGGCGGCGTAGTGTTCACAGTGGGACACCTGCCCGAGCACCTGGCTCCAGGTAACGTGCTTTACGCAGATGAACTCCTTAATCTCGCAAGCACCCTGCGAGGAGCGGGGTACCAGGCAGAGCTGGAGACAGAGGCACGCAAAGGGTAAGTACCCTCATGAGGTCATGCTGTCAGACTTTGGACCCAGGTGGCCTCTCAGCCACTTCCTGGCCTCCAAAGCAGAGTGCTCCTATCTCAAGTGTGTCTGCTGGCCTGCTCGGCGGCACCCCGCAGTGGGAAGGGTGCCATTTCTCAGTTAGATCCTGCCCAGCACAACTAGAATTTATATGCATCCTTTAAGTTTTGAAAATCTGATTTCCAGGCAGGACAGAGGGTCAGGAGTTGACTGCATCTAGATGCAGGATGGACAGGAGTGTGCTACTTCCTTAGAGGGGGTCCCCCCACTTTGGATCAGGATCTCTGGGCTGTGACCACCTTAGTTGGGCAGGAGCAGCTGGTGACCACATGGCCTCTCGCCCTCCTTGGAAGAAAGAGGAAGTCCTGGTCCATCAAGGCCTTGGTGGGTACCAGCCAACTGTCAGTGGTCATGGCCTCTAGATCCGGTTGGCTAAATGGAACTCTGACCCCCAAAGACTGAATGAGACCTCTGACCTCTGAATCCTAAAAGGCTAGTTGAGATCTCTGACCTTTGTGCTTCCGGTTCCCCTTCTCCCGGGCATCCCGTGGCTCCAGCATCCATACCTGTGCTGCGGTTTTTGAGAACGCGTCTTCTCTTCCCCTCCAGATCCCGAGGCGGTATGGGGGGCTTCACAACCCTCCCTTCCCTTCCTTATCCTGAAAGGGCTAGTGGCATTTCATTGACTCCTAAAAGGGACTTTGCCTTTTGGTCTCTAGATGGGTGAGGAAGGCTTCCCGGAGCAGCAGTTCCCAGCCATGCCATCTGGCAGGGCATTCTTAATGGACGGGCCCGCCTGGCCTGTGCCTCCATTTCTACACCATCTGTAAAAGGGGAAAGACGAGGCCAACACCTACGCGGTGAGGATGACCTTCGCTCAGGCAAGTGCTGCCCACAGGCTGGCACGCGTCTGCGCTGACCCAGACCCAGCGGCCATCCATCGCTGTGATCATGGCACGCGGTCCCTCTCACCCCTCCCTTCCGCCCCGCCCGCCTCTCCAGCCCCGGGCCTTGCCTCATTCTCCCGTCTGTTCTGTGTCCCTGAACCCCGTCCCTCCTCCTCCTCGCTCCCCTTCCCTGCCAGCCTATCCCCGCTGCTCCTGAGGCCTTTCGCTGGCTAATAATGCTGCTGTCAGTTCAGATTAGAGCCCATTACGTTCCTTCATCTCAGCTTAACATTTTTGTGGTTTCCCATCTCTGCCTAAAGTGCTTCCTGAGGGGCAAGGGCTGCCCAGCTGGAGGGTACTTAGGAGGAAGGATGCCGGCCTATGGTGGGCTCCCCGGATTCCTGCCCATGAGAGAGGGCTGGGTGGGGGAGCAAAGGGGGGCACCTTCTCCAGGATGGCTGTCAGGAGCTGAGGCCCCGAGACCGGCCAACAGGAGCTCTTGGAGCCTCTGTGTCCTCGTAGCCCATCACCTTGAATGGACAGAGCCCCACTGGCAACTGTATTGGTCACTCAGTCTGAAAGGAGTCCTAGGGTTGTGGATTTCTGCAACTGGGAGACTCCTGGTGAAACCACTGGGCAGAGGCCTTGGGCTGGGGTCTGTCTTCTGCAGCCATAGGTTTGAACTCCCTTTTGGACAGTGGCATCCATGGTGACACTTTTCAGACCTTGCTGCAAGCCTGCCTTCCTTAGGCCCAATCTCCAAGGATCTTCCCAACGGTAGGTTCCCTCAGGAACCCTGGGCAAGGCTCACCAGAAGAGACAAAAGCAGGAGGAGGCGGAACGGGAGCGGGTAGAACCCAAGGACCAGAGGAAGGCAAACTGTCGTTTAATGAGCACTTCCAGCAGGCCCCCATTGTGCCGAGGACCATGTGTGCCTCATCCTACTGACTTCCTGTCACACCCCCCATCACCATTTCACAGGTGAGGAAACTGAAGCACAGAGAGAGGCAGTGCCTTGCCCAAGGTCACACAGTTAGGAAGGGAAAAGCAAGGAGGGTCTCATCTGGGCCCCTCAAGGCTTCTCCACCCAGTCCACCAGCTCAGTTGGGAGCATGTCAGTGAGCCTAGAGCGAGCGCCAAGCAGGAAGTTACCACCATCAAGAGGTGAGTCCCTGCCACCAGGCTGGCAGATTTCCAGAACAAAATAAATGAAACCCCTTACGTATCTGTCCCCAGCTCTTCCATTCCTCCCCGACATCCAGCCACCTTCCCAGACCCACATCTCCTGAGCCACTCCTCTTGTCCCCGCAACTGACTACCTGTGGCACCTCCATCTTTGCTCATGCCAGTTCTTGCTGAGGATGACTTTGCTCCCTTTGGGGAAACCCAACTCCTAACTCCTGCTCAACCAGAGACCCAGCATAGAAGATGTCCCAGTTCTCCTCAGAGGGGGCCTTGCCCTCCTCAGGCCGGTCTTCCCTTTGTGCCTCACAAACCTCCGTTCCATCCCCATCTGTCCCCTGCTCCACAGTGGACTCTCATGAGCAAGGCCTGGCTACATCCGCCTCAATTCCTGGAAAAGTTCTTCCGCCTTTTTCTTCCTTCCTTCTGTTCTTCCTCCGCTCTCCCTCCCTCCTCCCCTTTCACCTACAATAAATATTTATTCAGTCCAGCTCAGACCAGCTGCTGGGGGTTGAGGGGTAAGTGAAAGTTTTCACAGGGTTCACAATCTAGTGGAGAGTTTAGATAATCAAACACTCATACAATTAATCAAAAGATCGATTACCTCTGTTGGTGAATGCTCTGTTGAGGTACAGGATGCTGGGTCCTACTGTCCAGGGCTCCCTGACCTTTCTTAGAATGCCTGCTTGGGAAGAGTAGGTTGCTCTATTCAAAGCTTTCCCAACAATCAGCATCACATTGACTGGTTTCTCAGACTATCCATGTGGTCAGTGCAGTTAGAGCTTGGGGTCCTTTATGAACCCCAACCCCTTTTTCCCTCTCCTTGCTCAGACTCATTCATTCCCTACCACCACGGCCACCACCAGGCTTTGTGGGGCTCTATTAGGTGGGCCTAGCTCAAATCATTGTGGGTGGACAGTGTATGTGAACAGGGCAGGGAAGGACAGGACCCTCTTGACTTGGGCACGTCTTTATCAACAAGTCATTTGTGGGATCTCCTCATCTTGGGGAGAGGTGACAACAGCCATCAAGTTCTGAGCTGTGGTTGGAAGCCTGAAAAGAACAAACTGGAAAAGCTGTGGCTTCTAGAGAGGTTGGTATAACATTACCAAGAGAAAGAAGCAAGGAGCCCAGTTCACTCCCCGGGGCAAGGGCAGATCCTCAGAAGAACCAAGCTGGCCAGGCAGGGGCAATGGGTCACTGGTGGGGCCAAGTGTCTCTGTGGAGGTAGAGATATCTTGGTGGCCATCTTCATCAAGATACAATGAAGACGATTGGCATAGTTGTATTAAAACAGCTTCCAGCCCCAATGCCACCAAGTTCCATGGTCTGTCTGTTTGTGGCACTTAGCAACCCAGTCCCCATTTGCCTTGGTTGGACCTGGTAACTTAAGACCATGGTACCACCTCCATCCATTCAACATGGCTAATGATTTCACTCCCAAGTTTTGGAGAATGCCCACTATGCCCTCTTAGGTGCCATCCTCTTATCATTCATGCAACCTACAATCACTCACTGAACACCCAGTGTGTCCAAAACACTGCTGGGTTAAAATGGCATGATGAAGTCACCTATCCTCCATTGCTGTAAGCCCGTTACCCTGGTTCACTAACCTCAAGACGTCAGGTATACAGGCCAGTGTTGAAGATGCAGCCCATACTCCAGCAAGCTACAGCCTCAAGGGACTAAGCACCTAGCCGTGTGATTGGCGGAGGCCCTTTCCTTCTCTGGGCCTCAGACCCCTACTCAGTAATAACAGGGAAGGTCAGACTAGCTGACCTTGCTGGGCCACGTATAATTCTGATGTAGGTTCTACACACAAGGTCACTGGGTGATATGCAGGTGTCATTAAGTCCCCCTAAGACAGGTGCCAGGAAACCTACCAATTGGGTAATTAGGCTGCCCCGACCCTGCATCCCTTGGGGGAATAGACATGTGGACTTCAGCTGCCCTCTCCGCAATGGCGGAAGCAAGTGCGCCGCAGGGGTCCCCTGGTGGAATGTGACTGTGGTGGGCGCTGGGACAGAGGGCTCGGCTGACAGATCTAAGGCTGCCGCAAGCCACCATGTCTCCGTGGGGTGGCCTGCCGGCCTCCCTCCTGTGGAATGACAAGCGCCGCTCCCCCCACCTGGCGTTTAATCTTTAATGCAGCCCCAGCTGCCCTCGGGCTGGACCCATCAACCCACCCGCTCTGATAAAAGCGATAATTAGCTCTTTTTCAACTTTTCCCTTTTCCCCCCTCCGCTCTGATGTGTGAGCATTGGGAGGATTCCAGCTAATGGGCCTGCCCTCAGCCAATTCCCAGCCCATGTAGGCCGGAATGCTGGGGTCATTAGCCGGGCCTCCCGGGCAGGGGCCTGTGTTCTCAGGACATGCTCGCCTGCCCGCTCTGGGGTGTCCCAGCCACCAGGAGCACCCGGCCCCAGCAGAGCAGACCTGCCTGGACCTGCTAGATCCCACCTCCATGGTAGCCCCTGCCCACACCTCAGCAGAGCCCACTGGAAGGTGCCCTTAGGCTCCATGGGGCCAGGCCAAGAGGACACGGGGCCATCCATCCCCAGGCATCACCCTGCTTCCAGGGCAGAGAGCCCAGCCTGGGTTCAGGCACCGGTCAGTGCAGAGGCTGCTGGTTGGGCTTCCCCACCCCCGCCCTGTCAATGGCTTATAATAACTAACTTGTGCACGGAACCTCACCCTTTACCAAGTGCTTCCAAACAGCCCAACTGGGCGGTAGCTGCGCCCAGGCTTAATCATGCAGGTGAAGGGAGCCCGGCTGTGCAGGCCAATCCCAGCCTCCCCATGGGTGTCACGACAAGTTGGTTTGCAAGAAAGTGCCACAGCTCCCTCGTCTGTGAGTGGGGACGATCACAACTGTGCCTACCTTGTATGCTGGCATGAAGATGGAGTGGGCCGATGCATGCAAAGTGCTCAGCACCTGCCTGGCCCGTCCGTGCGCTCAGCACTGGCCACTGTTGATGTTCTTGGTTCTCTCCACAGGGCTCTGTTTTGGAGGGGTTCAAAAAGGTTGCAACTTGTCAGGCACCGTGGCGCATGCCTGTAATCCCAGCAACTCAGGAGGCTGAGACAGGAGGATTGTGAGTTCAAAGCCAGCCTCAGCAAAAGTGAGGCCCTAAGCAACTCAGTGAGACCCTGTCTCTAAATAAAATACAAAATAGGGCTGGGGGTGTGGCTCAGTGGTTGAATGCCCCTGAGTTCAATCCCCAACACCCCCCACCAAAAGTTGCAACTTTCCCAGATTTTAATTTCTTAATAATAATAGTTGATTTATCTGGTCCACACAGTTTTGTGTGCAGATCCCATTATTCTCATTTTGCTGAGAAGCAACTGATAAATGGCGGGTGCACAAAGATGTTTTCTGCTACTCCCAGACACCGGCCTTCTTTGAAATCCCCTGCTGCAGCAGAAGCCCTAGTCCTGCTGCAAATGCTGAGGATACAAGAACTGGGGGGCAGGGACATCAGAAAAGGTTCACACCTGAGCTTGAGGGGCAGAGTCTCAGAGAGGCCTGGTGGAGGTGGAGGTGGCTTCAGCAGGAGAGGAAGAAGGGCCAGGTTGGTGGTGCTCCATCATGGCCGTCTCTGCTCTGCCTCTGTTTTGTCCAGCCCCCAAGGGTGTACTGCCTTCTGGTGACTTCCTTCACACTGCAAGGCAGCCTTGGTCAGTCACTGTCCCCTACTCCCCCTGGATTCCAGTGCCCAATAGGGAGGGGAGTGTGTGGAGACAGAGCTGCATAGCATGACCTGGACACTCCCCAGCAGAGAGCAGGCCAGGAGAGGCACCTGGCACCAAAGCTCTTGGGTCTCGCTAGGGCTTTGTAGCCCCAAGAAAAATGGTCCCGATTGTGATTCTCCCAGAGGTCCCTGAGGGGACAGCAGGGCACTTACAATCTGGTTGATTGGCCAGGAAAGGAGGTCACCAGACAAAGAGAGAAAACTTCAGAAGAGAAAGACCCTGCAGGGTACCAGCAGGCTCAGACTGCGGCCCAGGAGTGCAGGACTCTGGTTTAGCTTCCCCGTCCTTCCTCTGTCCAGCTCTAGCCATCACCCACCAACTTGAGATCACCTAGTGCCAGAAACCATGGGTCCTCCATCATTAATGCCACAGGTCACCAGCACTCACATTGCCATAGAGGAAACAGATGCACAGTTACCTCGGAGTAAGGGCGGAGGGAATGGAAGTAGGTTTGTGGGGAGTCCTGAATTAGGCAGTGGCGACAGTTGCCCAACTCTGTGAATGTGCTGACCTGTATACTTCATCAAGGTGACATTGACTGTATGTGAGTTCTATCTCAATGGAGCTGTTATTTAGTATATGCTAGGAAGCTGTGTTAGGCAGACAGATCTTTAATTCTTCAAGCGATTCCACATTGGAGGTAGGGAGATGGTTAGTGCAGTGGTAAGGTTGAAGCATGGAGAGAGTACAGCCTCAGCTCCATCCTCTACTAGTTCAGGGACCTTAAATAAGTCACCCCACCTTCCATTAGACTCAGAATCCCCTCGTTAAAGTGGGCACAGATGCCTGCATGTTATCCACACAGGACTGCTTGGTGTGCAGGAAGTACGTAGGTATTGTCACTATTAGATGTAATAGTAATCTAACAGTATTATGGTTTCAGAAGTTCTTCCCATGCTTAAATTGTTCAAGCCTCCTGGAAGTGCAATCGCCCTTAAAGGATGAGGATGGGGAAGAAGGAGGAGGAGGAGGAGGAGGGGCATCTATATCTGCTTCTCTCAGTCAACTCGCTTGATGGTGTGCGGCTTTGCAGGATGCGTCAGGATGGGAAGTTTAATCTCTACCAGGAGCTTTGGAAGTAGATTATGTGGTTTTTTTTTCTCCATGTTTCATCCCAGAAAAGCTAAGTTATGCGGAATCAAACACCACCTTCCGGTTAAACTCTGTGCTGTAGGCCCTAAGATAGAATGGGGGATCAAGACAGTCCAAATCTCATCCTTAATGGGGCTTACGTCCTCAGGGGAGGTAACTAACAAAGAGATGAACCACTATCAGGGTTTTTTCTGATCAACTAAAATACAATGAAAATAAATCAAATAAAGGTGGAAGGACTATCCTACAGAGTCCTTCAAGGAAGGTTTGTCCAAAAAACCAGCTTCTGAGCTAAGAGAGGAGGAAGGCACCTGAAATAGAGGAAACCAAACCCCAGCACATTTGAAGCACAGCAAGAAACTTGGCACAGCTGGAGCTGAGATTGCCAGGGAAGACCCAGGAGGGAGGCAGGGCATATCACAGTCAGTGGGTCTCCTAGAAGGACTCCATTTTGGCATCTAATGCAGTAGGCAGCACGGGAAGCTTCTCTAGGCTTCTTATGGGAGGGAAGTTGGCGGCAGAAATGTATCTAGCAATGGTGTCTCTTCATGTCTGCAGTGACTGAGTGAGGGTTGAGTCCTTTGCCACAAGTTATTTGCCTTCGTCCTGAGTGTCTGGCTATCAGGACCTTTACCACTGAGATTCCTTATGGTGCCTTCTATGGATCCAACCAGGCTAGCAGCCACCACCCCTGAGCACTGTCCTTGGAAGCATCTTCCTTCTGGGCAAGCCACAGGGGCATGAGTGTCATTTTTTTCTCTGGAAAACAAGGTCAAGTTCATTCTTAAAAATTGTGAAGAAATTATGAAGAAATAGAGGCTCACAGATGCCTCCTCGTGTCAACTGTGTTGGAAATGGATCTGGGGTGTCTGTGGCAGCAAGCACTATTGTGCTGGTACTTATTTTTCCCTAAAAGGTGTGGGGTTCATAGTAATTTGGTGGAAATCTAGATAAAGGAAGTGTGTGTGTGTGAGTGTGTGTGTGTTTGTGTGTTGGAATAGAGGGAGAGAGAAAATGCAGGAAGTTTTCACTCAGCCAAGTTTTAACAACAAACAAGGAGCAGTTTGTGTCCAAACCAGAGGGAAAAACAAACATGCAGAGCCAGGGGCTGAGAAGGCCAGGGATGGGGTTTACCACCGAACATTGGACCTTTCATCTGGTGCCAACGGACGCCATGCATAGCTACCACAAACTTCAGCTTCACGTTCTTGATAAAGAGAACCCTGGTTTCCATGAGATGCATTAGCAAAGGTACCTCTACCCCCAGCTCAAGGGAAGATCCTGACTCACCTGATCCAAGTGTGGCCATCCCTTTGTCCCTCTCACAGGTTAATTTGAACAAGACCAGGTGACGCATGCTGGCCATGAGAGATGAAGGCAAGATCTGCTGGGAACTATTGAAAGGGTCTCTTCTCTTAAAAAAGAGACGGCAAGAAGAAATTGTTCCTCTTATGCTTTAGCTATTTGCAGTATTGGCTTGCAGTCTCTGGATGTGTGGTAACCACCTTGACACCATGAGTGAACTGGCAGCCACTTGGAGGGTAGAAAGATTTTAAAAATCTGAATTCTCAATGAGGCCATTGAGTCCCACTTGACCTTCATACCTACCTCTGAATTCCCCCCACCTCCTTTGGTACTGGGGATTAAACCCAGGGGCACTCTGCCACTGAGAAACATCTCCAGTTCTTTTATTTTTTACTGTGAGACAGTGTCTTGCTAAGTTGCCCAGGCTGACCTTGAACTTGTGATCTTCCTACCTCAGCCTCCTGAGTTGTTGGGATTACGGCATAAGCTACTGTGCCCGGTTCCTCTGGCCTTCTTGTTTTATGAGATAATACACTGTCTTTCTTACTTAAGCCATTTCAGGTAGGGCTCCCAGGCACTTGTCTTCTAAGCAAGACTGACTTCCTCGCTGGAGAGCAACTGGAAGTTAAGGATGACAGCTTCCTACCCCCTGGATCTCTAGCACCCAAAACCAAACCTGGCTCATTGTTGGCATTCAACAGATGGTGAATGGATGGATGGATGAATGGATGGATGGATGGGGATGGATGGAGGGAGGGAGGGATGGATGGGTGGAGGGATGGAGGGGTGGATGAATGAATGAATGGTTGGATGGATGTCTGGATGGATGGATGGATGGATGGAGGGATGGATGGATGGAAGGATGGAGGGATGGATGGATGGAGGTATGGAGGGGTGGATGGATGGAGGGATGGATGGATGGAGGGATGAAGGGATGGATGAAGTTCACCAGGTTTTACAGCACCTTTGTCCCAGCATCTCCTCTTTTAGTTCTCATCACATCCTTGGTCAAGATCAGAGTGAACTGAAGAGGCATCAATTTCTGAATTCATAAGATCTGCTTGAAGCTTTCCCATGAACACAGGTTGGTATTTTGCATGGAACTGACAGGAAAACTTGAACCTTCCAACAAGGATCTCAGCAATAGCCCCCTTGCCTAGGGTGTCCTCCTCTCCCTTGAAGATGGCACCCCCCCATCTTTTTGGGGACCCCTCACTGAATCTGTGTCTCCACACACATAGCAGGAGCTGCCCTCCCGATCATCAAGGAAGCAGCTCTGGAGTCTTGGAGCAGGTCTCCACCTGTCCTGAAGCCTATTTCTACATTGGACAAAGGGGGAAACTGCCCTGGACCTAGTGAGATGAGCTTATTAACCAGTCTGGGTCACAGAATCCAGAGGGCCCCTGTAAAGACGGTGTTTAAAATAACCCACCTTGGGCAAGAGTGGGCAATAGCTAGAAGGCACAGTTTTATCCTTCTGTGGAGTCATGAGCTAATCCCTGTTGTATTTTCCACACATGAATGAGCGAGTAAGCCCTGGTTCAGGGTAGTGTCTGTGGTTATAGAAGAGAAGAAAATCTCTGGCCCTTTCTAGGGATTGACTCACGACATTCACCTGTTGGGCAATGGATATCAACAGCTAAGCCATCATTCCCAGCAGTTCATTGTGCATCCATAGGGTGGGACTTTGTAGTCTGGGACAGCCCAGAGGAAGGTCAAGGGGACAGCCAAATCATTAGTTGGTTGCTTCATCCTGTAGCCCCTGTACTCCGTTGGTGGGGGCAGGGGGATCATGTGTCTGTGAGTGTGTGCCAGTTCTATGGACCAGGTCCTCCAAGGGACCTGCCTAGTGGGAAGGAAAGACTCCGCCCAGCAATGACGGAGTGGCCAAGCCATCTTTCCACAGCATCTGGGAGGAACGGGCAGGGCCGGATGTGAGCTGCCGACCTTCTCCCTTCCTCCTAGAGAGGAAGCTCCTCCTGCGCCACCTTTGTGCTGCCACTGGGCGGTTACAAATCCTTCCCAGTCTGTCGTTCCCTTCCTGAGCAGTAAGGGGCAGCTCGCCTGGCCCACCCAGCCCCCTCTCCGGAGAGGTCCAGCCCAGGAAGGAGCTCCAGGCCCTGGCTTCAGCCCAGGGTTGATAGGTGGGGCGGGAGGCGAGGCCTGAGGCCTGCTTCCCCTGGTCCCTTCTGGAGCGTGGCATCCTCGCCTCTCCCATAGGAAAATAGACACAGTGTCAGCAAGGACTTCCCTGCACTCACAGGACAGGGACCACAGAAGGCCAGAATTGGGACCAGCACATGGAGGATAAGCATCTCTGGCCCCAGAGGGGTTGTGGAAAAATTTTATTTAACAAAACACTCCTAAAGCACAAACATATGCCCTTTATAATTATAAACCTCTCAATGACTCTTTGAGAAAGGTATTACTATCATGCCCAATTCAAAAGTGAGGAGGATGAGGCACAGAGAGGGCAAGCAATTGCCCACCTGGGAAGTGGCAGGGCCCAGACTTGAATTCAAGCTGTGGTGTGGAGGCTCTTGATTAATACACAACCCTATCTTCCAAAGGTACAAAATAAAATCCGTGCATGAGTACCATGTGTGTGCCAAGCCCTGTCACAGAGTCCTGCCTGGGACCCACTGTTTGAGAGACCAGCATTAACCGTGCCACAGCTACACAAGGAAAGAGGAGGGAATCTGATTGTAGCATTGGCCCTGTGTTACACCAAGTACTGTCAAATGCATGATTTCCTTAGTCTTCACACGCGTGCACACACACACACACACACACACACACACACAAACAACAACAAAAAACTCATAAACTAAAGGCCAAGATAGTCAAGTAACCTGCTCTATGATATACAAGCAGGCCCTAGACCAACGTGGTCTCTCTGATAACAAGGCCAGGTGACTTTCCATGATGTCCACAGTATAGTAGGAGTTCTTACAACTTAGGGAATGGGGCCCAGATAATTTGACTAGCTGACCAAGGTCAACAGGCAACAGGAGGCTGAGCCAGGATTTGAACACAGGATGAGCAAGAACCAATGCCTGGGGGGTCCTTCTTGGCCCTGCTGTTCTCAGGACAACAGGCTCCCCACTGGGTCTGTGCTCAGAAGGAAGAAGAGGAGGGAAATCCATGCCCTGGTACCACCTAGGGGGAGAAGCCAGCCATGGCAATGAGTGTAGCCGTCCTCCGTGAATGCCTGAAACCACTGACAGTACCCAAACCTATGTACACCATGTTTTCCCGATGCACACATACATATGATAAAGTTTAACTTATAAATTAGGCACAGTAAGGGATGTGATAATAGCTAATAAAATAGAACAATTACAACGTATACTATCATAAAATTGATTTTTAAAAAAATTAATTATTTCTAGAATTTTCCACGTAAGATTTTCAGACTGTGTTTGACTGCAGGGAACTGAAATCATGGAACGTGAAGCAGCATATAAGACAGGACTCCTGTCCCAGGATACCTGGGACTGACTGACCCTCAAGTTTTAGGAGAACAAGCCAGGTGCAGGTGTTGGGTTTAGTAGGGAGGACAGTGGCCCTCTGTTCTTATCTGAGGGACCCTTTCCTCAGCTCTTGACATGAACAAGGCTTTGGAGACCCTCAGTGCAACTCAGCTTCTCTGATTTAAACAAAGGAAAAAAAAATAGTAATAAAGATCGTCTCCGAAATGTGTACTATTTTCTTAAAAACTGGGGCAGACAAAAAGGCCCACCAATTTCTATTTTGCCCTGGGCCCCTTAACCGCAGCTCCATCTGGGGGGTCAGTGCTAGGGAGTTCAGTCCCAGTAGGGTGGGAGAGTGGGCTGGGGGCCAGCCCTGCCTGGGTTGCCGACCCCTAATCCCCCACCACTGGAATGTGCTCCATTTCTCCATTTCAGGAATGGGGAGGCTACGGTTTGGGGGGGTGGTGAGCTGCAGAAGGCTCCTTTAAAAAGCCAAACGTTCAGGCAGGCTATGGCCCCGCTGTTTGACGGTTCTTGATGGATGAGCCCCTGGCCTTCCCGAAGAGCCTCATGCGTCCCCTCCTTATGTGCCCCCCTCACTCTGTGAGGTCTGGCTTGTGCAAGGAAGCCTGTCAGTGTCGGGACACGTTGGCCCCATGGCCTGCAGCAGGAAAGAGGCCTCTGAGGGATGCCTGCTGTCTGTCCCTCTCCTCAGAGGGCTCCTCTAGTCCCATGCCTCCGGGTTCTGGGCGCTTCCCTTTCAAAGCTGCAAAATTATCACCATTAGTGCAGCTTGTCTCCTGGAGGCCTGAGGGGAGGGTCAGGGAGGAGGAGGCTGAGGAGAACTGGGCTCAGAGATGGCTTATTTGGGGCCAAGTGTGCAGAGAGGGAAGGGAACAGGCCAGTTTGATGGGTGCTGAACGGGGTTTTACCCCAGGGGAGGGGGGCTATTAGAATACCCCAGAGAGTGTTAGGAATTGAGTGGTGGACCTTTGTGGCCACATGGCTCCTGTTGAAGGGACCATACTGAAGCCCAGCCTGGCCAGCAGCAGGGAAAGGATAAGTGAGGTTCCTAGGGTCAGCGACTGCACAGCCCTGACTGAGGGCCTCCTTCAATTTTGTGCCCTGGGTGCCTGCTCTGGTCCCAGCCATGGAGCCCATTCACCTTCAACAGGAGGCCCACCTTGATTGTCCTCATGCCCCACCCTGAGACTCTTTGGATCCCAGGGACCTCAGAGGAGCCCACGTGGAGGGGCTATGAAGACCAGAGAACTGGAGATCCAATTTGTGCATCAGTATGTGCAGGCCCGGGGCTGTCAGGCCGGGAGGGGTGACCGCACGAAGGAAGCACTGCCTGAGGTAGCACTTTGCCCGAGCCTGCAGTCTCATAAGAACCCGAAGATGGGGCTGGGGTTGTGGCTCAGTGGTAGAGCGCTTGCCTCGCATGCAGAAGGCACTGGGTTCGATCGATCCTCAGCACCACATATAAGTAAATAAAAAAGGTGTTGTGTCCATCTACAACTAAAACCAATTAAAAAAAAAAAAAAAAAAAAGAACCCGAAGATGTATGCTGGGCCAATACTGTCCAATAGAAACACGGCACAGGTTGCAATTGTGAGCTACACATTTAGTTTAAAATCTCTACAAGTCTTGCGAAAACGGAAAAGAAATGGCTAGGTGTACAGTTCAGTGATAGATCATGTGCTTAGCACACATGAGTTTCAATCCTCAGGAAAGAAAGAATGGGTGAGAGAGAGAGAGGGAAAGAGAGAGAGAGGAAGGAAGGGAGAAAAAGTTAATTTTAGTAAAATATTAACAAATAATAAATATTTTCTATAACCCAATGCATCCAAAATATTGTTTTAATATGAGTCGATACAAACAAGTGCTACTTTTATAATTTTTGTTCAGTCTTTGAAAACCAGGGTGTACTGTGTACATACAGCTCATCTCCATCAGCGCCAGGAACACTTCAGATGTTTGGTAGCCACATTTGGCTAATGGCTAGTGTATTGGATGGTGCAGGTTTAGATAGTGTGGCTTCATTTCAAGGAGAGACAAAACCAAATGGGATGCACCATGGTACAATGGGTTGGGGGCTGGGGAAGGGGCAAAGAGATTCCTTCTTAGAGAATTTTCAGTCTGCGTTGGACTTCTATTTCCAGCAGGTTGAAGGCAATCTGGATGAGAGGAAGTTTCCCTGGGTTCTGGTCCCAAGCCTGCAGTTCTGGAATCCCTGTCTGCAAGGCCTCCCCAGCTGCCGGGCCACCTGTGAGGCAGTGTGAGGTCAAGAGGTGAGCACTGAACTGGAGTCAGGCCATGCAGGTTCCAGGTGGGTTTTGGTATCCGTGTGATGTGGGCAGATCTCCCAGGACCTCAGTTTTCCTGTGGACAAATGAGCAGGCTGATGGGGGATTCACAGTCCATGAGCTGTCAAGGGCACAGAAGGGAATGATTCAATATTCCCATTCCCAATGACTCCCATTCTGTTCCTAAAACCCTGAAGACCCATGGAATGGTGGAGATGAATGGGGATAGTGCAGGGGCTCCAGCACACTCGAGGAGAACCTTGTGGGTCTTTAAAAGAGGGAATTTTTAGGTTTGCACTCTTTGGCAGGACCCCCTCCATGCTGGCCTGCCACACTTGAGTCAGTTCATCAGTACACTGAACCTCCAGGACAACAAGAACCTTAAGGTGGCCCATGTTCTGGACAAGACATCCTTTCCTGATATGTGAATGGATTGTTATCTGAGGTATCCCTTAGCCCACTGCCTCTCTAGTTCAGTAGATTCATTGAAAAATGCAAATAGAACTTTGTCTTCAGGAAGCTTATGATCTAACCTGGAGACTGATAGACAGTCAACACGCCCAAGGGTGAGGGCCGGGGCTCCAAGGTTGATAAAGACAAGACGGTGGAAAGTCTGCAACAGGTGGAACGGTCAGGAAGGCTGCTGGAGAAGCTGGGATCTGAGCCAGCTTGGCAGAGGGGACAGATCGTGTCAGGAGCCAGCAAAAGTCCACAGGTGTGAGGGCACACAGTGTACTGGACACTCCAAGTGGGGTCTGTGACTTGAGCTCATGGTCTGGGGGGCAGGGGAGTAGAAACTTTGCATTTGGGAGGGAACGTGAACTGGAACATGAAAGATGGAATTTCAAGACAGGAAGCAGTAGCAGCAGCCATTGATGGTTCCTGAGCAGGAGACTGAGAGGTGTAGGATGGTATTTGAGGCAGAGGAGCCTGAAGCAGGTGGCCAAAGGGACAAAAACTGGGGGGCGAGAAGCTGTCCAGATTCCTAGACAATGACTGTGACTTTAACTAACACCCAAATCACAGGCAGATGCTTTTCATTCCCCCTCTTATTTAATCCTCCTTCTGCTCAGTGAAATACATAGAGTGGGTATAATTGTCCCCATCTGACAGAAAAAGAAACCCAAGTTCCAAAGAATTAATTGATTTGTCCAAAGGAATCAAGTGGGAGAATTCAATGTGGGCTCTGTGTTTCAACATCTGGGACTCTTTCTACTCCCCCATATGCTAATGGTCCAGAAAAATGGGCATCTAAAAGGGGAAGACAAAAATGATGAATGCAGGCTTCCTGGAGTAGAGGCCAGTAGAACTCCCTCATCCAAGCAGCTCAAGAGGCCTTCACACTCACGTACTGATCTGCCCAGCCTGTGAGGCTGGGAGGCCTGAGTTTCAGTGTCTATAGCTTTGGACCCTTTACTTAGCCCCTCTAAGCCTTGGCTTTAGCATCTATAAATTAAGATCCCTTCACATAAGGGGCTTATGAGGAATGAATGAGATCATTATCCTTAAGAGCCCTGGGAGACAATTCTGTCAGTCTCTCAAGTCTGAACCAAGTCAACACGTTGACCAGGGGACCACCCTTACCCTACAGCTGCCTCCAGTCTCACGCCACCTCTGCCTCCTCAGTCTTCCTCTCCTTCCAAGAATGTCACATGTGTGCCCAGCTCCAGGTGGCTCCAAAGAGCAGGAAGCTCTGAAAGCATTTGTCCCATCTGGGGAGAGTGCTCTAGAAACCACTGAGCCCCTCAAAAGCCTAATGACATGGGAATCATTTAGCAAGAGAAAAGACCAGACCTTTGCCCTGGCCCCCCCTCACAGGTGATGGGGTTAATTGGGAATTCTCGTTCCCTGCTCAGGGCTGCTGGTAGGGGTCCAGCTCCCCCAATGACCTGGGGACACATTAGTCAGTGATAAGTGGAGCTTTCCAGCCCCTTTTATGCTGTTTACAATACACTGGCTTTCCTTAGACAAACCCTCCTCCCCTGCCTTGCTCCCGGCTACCACGACATGAGACAATTTGCTGATGGACTCTCACAGAGGGCAGCTTTCTTGGAGACCCCTTCCCACCTCCGCAGCGCAGCACCCGGGGCAACATCCCCTCCACCTGGTGGGTCCTGGAAGGGGCCACAAGATGCAGTTTCTCAGCTCAGGGCAATCTCTGCTTTCAAGAATAGCCTTTCTGTCCACTCAGCTTTAATCTAAGGGAGGGTGGTGGCAATGTTTCTCAGGCTTTGGTGGGTGGTGACCAGGCATATGTTGCTGTTCAAAGCAGAAGCTGTCCAGAGGTGTCCTACTTATCTGTGACAAGGTTCTTTTGGGGCCTAAAAGATAGGATGATGGAACAGCAACCTGGAGGGTGGTATGTAACAGCAGCCTGGTCCTTGTCTCCTTCAACCACTAACCAGCTTGACCAGTTCAGGCAAATAAGTTTATTTCTCTGAAGCTGAGCGTTCCTGTCTAGGTGACCAGGATGGAGATGCTGATCCTGCCTCCTGCCAGGTGGCTGTGAGCACAGAACGAGAAGCTACTGTGGAAACGTTTAAAGAGGAGGCGTCTCATTAAAACACTGCACTGGCTTCAAGTCATGATTCTTTAAGCAAGAATGACTCCACTACCGTGGGCAGTTTTTAATCACCTAAAAGGCAACTTTCAAATAATTCTGGGTTCCCAGAATGCCAAGCAGGGAAAATACTTAGGAGAGGGAATCTATTCTTAAGAGCCCAGAGAGACATTTCTGTCAGTCTCTTAGGTGTAAACTAGGTCGACCAGGAGACCATCCTCCTCTGCAACTGCCCCAGCCTCGTGCCACCTCTGCCTCCCTCAGACCTCCTCTCCTCCCATGAATGTCGCCTGGAATCCATTTCAAGGCAACAGATATTTAAGAAGCACCTACCTCAGACCAGGTTCTGAGCTGTGTAGGAATGAGAGACACATCTCCTGCCCTCAGGATGGTGGATAGAATTGGGATACCTTTAATGAGTTCCAGGGGCAAGGGGAGAAAGGGGGGGTTCTACCCAGAATGGGCGTCAAAGGCGCTTCCCAAGTGGGGATTTGAGACTGAAAGAGCTGAGACTTGAAGAATGAATAGGATTTGGTCAGGCCTGAGACACAGGGAAGGGTGTTGGAGGCACAGGGAACAGTTTATGCAAAAGTCAGAACACATGAAGGCCCCGGGGAGTAGAGCTGCAGATAGTCTAGTCAGCATGGGGGAAACGACCACGGACGAGGACAGAGGCAGGGCCTGGTCTGCCGAGATAAGGAGGGATCCCTGTGCCCTGGAGGCACTAGGGAGGTCTAGGAAGGCTGACCACATATGAGACATTGAGTTGTGTTTTGGCATTGGGCAACACTGAAGAGGATTTGTGGAAAGCAGAGGGAACACTGAGGAATGATGAGGGCTTTTCAACAGCTCTGTGGTTAGTAGAGGAAGCTAGAAGTATCCAGCGTGGACACCGATTATGCAAGGTGGTGTGTGTGCACTGGAACAGGTGGGACAGGCACTAGGGGCAATGGATCAGGAGAAAACAGGATCATTCTGTTTTCCATATTGGTCAAGCAAGTCACAAGTCCAGTTCGGATCTCAAGGGAATGCAACTGGACACTGTCTCTCAATGGGAGCAGTAGAACAGAATATGAACCATCTTTGTTCTATGACACAATTTTTCCTGAGACCTAGGCAAGTGAGGTCTCTGACCCACATCCCAGGCCCAGTTCTCAGGGGACCTCATACTTTGGAGTGCTATTCTTGAAAATTTTCCAAGTCCCCCTTCAGTGGCTGGGATCATCCCGGTCTGTTTCTCTTTGGAGTACTCTGACTTGCCATACCATCTACAGGGTTGACCAGATGCTTTAAAGAGCTTCGGAGCTCATGCCTATGAGGTTGTCTAGGGCAAGCCCCAAGCAGATTGCTTTTGCTGGACAGTGTAGTGTTTTTTCTGTGGCATTGCACAACATTAGCTAGCCATTAGAATGGTACTGACTTGCTAAATGTGGGCGATTCCCATTCACCTTGGATACAGGAGTTCAGGACTGGGCTACTGCCAGCGTACCATCAACCTCTGGGGTTGAGTCAACTGCCTGGGTCAATGCCATGGCTCTTACCAGCCTGTTATGACCATAGTGCTGCCTCTAGTATACAGCATGCCAGAACAGTGAGAGTGGCAGCATCCCTTATCCTGTGTGGAGCTCCAACGTCCAGCTGGTCCACCCCACTCTCTCTACAGGCTTTGCAACTGTGCATCAGGCAGTTTTCCAGGGATTACCAAGTCTTTTTTCCATTTGATATTGGTACACTGTAATGCCAACTGGATTTTCCAATCAATGTTGTCTCTTTTCTCTGGGCAATGTAGTGCCCTCACACTCTACTGGGTTAGTCTGAAGCTGTGCTTGGTGAGGGTCAGATGTTCTTTGCATGAATGGGACTTTTCTCTCCCCCCATGGATCCTAGTCCATCCCCACTCCTGCTGCCAACTGGCTTTAGTGTTTGGAAGTCAGGAGTTCAGTCAACAGTGAAAAGGGTCACATTCTAGGAATACAGTCATTAGGCCTAAAGAATTCAAGAGAAGACATATTGGATGATACACTGCTGGACACCGCCAGTGTACAACCCAGTGTACACTTCCAGGGAGTTGGTCTTCTTGTTTTCCTTCATACTCTAGGCAAACCTTGCCATTGGCATCATCATTGATGAGCCATGGTAACAAACTTAGAGTCCCTGGAAGCCAGTATCCACAGACAGAATGAAGGATGATGAAGCATCATGAGTCTCCATGTAACCAGCACTAAAATATGGCAGGAGGAAATGGAGGGGCAAGAAGAGCTACATAGACCATAGAAGCAGGTTCTGAAGAGCCATGGCACTGGGAATAACACCAGCATTGTTCCTCTTTTCTCTTGGTAGCCAGAACCCAGTCAGAAACAGCATGCTTGTAATATGAATGTGAAGGGAGAGTTCCTGAACCCACACAGAGAGCCAGGGTTCATGAACATTGTGAAAGGATCTTCATATGCACTTATCGGACAACAAACAAACATGGAGGTAACTCTCCTCCATCAAGTATTCTCAATCTTCATCAACACACCACTGTTCCTATATGGGTCCATGAATTTTGTAACACAGTTTTAAATCAAATTACTTATATAGACAGGGTCCATAAAAATATTTGCCTGGGGCTTGACAAACCCTAACAGTCTTGCTAAGATGGATAGATAGACAGACAATTTCCCAGAGCATCATTTACCAATGAAGTACTAACAAAATAACCCTTTATCCAACCTCCCTCCTCCCCAAACACAATGCCCGTTGGCCTGCTGCTGCTGGTGTGACCAGCCTAAAATGCAAATTTGCTCAAGTGAGTCTCAAGGTTGAAATCCTCCAAGGGTTCCACACCACCTACAAAATGAGGACCAAGCTCCTTAGACTGACTTGATCACAGTCTGCCTTTCTGGTCTCATCCTTTGCCATTTTGTGCATTATATTTTAGTGATATCAAACTATCTGTTGTTTCATTGTGCACCATGATATCCCCACTGGATTTATCTTTCAAGACTCAGTTCGGGTATCACCTCATTTTTGAAGTCCTCCTGAATCCCCAAAGTAGGCTGAATATCCCCTTCCTATCACCCCATAGTTCCCAATTACCCCTACACCACACTCACCACAGAGCATTCTAATTACCCATACAGAAATTTCCCTTCCAGGATTCCTCAGAAAACTTGGAATGGAACCACCATTTGCCTCAGTTATCCCACTCCTCGGTTTATACCCAAAGAACTTAAAATCAGCACACTACAGTGACACAGCAATATCAATGTTTATAGCAGCTCAATTCACAATTGCTAAGGTATGAAACTAACCTACGTACTCTTCAACAGGTGAATGGATAAAGAAATTGTGGTATATATACACAATGGTGTATTACTCAGTCATAAAAAAGAAAGACTTTATGACTTTTGCTGGTAAAGATGGATCTGGAGATTACCATGCTAAGTGAAATAAGTCAATTCCAAAAAACCCAAAGCCAAATATTCCCTCTATATTTAATACACAATAAGGTTGGGGGAGGGAACAATAGAACTTCAGTGGATTAGACAAAGGGGAATGAAGTGAAGGCAGAAGGGATGAGAATAAGAAAGACAGTAGAATGAACTGGATATAACTTTCCTATGTTCATATGTGAGTACACAACCAGTGAAACTCCACATCATGGGCAACCACAAGAATGGGATCCTAATAAGTTATACTCCATATATGTATAATATGTCAAAATACACTCTGCTGTTATGTATAACTAAAAAGAACAAAGAAAAAGAAAGAAGAAAGAAATTTCCCTTCCAGTGTATTAAACTTTTGCAGAAAGATAGCATCTTATTCATCTTGTGTTCCAGCCCTTGCATTATGCCTGACACATAGGATGAGCTCAATGAATATATAATATAGGATGATTTATGGAAAAACATCACTAGACTAAGTAAGGTGGGCTCTGGTGAGCCTCAGAAAAAGTTCTGGGAGAATGAAGGAGAGGTTGGAGGTCTAGTAGTTATAGAGAATATCAGCAGTATAAATCAATTAATTGTCCCAGGAGTTTAGCCATAAAAGAAAAATCAGAAATGAGACAGAAAGGTGCAAGATGGAGGGATGGAGTTTACTTCTATTTAGAGGATAGCATGAGCACATGCAAAAGACTGGGAAGCCAAGAGGCAGAGGGGAGTGCTTCTCTTCTTCAATTTCCTTATCTGCCTTATCTACCTCACAGGGATGCCGTGGGGCCCAGAGGAAAATAAGATATGGGCATAAAAGTACTTTGAGAGCTGGGGTCAGTGGTGCATGTCTGTAATTTCAGCTATTTGGGAGTCTGAGGCATGAGGATGGCAAGTTCAAAAAACAGTCGGGGGACAGGGGATGTAGTTCAGTGGTAGAGTGTTTACCTAGCATGCCAGGAGCCCTGGGTTCAACCCCAGTACTACAAAAATAAAATAAAGTACAACTTTGAGAAATTTAAAACCTTCTATCTAATCTCTGATGGCTTCCAACTATTTGTCCAACAAAAATCTACAAATGAAAATCTAAGCCTTACATTTGCAATCCCCCATGATCTGGCTCTAAACTTCCTTCTAATACTATTCTTGCCCCAAGCCCCAGGACCCCAGCCACAGCAGGTCATTTTCCTTTGTTCAAGTTATTCCCTCAGTTTTAAATGCCCTCCCTTTCATCTCTTCCAAGGCAATACAAGAAACAGTGGTTAGTATATGCAAGACACTGTTAAAACTCTATTGGTTCTTGAACACACTATTCATATGGTATTTAGTCCATGATCCATCAACTTTTCTTGCTCTTCCCCAGGGAAATGGTACTTGTATCAATGTAGCATATATTCTACTTGATAATTGATCTGGAGTGTATGATTAGCCCTCTAAATGGACTTATGAGAAGTTTGAGACATTTGAGGACTGCTTTGTGTTCTTATCCCCAATATCTGTTCATGGCACATAGTAGATGCTCAGTGAATACACATGGAGAAATTAATGTTAGGCAAAGAAAGTTCATGGGTGGACATCCTCTTGGGATACAAAACTGGGAGGGATCCAGGATACAAGAGAATAGAAACACCAATTTGTCGAAGGAAGAGGAACATCTCCTCCCTTGGGAGGAACTGCAGATAAAGCCTGGGAAGATATAAACGCTATGTATGGGTCTCCGTGGAAAGACTGAAGTGTACAAGACCTTCCAAGTCTCAGGTCCAATGCCATTTCCTGCATCTGCCACCGAAGACAACCCCAGCTCAGCTAATTCTCTTGGGCTTTCTTCGGATTTGCTACCTTTTGGAATGTTTATTTGTATACATATCTATCTCCTTTCCTAGACCGCGACCTTTTGGAGGGCTGGAACTCGGGTTTTCCCCACACCACCCATGACACATGATAACTACTCCATTTAATGAGGGTTTATTGGATGGATAAATGGGAAGGGAAGGAGGGAGATAGACGTGCGAGTGAGTGGACAAATTCAATACAGGGGAAGAAAGCGCCAGGGAAACCGGCGAAGACCCGCAAACGCACGGTCGGAGATGTCAACCGGAAAACTGCAATTAAAAGCCGCGTCTGCAACCTTGCTTTGAGGACCTCACTCCAGTACTCTGCGACTGTCCTTTCCAATACCTGACTCAATCCGGAAGCTGGACAAAACCTGGCAAAAACCTTCACCCACTCGTCCCCCATGTGAGGCCGAGCCTCTAGCTACATGTATTCTTTCCTCCCTTGGGGTCGTTTCTCGTTCTCCTCCATCTTACCACCTCAGCCAGTAAGGCGCGATCGCGGGCGCCCTAGCCAAGCGGGGGATGGGGGCGGGGTCCTGAGACCGGAAGTAGGAAGCCGGAAGCCGGAAGTGGGCCTGTGAGGACGTGTTCCGAGGAAGCCAGAGCCCGGGCCGGCGGGGCCGGCGACATGGAGCCGCTGTACCAACAAACGCACAAGTGAGGGCAGAGTCGGGGAGCGGGCGGAGGCTAGGCCAGGCGAGGCCAGTCCCTGGGGGCTGGGGTCTCGGGCGTCCGCCCGTGTACAGGCCGAGCCCTTCCGCCGGGAACGCTCGAAAGTTCTCAACCCCTGGCGGGATGCCCGCTCGACCTGGGGCTACGGAGACGTTGGGCCGGATGGCTCCTGGGGTCTGCAAGCTGTGACTGCCCGCTGAGTAGACTGGGCGAAGGGATAGTAGCACTGCAGGTTGTAGCACTTTCCAGCCCCTGACAGCTCGGTGCTTGGGCTTGGTAGAGCTCGGGGGAGACACGGAGCAGACGCGGCTCCTTGCCCCTTGAAGTTCACTAAACCGTGAAGTCGAAGTCAGGGGACTTAACGAAAAGTTATTTTCATTCTGATTTTGATATCTACTAAAGACCATGTGTTGTAATACAAAAAAATTGCCATACAGGTAGCATTCACAGTTTTGTCAATCATCTGATTGACAGGTTACCTTCGAGGAAATATAATTGACTTAGTTTCTCATAACAAAAGTTCCATGGTGTCTCCTTTATTCATATTGTCCTGAGTTTGGGGAAGTAGTTGGGTATGGTGATGTGGGGCCATACCTATCCTATTTTTTAAAAAATGATTTATTTAGTTTTTATTGTAAAATGTATGTAACATGAAATTTGCCGTGTTATTTTTAAGCATATGATTCTGTGACATTAAGTACATTCACAATTTACACCGGTACTATACATTTCCAGAACTTTTTCATCAACCTAAACAAATTCAGGACCTACCAAGCTGTAACTCCCTATTCTGCCAATCCAGAGCCTAAAAAGTAACTTTGGTTGTATTTTCTGTCTCTGAAGTGAAATCATACAAATTTTGTCTTTTTTTTTGGGGGGGGGGGTGGAGTCTGGCTTATTTCTCTTGGCATGTTTTTCAAGGTTCAGTATTGTAGCATGTATCAGAATTTTATTCCTTTTTATGACTGAATGATATTCCATTGTATGTTAGAGATTGTTGTCTGTTCATCCATTGGTGGACATTTGGGTTAGTTCCACCTTTTGGCTTTTGAGAATGATACTATTATGAATGTTAAAGTATCTATTTTAGTCCATTTTCAATTTTTTGAGATATATACCTATACCTGTCCTATTTTAAGAACTTTCAGATTTATGCTATCATTTCGACTAATGAAACATTTAAAATCACACTTCCCAGGCCTAGAAATGAAGTAAAATTCACTACAGAGGCAGCCTCCATAGTGAATTCACAGCAAGCTTTGGAGCATTAGGAATAAGAGAATTCTTACTCTTAGGGCTTCGTGTGCACGCTCTCTCGCTCACTCTTTTCTTTTTAACTGGTAATTGAACTCAGGGGTATTCTTATCACTTAGCCATCAATTCTTTTTATTTTTTATTTCAAGACAAGTTCTCACCACGTTGCCCAGGATGGCTTCAGCTTCCCAAGTAGCTGAGATTACATGAGTACACCACTGTGCCTGGCTACCCCTTCATTTTCCAAGTTTATGAGTTTCTTGCTCTTTACTTTGGCAATAAAATGTTTGATTTGGGTGGGTGAAAATACAGAAACTACTTTGTAATGACAGAATTTGCGTTTACACTGGGAAACCCTATTCTTACATAAAAATCGTAGGAAGGAACTTTTAAAAATTAGCCTGCGAGTCATTTAGAAAATGAATAAAACACTGGGTTGAATGGCTCATGCCTGTGATCCCAGCTGGGAGGCTGAGGCAAGAGGATTGCAGATTCTAGACCAGGATATAGTTCAGTGGCAAAGTCCCCCTGGGCTGAATCCCCAACACCAAAAAAAAAAAAAAAAGGAATGAAACAAAATTAAATTCATGTTACTAAGAAAGGACAGATCTTTCACAGTAGCAAAGTTTAGTGGCCTTAACAGTGCCCTGAAGTTAATCTGCTAGTTGCTGAATTGACACAATACTAACTGCACATATTAATTTTACTGGAACTTTGAACCCCATTTGTGATTTATCTCTTTGCCATGCGCATGAAAGTACATAAAGTACATTTGAATTAAATCAACACTTTATCTTGAAAACTCCTGAACTACCTGAACAATGAATGAATAGAAAAAAAAGGTCAAAAAACAATAAATATTGTACACTTAAATAATATTTCATTAAGACTAACTTTATGTAGGGCAACTAATGACCAGGCTTCTATTTTTTGAGATCCCAGTGGTTGTAACAGTGACCATGTTTGTCCCCCGTGTAGTCCAGGATCATCCTTCTGTCCTGGACTTTAGAGATTCCGATTCAGTAGGTCTGAGGCACAAGAAGCTCTGATCAAATAAGTTTTCCAAGTGATATTGATGAGCAGCTGTGTTTAAGAATTATTACATATCTGAAGATCATTTTTTTCCTTTTCAAGTTTGCATTCTCATGAGATAAAGGCTAAATGTAAAGACAGTTGCGAAGTTAAAAATGACTAGGTGGTTCCCACTACTTTTAGTAAAATTTTTAAAAAATTATGCAAGGCTGTTTATGTTGTATAGCATTTTCATATTGCATTAGGTTCTATAATCCTTTAAATAATCGTTACTATTAGTATCTCCATTTTACACTTGAGACTGAGGCACCAAGGAGTTAAATGACTTCGTGTCCCTGAGCTTGTACATAGTGGAACTAGACCTTTAACCCAGGTCTTTTCACTCCCAAACCCTGTTTCCTGCTTGTGCTGGTGGGAGGCAGCATGCATGTGGAGTGGCTGTGTGCAGTGGAGATGGGCGGGTAGTTTTGTGGAAATCTGGTTTCATTTAAAACCCTTTCTGCATCCTTTGTAAACCTTTTTTTATTTTTATTTATTTATTTTTTTTAAGCAGTAACAGTGCCCCTTGCTTACTTCTAGGTCTTTGGTTATTATTATCACCCAAGCCCATGGTGGATGGACCCCATGCTTAACAGGGTTAAAACTTCTTTTTTCTCATATCTACACTCTTAGGTCTTACTTATGTATCGTCTGTTCCTTACCAGTTGTGTGTATGTTGTCTGAATCTCCCGTTCAGTTTAAAACAGATTTTCCACTTAGCATATTGTAGTTCCCACCATGCCTGTCAGACTTGTATTCCTTCTCAGCTTGGAATGTAGAGATTAGAATCATGTAAGCTGTATCTTCTCTAATTCATTCAAAGCAATAAGAAACTAAATGGGAGAAGTTAGTAATTTTTTTTTTTTTTACAATTTCTTAAAGTTTAACCTTTTTAGCTTACAAAACAAAAGCTAGTGAAAGTATGTTTTGAGGCATTATCATCTCTCCTGCTGTCCTGTAGAATCTAAGACTTGAAAGGGACTTGCAAAATTTTCCACTCCAACTCTGACTTTGGTCTGGAAGACCTTTATAAGACAGTTCATGTAATCTTTTTAAATAGGAAGTGACCCACCGGGTATTTCCAGTAACTTGCGATGCTGAGGCAGGAGGATTGCAAGTTCAAAGCCAGTAACTCATGAGACCTGTCTCAAAATAAAAATAAAAGGGACTGGGGATGTGGTTCAGTGTTTAAGTGCCCCTGGGTTCAATCCTTGATACAAAAAAAAGAGAAGTGACCCTTTTTCCCTTTTCTTTTCTTGAAGAGACAGTTCATAAGTGTTCTTGGTTTTTTTCCTGTGAAGTTGAAATCTTATCTTGAGACATGTACCTTTTGGTTCTGGGTCTCTCTGAAGAAGCAGCAGCAGGGAGCAAGCCCATTTCTCCTTCTGTATGTCAACTATAAATATTTGAAGAGCACCAGCTACCCCATTTTAGTTAGTTTGTTTCTTTCTTTGTTTTCCCAGAGACTTAGTATCTTGAGCTCTTTGGACCATTCCTTTGACTTCTGAACTCTTCCCTAGTCATCCTGTTCATTGTTCATTGGGGAAAACCTTTAGCAGGTGGCTCTCAGAATTGAATGTCAGTCTGTATTTGTATACTTATTAAAGGCAAAATATTTTTCTTCCTTGACACATTTTCATCATACTATTTTAGCCTAAATGAAACTGTTAGTATTTGATTTTTCTTAATTTGAACAAACCAAAGGCAGCCCTGTGATGAACACTAGGTATCTTCCCTAGTATCCCTTGGGTATCACTGTTTAGCGCGCTATGAATCTCTCAATCTGTAGTATCATCAAGCCCTATTTATAAGATATTAGAAACTATCATTGCCTCTTGAAATAAACATAAATTTGCTGTAGCCTTCTCATTCCTTTCTCACTATTTCATTTCCTAATTGCCAATGGACTATTGCAATGGCATATCCCACTTATTTGTTTAATGTGTGAATGAATGAGTAAATAAATGATCCTCATTAACCATTGACTCTTAACATCTGAAAAAGATATATTTATTCTATTTATGAAATATTTAAGACATAAAAATAGAGATAACATAACCCATATGTCAGAACTCATTAATACCTGTGCTTTGGTGACAATATATGTCCAACTAGGGACATATACAGGGAAGTGTCAGTTGTGTTAGTTGCCTTTTGTCTTGCCCACATAGGTTGAGTTTTTTCAAGAGTCAGAGTTTTCTTGCAAATTCAATTTCTGGTATATATTTTTCTAGAAATAATTCTTGTTTGATTCTAAAATATGTTTTCAAATGCTGTTATTTGTCCTTGAGTTTGTCTTAAAACCATTTTTTAATGGCATTTAGAAAAAAATGCCATTGTTTAAAAAAACAAGCGCTTCACAATATTGATTTAGAGAGAAGTTAAAAGTGCCACACCTGTTCTTGTTCCTCAGCCCTAAAGATAGCCACCCTCTTGTCCATTATCTTATTCTTCTTCCTATATTTGTATCCACAAGCAATATATATTACTGTTTGATGTGTTTTTTAATTTATTAAGAAAGATACTGACATAATGGGGTTTAATATTGTCTTATCTTAAAGACTTATTGTCCATGTTATTATGCATAGATATAACTTATTTAAACTGCTTGTATAGTTTAATTAAACTGCTGAATTACTAATTTCCTTTTTGATGAACATATGGATTGTTACCAGTCCTTTTTTTTTTTTTTTTTTTCATAACAGTCCACAGTCTTTTATCTGAAACCCTTAAGAACAACCAATTTGGAATTCAACTTTCTTGCAGATTTTAGGAAAGAAATGTGGTACATGTACCCTATGATATGTAACAGCCCAAACTTCAGATGCACCACCAGATACATGAAAAACTGCAGTAAAATTTCACACTTTGGAATAAACAAAGACCATAGACTCATGTCTGGTCATTTTTCACCACTGAGTTAATTTGCTACAGACTTATAAAAAATTTGTTTTTTCAGAACATTTTGGGTTTTAGAATTATGAATGGTGGGTTATGGGCCCCTGGATGAACACCTTTGTTGCAAATGCCTCCTCAGTGTGTGCCAGATCTCTCTAGGACATTGCTAGAAGTGGAATGTGGGATCATACAGATGTCTATTGATTCTACTAGATATTGTCAGAAAGCCATTAAAGTGTTCTACCAGTTCATCTCCTACCAGCCACGTTTGAGAGTTCCAGTTTCCCCACATCCACGTCAGTGTGTGTTCTCACAGTTTAAACTGTCAGTCTGAGGGGAGCTTTGTTTTTGACATGTTTTCCTGAGTTTCTAGTAACATTGAGCATATCTTCATATAGTTATTGGCCATTAGGGTTTCTTTTTCTGTCATTTGCCTTTTGTCCATTTAAAAAAATTATTTTGTTTGGCTTGTTTTGGAGCAGTTCTTTATATACTCTGGACAATGGTCCTTTGTTACCTGCTGTAGCCATCTTCCAATCTGCCTTATTTTATTTTATTTATTTTATTTTATTTTATTTTATTTTATTAATTTCAGTACTAGAGATTGAGTAGGGGTGCTTAACTGCTGAACCACATCCCCAGTCCTTTTCGTCCATTTTATTTATTTTTTTAATTTTGTAACAGGGTCTTACTAAGTTGCATAGAGCCTCACTAAATTGCTAAGGCTGGCCTTGAACTTTCTATCCTCTTGCCTCAGGCTCCTGAGCTGCTGGATTATAGATGTGCACCACCATGCTGACCTTTAAATTTTTTTTTTCATGGTGCTTTTGGTGTAAATAAGTTGTTTTGTTTTGTTTTGCTTTAATGTCAAAACTTCTAGTCTTTTCCTTTGTGGTATTTTTTGAGTTTTGTCATATATTAAACATTCTTCTTTAACCTGAGGCCACTTACATATGCCTGTATTTTCTTTAGAAAGTTTGAAAGCCTTGCTTTTTATATTTAGGTGGTAAGCCACCTTGAGTTTTGTGTGTGTTTCATAAAGTGTCTTTTTTCCATATGGATAACAAATAGAGGTGTTAGCATGTATTGTAGTTTGTTATTTTCCATTGATTTATGTCACCAACTTCCCAAATACATGGAAACTGTTTCCTTTTAGGTCAAGGTTAGGGTTTGTCTATCTTTGTCCATCTGTTGCTACACTACTACCATATTTTAATTATTATGGCTTTGTAATAAGTCTTAATAGCAGGTGGGATAGGTTGTCCTCAACATGTCTTCAGAGTCATCTTATCTGGTCTTTGCCCCCCTCCCCAGGTTTTTGTATTTTTACATTGCTGTTCCTGCTAGTGTTGCTGCCAACTTTCTGATTTGCTTTATTAAGGCACCATTGAAAATTTACCTCACTGTCTATATCCAGGCCTTCAGTAAAGTCCTAATTCTGCTGTCAGTCACTGTTACTATTCAGTCCTCCGTAACCATTCCTTTGGTTACCCTGATCCAGATGTTCCACATGGTGGTTACCTCAAACTGCATTTCTACATCAGCCTCCATACCTCCACATCCCCCTATTCCAAAATATCCTGGACTTACCTTACTGAAGCAGCTGTCTAGTTGCAGGCTCTAGTAGTGATCTCTAGCTGCTTCTCAGGGTCACAGTCTTGTGTAGCAGCACTCTGGAAGTTTAGACAGGTGGCCTAGCTTCTGGTGTCCTGGGTCATGTTTAGAAGCCACAAGGGGGCCCCAGAAAAACTGGAGGCAGGCTGAAACCAAATTTGAGCTCCTGGCTGACTGGCATTGGTAAATTTGCGGTCACAGTTAGTGGTACTCACCATTAAGGAAGATTAGTGACCTTTCCCTTCAGACCTGGGGATGAGGCCCTTTTCACTTGGGCTCTAATGTGAAGAGACCATAAGTTCCAAGAGGTGGCTATTGGGGCTAGCATAAGTAATATTCCAGGGACTGATGATGGGGAACTACTAGGCAGGGTTCTGAGGGTGACCTTGGCCAGCCCTGAAAAGCCTCCAGAGAGTGCTCTGTTGCCTGATACCTGGGATCCTGTCACATTTCCAAATCAGATGGCAATCCCTTCCTACTGCCAGGGAAAGATGTTTACCAAACAGGAGATCCTATCTTTCAGGCCTTCCTCTGAATAATTTCCTCATCCTCCTGTCCTCTCCAACCAACTCTCCTTCAAGGAGGCCACTCTGCTAGTAATCCACACAGCCTGCCTTGTGTGCATTTTGGCATATCATTTTCTTAATAGCTTCCTTCACTAAAGCCTGTCCTCTTTTTTTTTTTTGGTGGGGGGGTGCTGGGGATCGAACCCAGGGCCTTGTGCTTGCAAGGCAAGCACTCTACCGACTGAGCTATCTCCCCAGCCCCTGTCCTCTATCTTTAAAATGCTGCTCAGAACTCCTCCATTCACAACAGTTTCCAGCTTACACTTTCTCAGCCCCAGCCCTTCTATTTGCTTTTGCTTCACACCACTGTGAAAAACTCCTTAACTTTCTGTTTGTTTACATTCATGTGTGTTGGTTTTCTTGTTAATCTTCTCAGAGCTTTTTCATGTCTATCTGGCCTGTCATTCCTAATTACATTGTTTCTCAAGGACAAGGATTCTATCTCCCTTGCCCTTTGACTCTTGCTAGTACAGACCAACGCTCAGCACATTGGGTCATAGAGCAGATAGTGGGATTGGTTGGATCTCAGTTGAGGTTTATCACTTGCTGTGTGACCTCGAACAAGTTACATAACCTTTCTGGTTTCAGTCATCTTATTTATAAAATGAGGACAATGATAGTACTTTCTTCACAGCGTTATTCACTTAGCAGTGTCTTAGATACAGTAAGCACTCACTAAATGCCTATCGGTATTTTAATATTAGTGTTTGGCTATTAAAAACTGCCAAAACATGTGGCCCAAAGCACCATATACAAATTTTTCAGTTCAGCAATGCTGTCAGTTTAAATCAGTTACATGTTGGCATCAGAAAAAATTGTCTTTCCTCACTGAAGTGCTGTTGATTATTCCTGTCTCACTCATTTCCTCCCTCTTCCTTTGATAGGCAGGTCCACGAGATCCAGTCTCACATGGGACGCCTGGAGACGGCAGACAAGCAGTCTCTGCACTGTGAGTAATTAACTACGGAGACCAGAGTCCTTTCTCTGATGACACGGTGCTAATGGGCTGGGTTTCCTGACTGCATTCTGCCTCAGGGCTTAATGATTCAGTGTGGAATGAATTTTGTTGTTAGGGTGGACAGAAAAACCCTATGGCAAAGTCACTGATTTCCTTGATTGTGCCCTTTGGAATCCCACAAGTCTTATCCCCCATTACCCCTCCACTCAACCTGACATGGCCCTATGGGAATGGAAGTTCTTTCCCCATCTGTCTTAATCTAATTACCTAGTCCTTAGAGGAATGTACTCCATAAAAATTCAGAGATGTTTAACTGGAATTGGCCATTTCTTCTAAGCTGAGAACTCTGGCTTTTTAGGAGGATTATTCAGAAATGAATAGCAATATTAATTGGTCTAGTTCCCACACTGGTTTCCTATGAGAAGCTTGCTGGGCTTTGTTATTTGACTTTATTCTGTTCTAAGAAAGGGCTGTTTTCCTGGCTTGATGTGCAGACGCTTCTGCAGAAGCTCCTGTCACCTCACTGCCTGCTCTCGCCATGCCCTTTCTTGGTTCCCTCATCTCCGTCCACAGCTTCAAGCATCTCTTCTCTTGGCTCTGTGCCCCACAGCATCCTAATCTGAACCATTTGTGTTTGCTGCAGGCACAAAGGCCTAGAAAGGGGCAGTGCCTCTGATGTCACTTCTTGGTGGGGCAAGGAGCCTGGATGCTTTCTTTTGTGCACAGTTCAGTTTCTGTCTGCTAGACTTTGTTTGCCTTCCCAACAATCTCATTGTTACATGATTAGAAATGGAAAAGAGGTCATTTTGACTGTCTTATCAAAAGGGATAAGGAAAATTACTCTATTTTTCATATCTTTTTACCTCTGGATTCTTTCTAGACCTTTCCTATTGATACTTGATCTATTTTGGGGACTCCAGTGTAGCTCAGCCCACCGATTCTTACAGAAAGCCTTAAGGGAACTCTTGTCTTTATGTTTCCATACTAATCTTCTCTTTCCTTTGTGCCTTTTTTTTTAACTTTATTACTGTAGGGAATTCAATTGGCATTCTTTTTTACTCGGTATTTTTTTTTCTGAGACCAATCTCAAAGGAAGAGAGACCTATATATGGAAACTTGACTTAAAATATTTGGACAACCTTTTAATGTTTTATTTTCTAAAATTAGGATCTATAGGTGTACCTTTAGCTTTTAAAACATTGTCATTGTTGTGTGTGTGTGTGTGTGTGCATGCATTTGTGTGTTTGAAATGTTTTTAGTATATCTTGAATTTTATTCCATTGTTCATTTGTGTATACTTTTTCTCCTTTTGAAATACATTATTTTTTAGTTTATTGGATATGGGAGAAATATGTTTGATTTATCATTTAAGTTTGCTGTCTCTTTTCCAGCAATTATTCTTTTTTTCTCTTTTGTGCAGTAGTAGAAAATGAAATCCAAGCAAGTATAGACCAGATATTCAGCCGTCTAGAACGTTTGGAGATTTTGTCCAGCAAGGAACCCCCTAACAAAAGACAGAATGCCAAACTGTAAGTGCTGACCTCAGACATGGCCCCAATCCCCAGGCCACTGGAGAAGGCCTTCCTCCCAGGGAGGTGATAGACTGTTCTGAAAATCCATGTACATGTTGAAAAACTAAGACAGTGCAAAGATAAATTCCCCTATAGGTCACAATTTTGAGTGTTATCCCATTATAGTCAAAGCCTGTGAAGTCTTTTGCCAGAAGCCTGAGATACAGTACCTCCTTGGTGGTGTTTTGGAATTTTGCCTCTAGTTCTGTTTTTCTGACCATACCCCTGACCATTTGAAGCCTAATGCTGCCAGGGAGTTTGGCTCTGCCGTTTGTTTCCTACTGGGTTCTTGTTTGAAATGAAATCATGCTCTTACTTCATTCAGTCTTGTTTATAATGAAATACTAATCTAATGTGTGATACTCCACCATGAAATTAAATTGAAACTACCCTCAACACCTCCACCCAGCCCCTACTTGCTCCTAAAAGTTTTATGAAACTTCATTGATGCTTTGCCTCAAAGATGCTCTTGGGTGGGCTTCTTCCAGGAGTGCGATATAATCCATAGGTCAAGAAGGGGCCATCAAACCTGCTTCCTGTCAGCTGTTTCCTATCATGCATCTCGAATCAGAAACCAGCAGATTTTTAAGAAAACTGCTGAAACCTTGTGAGTGAGCATCCACTTTAACCTCAGTCCTCTCTACTTTCAGTATCCACATCAGATTTCAGGGGAAAAGTAAGGAAATGTCCTCTGTCCTGAATACAAAGCCTGGCTGCCTCAAATTGTCCCACACTGGGTTCCTGGAATTTAATCTCTCTCTCCATCAATTCCAGTCGAGTTGACCAGTTAAAGTATGATGTCCAGCACCTGCAGACTGCTCTCAGAAACTTCCAGCATCGGCGCTATGCTAGGGAGCAGCAGGAGAGACAGCGAGAGGAGCTTCTCTCTCGGACCTTCACCACTAACGTAAGCCAGGCACCAAGGGGGTCGGTAGACACTGGACAGATTGTTGGGGCTGAGCTCAGGTCACTGAGCTTCATCTTTGTAGGGGGATATCTGAAACAGACTGACAAGGAGGAGACCAACTGGAAATGACAGGGGACTTTGTGCGTTGCCACCGAAACTAAATCTAGACTGGAATTTCTTTTTTCCAATCAAAAACCTGAAGAGGAAGCAGTTAAATTGAGGGATGGGTAGAGGTGAAAATTACCTGGTTCAGCTGTCCAATGCACAGAGGTGAAAGTTCACATGGTCGAAATGTTTTTGTCATCAGATAGAGACAGATGATTAGAACTTAGACCACTAGTAGAGAAGGCAGCATTTCAAAGCTGCCTCCAGGCATTTGCCATTATGGTGTGTATGTGTGTGGTTCCAGTGTCAGATGCATTAAAATGTTTTTGCCTGTAGTCTGAACAGCAATTTAGAGGAATTTGTTAACAGATGTTCAGTGTTGGATGGATGCTTGGCTTGAATCTGAAAATGGCCTGATGGTTTGCATATTTCATTTCTTAGACACCATTGTCCCTGCCCTTTAGTCTCAATAGGATCAGTCCCTGCACATGGTTGCAGAACATACTGACCTTTTCTGTATCCTGCATAACGTGTTCTACCAAATGAGATGGGTCTGGGTTTTATATTTTGTTCCTTAGTAGAGGGGTTTATTTTCTGAAGGGGTATCAACTTTCTAAACTTATTCCTGGAATTCACAACTTTTCCCACTTTGCAGATGTTTAACTCTTATTGCTTCATCCGTGCATTGCAGTAAATTTCCCCCAGTGCATCAGAATGTGCCTCCACAGGTTTTATTTCTCCAGGATAAGCAGTCAGGTCAGAATGACCAACAGTTCAAAAATGTAATGCTCTATAAAGACACACTAAATGATGTTGTGTGGGATTTGGTAGTTGCCATATCAGGCATATTTTAGGCCAGGGATATCTCTCAGGATTATTTTGTTACTTACCAGCCTGATGTGACTTTGCATACAGTGAGCCCTTAGTAAACATTAACTTGCCAAATGAAACTTCTTCCTGGTCATATTGCCATCTGGGACTATAACACATTCTCCTGGGAGATAATGACTTATCAGAGATACCTTTTTCTGGTAGGAAGGTAAGAAAGATTTGCATATAAAAGGCATTCAGTGAATTCTAATCAAATAAATGAGGAGAAATCTCATTGATTTTGAGGGGGGAGCACTGGGGATTGAACTCAAGTGTGCTTTACTACTGAACTATATCCCTAGCCCTTTGTTTATTTATTTATTTATTTTTTATTTTAAAGCAGGATCTCACTAAGTTGCTGAGGCAGGCCTCAAACTTGTAATCCTCCTACCTCAGCCTCCTGAGCCACTGGGATTATAGGCATGTGCCACTGCGCCTGGCTCATTGATTTTTTTTTTCAAACATAGGAGTCCTTTGACCCACTGAGCATTTGCTCTGTGCAGAACAGTAAGGTGCTGAGAGCTAAGTGTGAGAAAATTAATAAAATGATTCCTTTAGCTGTGATAATCCTGTGTTAGTAGGGGTGATTGAAAAGTTGCATGTGAGAGATGGTTCTGAACTTGAGCAGCAGAGAAAAGAAAGCTTAATCTATGTATCAATGGGAACTGGGGTGTAGGTGGTCAAAACAACATTGCTTGGCAGGAGTTTGTGCTTGTCAGAAGGCAGGAAGGAGAAAAGAATATTGTCACAGTTGATGATGACTTGCTTCTGTCCTCAGTCCTCTTTGAGGGTGAAATGAGAGCCGTGAGGATTGATCTTGGTCTCTCTCTTTCGTATGGTTTAGAGAGCAGTCCCTGAATTTAGTACCAGGATTCCTGTCCTGCTGGACTTCTTACCAGCTATGTGATCTTGGACAAGTTATTCCATCTCTTTGCAGTTTGTTTCTTCATCTGTAAAATGAGAATAATTAGAGTAATGCATAGAGTGAGGATAGAGTGAGTTTACAGTATTGAACTTGTAAAGTAGAAAGCTCTTGATCAGTACAGCTGAGCATCCTTAATCTGAAAATCCAAAATCTGAAATGCTATAAGACCTAAAGAAGCATTTTGGATTAGGGCTACTCACCTGGCAAAATCTACGCAAATATTCCAAAATCTGAAAAACTCAGAAATCTAAGACACTTTGGGCCCAAGCATTTTGGGTAAGGAATACTCAATCTTTATTTATTTATTTATTTATTTTTATTTTTTTCCCCTCTCCATTTTATTTATTTATTTATTTTTAGCACTTTTCTTGTTTCCTTGGGAGTGTATTCCCATCCTGAACACTATTAGGCCTTCAGTATAAAGCAGAGGCTCTTTGATCCTTGGTCTCAATCTAATCTTAGGGATAAGCTATAGATAAAATAGCTAAAGAACAAAAGCAAACATTTAATACTGCAATAAGGGGAAGCCAAGTCAGGGAACATTTGGAAAGCTTTCTTAGTAGTCAGAGAAAGCTTTTATGAGATCTTGAAGGAAGTTTTTCCTAAGTGAAGAAATGATACAGAGGCCAAAATCAGCAATACTTGGGTAGCAGAAGAGCTACAGTTTGAGGAAAGGAGCTTGCTCTTCTCTGTGTTGCTTTGCTTTTTCTTCCCTGTTGGGTTCTCTGATTCTTGCATTATTCCCTCTGGCTGTTCTGGCTTGGCCTTGACTGCAAGGCAGAACAGTCAGAAGCAGTGGGACCCCTGGAGCTGACTAGCAAGCATAGTTAATCAAGTGCCTGCATTTCTTTCACAGGACTCTGACACCACCATACCAATGGATGAATCACTGCAGTTTAACTCCTCCCTCCACAGCATTCACCACGGCATGGATGACCTCATTGGAGGCGGGCACAGTATTCTGGAGGGACTGAGGGCCCAGAGACTGACCTTGAAGGTGGGGTCCATACTGGAGAACAGGGAGAAGGCCTTTTGTTTTGGCCTCATCCAACAGTTTGAAACTCTGTTTACATTTTGATTATGTGTCCCCAAATTGATATTGTAACAGCAAGGGTTTTCCTTGAGTTTTTGGTTCTTCCTGTTGGAGTTGAATTATTATAAGCCCCATAGTAATCAGATTCCTGAGCCATAAAGTGGCCTCTCTTGGTGTCCAGGTCTTTCCCCATCTACTGAACCTACGTGGAATTGACTGCTACTACAAAGGGACCAGTAATAGGCTGAGAAGATCTGTTGTAGAATCTGCTGTGTTCTTGTGGGAATGAAGATGCAACTGCATCCTAAGCTGGTTTTCCCTTAGGACCTCAACAGTGCACTGCCTTACTTCAGTCCTGCATTCCCATGGTGGGTCTTTGGGTTACCTAAAACTGCAGTAGATAGCTTCACCATAGATCACTTCTAAGCTTCTAGAGCACATAGTGAGGATCCTCAGTGACTCTTCATTCTCTCCTTAGCTATAAGGATTCCTAGAAGCCCTGTCCTATTGGCACTGAGATTCTGACCCCTAGGGGGTGGTTTACAGGAGCATGACACAGACTCTGATGTTAGTTGCGATGTTTCAACCTCAGCCCTTTTCCTGTGTCATCCTCAATGTCTGATGGGGTGTGCTCTGCCTGTTATCAGGGTGTGGTCCCTGTAATGAAGAACTCCCAGCCACTGAGCTGTGAGAAACTGTCACTCAAAAGTGTGAGCTTTATCTTAGTTTTTGTTGGACCACATGGAGCTGTTAGCTCTGTAGGACTCCACACATTTCTGAACAGCCCCTTCCATCCTTACCAGGGAGAGGGTCAGGCAAGCCAGAGACACTCACCCCCATGCTGACAGTTGCAGCAATTCAGATGACGTGGGTGCTTGCCTTTCAGAATAGCCCCCTGCACTAATTTAGCCGGGTACTTGTTGATGACCCTACCCTTTCTGTGAAGAATTGCTGTTCTCTTTTCCATACCTCAGCTGAAGAGTAGAGCCCTTTTAGGACAAGACTCCATATCACACTAATGGAAGAGCCAGTGGGGGGTAGAGCTTATTGTTAAAGCAAAGATTAGCTTCCTTGAAGTCTGGTGGCATTGAGGAGCCCACTTACCTTCTGCCACCTGCAGTGATGAAGTGCTGAGGAGCCTGTCTAGGCATCGGAGGTTACACCTCAAAGTTTCTAACTCACTTTGCTGTGCACACCTAGTCTGCTACCTGTCTTTTGCCTCTTGATTCCCTCCACCTGCCCTTGTCAGGGATTTTTCTGCCTAAATCATTTGAAAGGAACACTGGAAAGAGTATGAAGGAACTGGGCTGAAGCACCCTAATGATTTAGGTCAGTTCAAATTTGAAAATAGTTTTATTTTTTTTCAAAAGTTACAGTTAGGTGATTTTAGAAATTTGATTCTTGAACCTCACATTGATCAGTTTGCACTTTGTGAGCTCAGCAGGCTCTCCAGTGAGAAGTTCATTTTCACTATCGCCAGTATGTCTTCTCTGACGGCAAACAAGTTTAACTTGAGTCTGCGTGTTCTCCCTTTGTCTTTTTTTTGTGTTTTAAATATTTTGTAGTACTGGGGATGGAACCCTGGGCCTTGCACACACTAGGCAAGTGCTCTGCACTGATCCTCACCCCAACCATGGAGATCTCTTCACAAAGCTGGTTAACCCTTGCGTGGGCAGAATGTCGGTTCTGAAGTTCTGTCAGTGATTCCTCCTATTCCTATTCCTTGGCCTCTTTTCTCGGTTGCTTATGAAACTGTTCATTTTAAGAAAGTAGGTGGTGCATGCCTTTAATCCCAGCAGCTCAAGAGGCTGAGACAGGAGGATCACAAGTTCAAAGCCAGCCTTAGCAATTTAGGCCCCAAGCAACTTAGTGAGACCCTGTCTCAACATAAAAAATTAAAAGGGATGGGGATGTGAGTTGGTGGTTAAATACCCCTGGGTTAACCCTAGTACCAAAAAAAAAAAAAAAAAAAAAAGGGAAATGTGGGAACCACAATGGCACTTACCTGTAATCCCATCTGCTAGTACTGGAGGCTGAGGCAGGAGGATCGTGAGTTCAAGGGCAGCCTCTGCAACTTAGACCTTATCTCAAAAAATAAAAGGACTAGGGATGTAGCTCAGGAGTAGAGCACACCTGGGTTTAACCCTAGTAAGAGAAAGAAGAAAAAGGAAGAATGGATTGTGTAAGTTACATCCATCCATCCAAGTATGTTGAGTGACTTGTGTATATAAGTAACTTGGGGTCTTCCCTGCATTCATTTATACTTGTTACTTCATAAACAATTAAATGTTCTTAAAAATTAGAAAGCAGTGAAGAATGGTAGGCTGGATGATTTTGGCTGTTGATTTAGGAATAAAATATCCTTTTGTTTTGGTGGCAACATTTATATAAGAGGCTTTTGGTCTTTGTGTTGGTGTCTATCTGTTGTGTTTCCATCTTTTCCCACATCAAACCTTCTCATAAATGTGGACTTTGACCCACATATTATACTCAGTAGAATCCCTAAAGATTCTACTCTACAAAGTGAACAGGCTAGTAACAAGGATTAGTAGATTAGTAGAGGTAGGGAGCCAAGGAAAAGTTTTTCAATGTGTTCTCTAAATATATATTTGAGTTTTAAATTTGTTTATTGAAGTATAATTTATGTAGTGAGGCATACAGAGCTTATTTGTACAGTTCAGTGCATTTTAACAAAAGCATCATGCTAGCACTCCTGTCAAGTTACAGATCATTTTTATTACCCCTGAAAGATCCCTTTGCCCCTTCCTAGTCAAACTTCCCATCTACCCCAGGCAACCACTTTTTTGATTTATCTCAACCTTAAATTAGTTTTGCCTGTTACTGAAAGCATATAACCATTCATACTACTATTTTGTGTATACCACCTTCCTCTGATATTTTTGAGGTTGGTTCACATTGTTACATGTTTGGTTATGGATGGTAGTTAGATACTTTTTATTGCTGAACAGTATTCCACTGTGCAGATAGAACTGATTGGTGTATCCATCCTGTGGGTGATGAGTACTTGAATTGTTTCCAGTTTTTAGATATCTTCCTGTTGTTTTCTGGAAGCTTTATTGTAGTTGTAGCTTTTATGTTTAATTCTGTGATCTATCTCAAATTACTTTTTATCACAGTGTCAGGTTCACTTTTTATACACATAACAATAAACGATGTGTATGAATATGTATGTATATGTGCAATACATGTAAATGACAATGTGTTATGCAGTCAGTTTCATCACCATTTGTGGAACAGATATTTCTTTCTCCTTTGCATTGCTGTGGTACCTAGATCAAAAACCATTTGACCTGGGCAACCCCTATGGGGGTCCCCTCTTGCCCCTGTAAGAATTCCATTTTTATTTATACTTGAATAAATGCTACTCCTTCGACTCTGGCAAAAACAAAAAATCAACTATAGGAGAGTGAATCTTCTTGGTGAATTTTTTTTAATATGCTCTGGGCATGACCAAGAAAATCCACTGGTAAAGCCCCCAGCACGTTATAACCTCCACCCACCATTTGCACAGTGGGTCAGTCTTTTGTTTTCTTTCTCTTCTTATCTGCTGCAGGGGACTCAGAAAAAGATCCTTGATATTGCCAACATGCTGGGCTTATCTAACACAGTGATGCGGCTCATTGAGAAGAGGGCTTTCCAGGACAAGTACTTCATGATCGGCGGGATGCTGCTCACCTGTGTGGTCATGTTCCTTGTGGTGCAGTACCTGACATGAGCCAGCCACACCCAGTGGCTGGACGGCGTTCCCATCGTGCGACTGTGTGAGTGTGAGTGTGTGCACGTGAGAGAGAGAAGGGCCTAGAAGCCACCTTTTGAAATGTATGCCTGCCTTAACTGTGAAGACCACTTGGGAGTAATTGTGATCAAACTGCTCTGTTTTCTGTGACATCTTGGGGAGCTAGTGCCACCAAGATGCATGGTACTTAGTAAGTGAAAGAAGTTCTGATTCTCTCACCCTCACTCTGACTGGGGGAGGGAAGGGATGGCTTTGGTGGCTTTGTCCATGTGACTGGGTGCGCACCTGGAGAAGGTTTCTGCAGTGAGCCTTACATGCAGGCCTATCCACACTGTTCACACCTTGTCATCAGCAGCCTTTGTGGCTCCTAATGGATAGGCTGGAGCAAAAGCAGAAAGGAGAGAGAAGAGGCCTTTTCCTACACCTGTTGTAGTGGATCAATTTACATACTCCTGCTCCTAGCCACCCTCCCCCAAACAAATGACATATAGATGACTAACTGCTAACACTCCTCATCTTTTCCTAGAAGCAGCTACCTAGGAGAAGCAGAGACTTTAAAGCTATTGTTGATAAGGGTAAGCTTTTCCACACTATGGTTGCTGGGCATTTGTCCTTCCTGTCATGAGGCCAGTGTTCCTGGGAGTGTTCAGTCTGGAGACTAAAGACCCAAGTCACAATTTTTTTTTTTTTTTTTCAAGTATTAATAGAATGGTTAGCTCTTTTAAAATTCAGAGACTGCAGCTGGACACCTATGCCCAGGCTTTGGTGCACCTTTGCCTCTTAGAAGGTAGCAAAGAGCGAAGGTTAGTGATTTGTCAGTTATAGTCTCATCTCTAGTTCTAACATCTCTTAATTCTTTGGTTCTCTTTATTCTTTGAAATACATTAGCACCTGCCTACCCAGGGTAAGTTACCCTGGAGATTTCCCTGTTATGTATGTCCTCATGATACTTTCCAGGAACCAGAACCTTTCTCTTCTTCCCAGCCCTGGATTAAGGCTGTACCAATACCTGGAGTATTGTGGAATTTATTATAAAGCCAGTCTGTCTTGAAGTCCATCTAATGTGATTAATTGAAAGTATCAGAAAGACCTGGTTAGCATAGTTGTTCATCTGTCAGAGGCCCTGCGTGTCCTACCAACCCTAGACTTAGCCTTATGGCAAAGCAACTGAACACTCAGAATTCCCCAGGACTGGAAACCTGGTCAGTATTAATTCCGCCTTTGATCGTCCTACTTATATGCTGTCTTTGTTCCTTGTATCTTGAACTGTCTTCTGTCTTGTTTCCCTTCTGCTATGTATATTCTGTTCCCTCCCTTACTCACCTATTTCAGTAGCAATACTGGTCTCTTCAAGCATATCTGTGACATAACTCCTCCTTTGGTGAATTTTCTTAATTGTCCAAGATCTTTAACATGAATTTCCTGGATACTAATTTCAGACTTCTGATCAGAAGGGATGTCCATTACCCCTACCCCTCTGGGCTAAACAGGGACCTTAGATTTCCAGGAAGGAGGACTCTCTGACCCCTTAAAAGGATCGACAGCCCTGCAGAGCAAAAACAGTGACCTGAAGCAGGGACAGTGGGGCTGTGGCATCTTCAACTGCCTTTGGGGAGGCATTTTGAAATCTTCACCTTACTCATCACAGAGCTCTTGGGGGTCCATAAAATGGATTATTTAGGCTGCACAGACCTGGCCATCTTGTCTCGGCACCTGAGGATCCTACCAGGCAGTACACTTTGGAAGAAGGTGTGCAAGTTGCAACTGAGCCATTTGGACTTGGACTCTGGGAGACAGAAATCCCCCAACCCCCAGCCCTGTTGGCTGGTAGGGCATCTTTTTGTAGTAGATACCAGTTTCCACACTTGCTTTTATAGTGATTGCTGAAACCTTCATGCCACACCTTCGCAGTGGGTTCTCCTGCTTTGGAATAAAAGTTGTGGAGGTGGTGTGTGAGTCTTTACCGCCTGGGACTGGGAATGGTAGTCTGTGTGGTGACTCAGGGGTCCTGAGAGCTCTTGTCACAAAACTACCCTCCTTCCCATTTCATGTCCAGTGTCTTATGAGAAGTACTTGGCCTGAACATCTCCACAGCCCTGAATGCAGGAAAGGGTCCCAGGCTGGGGGAGGAGCGCCCTCTAATGGGGTTGAGGTAAATTCTTAGGTGGAGCTAACCAGAAACTCCAAAAGGCAGCCTTTGCCACCTGGTGCAGCAGTTACTCTGCCTGCTGTGGTTTGAAATGGGTTGCCAGGAGGAACTTAGAACACCCTTATTACATGGATATTTGCTCCAGGTCTGGTCCTTTAAGAAGAGCCAGATTTAAGACCAAGTAAGTGCAAGAGTCCTGATTTTATAGGTGGTTTCGTTGCTGGGTTTTTCCCTAAAGCCACTTTCCCTGTTGAATGTAAATGAATTTGATTTGCAAGTTTGAATTTCCACTCCTTGTTTTTGAAACAACAGCTGAACAAAGTTGAGATTTATTTTATTTAGAAAATCATACTTTACAAAAGAATTGACATTGTAATAACCCTTTTTTATGGTTCCAGGACAGTTTCTTAAACACAGTTCCATGGCCTGGGACTGGACTGGCTGCCTCCAAAGCAGCTGGGGAACTTTTTAAGAAATTACAGATTCCTGGGGCCTACTCCAGACCTGAGTGAGAACATTTTTTGTCTCCGAGGTCATTCTTATATGTGTATTTTGGAACCACTGCCTCTTCTAAGGCTTTTGTCTTAATCAAAGGTGGTAGAATTTGAAAGTGTGAATTCAAAATACATGTGCAAAGGAACTGTGGGGTGGAACTCAATGGTAGTGCATCTGCCTGGTATGTGTGAGGTCCTGGGTTTGATTCCCAGAGTTGAAAAATAACATGTGTGAAGAGCAATGCCCATCAAGTCCAAAAATAAAGTTATTTATAGCCTCCTTTGTTCCAGAAGAGAGTTGAGACAGGAAATAACTCAGGCTGAGGATGTAGCTTAGTGGAGTGCTTACCTAGTATGCATGAGGACCTGGCTTCAATCCCCAGGTAAAAACTAAAATGGGAAAGAAAATGAGGATCACAATTCAAAGCAACAGAATGTCAGTACAGAGAAAACTTCAAATGCAAGTTGAAAATCCTGCAGATGCACTGGGGAATCTCTGTTGTGGCTCTGAGCCCTGGCAGAGAAGCACAGTCCTTTACTAATTGATGGGGTGGGGCTGTCACCTGTTCTCAGGAAAAACCCAGATCCTTACTGCCACTGACTTCAGCTTCTGCATAATCCTTACTGGAAGTTAGGAAGTTTCCCTCCTGCGTCCCCATTAATTTCCACCAACACTGAGGTATGTCCTGCTACCCCTGCTGTGCATATGGTTGAATTTTAGTGACTTTGAGGGCCACCCTGGGTGTCCCAGAGAAACTGGCTCCTTGTCTGGCTGTCCCACATCCCCCAAGATCTGCACTAGCCTGCCTCCCATTCCTTCCTGGAGACACTTGGTAGGGGTGTGGGAATTAACCAGAAGTGCACGGGGACCAAGGCAGCCTGCTGGCACCAGGTGCAGATCAAGCTTTTGTTGCAGACTATTCATACTTTAAACAGCAAGTTCTTTGTTCTAGAACATTTTCCCAATTAAAGGGGAGAGGATTTGGGGGAGCTTCTGAAGTGGAAGGCGGATGCTGTGCCTACACCTTGCCACTAGGGGGAGGCACAACACTACTTATGGTTGGTCTGTGAGAATTGTCCTGGGTGCCTTTGACGTTGACTGATTTCATTGGGTTCCCTTTAGACCAACTTTTCCTGCTAAGCAGTGGCTTTGAGCTGCTCTTGGACTTCTCAGAGTACTACCAAAAATGGCTTCTGAAACCCCAGCTAGGTTTCATTTCCAGAACGCCCTATTCAGTCCGCTTGGCTTGTGGGTACTGCAAATGTGGGAAACATTTCTCAAGGTATGGTGGTCATTATTCCCCCACCTTTTTGTGTGGTACATGGGAGAAGAGGGAAATGGACCTCTGCAACACTTCCTCATGTAGTCAAATGTAGTCTTCCTCTACCATCTGACTACATTTGGGTTCCCTTGGGAGCTTTTAGAAATATCCACATGAGGGTATTTTACCTTGACTTCATGGTTACTTGGCCCTGAGTGCAGCCTGGGCATTGTGTGCTGCCCAGGTGATTGTAATGTGCAGGCATGGCCTAGAGAAGATGGGAACCTCAACCCAAGACCAGGCCATCCCTCCAGCTACACTGTTGTGTTCGCTTTTTGTTGTTGTGACCAAAATACCTGACAGGAAAAACTTGAAGGAGGAAAGATTTATTTTGGCTCCTGGTTTCAGGGGATTCAGTCCATGGTCTGCCAACTCCATTGCTTTCAACCTGAAGTGAGGTAAAACATGGCAGAGGCCATGGTGGAGGAAGGCTGCTCAGCTCCTGGTATCCACAAAGCAGAAGAACTTTTCCAGGGCACTGATCCCATTTCCTAGTGGTCCATCCAGCTATCAATGGGTTAATTCACCGAAGAGGTCAGAGCTCTCAAAATCCAGTCATTGTCTGAAGGTCCCACCTCTGACCTTTGTTGCATGGGGGACCAAACTTTCAACATAGCTTTGGGGGTGGGGCGGGGGATTTAAGGTCTAAACCATAATGATGGGGAATCACTGCCCTAGGCTGGCTGAAAGGCAGAATGGAGACCTAATTTTCTTACTGGTTTGGGTAGAAACCAAATCCATCTTGGCCAGTAAGTGCCCCTCTTTTCCTAAAGCTGCTCTGTCAACTGAGCAAAGCACCACAGTGTGACAGATCAGCCCTTCCCTGCCCCTCAAGGGAACCTTCCAGCCCTCCCCACCACATTCTGCCTTGCTCCATACTCCCTGATTGTTTGACCTTGGAACATGTTATGCTCTTTTGCATAGCTGCATCTTTACACAAGATGTTTCCTTTGGCATGTGTCAAAGACACCCCACAATCCCGTGTCACCTCCAAGAAATCTCCCCCCACCCACCTGTAGTCATCTCCTGGAGAATGGTAGTTGTTTCTCCTGCAGGTACCCTTGTGCATTCCCTACTTTGTGCACATAGTAGGTGGTCAGAAACTATGGGGTAAATGGCCTGCAGGAGGGTGCTTGAGTCCAGGCTTTGGGTAACAGAAATGGGTACAGTTTTTGTAACCAGACTTGGAGGAAACCAGAGGGTTCATCGCCCCTCATGTTCATTGACTCTCAACAGCAATTGCTGAAGTAAAAGGGAAGAGGCAGGTGACCCCAGAAGGGAAAATGTATCAACCAGGACTTGGGGGAGGTCAGGAGAGTGACCATCTTATCTGAGATCTAAAGTGGAAACCTGGCAACCCCTCAGTCTGGAGTAAACAGGATGGTTGGTCACACTAGGTAAGTGTCAAAACTAATAAGTCATGATTCATGGCATGTGCCCGGCCAGAGGGGACTGGCCTCAGAAACTGACTCCTGACTCGGGCATTCTTTTGGTGTGATCTCACTGCCCCTCCTTACAAGCATTTGTGACTAGGTTCCTCCTGGAGAGCTGGTGGAGGCTTGACCAGGCCTAGGAGGGAAGTCCTCCAGCCTTCCCACAGAAGAGTGGGCCACAGCTCCAGGCAGGAGGTTCGCCCATGTGCAGTGCCTCAGTGCCCTGCTCCCAGAGCTCTGCATGCGCCCGGTGCCGTGTGAGCTGCTCCTGCAAACCTGCTCTCCACACTGTAGTGACCACAGTGTGAGGCAGCACTACAAGCCCCAAACCCAGAAGGCAGAGCCCAGTCCTGCCAGCTGCAGCCATGTGGCACACAGCCCTCTCAGTCTTGACTTCTCCTCTTAGAGTGGAACAACACCAGTCCTTCCCAGGTGGGCATGAGGCTCAAATGACCTAGTGTTTGCAGCAGACTCCAGAGGTCTGATGCAGTGATTCTCAGCCATGGCTGCTTCCTGGCATTACCTAGAGTTAAAAATTGACTTGTGTTCTCACCCCAAGAGACTCAGCTACTTGGTCTGCCTGGAACCTGGGCTTCAAGACTTAAAAAAAAAAAAAAAAAAAACTTTTCTAAATGCCATCCAGGTGTGAGGGGCTATTTTTCCTGTCCAACTGGAGAGGAGAGCCCCGTTCAGGACAAAGTAATGTGCCACCTCTCCACAGTTGAGGGATGATGACTCAGAACAACTGTCACAGTAGAATCTTTGACGAGGAAGGGCTTATCCAGTGTGACAGGTGCTGGCTGTGTTCAAAGGAAAGGAAGAGTGGGAGAAGCTGAGAGAAAAGGCTGAGATGGGGGAGAAGAAGCTCTTGTCAGCCTCTAGCTACTGAAGGCAGTGAGGGAGGGCTGATGCCATCTGCCCATCATCTGCATGACTCGCAACTTCCTGGAACTAGCTCAGAGCCCACGGAAGAAATCGTTGCTACCCAGAGGTCCAAGAAACCTGAAACGAAACTAATATTTTGGTGGGTGGTAACTCGTCAGAGACAAACTGCCTTGGGTTGTGCAGAAGGGAAGAAATTTCTCTCCTTGTTCTCCTTTCCAGCCAGGGCAATGGGTGCCACTTGGGCAGAGCCCACCCACTGGCTCTGCTCTCCTCCTGGCACCTTTCTGTACCCTCTGCTAAGAATTTCCTGTGCCCGCGGTATGTGCAGGGGCACAGGCAAGGGGTCGTGGAGGGAGGACCTCTGTGGGAAGGCAGAGTAATCACCACTGACCAGGGACCTCTGCAGATTATTGTGAATATCAAGATAAAATCTTGGAACTGGAAGCCCGGGTCACTCCTAAGTGCTGTCTAAATTCCTGTTGCCATACGAATGGAGTGAGTGTAAATTCAGTGTCCATGGTGATTTCTTTCAGGAAACCATTTCTGTTTTCCACTGTGACAAAAAGCAGACTCTTACCTCAGCCGAGGGAACCAGGGAGGCCCTTGACAGGCATCCCCAGGAGCTGAATTCCAGAATGGGAGCTGTGACCCCCTCCTTGCATGAAAAGACACTTTGGAATAAAGTCACCCATTTGGAGGGAATTGCACTTGATAATGTTGGGGGAGGCCTGGACTATTCACTTAAGGAAAAAACAGTTTAAGCCCAGTACTGGTCACAGCTTTTAACATAAAATGTCATTTAATATAAGCAATTAGGGTAGCAATTAGGTGCCAGGCAAGGGGGATAGATACTGGAGATTTTTGTTCAGAGGGTAGAAAACTCTCACCCAGAGTGGCAGGAATGGGCAAGGAGGCTTCCTGGAGGGGCGACTGATGCAGGTGGGAGGGCAGGATGGACCCACGAGCCTGGGGAGTTTGGGGAGGGGAGCCGGGTTGAAGGGGAGGAGTGGGAGTTCAGTTCTTGGTCGGCTGGTTTTGGGATGAACATGCAAAGAATAGAGACTATCAGAGGGAAGTTGGAGAAGGGGGAGAAGGAAGGCTGGGAGGCCCTGGAGTGAATGCCGGTGGAGGATCCTGAGGTCCCATCCTAGAACCTTAAGGGAAGAATCCTGGCTCGTGCCCTGGATTCCTTGGCCCCAGGAAAGAAGCCTCTCCTTTAGTGTAAATGTGCAAGAGAGAGGATGTGCTGGGATTCTGCCTGTCTCCCCCAGGAGCACCCATTGACCCAGACTCCCCCTGCTAGACCTGGTGAAGCCCCACTGGTCAGAGGCATGAGAGGGCAGAGATTGGCATTGCCAGGTACTCTGAGAACTCCCCACAGCTCACTTTCATGATGTTGACATGCTGGTGAGACCTAGTGGAGAAAGTGTCACTCTGGTGTGAGGTGTGGACAAGCTCTGCTCCACTGGGAAGACCTGACCACCAAGGACCTTGGACATCATCTTTTACAGTGCAGCATGGCGAGATGGGAGTGGTGGGATGGTGTCTGAGATGAGGAGGGCTGCCAATGGCTTAAGAGTCCTGACGTTACCACTTGTTATCAGTTCAACCTTGGGCTTCATCACCCGAACCTCAGTGTCCAGCCTACATAATGGGGGATAGGAGTAACTACTTCATAATGGTGGTTCATGTGCCTGCATTTGAGAGTGAAGTCAATGGAAGTGATTTTTATAAGAGGGCAGAAGAACTTAGATGATCTGGGTGTGACAATCAACTCTGCCCCTGCCGTTCATGGAACCTTGGATGAGCCATATCATCTTTGTGCTCTTACCTTATGAGGATCCATAATGACCCTGTCACAGGTGACTATGGCCTGTGAGTGCTGCAATGCATATAAAGTGCTTGCAGCACAGCCTGGGACATTAAAAGTAGGGTAACCGAAGTTTGGTGGTGGTTGTTAATTAGCATTTCATAAGACCTGGGTCTGATCCCTTCTTATTTAGTTGTGGTTTTTAGTCAAGGATCTGATAACCCCAAAGAAAGTACAAAGAAAGTATTGAGAGAATCTGACAGTTAGGCTTTATTTGTTAGGAGCTTTAATAATGTTGTGGACGTGATATTGACTTACGTTGCAAGCTCCATTTTATTACTTACTAGTATTCACCTGCTCTCTTTTTCTCTCTCAGCCTCAGTGTCCTTGTATGTGAATTGGGCTACTTGGCAGAACTGTAGTAAAGGCAAAAATGGTAAAATACATAATCCAACTAGGATGCTCTGGACTACATGTATCAGAAATTCCAACTACAAGCACTTTGGCATTAAGAATTTGTGTGTCCAGGGCAGCTTGCCGGGTTGCTCGATTCAAGATTCAGCGATGTCATTAAAGGCAGGCTTGGGGCCTGCCTAGCTTCCCTACAAGCAGAGGAACCACAGAGAGAGGACATGGGAAAGATGACAATGGTGATTGAAGGGCTGGACTGCAGTTGTCATCTTCTAAAGTCCATTCATCCATTCATTCAAGGAATGCCCAATGAGCACCACTAGGTAACAGTCGCGGGGTTGGGCCTTGAGGTACAAACATGATTCAACAAGATCCCATCCACATTAGTGACCTATGACTGTGTGATAAATCACCCTATGCACTGGGACTTCAAACAACAATACTCGGTCTCCAAGGATCAGGATTTGGGCTACGATAATGCGTCTCTGCTCTGTGACTTCTGGGTCCTCAGCTGGAAGATTCCCAGCTTTGGAGGAGAATCATGTGAAGGCCATGTCCTATACTTGATGTCACTGAGCCTGGGAATACCAGCACATGCATGGCTTCTCCACATGGTCAGGGCTTCCTTACAACATAGTGGTTGTGTCCCAAGGGAGAGAACCAGGTGGAATTTGTATACTTTTTTATGATCAAACCTTAGAAGTCACAGGGCACATTCTGCCATACCCCTTGGGCAGTGGCAGTTACAAGCACCCAGTCACCTCTTTCTCGGTGGGAATTAGAAGAGCAAGTGAGATGGGCTAAACACCTGGGTGCAGCTGTCCTTGGGCGGCACAATCTGGCACCCTCCCCTGAATAGTCAACACCGGGAACATGTACATAATTAACCCAGAACAATAACATGCACAAACTCCATCACCATGGGTGTAGGGTGCTTTGGGGAGTGGAACTCTGGCAGAAGCTTTGGGCCGAATCTCAGATAAGTCAGACTTGACCAGGATTGCTAAGGGCTAAGCAGGGGGAATGTCTGAGCAGAGGGAAATCAGTGGAACGTGCTGGAGGATTCTGTGGCAGGAGCTCAGGCTTGGGGTCTAGCCAGGGCCAGACGTGAGGGGCCTGAGAGTGTGTTCATTACTTTCTGTCTTCCTTTATTCCCAATCCCTCTGCACACAGAAGGCACTTAATAAATATTGATTGAAACTGGAGTGAGCAGCAAGTACTGAAGAGAGGAAACCATATCCCAAAGTGATACCCTGTGGCCTCCTGGAGGAGGTATGGGATGAAGACAAGCCAGAAATCACTTTCTTATTGTGGGGACTTGAGTCTTTTTTTCTTAGTTTTCCGATATTTTTCAATGCCTCTGAGGGTCCACAGGAGCTGGTGGCAACCCTTGAGTCACTTCTCTTTCCTTTCCTTCGCAGAATTCTTGAGTCCTCGCCTCTCCCTCTTGGCCCCCAACCCATGCCCTCTGCTGCCCCTTATAGGTTGGGGAGGAGGCCACTGGCTGAGGAGGCACCAGGGGGAGAGTGACAGGGCCAGGAAGGAGGGAAAGGAAAGCAGGAGGAGATGGGAGGGCAGAGTAAATGGAATCTCCGAGTGTATTTTTAGTGCCAAAGCCAAAAGCCCATGCTGCAAATTGCTTTTTCCTTCATGCTTGTCCCAGGGAAAGAGACGACTCAAATAGTACCTATGGGAAATGGAAGGGTAACGGCAACAGGCAGCTTCTCAGGCCCGTCTCTGGGAGAAACTGGAGACCTCTGTGTCCTTTGGGAACATCCATGCGTGAGCAGTGAGCACAGATATGCTGAACTTGAGGGGTCAGATGGCCCCACGCAGGACAGGGGCTGCCCCAGCATTTTACCTACTATGGGCCCTGCTCAGTGGCCTGAGAAAGGCCTGGACAGTCTCTGGGGGACTTTGTGCTGTGATGGGGTAGCAGTAGGCTGAGCCAGGGTGCTGATGAGATCAAATGGTCCAGTTCCAAATCCAAGAATAGAGAAGTAGCAGGACTTGAGGGAATCTTAGGGACCACCAAGCCTGACTTCTGGGGGAAAGTGACTTGCTTAGGGCCACACAGCCAGTTGATGGTGACAGATCTGGAATCGGAGTGGAGGTCTCCTGCTCCCAACCTGGTGCTCCTGCTGCTTTACTGTGCTGCCAGGGATAGTCTTGCCCTGGGACATGACGCCCATGGCCGCCCAGCTGCGGTTCTACAGCTGTACACTGTATCCCATTCCTGCTGCACACACAGCTAACTCAGGGTGGCAGGCACCATGTCAAAGGTTTTCCTGGTTTGAGGACATCACCCCAGATCCCTCAGATATTTACATAAACTGGCAGTCACACTGCCAGGTTGTGATGTCCCTAAGAGGAGGCAGACAAAGGTGGACAGAGCCCACACACTGGCTGGAACAGAGGGTTCCAGAGGTGCCTACTGGCGGCTCCCAGTGAAGCCCCGTGGTGGGTGGCATTCTCGCCACAGTTATCCATTAGGCCGTGTCTCATCCACCCATAGTCAGTTTCCATGACAACAGCAAGCTCCTTACCCATCATGTTCATCCTTACAGATTCCCAACCCAGCTGCCTGAGCCCAGGCTCCTTGCCCAGCTGCCGCAGCAGCCCATGGGCTCTAGATTGCAGGTTTAGCAGTGAACTGTCAAGCTGCCAGATAGAGTCTCCCGGGAAGTGCCTGGTAACTGACTGGCCCTTGAAAACAACCACATAATCACTTCTTAATTGGATTAGAAGTGGCTCTTTGCTCCCCTGTTGGAGCCACCTCCCTCCTCTCCTCTGCAGCTCAGCATTGGTGAGCCTCCCTTTCTTTCCTGTCCAACCTCCCAGGCCAAGAGAATGCTACGAGGGCTGGGGCTCCCAAGCCAGTCGCTGATCCAAGGGAAGTCTCCAGTTTGGTGGGGTACCAGGTACCCTCAGGGAGGAATAATAGCCCAGTGTGGAAATACTCTCTCAGCCAGCCCTGCCCCTGGCTTCGCCTACTGCTTTTCCCTCTGGGCTTTGGCCTCCCTGCCCCTCCTCTCTAGACACCAGCTCCTTCACAGCCCAGCTCCAAATTCACTCCCACCAGGAAGTCTTCCTTTCTGAACATTCTTCTGTGCATCTTCTCAGAGTGGCTATATTTGGTTCCTGCAACATAACTTGGTATATTTTGCGTCAGAGAAGGGGGAGATTCCTAAAGCTATTTATTTTCTGAAGCTGATTTTTTTTTTGGTATGTTTTCTTTCTTTGCAGGAAAATTCTTGTAGTGAGCATATGTTGTTTATCTGCCCAACGTCCCCTCTTTGGACTACAAACCCTTCTGCTGGTGACATTATATAATGTCTCTTTCTCATGGAAAATCTATTCCATGGGATTTAGGTGGGGCTGCCTCCTCCAACAGGGGTAAATACCTGAAGCAGGCAAATTGGAGAACTGGCCAATTTGTAGGCCATGGTGGTTGGTTCATGGATGACCCCATGATCATGCAGAGCCAATCACAACCTTCCCTGGTATTTCTATAGACTCTGCTGTTTCCCCGAACAATATCCACCCTGCCTCCCCACCCTCAGTCCTGGTTCTAATGAACAAAAACAGTTGAAGATACTTGCCTTTCCACACTATCTGGCAGCTAGGGGTCATGTCATTCAGTTCTGGTCAATAAGATGTTGGGAGGAAGTTACTGGGAGAGACAATAGGAAAGGGTTTCAAAATGAACAAACTCAGCTGGCAAGGCCACTTTTGACCTAATTCTAACTAATCACTGCCTCAGAGATCAAGACATCTTAACGTGGAGGCTGTTATTCCAGCCATAGGGAGAGCAAAGTCCACCAAGAGACAGAACCAGTGAAGCAGAGATGAGAGAGAGAGAGAGGATAGTATCAGTAAAGTCCCTGCATTGAGCCACACCTGAAGCTTTAGAAAGTAACAGTTTGGGAAGTTGATAGATCCTTTTCCTACTTAAGCAGGTTTGCATTGGATTTCTCTCTTTCTGTGAAATAGCCTTGAATGGAAACCTCATTCCATTCTGTTTCTTTGCTCTGCCCTCCTAAGCTGTCCCACGAGATGCTACATGCAAAGGTGACACACCATAAATATTAATGCAAATGATTTGGAACTCCTTAAATTCTTATTTCAATAAGACTCAGATAAAAGCTTGAAAAGACTTGATATCCAAATTAGACTCATTAAGGAACAAACTCATTAATTCTCCATGTAGTCTCAGGCCAAGAACACCTCTGAAGAAATGCCTGGCCTGGAATCGCTTCTCTTCACCCTTTCCAGGAAGCCTTCCAAACCAGGCATCAACGCCATTACCCTCGCTACCTTTGTGATCGCTTGCTTTTGTTAACAGTGGATTCAATTGTACTTGGCTCCCTGTGCTATTTGAGCATAATGGTGTGGGTCTCATCTCTCCCACCCTGCCTCCAACTCCCATCAGGTGACTGACGAAATCTCTAGAACAGAGACTGTGTATCCACCATCAGACTATGAACTCCATGAAGGTGGAGCTCCTAACTCCCTTATCAGATTGGAGATTCAGATGCTACCTCTCCTTACATTAGACTAGTAACTGGACAATCCAGAATCCTCTTTCCGTGCCTCATGGAGCTTCGTTGACAAGATATGAAAATATGGACTCTGAACTACCACTCTGTAGAGATGGAAAATGGGAAGGAGGGTTCATCCTAACCTTCAGAGGAAAACTGATCAAGAGCCCATAAGCTTAGTCCAGGATCACAATCTGTTATTTCAACAGCTCTTGTGAAGTCTAACTTGGGTCCTTCCCCCTCTTGAGTAGAAATATAAAGAAAAATCCTCTCATCTGACCAGAATTCTGCCTTTCAAGCTCATTTCTCTTGTTCTTTGGTTACTGTCCTTTGACTAATGAATTCCTTTATTGGGAAGCTTGTCAAATTTCAGTAGACACACATGGAGGGGGCGGGCAGCCATGTGTTCAGTGTAGCATGATTCCTGTTGGTTGGGAGAAGCCTGCGTAGCTAACAAACCAGAGGGAGAGGAGGCCACCATTCTGCCCTCCTCAACGCTCTGCCCTGACTTTGTGTCTCCTGGCTCTGTCCAAAGATGAAAGCCTTTTTAACAGCAGCTACACCATGAGCAGTCATAGAGAAAAGACGCTAATGTAGGGTTTTGAAGAAGGTGATGTATCCCCAAACAGACAAGGAAAGCCACACAGGAAAGGAGAAATAGCCTACGTGGAGGCAGCAGGTGTGAGGAGGGCCAGGCTGCCCACCCCGAGCTAAGTTGGGGCCACGGAGCTCACAGAACAAAGATGAGACTGGTTTGCTTGTGGGAGAAGAGGGAAGCGATAGAAGCCTTTGACTACAGGTTTTATCTGTAGTTGGTAGAAAAATCGATGGGGAGATGGGCCAGATCTTGGACAGGAGGGAGACATGATAAAAATAGTGCTAATGATCCAGACATCTGCACGTGGGAGGATGCGCACCCAGGGAAACGGAGGCGAGGCGCTCACCCAGGATGCTGCGACAGGGATCAGCGTGCACGGTATGATTTTGCAAGTGGGAGGAGTTGGGATTGATCGAGCAACTCGACTTTAGATAAGGCTTTGTCTCTCAGAGAAAGGTGGCCAGACTCTGGCCTAGTCCTCCCACCCCAAGGGGCTGAAGGCTCCAAGTCAGCTGCTGCTTTGGGATTGGTTGCTGCTAAACGTCATCACACATAACCCTTGGAGAGCAGGGTCCTCAGCTGTTCAGGACCTTATTTCCATTGACAGTGACCAGCCAGGGGGCCTCAGAGCAGAAGGGAGAAGGGATCAGGCTACCAAGAGATTTTGGCTCAGGTTAACCAAGTTGAAAGACAAGGGAGAGAAGTGAAGAATCTTTAGTCTCCACGTTTTCTGGGCATACATATCCCAGACCAAATAAGGAGAAAGATGGGCTGCATTTGCACAATAATTCAAGACAGGGTCTCCATAGCAACAATTACCCAAAAATCCACTCCTGACAGTCGCAACAGCAGGAGCTAGCAAAGAAGACTGGGGGTGGGAGACGTGTGTGGGGGCTCAGAGAATGGCTTCCTTTATTCTTAAATTGAAGGAAGTGCTGATGGCAGGGACCAAGGCATCCCAGAGCCTAAGCCCAGGGCCATCGGCGACGGGATCTGAAGAGAACCTTAAAGATGAGGGACCCGAGGCCTGGGTGTGGGACACTGGGGTTGTGCTCTCAGCATGTGGTCTGGAGTGATCAGGGCATCATCCCTCCCACCACCCACCCTGTGGACAAGACTTCTCCCTGGCTTCCAGAGGGTTTGGGCCAGGCTGGGCATGGACCCAGCTTCCGCAGAAGTCAAAGACTGAGGGCAGTTTGAGTCAGCTGGAAGATAGAGCACAGCCCAGAAAAGGCTCACCCACCACATGGGTTGGGAGACTTGAGTTCTAATCTGCCGCCTGACCCCCAAAACCTGCTATAGGACTCTTTTCCTCACCATGAAATGTATAATCTACTCCCAAGAACTGACACCTGGTAGAGTGAACAGCACAGATGAGCAAGGCTGTTAGCAGAGTCAAGTCCAACACAAGATAAAAGGTGTCCCTGTGGCCATGCAGAGAAGCCTGACAAAGTAAGCCACACCCAAAGCTCTCCTCAACAGGCAGAGGCATTTCCTAGGATGGCGGAGAGCCAGTGGAAGGACTGCCTTGGACACCTAGAGCACCAGAGAGGTATCAGGGAGGAGGGGCGCAGGTGGGGTGGGGGTGACTGAGCAGAAGTGTCTTCTACTTCCTCCCGCAGACAGATGGAGAGACTGGCAGAGTAAGCTCGAAGCAGGCAGCCAAGTGTGTAGCCTCCAGTTTTTATTTTATTTTATTTTTTTTTAAAAAGAAGTTTGACTTAAAAAGGAAAAACAGTTTGGAGGAACCTAAATCCAACCCTCCCCACCCCCTACACACACTTTTCAGTTTTTCTCCTTGTCTGGTGCTGAGGAGTCTCCGGCTATTTTTCAGCTTCTGGAGCTCAGGTTGCATTAATGTCTCCAGGGAAAGAAGCAGTTGTTTTGTTTTGTTTTGTTTTTCGTCTTAATTTTAGGGATGAAGAAAAAAAAAAAAAGGCAGTTTGACTTTCTCTTTAGAACAGAGAAAAAGGCTCTGCTGGGTCTCATCTGCACTTTAGAAGCCCAGGTTTTTGGAACAAAGCAACTCTCAAGAGCTTATGAATATTATAAGTGTTCTAGTCATGTGATTGTCCCCCACTGCATGAGGCAGAGGACACCACAGACTCTACATACCAACTCCCCTGGAGAGCAACACCCTTCTCCTGAACTATGGTGGAAGGGATTAAGTTAGAGCATGTCTTGAGTAATTTTCCTGTTTCAGGGTCTCTCCTTTGCCCCGCTTCCTCCACCCCAAAATGTATCCCCCTTCTGATTTTTATTCCCCCTTCTGACTATCATAGACAGTCCTCCCATCCCCAGAGGTCCTCAGTGGTCATTCTTTCCACCCCTAGAGCTGAATTTCTTCCCTCCCCTTCTGAACTGAGCAGGAAAAAACAGATGCAAGAAAGAGGTCCCCTGAGGAAGGCTAGCTGGGCCATTAGGCAGGGCCTCCCAGGGTGCTCCAGGTCGGGTCCTCAGCGCTAGAGTCAGTTGGACTAAGACAGTCAAACGTGGTCAGCCTCTCAGGACTGACTCCTACTGACCGAACTCAGTGATGGGCAACCTAAATGAGGTACCTAACCAAAGGACTTGTATCCAAACCATATCCAAAGAACTCTCCAAGTTCAACAGTAAGAAAACAAGCAACCCAACTTTAAAAATGGGCAAAAGACACTTCACCAAAGAAGATAAAGGTAGAAAATAAAACCCTGAGAAGATACTCAACATCATCGTTCATTAGAAAAAAAGCATCTTCAGCCCACAAGACACCACCACCCACATACTAGAAAGTCACACATATAAGGCAAACAAACATAATACAAAACACTGACAATAGCTGGGTGTGGTGGCACATGTCTGTAATCCCAGAGTCTCAGGAGACTGAGCAGGAGGATCACAAGTTCAAAGCTAGCCTCAGCAACTTAGCAAGGCCCTAAGCAACTCAGTGAGACCTTATCTCAATATAAAAAATAAAAAGGGCCAGGGAAGGGGCTCAGTGGTTAAGTGCCTCTGGATTCAATCCCCAGTACAAAAGCAAAAACAAAAACACCAACAATACCAGGTGCTGATGAGGATGCAAAGCAACCAGAACATTCAGACACTGCTGGTGGGAGTGCGAAAGGGAACAGCCACTAGAGAAAACAGTTTGGCAGTTTCTTACACAGTAGGCACATACTTCCTGTACAACCCAGCAATCTCATTTCTAGGTATTTACCTAAGAGAAATGGAAACTTTTGTTCACGCATACATTAAGAAAAACATACATGAATATTTATGTTGGCTTTATTCATAGTCATAAGAAACTGGATACAACACAAATATCCTCCAACTAGAGATAGATAAAAATGAAAATTTAAATGTAAAAACCTGTGATACAGCTGGGTGAGTTGGCATGCACCTATAATCCCAGCACTTGGGAGGTTGAGGCAGGAGGATCACTTGCGTCCAGGAGTTTGAGACTAGCCTGTGCAATATAGCAAGACCCCAGCTTAAAAAGCAAAACAAAACAAAATATCCATTCAATGGAATATTAATCCTCAGTACTAAAAAGGAATGAACTACTGATACATGAAATGACATTGGATGTATTAAGCTAAGTCAAGGTCACATTGCATGATTCCATTTATTTGACATTCAGGAAAAGAAAAACCCTAGAGACAGAGAACAGATCAGTGGTCATCAGGGTTGAGGGAAAGAGAGAAGATTTGATCCCAAAGTGGCAGCAGGTGGGTGTCTTTTGGGGTAGAACTGTTCTGTATCTCAATTGTGTTAGTAATCTCACAACCCTAAGCATTTGTCAAAATTCATAGCATTGTACACCAAAAAAAGAAATTTACTGTAAATTTAAAATAAAAGCAAAAAGACACAACAAACAAATGCCCCTTTGGAGGAAGTTTAAAAAAAAAGGTGGAAATAAAAATATTAGATGATGTTAGCTTAGTAGATTGGGGAGATCATCAGAATTTAAACATTTACAGTCCTGATTATTGTCCAGGATGAAGGAAGAGACATTGATAAAATTTACTTTTTTTTTTTTTTTTTTTTAAACAAGGAAGGATGCTCTTCAAAATGGAAGGGTAACTACTAAAAAAAAAAACAACAACAAAAAAATAGATTATAAAACACTTAGCTTCTAAACCAATAGAAGCCATAAGATAAGGAAGAAAATAAGCAAATAAGCCTAGCAAGGTGGCACAAACCTGTAATCCCAGCAACTTGGGAGGCTGAGGCAGAATGACCACAAGTTCAAGGTTGTCCTCAGTAACTTACTGAGGCCCTGTCTCAAAATAAAAATTAAAATTAAAAAAGGGGTTGGGGATGATAGAACACACCTAGGTTTAATCCCCAGCAACACATGCACATTAGTGGTTTAAAAAACATTAAATAAGATGGTGGAAATAAATCCAAATATACTTTTTTTATTATTTTTTTTTTCAAATATACTTTTGATCACAATGAATGAAAACAGATGAAACACACTAGTAAAAACTATATATTCTAAAAATTCAGCTATGCTATTACCAGAATGACATGGGAAACTTGCAAGGAGAATTGGTTGAAGACAATAGACACAAAGAAAATATTAACACAAATAACACTGGCATAGAAATATCAATATCCAAAAATGTGCAGTCTTTATTTAATATCTACTATATGTGCAGACCTGTCATAGGCCTGTGGGGTGATATGGAAGAAACAACTCTGATCCTAAGGGACTACAGTTAGAGTGATAACCACATGATTCTAAATTACTTTATTTAGTCAATGAATATTTGTTCAATTACTGTGTAAGTCAGCAAAAGATGGTTTCTTTGGGGGGTGGATACCAGGGATCGAACTCAGGAACACTTGACCACTGAGCCACATACCCAGCCCTATTTTGTATTTTATTTAGACACAAGGTCTCACTGAGTTGCTTAGAGTCTTTCAGTTGCTGAGGCTGGCTTTGAACCCTCGATCCTCCCGCCTCAGCCTCCTGCACTACTGGGATCACAGGAGTGCGCAAAAGATGACTTCTAAAAGTGGGAAAAGGAGTGAAGCATACCTGGAATTCCAACAATAAAAATATTTCTTAGCCCATGTTTCTTTATGAACCATGCCTTCCTGTATTCATGCCCTCGTATAGTTTCCCCGCTATGAATCTGGAATGGACTGGTGACTCATTTAATAAATAGGATGTGGCAGAAGAGAAATGCCAATTCTGGGCCAATTATGAAGGCCCAGAAACTTCTGCTTTTCCAACCTGGTGAATAAATCTGCCATGTAATAGTACAACTGTATACTCATGGAGATGTTGTAGAAAGGAATCTAGGCATCCCAGCTGAGCTCAGCCTTCCAGTAATGCCTGCCAAAGAGCCAACCTTGGACATTGTATCAGTTGAACCCCAGGATGTTGCAGCTTCAGTGACATCACATGCAACAAAACTGCCCATTAAGCCCAGTCATTCTGCAGAATCATGAGAGATAATAAAATGGGAAAGTTTGGGAGGTGTTTGTTATGCAGTTATACATAAAGAAAACAATCATTTTCAATGTGTGTTAGACACTGTGCTTGCTATTTTTTTCCACTAATGCTCGGTTATTTAATCCCTTCGATTTAGAGGTGTGTATAACTAACTCCCACCTTAACAATGAAGAAACTGAGGCTTGGAAAGATGGTCACACAGCTACTAAGGAATAGAAGCAGGGTTTGAGTCAAGAACTTCTTGACCGTGGTCTCCACATACCCAACCACTGCATTATGTGGCCAGGTGAGAGTATCAAGGGGTGAAAAGACATTTCAGAGCAAATCACATTGTCTGTGTCCCTCCTACCATGAGCTCCCTTTATGGTTTTCCCTTTTTCTTTTTTTAAATACCTTTATTTAATTTATTTAATTTTTTGTATGGTGCTGAGGATCGAACCCAGTGCCTCACACATACTAGGCAAGTGCTCTACACTGAGCCACAACCCCAGCCCCTTCCCTCTTTCTTTTTTTCATCCTGTGCTACTGAGGAAGGAAGTGGATTCTGGAAACATGATCAGATAAGTAGGTGGATGACATAGTTGGGGTTTTATTATAGTTTTGACACATTTAACAACAAGCACTAATTATCCTCAGTGTTTGGTAGTCATTTGAGAACATGTAAATGCTACATCTGCTCACTGCCTGTCTTTCTTTCCAGACAAAAGGACACATGTTCCTGACAAGGGCATGTGCCTTGTTTCTACCTGAAGTCACCTGAACTTCAAGATATGGGAAAGGAGCTGAATTTTTAGGACTCTCCTCTCCTCCATAGCCCAGGAAAGTCTTCAGGACTTTTATGGATGCATCTGGTGTTAGAGATCATCTATTCTCCACCTCACTTTCACAGATGAGGAAACAAAGGTCCACAAAGAGGTATGAGAGTTTTCATCAGTCAGGTTAGGACATATCTCCAGAAATCTACTCTAGTCCTCTCTGAACTCCAAGGTCCTGTGGAGTCTCCTCCCAGTTTAAAATAGGTTCCTGGGATTATGATAGAGGTATTCTCCAGCTTAAAATAGGTCCCTGGGATTCAGCAGGCTCTAAGAGTGCTGAGAAGAGCCTGGATCTTGTTGAGAGCCAAACATGGTGCAAGAACTCAACCTTTGGACATTCAGCACCATGGACAGCTCAACAATCCTACAGAGGCCGTGGGAGTTGGGAGGCTGCTTTCTCTGCAAATCAGAGTATTGGATTAATCCTAAAGACCATCCAGTCCAGTCTCCTCAGTTTGCATGACTTGGGCAAGGTCCCACAGCAAGTGGGTAGAAAGTCAGATATGGGAGCCAGGAACCTATTCTTAGTGGCACAACCAGAGCTTGAGTCTAGGTCTCCAGAATCAAAATCCCCTCCTCTTGGAAATGACAAGAAGAAATATGAGACAAGAAAACAAGAGAAATAAAAGAAACTGAAAGAGCACCCGGCCCTGACGGGAAGGTCTGTGATTTGGCCTCTAACTGCCAATTCTTGACAGGAGCTTCTTACTTCTCCGAGGTGATGTGGCCTTTCAGCAATAATTTAGTTACCGTGGCAACCTTATTCCAGGTTTCATCTCCATGGCAATTCATTAGAGTTTTTCACCCTCTGGTATATACACACGTGGTTGTCCATATGTATATCCCAGTAAATTTAATATAAAATCATGTTTTTGAAGGTGAACTATCTCATTATCTAGGTCTGCAGCCAGGAGCAAAACAAGGCACATTCTAGGGTGGAGAGGACCCAGGGCGTGAAAAACGAATCGACATTGCTATTGCAAACCTCTCCTAATCATTACAGCTCAGGGCATGGTAAGTTTACCATGGCACAAATAATTTCTCCTTTCCTGTGATCTCTCTAGTTCCCTGTTCCATGGCACAGGCTCTGTTTTGCCTGTGCCAGTGAGAAGTGCCAGGGCAAAGAGAGAGGAAGCTGGTTCTTCAGGCGACAATCTCTGCGGCACCCCAAGGATGCCTCTCCTGCTTCTCTTATCCACTACATGCCAGTTTGGGGCACCCTTGGAGCTGGCAGGCTAGGTGGCAAGGATGTTGATAAAAGAAGGCAGCCACTGTTCAAATATTGGTTCCACCACCTCCTGTCACTGGGCCTCTATTTCCTCTATTTCACAGTGAGAGAGCTACATGGGGACTCCCCTAACCCCAACAAACCCCATCCTGCAGTGGGGCCAGAGCATCTTTCCTGTGCTAGAGACCCTGGACATCCACAGATCTGTCAACCTCCCTGCATTGGGCTGTGACCAGACTCTGTCCTAACAATGAGAAGCTCTGTTTAGTAGCTGTAGATGGCAAACAATTCCATTCTGTGATAAGGAGAGTGTGTTAAGTAGTGTTATGGTTTAAATGTGGCGTCTCCCAAAATCTCATGTGTAAGACATTATGCAAGAAGGTTTGGAGGAGAAATGGTTGGGTTATAGTCAATGAATTAATCAATGAATCAATCCCCTGATTGGGATTAACTATGAGTAGTAATTGAAATGGTATGGCGTGGCTGGAGGAGATGGGAATTGGGGTGTAGCTTTGGGGTATATATTTGTATCTGGCAAGTGGAGATCTCTCTCTCTCTCTGCTTTCTAATCATCTTGTGAGCTGTTTCCCTCTGCCTCACTCTTCCACCATGATGTTCTGTCTCACTTCGAGCCCCAAGGAATGAAGCCAGCCTTCTATGGACTAAGACCTCTGAAACTGTGAACCCTCAAATAAACTTGTCCTCCTCTACAACTGTTTTGGTCAGATCTTTTAGTCATAGCAGTGAAAAAGCTGACTAAAACAAATAGATAATGCCTTAAAATGGAATTGCTTATGGGACAAAAAATAACTAAAGAGACTTGATGGTAAATGATTGAGAAAGAAAGAGATGGACACTCCTCTGTGAGGATATCCAGGTCTCACCTAAGAACTTGAGCTTATCAGGTCACGAGGCCCCACCTCCTTTCCCGATATAAGAAAGATACTTGTACCTTTCCTAACCCTTTTGCACACTCTCCTGGATCTCTCTCTCACTCTAGTCCCCACCCCTGCCCCAAGCACTCAAGTGATTGCACATGGCAGAAGCAGACATATGGGGACCAGAGCCTAATCTGCCATTGTCTGTAACTGGGCTCTCTGAGCTTCCATGGCCTCATCTATGAGCCCCAATATAGAGGGTTGCTGTGAGAATTAAATAAAGAGCTATTTGTAAAGTGTTGGTCTCAAGGTGAAAGTCAGTAAATATCCTCTCCACCTTTTCCCTTCCTCATCTCTCCATCACTTCTGAATGTTTACAGCTTCCATCCTGGAGCATGAAGACAATTTCTGCCAAAATGATCCCAAGACCACAGTGGGAGAGAAGCCGGGACACAAGGACTCCAGCTACCGTGAGTTGTAAGCTAAGCTTTTTCATCAGAGTTCATCTGCAAGGCAGGGGCATGCACTAGAGTCATTCCACTCGCCTGGACAGAGGCTCAGAGACCTGGAAACAACATAATGCCCAATAATAGGAGATCAGTTAGATAAAGTGTGATGTGTGCATAAAAGAAAACAGTATAGCCCTTAAAACGATGGTACACGTGGCTACTAGTTTCCAACATAAGGCTTGATCACCGTTTATTGTCAAGTGGAAAAATAATCTCACAATATATGTTCAAAAGAGTACATATACTATAACATTTTTTGGAGAAAAATAATCTCAATTTTAGCTCTTATCAATCCCTAAACATATCAAAAGATAAATGACAAAGAATTCGTGGCAATTCTTCCCAGGTTGCAAGATTGTGACTATCATTTTGCCTCTGTTTTTCTTTCTTTGTTACTGTAAGTATTAATTGCATGTGGAATAATGTTAAAAACAAAAGCACACTGAGGATGACCTCCATGGTTTTTGCAGTCTCTTGTGAGCTGGCATACAAAGACTTGGCACGATTCAGCTCTCCCTCGTGCTGGATTAGGGGCTCTGTGATTCAGCATCTCACATTGCTCTGACCAACTACATTCTTTTCTGACCTTGAACTTCACATGGATGGAGACAGAAATGCATCTATCCTTTAGAACATTTTTTTCACTTAATTCACTGCATTATCAAGAGCTTTTATTAAGTTTTTATCAAAACTGTTCTTGTTCTGTTGCTGAGTTGGGGTTTGGGGAGGGCGACTCTCAGTAGCCATAGTCATGCACCCTCTGTGTGAACTTGACTTGGACCAGAAAATGGGAAAGTAAGTGGCATGGTGATGTAAGCCCTCCACCATCCAGTTTCAAAGTACATCTTGCCAGTGGGGGCACATCAGACTCAAGAAGTACACCCCTGACTCAGAGGACAGGACATGGACAGCTTAACCTAGTCTCTGAGATGCAGGGAACCAGCTACCCCCAACCCAGGGCTAGTGCTTGGGGCTTCAGCAGCTGCAGGCTGGGATTAGTCTCTGGCTCACCCTGGCACAGTACCCAGTCCACAACAGAACTGTAATTGACACTGGTCAAGTGAATGAACTTGGGCAATTCCATTAAATGGAACTTGTTTCCTCTTCTATAAATAGAAAGCTAGGAGAACGTCTGCTCCTCTTACTAGCTCCCTAGCTACATGACCTCAGGCAACCTTTTTGGGCCTGTTTCTTTATCAATAAAATGTGGGTAGTAATGAAACTCTCGTCACAGGGGCAGGAATTCTGGGTTTGGCATATTGGGCACTCAACACAGTATTTCCACTCTGCTTATGAAAAGTGCTTTAAAACTACAAAATACTTTGCAAATATGAATTACTATTTTTCTGTCCAGGGATCCCATTTCAGAGAATCAATTCTACTTTACTAGGAGAGAGTTCATGTATACACAAAACTAACAATAATCATAATTATCTTTATTGGGTGTCTATTAACACCAGGCCCTATTCCTATTTTCCACATGTATCATGGGAGCTATAGACCTTATGGTTCCCATTTCATACATGAGGAAACTGAGGCACCAAGAGGTTGAACTTTCTCAAAACCATGGAGCTAGGAGGTTGAGCAGCCAAGATCTCACAGACCAAAGTCCCAGGTTTCTCACCTGAATCCAGGGCCCTCTGAGATTTGACCCCTGTGTTCTTGGCAGGCCTCCTGGGAAGAGCTCTTGTTGCCTAAAGGCTGAGAGTGGGAGGGTGGCTCTTGAGATGAGGCCCCTCCTCCATTCTTCACAGCACCCAAGGCTCAGGATTCTGATCTGGTGTGGCCCTTCTCAGGAGCTGTGCACCTTTCGTTCCCACCTGAGGTTCAAGTAGGCAACTCAGCAAACACACGGCAGGCCTTTAGGAGAACAAAGAAGGACTACACGTGTGATTCCTCACCCTCTACCCCTCCCCAGGATCCTGCTCCTCCTTGAGATGTGAGCTTTGCCTTTGTGTGTGGCTGCATGCGTGAGCACATACCCACGCACGTGGCCACAAGTGCACACTTGAACAGCACGGGATGTGGGGGCCCAACATGCATGGTAGTGCGTAGAAGTCTTCACGGTTTTTTGTTTGTCTTTTAAGGCTTTCCTTTGTCAGGAAATTCCACTCTTGAATCAGCCCCACTCCCACCTCTTGCCCCAGTCACATTAAGCAGCAGACCATTTTATTATAGGAAAGATCTGGTAGTGTTCACTCGAACACGGTCAGGCAGAAAGAAGCTTCTGTTCCTCCTTAAACTCTCCTTTCCCAGTCTTTGGGGCTTTATGTGACTGCCTGCAGCTGTCTGAGTGGCGTTCTCTAGGTAAGGTCACCAGGTGGCCTAGGCACCTGGCACCTGTACTATCTGGAGCCAGGTGTCCTGTTGCCTAAATCATCAAAGGCTACACCAAAGTCACACCAAACCATCATGGAACATTCTTTAGGCTAGGGGATTTGTCCCATAGATACTTAACAAGGAGTCTTTGGCCCCTGGCCTCACTGTCCTGGCACTACTGAATAAACCTATAGGACCACAGGATGAGGGGGAAGGAACACATCCCAATATTGATAATTCTGACTGCATAGGACTACCCAGGAAAATTCCAGGTGCTTGAGTCAATGACTATCTGTGCTTTTGTTGAGATACTTCTCCTACCACCTCCTCCCTTAGGAGGAGACATGAGAAAACATGAGAAGATTCCCTATGCTTCTTGTCCCAAAGCCAGTGAAGGCATCAACCATCTTCTTTCTCATTCTTCATTTCCACTCCTGGTAAAAGAGGAGTGTGGAAGAAATCCATTAGAGCCTTTCCTGCCAAAATCTCCCCACATACAGGGGGCCTGAGTGGGGCCAGCACTGGGGCTAAGGGGGCATGCACAGCCCAGAAGTCCAGCTACTCTCTCTAGTCTCCCCAGTTTCAGCTCTACCCGAGACCAAACACTTGCAGATGGCAGAACCGACCCCTCCTCTCAACCAGTGAGCGCCAAGGTTCTTACTGCTTAACACAGCTCTAAGAGAAGTTGGCACCTCCAGGAGGCAGCAGGAGATCTCATAATGGGAGGTTCCCATTCCCCAGAAGGACTATTGCAATTGGAGGCCATTTTCTCATTTTAAACGTGGTGGGTCCCCTTGCTCCTCTGGGAAACAACAAGGAGTCTTCTCTGAGCTACGTGATCACCTACCCTCTGTAAGTGTGTGGGCAAAACGAGTCCTTAGATGGGGCTTTTGGTTTTATTAAAATTTTAAGTAGATCTAGTTTCCTCACTCTCCCACCCGCCCAAATGAATTCTGTGTGTTCATTTTCCTGATACCCTGTTTTCCTCTTTTTGGATTCAGTTCACCGATCCCCTCCCCACGCCCAACCTCACGGAAGAGACTCAAATTTCCGATGATTTAATTAATCGCACCAACTGTCAGGCCGCCCGGAAGGACCCACCTCCGATGTCGGTGTAGAAAACAGTTCCTTTATCCATTCGTGGCTTGGTCCCGGGTGTGGAGCCCCAGATCTGCTTGCACCGCACCTCAGGAGGTCCACAAAGGAGCTAGATTTTTCCGGACGGGTTTAAAGGGCTCCCCCCTGGGGTGTATGCCTCCCTCCGCCCGCCACACTCCCAACTCCCACCACACAAACCCACAGGCGCTGGTGGAAAGTCGCCGGACATCCGACGGCTGCCGTTTTATTACAAAAATTTCTTTTCAGATGCAAAATCAGGCCAACAAGCTCAGCGACCCCCATTCTTCAACCTCTCTTCTACTCCGCCCGTGACCTTTCCTCCGTTAACACGCACAAAACTCCCACGCGAGCAACCTCAGCTCCACACTGCATCCCACACTCAGGTCCACCCTGCCCCGAACTTCTTTAAAAAAAAAAAAAAAAATCTGTTAAGAAACCTTATCCCCCCGCTGAAGCGCACAGGACGGTGCAGGGCGTGGAAGTCCCTTTCGGCGCCGCCGCCGCGAGTCCCGCGGTGTCCATGCTCGTAGGCATGTCTCTGCCCTAGCGCTGCGGCTGCCGGGCGGAGAGGGGGACGAGGGTCCAGGTCTCCCATTTCGTAGCAGCTCTGGCGAAGGCAGCAGGCTCCGCACTCAGTACAGCCCCAGGATGGCGGCGCCCACGTCCTTAGAGGGCCGGCGCTCTTGCACCAGAAAGTTGATCATGCTCTCGGACTTGATGAGCAGGTTGCAGCCCAGGAAGAAAACGCCGAAGACCACGGTGAGCGACAGCACGCATACCACGGCGATCTGCGCCACGCGCGACACCCACAGGCTGCGTTCGTCTGGAGCCAGTCCCGCCGGGACCCCGTCGCTGGCGGTCAGCGGCGCGCCCCCAGAACAGCAGTCTAGCCACGTGCCCAGCCCGTGACTGCGGTTCCCCAGGGCGGCCCCTGCGCCGCTGCCCACTCCGCCCACCTCATCCAAGCTGCTGTGGTTCAGGAAAGTCGCGTTCATCGTGGCGCTGCGCCCGGGGTCTTGGCGCGCGGTCCGGGGCGCACCGGGAGGCTGCCTCTGTTCGCGCTCTCGGGGACTCTCTGGCGCGGGGTGGGGGAGGAAGGAGGGCTGCCCACGCGATGGCACCCTCTCGGGCCGCCTACCCCTGGGCACCCGGCAGGAAGCGGTACAGGGAGGAGCGAGCAACAGGCGGCGCAGGAGCGGGAGCCGGAGAACCGCGAGCGTAGCGGTGCTCGGTTCAGCTCCCGGCCACCCCGCCGCCCCTCCCCTTCAACGGCCCCGCCCCGCCCCGCCCCACCAGGCGTCTTGAGGGCGGGAATCCAGGCGAGGGCTCAGCCTCCCGAGTCCCACCGCTGCAAGGGGTCGGAATCCCGCGACAGTCCCCAGTCCTAGGGCCGGCGAAGGTTGTTATCCTCTGGGGCTAGAAAATCTCCCCAAAGCGTCCAGGATTTGGTGCTCTCAGCGGTCAAGTTCTTCCGGAGTCTTCCCTAAATCTCGTCTTATCTCTTTCTTTAAGCCAGAGTAGGCCTCCCTATACATCAGAGGAGTTGTGATCACCAGCATCACTGCTTTCACCGGCCAGCGACCTCCGGTAGCCCGCGTTGCGCATCGCATCGCCTCTGCGGGAAACTCCCAGCTTTTCCCGTACTGAAGGAGTGGTGCATTGAGGAGTGTTCCCTGCCTCCTCCCTACATCCCCCCTACCCTGCCCCATTTAATTTCTTTAATTAAAAAATAAGCTATCCGAGTTTTTGTTTTTTACAAAAACATAGTCATTGTAGACCGGTCAGAAAGCCTGGGTTAGCAAAATGGAAAAAATCTAAAACCTCGTAATCTTACAGTGAAGGCCTATGTTGTCACCTTGATACAAACTCTTCAGGCCTTTCCTGTTTGTGCGGATCTGTGTACATACATTGCTAGTGGGGGTGTGGTGTTGGTGCATACTGTTTGGTGCAGCAGGTATCTGGCCTTTTGGTCAACTGGGTTTCTTTGGAGAAATGCTGGGCTATGTTCTTAACCCACCTCACTGCTGAGAATAGCTCCTGACCCTCATGTACCCTGAAGTCTGGCTACCTGCTGCAAAGAAAGCAGCCTGTAAGGGTGAATAGGGTATGATACAGAGGACAGCCTGCTCCAATGCATGGTGAGGAACTGAATGCGACGGTTGATCTTTGCTTTATTAAGCACCTACTATATGTTCAGTGACTCAATACAATACCTCACTGGATGCTGGCACTAGTACTGGAGTTTCAGCTGGACTGTTCTCTTCACATGAGGAATCAGGGACTAAGTATGTGCAGTTGACTTACCCCAGACCACATAGCCAGTTAAGCATCAAATCCAAAATTTGAGCCAGATCTGTCCTGTTCCAAAGCTACACTCTTTTTTATTGCTGTGCCTCTTTCTTCCACTCTCCTTGAACTGATTTCTCTGGATTGGAGATCAGGGGAGGGAGAGATAAAGACATTTCTTTGACCAGGAGCCGGAAGGGAGAGAGAACTTGGGTTTGTGGACAAAATTAGGTAAGCTGGCAATTATTGATCAAGTTCCAGCCATTTGGGACTGGTTGCTGCGGGGCAGCTGGTTGGCTTTCTGGCTGCTGCTGCAGGCTTCTGGTCAGCACTCTTGTTTTCACGTGTGGTCTCATCCCTGTTTGGAGATTCCGTGTCTCAGGCTCCTCCACATCAGCAGTCGGCATTCTGTCTGGTTTGAACCCAGCCAGATGCTCCACGTCCAGTGCTCCCCACTTCTAGCAAGTGTAGTCGCAGTTTGATGTATATTAACTCGTCACTCTTAGGATTTTCCTGAAAGGTAAGTGTATGTTAGTTACTGATGTCTGCATCTCAGATTTCCCCAAACCAAGCAAATACATTTACTCTCTCTTATAGTTTCCGGGGCAGGGAATCTGGAAGCAGTTTAGTTGGGGGCTATAGCTCAGGATCCCTCATGGGGCTGTGGTCAAGGCGTTGACCAGGACCACAGTCATCTGAAGACTTGACTGGGGATGAGGATGGGCTTTGGACATCACACCCTTGCTGGGTGTTGGCAGCAGGTCTCAGTGCCTAGTTGACCGTTGGCAGAGGGAACATCCGTCCTTGCGATTGAATTCTCCAATGTCCTGCTTGAGTGTCCCCATGACATGACAGCTGCCTCACCTCAGAAATATTCTTTTCACTTTCTTTCTCTTTCCTCCTCCTCCTCTTCCTCTTATGCCTCCTTCTTCTTCCTCTTCTTTTTTCAGTAGTGGGGATTGAATTTAGGGGATTCTACCACTGATCCACATCCCCAGCCCTTTATTTTTTAATTTTATTTTATTTTTTTTATTTTTTTTTTTTGATGCTGGGGATCGAACCCAGGGCCCTGTGCTTGTAAGGCAAGCACTTTACCAACTGAGCTATTTCCCAGCCCTTTATTTTGCATTTTGAGACAGGGTCTCACCAAGTTGCCAAGGCTGGCCTCCAACTTGCGGTCCTTTTGCCTCAGCAGCCCACCCCTCCCCCACCTCCTTGTCACTCTTGAAGAATGTGCTAGAATGTAATCAACTGGTGGAAAGGAGTCAGAAGAGCAAGGCTGCAGAATGAAATATTAACATATGTTAAATATGTTATTTAATCTTCATAGCAAGACTTGTAAAAAGAAATCCTTAGTCCCATTTGACAGATAAGAAAAATGGAGACTCAGAAAGGAAAAAAATCTTGCCTAAAGTCACAGAGCCAGTAAAGGGCACAGCCAGGATTTAGATCCTCAGATATCTTACAACCAAACCCAAACTCTTTCCAGCGCTTGGTGTGTGGGGGTGGGCACATGTGTGCGGGGGTACTTCATGGTCAGGGAAATACTGGAAGCCTCTGAAGCCAGGAGGAGGGTGTCTCAGAAACCCAATGAAATGCCTGTTAACTGGGTTGCCTCCCCTTCTCTAGAGACAAGATAGCAGGTGCCTCTGGGCTCAGCTGCCACCCACACGGGACTATTTTTACCCTCTACCTCAGTGACAGTCTGCATCTCCAGGCTCTGGAAGGGCCATCTGGGCAGTCTGACTCTCCGGGAGGGCCTGCCACCCAGAGGCTATCTGCCCTGCTGTCTCCGCAGCTGTTTCTGAATGAACCTTTAGCCCTGTGGCATGACTGGGCCATCAGGGTCAAAATGACATTCCCCTATCCCAGAACCAGAGGTTGAATAAAACCTCCCTAATTAGTATTAGTGGCTGGATGAATCTATGGAAACTAAAATGTCTACAGTCCATAGCTTTTTAAAAAATTTTTGTGTGTGCACGGTATTGGAGATTGAACTCAGGGCCTCACACATGCTAGATAAGTGCTCTACCTCTGAACTGCATCCCCAACCCACCTCACTTTTTAAAAATTTAAAACAGGATCTCAAAAAGTTGCCAAATGGGCTGGGGATATAGCTCAGTTGGTAGAGTGCTCGCCTTGCAAGCACAAGGCCCTGGGTTCAAGTCCCCAGCACTGAAAAAAAAAAAAAGTTGCCAAAGCTGACCTTGAACTTGCGATCCTCCTGCCCATGAGTAGCTGAGATTAGGGGTATGTGTCACGGACTCTGGCTCACTCACAGAAGTTTTAAATTATTCACATGTTTAACAAGGTTAATAAAGTGTTATTTTCATGAGCCCTTTTAATGAAGAGGTAAGAATGATTTTATTTGTGTATTCGTAACCCCCTCCACCCCTTAGGAAAATGTAAATGAGTGTTCCTCATACGACAGTATGCTGCAGGGATGCCCCAGAATTCTGCCTTCAGCAGAATTTATTTTGTGAAGTGGTTTCAACCCCCCCCCCCACCCCCCAGGATCCTGTTTGCACTGTTCATTTTTTGGCAAACTCTTCCTGGAACAGGCAAAGGTTGCCTTTTGCCCAGTTCCTGTCCAAATGGTCCCACGCTGTAAATGGGTGGCGGCGGGGGGGGGGACTTAATAACATTTCACTGCATCTAGGTACGGAACTAAAATAAACACAAGCTGCCCGGTTCAGCCTTTGCCCCCAGCGAGATTGCCACTGCAGGGTTGGCCCTGCTCTGTTTCCTGGAAGTGGGTGCAAGGCAGAGGGAGACTCCCAGGCTGTTCGGGCCAGTGCGACCTTACCCAAATTGGCAGGAGAAATGCCTGGCTATGGTGGGGGAAGAGGTCTCTTCAGGAGTGGAAAGGGGACAGTGCAGGTTAGATGCCACACAGTGGGGAGCAGAGACAGGTGTCACAGGTGTAGTGGGACTTCATGCCCCAACCTCCTGCCTGATGTGTGTTTTAGAGGATACTTGGATTTCAGAGATCTGGGAGCTAGTTTTTGCTCTACCCCTAGATGACTGTGTGATCTTGGACAGGTCAACCTTCCTCTCTGGGCTTTGATTGAGTTCTCCATAAATCAAGGGAACTTGATCAGAACATCTTTAATAAGACACTATTGACAAAAGCTGATCCTTGGGCCAGATGGGCCATAGTCTGCCTTTCCCAACTCCAGGCACAGGTAGCACAAGGTAGAGGTCTGTGACTGGTCTGCCCCTAAAGTTCTACCCAGGTCTCATTACCGCAAATAAGGAGGTTGGTCACTTTCTGAATTCCCCAAGCCATGCTTTTTGGACCAGCAGTGCCGTGAAGTCCATGAGAGAGGAGACACTGGCCTAAATAGTCTCTTTACTGCAGGTCTTCTCAGGGCCTTTAATATGTGGGTATCTCTAATGAAGCCCCTATGGGGGTCACAGGGTGAGACCTTTAACCATGGAACTCCTTTTTTTTTTTTTTCTTTTTCTTCCTAACATCACCTGATATTCTGTGCCACTATTCACCACTCAGTGCAGTTTGGGAAATCCCCTCTAGACTCCCTCAGCCTTAGTTTCCTTCCCTGTAGAACAGGCCCCTGCCTCCTAAAAGTGTTGGGAAGGTTAAATAAGGTCACGTCTGGAAACAGGCCTGGTGCAGTGCCTGGCACAGAGTAAGTGCTCAATAAATGCTGGTAGCTCTTATTTATAACATGATTCTTTCCCTTCCAGCTCTGACATTCTGGGCTTCCAACTGCAGCGTGTAATTAAACTCCAGAGCATCTGGCTTCCCAAGTTGAAAGAAAGGTCCTGCTGGGTTGCCCATTTGTGCACCCGCCTCACTGCTACCCATCACGCAGGGCGATGCAGCAAGACACCGCCCCTGATGACTAAGCTTGGGTGAGGGGCTTCCCTGTTGGGTTCAGACACCGTGGGGAGTATTCGAGACTATGGAAGGGTGAGAGGTCAAGTCAGTGCTGCTTTATGGTTACAGTGGTTTTATGGTTTGAGTGTCCCCAGTGGTCCACATTTGTCTGATCTCAGGGTGGTGGTGCTGGGAGATGTTGGAACCTTTAAGAAGTGAGGCCTAGCAGGGGTCCTTGGGTCAGTGGGAGCTTACTCAGAAGGTATTAACAGTTCCTTAAGGTGGTGGCAGTCTACCTGATCTTGAATTTTGAACCTCCAACACTAGGAGCTAAGTAAATTTCTTTACTTATAAGCTAACCTGCCTAAGGTATTTCATTATAGTAACACAAAGCTGCCTGATAACAATGGTCAAGCAATAGAACCTGTCCTGGACTCAGTGATCCTGGCCACTTCCAAGTACGTGTGACGGATTGGGGAGCAGTGCCAGGGAGAACTGAATTGGAGAAAGTGAAGTAGAACAGTGTGCTGTGTGTGAGAATCAAGACACTACAGCTCACATATTGCATGATACTATTTATATAAAATATCCAGAATAGGCAAATTATATTCACAGAGACAGATTGCAGAATGGTAGGTAGATGCCAGGGGTTGGGGAGAGAGGTACATGCAGAGTATCTGTTTCCTTTGGGAGGGATGAGGTGTTTTGGAACTAGCTGAAAGTAGTCATACAACATTGTGAATATACTAGTTGCCACTAACTTGTTCACTTTAAAATAGTTAATTTTATGTTACATGAGCTTCTGATGCAATAGTACAGTAGCTTGCAAGCTTAGCTTGCACACTGAAATTACCTGGGGAGATTTTTAAAAATCTCAAAACCCAGCCCGCCCTTGATCAATTAAACTTGACTCTGGGAACAGTATTTTTAAAGTTTCCCTGGGGAATTCTAATGCAGAGCCATTGTGGTAGATAAATATTCATTGACATAGAAAGATGGCTGCAACATACTACTGTGAAGTGTAGAAAAGCAATTATCTAAGTGTGTGCTATATCACTTCTTGTGGTAAATTTCTCCATATATGTGCATTCGCAGACTCACACGTATGAACAATAAATGCAGACGCAATGACAGTGGGTCAGATGAGACTAAGAGAAATTTGGAATTTTTTTCTTTTTGTTATCTTTTCTTTGTTTTTCTTTTGGTTTTGTTTGTTCGTTTTTATATATATCAGTAATTAAATCCAGTGGTGCTTAACCACTGAACCACATCTCCAGCCCTTTTTATGTTGAACTTTAAGACAGGATCTAAGTTAGTTGGGCCTCGCTAAGTTGCTGAGGCTGGTCTCGATCTTGCGATCCCCCTGTCTCAGCCTCCCGAGCTGCTGGGATTACAGGCGTGCGCCGCATGCATCACTATCCTATTATTTACATTTTTATAATTTTGAGATGGGGGTCTCACTATGTTGCTCCAGCTCGTCTTGAACTTCTGGGCTCAAGCGGTCCTCCCGCTGAGACTCCAGGTGTGTGCCACTGTGCTCAGCTTCAATACTTTGAAAGCAAAGGGAAAAAGGCAGCTGTCACCAGCCACTTCACTGCCTCCTGGGAAAAGGCGGTCTTGTCCCTGACTCATCATCTTAGGGATGCTTTCCACAGCGTCAAGCAGCTATTGGCCTCTGAGTCTGTGCCTGTCCTTGACAATGAAGCAGACCGACCCTGCTGACCCTTCTTCCTGGGCTGATGCTGTGCTTTGTTAGCTACGGAACGCACGCTGGGGCTGCAGGAGCAGCTTCTGTGAATCACTGTGCCCGTGGCTAGGCACTGCAGCGCCGCTCTTCCTGCATATGGAGCCCCATGGTCACATCCTGCCTAAGTCCAAGCCCCAGGACCTAGGACGGGAGGATGGAGACAGAGGCAGCTTCCCCTGTTGTTTTTTTTTTTTTTTTTTTAAATATCTTTATTTGATTTATTTATTTTCTTATGGTGCTGAGGATCAAACCCAGTGCATCACAGATGCTAGGCAAGCGCTCTCCCACTGAGCCACAACCCCAGCCCCAGCTCCCCCTGTTGACCTCTGCCTTGAATTACTTGGAGTCCCTGGACGTAGGTTCTCTTGTTCTTCAGTGTCAGTCTCTCAATTCTTAGGTAGGTTCACAGTTGTGTGAAATGACGACAATTTCCCATCCTCCCAACTTCAGTCAAGCATGGCCACGGGACTCAGTTTAGCCAATAAAATGTAAGTAGAGTAGTCTGCATAATTCTGGAAATTGCCCTAAAGAAAGAAGAGTGCTTTTCTCCCTCCCCTGCTCCTTCCTTCGACCTGGAATAGTAGACTGTGGGGTAGAAGTCATGTCTAAGCATGGCCGAGCAACAGACAGGGAGGCTAATGTTCTCTCTGTTGTTTCCTCCGCTACCCTGTCGGCTCTAGGTTGAATCTCTCAGGATGTCTCAACGCAAGAAAGAAATGAGCTTCATCCTGGTTCAGTCAATGATAATGGGGTTTTCCGTTCCTTTCAACCCAGCTTGATTCTAACTGACACACAGAGCTTCCGACTTGATCCTTGGGACCTGAGTTCCTGCCTTGGTCACCTACCCAGTGAGAAGTTGAGGGGCCTGGCTTCCTCCTTTCTTTTGTATTTTAATTTTTTTTTTTTTAGTTGTCAATGGACATACATTTATTTATTTTATTTACATGTGGCGCTGAGAATTGAACCCAGTGCCTCACACATACTAGGCAAGCGCTCTACCACTGAGCTACGACGACCCAGTCCCATGGCGTCATTCTTTCTGACACTGGAGGTCTGACCCTGCCCCAGCTCAGGGTGGACCCTGCCACCTGCAGGTCGCCTTCACCTTGCTGTCCGCCACCTGCAGGGTTTTGTGTCACTGGGCTTACCCCTTGCCAGGGTGGAGTGCAGGACCCACTCTGGTTGCTCTCCTGGAGTCCCTGTCCCTTCCTACTCATCCCTGTACCCTTGGCTCCTGTCCTGGGTCTGGACATCTGCAGCAGGGTCTACCCCATGGTGTCTTCCTTAGCACGTGGTCTGGGAGCAGCTAGTTCCTGGCATCCAGGAACAATGGCATCATCTTTAATTTACTCGTTCGACATACATTCATCAAGTGTCTGTTGTAGGCATTTGGGACACAACAGGAAATAAGACCAGGTGGAATGGCTGGCCCAGTGCAGAACGCAGAGTACCAGCTGCAGGGCAGGAGTGTCCGACACAGCCACCAAATACTGATCACAGGGAATTTGGGGGAGTTTCCTTTAAGGATGTGCCCATGATCCTTTGGCGATGTCACAAAAGAAAGCCACTAGCCATGTGCCTTCTGGAGGAGAACACACCTACCATGCACTCGTCTGGCCAAAATTAAAACCTTAATCTGATCAGGCCTCTAGATTCAACTAACAGTTGACAAGAAATGTAAAAGAGAAAAACAGGAGTGAAGCCACATTAGAGGTTTGCAATCCTCAGATCCAGGTGGCAGATAATCTGCAGGATAAGTGTTGTTGCTACTTCAATAATACAGAGTAAGGAAAAAGAGAAAGACGAAAGAGAAATGTGTAGATTCAAAGAGTTTTAAGGTACATCAACCAATCATAATGTGTGCTTCTTATTTGACTCTTGATTTAATCAAGCTGTTAAAAAATGCTTTTTGGCAAAAAACAAAAACTGGAAAACTGAACACCGACTGAATATGTGATCGGGTTGCCCATCGTGTGGGGCCTTGGCTGCCCCCTTCCCCTGCCCAGGCCTTGGTCTCCCCATCTATGAAAGGAAGAGAGGGTCTGTTTAATTCTGGCCTCCTTTTACTCTGTTTTCCCACTTGAGCCCAGGAGTCTTTATTTGGTGGCTGTAACAACCCAATCAGTGTCCACAGAGTGTAAAATGGCCAGGAAGAGGGCACGGTAGGCACCAGTCCAGGGCCCTTGGCTTTGGCAGAATCCAGACCAGGAGAAGCCGCTTTCCTGGGGCGCTTAGCCTGGAGTATTAAACTGCATGATCTCAGGTGGCCTGTTCCACCTGGGGAAGGATGGGAGAGAAACCACGGAAGGCGTCACCCACCCATGGACTGTGGCCCAGAGTTACCAGCTCACTAGGATGCTCAACCTTGTTTTGATACCCGAAGGACTTCTGGTGCTTTCCCTGGGCCTGCATCCTAGCCTGATCTGGTCTTGTTAGGTTAAGCTGCTTTACACAGATTCCTGTGAGCACAAATGAACAATATCACTACATAGCTCCATGTCACCTGTGCCTTATTTCCTCACCGCTGGCCTGGGCCCACCAGTCCTTCTGTTACTATCGCTGTTAAAGTATCAACCTTAGAATGGAACCTCACACACCATAAATGCTCAACACAAAGGGGAAGGGGGACCTCCCTCCCGGACCATCACAGGCACTTAAGCTCCTCTTGAAGCATTACAAACTTTACCTTCAGAGGGCTAAACCAGAACACCCTTCATCTGCTACCAACACCAACCAGTTTAACACATGAACCAAAGAACTGAGAAAGACCATTCCATCCAAGTGTGTACTACACAGTGGTGGCTAAGCCCGGATTCACAATCTCAGGCAGCCTCCTCCCAGCTCTGTGACTTTGACGAGTCACTTGACCTTTCTGCAGCTAATTCGACAAGAGTGCTGTGAAGGTGAAATGATTCCCTGTGTCCAGCACTTGGCATCATGTCCCCATCCTGGCAGCTCAGTGTTAGCAAGTGCTTTCTTTGGAACGCTCCCATTGCCGCTCCACCGTCGCCCCTGCCCCCACGAAATCTTCTCTCCTTTCTCCCTCCCTTAAAAAATGCGTTTTCCAGAGCCATCTTGAGCTAAGCTGGTTGGCTAAAGACTGATAGTTTGCAGCATCTGATCGTGGAAATTGCCCTGCTTCATAATTGTGCGTTTCAGGTCAGTGAGGGCACCTTGAGAACTACAACCCTCTGGTGCCATCTCCAACTACTCCATGTCAGCCCTGTGGGTGACAGACCCAGAGCTACGACGGCTGCCCCACTGGAACCAGGACGTCCTTTTAAAAAGATCTGGGAGCACCGGGAGGTCTCCTGGTGCTGAGGGATCAGCAGGGTGGAATCAGGACCAAATAGACGAGGGTTCAAATTCCATCTCTAGTAAGAATAAAGGGGGCATTTAACACTCCGACGATGTTTAACTCCGATGATAGGGAGCCCACAGGAACGAATTTTAAACCTTGAAGCCCTGCAGCCCCCACTTCCTGTACATGGACCACTTCTGCCCTCTAGTGGTCTCTCAGTGAATTGCACAGCAGGTACCGGCCCAAAGATAGGGAAGTGGGAGGAGATTTTTCCCACTTCTCAATCTACCTGATGCAGGGTTCTCAACCACGCCCAATCCTTAACTTCCTTTTCACAAGATATATTTTGTGTTACGATACTGATTTTTAAATATTTTAGGCACCTTTTCTGAGGTGTTGATATACAATAAGCTGCACATATTATAGAGTACAATTTGATAACCTCTGACATGCACACCTGGAGTTATTATCAAAATCAAGACAGTCAAATGGATGAAACTGGAGAATATCATGCTAAGTGAGATAAGCCAATCTCAAAAATCTAAAAGGTGAATGATCTCACTGATAAGCGGATGATGACACATAATAGGGGGTGGGAGGGGGGCAAGAATGGAGGAAGGAGGGACTGTATAGAGGGAAAGGGGGGGCAGGGGTGGGAGGGAAGGAAAAAATAACAGAATGAATTGAACATCATTACCCTATGTAAATGTATGATTACGCAAATGGTATGCTGTTACTGCATTACAAACAGAAAAACATGTATCCCATTTGTTTACAATAAAAATAAATTAAAATTAAAAAAATCAAGACAGTGAACATATCCATTTATTCCAGTTTCCTTGTGCTCCTTGGTGATTCCTCCTCCTTTCCCTTCCTACTTCCCCATTCCCAAGTTATTTCTGATCTGCTCTCTGTCATTATAGATCATTTTACACATTCTAGTTTTATTCAAATGGAATCATACAGTACTGTTAGCTTTCTCTGACAAGAAAAAATACCTGAGATATGAATGAAGTATCATTTTCTAATAGTGCTGAGAGTATAATTTCTTCATGTTTTTGTGCTCTGATTCATGATTCTGGAAGTATTCAAAAATTAGTATAGTATTTGCCTCAGCTGTAAATGTAAACTGATGAAAGGTTTGTAACATTAAACAAATTGCACTTTATTCTTCTTTTCTTTCCCTTTTTGGTACTGAGGATTGAAAGCAGGTACTGAGGACTGAACCACTGAGCTCCATCACCAACTCTTTATATTTTTTGAGACAGGGCCTCACTAAATTGCTGAGGCTGGCCTTGAACTTGTGATCCTGCTGCCTCGGCCTCCCGAGCTGCCGTGATTACAGGCATGCCTTGCCACGCCTGGCTCATGGAACAGTTCTGATAATTGATGAATTATGTACATCTTCATTTATTTGTATTAGTGCTTTTATTGAGAAGAAGTTGTTACATCTAACAACTGTAAGTAATTCTGCATAAGAGAGGTCTCAGACACCAAAAACTACCTTGCACCTGTTTAATTAAAACAAAGGAATGACATAATTGGAAATTTTCATTTCACAGAATCTACTCAATTCTTCATTTCCCCTGTATCAGAAAACTGTCATTATCAATCAGTATGCGGGTTGAACGTTCATTCTTTTCATTATTGCGATTATTTGCAAGAAAAACTGTCACTGAAGGATGTGGTTAGGTTACAAACCACAGATTATTTTAACGGAAAGGCAATATCTTACACCTAGGAATGCAAAATAAAAAAAAATTGGTAAACCACCTTGTTGTTTTTTAATTTGGTCACAACTCTGTTGAATTGCTGCAAGATTTCACTGGCTCTATGTGACAAGTTAGTTGGGTTGGAGTAATCATGCAAACTAATTCTAGACACTAATGCCTATACCTGGAGTCTTCACTAGTATCACTACCATTCTTCCAGTGATCTAGGTTGATAAATGTTTCTTTTTTTACGATTACTTCATTCCTGAGTTTCCCTCTCATAAAAATTTGGGATAATAAAAAAATAAAGAATAAAATAAAAATCACTTATGCTTTATAGAGATGATTACTGTTAAGAGAACAAGTAAATTAGAATCTTTATTGGCTTGGAATATTGTTTTCCTCCCTTCTTGCATAGCTAAATACTAGTAATCTTTTGTATCTTAGCTTAAATGCTTCTCTCTTCCTCTCCTTACCAACTTTGGCTCCTCTTGCTAGTATGGGTGTGTTCTCAGAGAACTTGCACACTCAACAGTGGGGTTGGGAGAAAGACGGAGGGGCTTCCGTAGCCGCGCCGAGCTATGTGCCAAGTGTCTTGTAAAAAATAGGTAGAGATGAGAAGGCTGTGATTGGATGCATTTCTCTGTAGCTCAGTGGTGGAATTGAGTCTGGAGACAGGTCACCAATTTGGTAAACTCTCCCAATGCGTGGGTGCAGATAGAAGGGAGCACCAAGGCTGAGCCACAGGCAGATTTGGGTAGAGGCTGATCCTGCAGGGAGAATTGCCAAGGGTGGCTGGTGGTGCCATGAAATCCAAGCAGGAGGATGTCCCAATCTTGCCAGGACTGTCAAAGGGGCCTCATCTTCATTTTATTGCTCATCCCAACACAGCTCATGAAAGAGCACTCAGACGTGTGCAATAAAAACTAAATCCAGTCATCTCTGACATTTTGCTAACTTTATATCATAGGCAAATACAGTTTGATGCAAATTTAAGGTTTGTATCATTTTGAAGGAATATTTGTAGAGGTATGAGGATAGAACATATTGTATGTAAGAGCCTGTTATTTGATGTGTAACTTGTAAATATTTAGACAGATGACCTGGGGCCTGCATTTGTCTTTTTGCCCAGAATTGATCTATGTGTCCCAGCTTGGATTTTCCACTTCTTGGAATAGATGGGACTCTGCCCATGTGTGGAAAGAGTGGTGACAGAGGATGGGAGAGTAGTGACTGAGACTGGGGGTCTCTGATGCCCTCATGGCTGTGGCATGTCCGGTGCCTGGGAATGTTTCTGTGCAAGGGCACAGGATGCTTAGCTGCTGTGGCAATGCCCTACACCAGGAGGCTCTGTGCAAGAGTCCTGTCAGCTTGGCACACAGCCCCTGGGAAGGAAGGAATTCTTATGCTAGACAACTACAGTGTCTCAGTGTCTCACCACTCCGCTTCTCTAGTTCCTGCCCGCTTTCCAGTAACTTTAAACAATGCACTTTCTTGAGCGCTACACAAGGCTCCTAACGCTGCACTTTGCAACTGTGGATTGCAACTGTGGAAAAGCTACATAGGTGTCCTTGTTTCTGTAACTTTCCTGAATACAAAGACTAATGGTTGCATAGTCTTTAACCCAAAAATGAGACACATACAAGTAACTCCATCTGCATCTCCATCAGAGAGCAGAGCTCCACCTGATCCTAGCTTAATCTTTAAAATCTGTGTTTGAGTCTTTTTTTTTTATTTTTATTTTTACAGACTGCATTTTGATTCATTGTACACGAATGGGGTACAACTTTTTATTTCTATGGTTGTACACAGTGTAGATTCACACCATTCATGTAATCATACATATACTTAGGGGAATACTGTCTGTCTCAGTCTACTATCATTCCTTCCCCAACCCCCTCTGGCTCCATTTTCCTCTACACCATCCAAAGTTCCTCCATTCTTCTCTTGCCCACCCCCTGCTATCCGCCCCAACCGGTATGTATCATCATCCACTTATCAGAGAAAACATTCGGCTTTTGGTTCTTTGGTCTTGGCTTATTTCACTCACCATGATATTCTCCAACTCCATCCATTTACCAGCAAATGCCATAAATTTATTCTTCTTTATGGCTGAATAATATTCCATTGTGTGTACATATACCACAGTTTCTTTATCCATTCATCAGTTGAAGGGCATCTAGGTTGGTTCCACAATCTAGCTATTGTGAACTGAGCAGTTATGAACATTGATGTGGTTGCATCACCATAGAATGCTGATTTTAAGTCCTTTGGGTATAAACTAAGGAGTGGGATAGCTGGGTTAAATGGTGAGTACAATCCAAGTTTTTTGAGGAATCTCAATACTGCCTTCCAGAGTGGCTGCACCAATTTGGAACTCCACCAGCAATGTATGAGTGTGCCTTTTCCCCCACATCCACGCCAACATCTATTATTATTTGTGTATTATTTCTTGATAATAGTCATTCTAATTGGAGTAAGATGAAATCTTAGAGTTGTTCTAATTTGCATTTCTCTAATTATTAGTGATGATGAGCACTTTTTCATATATTGGTTGAACACCTGTATATCTTCTTCTGTGAAGTGTCTGCCCAGTTCCTTAGCCCATTTATTGATTGGGTTCTTTGTATTTTGGGTGTAAAGTTTTTTAAGTTCTTTATAAATTTTGGAGATTAGTGGTCTGTCTGAGGTGTGTGGAAAAGATTTTCTCCCATTCTTTAGACTCTTTTCACATAATTGTTTCCTTTGCTGATAAAAAGCTTTTCAATTTGAATCTATCCCATTGATTGATTCTTGCTTTTATTTCTTGCACTCTGGAGGTCTTGTTAAGAAAGTCAGGTCCTAAGCCAACATAATGAAGATTCCAGACTACTTTTTCTTCTATTTGGTGAAGGGTCTCAAGTCTAATTCCTAGATCTTTGATCTATTTTGAGTTGAGTTTTGTACAGGGTGAGAGATAGGGGTTTAATTTCATTTTACTGCATATGGATTTCCAGTTTTTATGATCGCCCACCGCCCGCAGGGACAATCACAATGCATACGCTCTTCTTGATCACAGGAAACAAAAGGAGTTTATTCTGCAAGTCTCAGACTTATATCAAGAACATCAGCCTATCAGAGAGTAGACTACCAGGAAAGTCAACCTATCAAGCAACAGTCTCCAGGCAGATACCAGGATCGCCTCATGTACAACAGCCAACCAGAGTTACTTCCTAAAACTTGTTTATGAGTGCAGCTATGTCTGGCAAGCTGCCAGGCGCCATCTTAGAGATCAGGCCACGGTGCAGCTCTGGGGCCCTCAGAGCCTGCCCCTGACAAGTTTTCCCAGCCCATTTTTTGAAAGGCTATCTTTTCTCCATTGTATGTTTTTGGCACCTTTGTCTAGCACGGAATAACTGTACTTATGTAGGTATGTCTCTGTGTCTTCTATTCTGTACCATTGGCCTACCTGCCTATTTTGGTGCCAATACCATGCCACTTTTGTTACCATTGCTCTGTAGTAGAGTCTAAGGTCTGGTATTGTGATACCTCCTGCATCACTCTTCCTGCCCAGGATTGCTTTGGCTATTCTGGGTGTTTTGTTCTTCCAGATGAATTTCATGATTGCTTTCTCTATTTCTATGAGGAATATCATTGGGATTTTAATTGGAATTGTGTTAAATCTGTATAGTGCCTTTGGAGGTATGGCCATTTCAATAATATTAATTCTGCCTATCCAAGAACACAAAAGATCTTTCCATCTTCTAAGGTCTTCTTCAATTTTATTCTTTAATGATCTTCAGTTTTCATTGTAGAGGTCTTTCACCTCTTTGGTTAGATTGATTCACAGGTATTTTATTTTTTTTTGAGGCTATTGTGAACAGAGGTGTTTTCCTCATTTCTCTTTCAGAAGATTCATCGCTTATGTATAGAAAAGCATTAGATTTATGTGTGTTGATTTTATATCCTGTTATTTTACTGAATTCATTTATTAGGTCTAGAAGTTTTCTGGTGGAGTTCTTTGGACCCTCTAACTACAGAATCATATCATCGGCAAATAGTGACAGCTTGAGTTCTTCTTTCCCTATTTGTATCCCTTTGATTTCTTTGGTCTGTCTAATTGCTCTGGCTAGTATTTGAAGCATGATGTTGAATAGAAGTGGTGAAAGAGGGCATTCCTGTCTTGTTCCAGTTTTTAAAGGGAATGCTTTCAGTTTTTCTCCATTAAGAATGATGTTGGATCAAAATGCAGTCTATTAAAAATTTAAAAAATAAATAAATAAATTTTAAAAAGATATATAAATTAAATGTAAAATATACTTTTAAGAGTCATAGCTAAATTGCTTAACTAACATTTCATAGTTCATATCTCCTTAAAACAACCAAAGTGACAGAAAATTGCAACTGGCAAAAAAATAACATGGTTGGTATTTTTTCCAGCTGAGTTATAACCTGCATAAAATGTTTTGGTGATTTCATTCACCTTCCCTCATTTTCTTCTCCTAAAGGGAAACCGGGTCGTCCCTTGGACTCTCCTTTTTTCAAGACTCCAATGCAAGCTGTAAATGCTTCCATGCCCCACATACCAAAGGACAGTTCCAATTTTTTGTTACAAAGAATGTTCTTAAGGTCAGTAGGGTGCTATAATCACTCATTTGTTTATCTGACATTTTAAACAGAATATTCAGAGGATAACAATTCTACTGCAATTATTCATGTGATTAATAAAAAGTATCCCCCCTGCAAAAAAGAATAATGTTGGCCATGGACTTAGCATAAATAGCCTTTACAATGTTGAGCTATGTACCTATTATCCCCATTTTTTCTAGTGTTTTGAGCATGAAGGGGTGCTGTATTTTATCAAATGCTTTCTCAGCATCAATTGAAATAATCATATGATTCTTAACTTTAAGTCTATTGATGTGGTGAATTACATTTATTGATTTCTGGATGTTGAACCAACCTTGCATCCCTGGGATTAACCCCTCTTGATCATGGTGTGCTATCTTCTTAATATGTTTTTGTATGCAATTTGCCAGAATTTTGTTAAGAATTTTTGCATCTATATTCATCAGAGATATTGGTCTAAAGTTTTCTTTCCTTGATGTGTCTTTGTCTGGTTTTGGTATCAGAATGATACTAGTTTTGTAGAATTAATTTGGAAGGGTTCCCTCCTTTTCTATTTCATGAAATACTTTGAGGAGTATTGGAACAAGTTCTTCTTTGAAGGTCTTGCAGAACTCAGCTGAGAATCCATCTGGTCCCAGGCTTTTCTTGGTTGGTAGACTTTTGATGGCTTCTTCTATTTCATCGCTTGAAATTGATATGTTCAAATTGTGTATGTCCTCCTGGTTCAGTTTGGGAGGCTCATATGTCTCTAGAAATTTGTCAATGTCTTGAGATTTTCTATTTTGTTGGAGTACAAATTTTCAAAGTAGCTTCTATTTATATATTTCAGTGTTGTGATATTTCCTTTTTCATCATGAATTTTAGTAATTTGAGTTTTCTCTCTCCTTCTCTTTGTTAGTGTGGGTAAGGGTTTATCTATTTTGTTTACTTCTTCAAAGAACCAACTTTTTGTTTTGTCAATTTTTTGAATTCTTTCTTTTGCTTCAATTTCATTGATTTCAACTCTGACTTTTAATTATTTCCTGTCTTCTACTACTTTTTGGTGTTGTTCTGTTCTTCTTTTTCTAGGGCTTTGAGATGTAATGTTAGGTCATTTAGTTGTTGACTTTTTATTCTTTTCTGGAATGTGCTCCATGCAATGAATTTTCCTCTTAGTACTGCTTTCACAGTGTCCCAGAGATTTTGATATGTGGTATCATCATTCTCATTTAACTCTGAGAATTTTTTTATCTCCTCCCTGATGTTTTCTGTTATCCATGCTTCATTCAATAGCATATTATTCAGTCTCCAGGTGTTGGAGTAGTTTCTGTTTCTGATTTTGTCATTGATTTCTAATTTCATTCCATTATGATCTGATAGAATACAAGGTAGCATCTCTATTTTTTCTTTCATTTACTAAGGGTTGCTTTGTGGCATAACATACAGTTTATTTTAGAGAAGGATCCGTGTGCTGCTGAGAAGAAAGTGTATTCACTCGTTGATGGATGGAATATTCTATATATGTCTGTTAGGTCTAAGTTATTGACTGTGTTATTGAGTTCTATGGTTTCTTTGTTTAGTTTTTGTTTGGAAAATCTATCCAGTAGTGACAGCAGTGTGTTAAAGTCATCCAGAATTATTGTGTTGTGGTCTATGTGATTCCTGGAATTGAGAAGGATTTGTTTGATGTACATGGATGCTCTGTTCTTTGGGACATAAATATTTATGATCATTATGTCTTCCTGATTTATAGTTCCCTTAAGCAGTATGAAATGACCTTCTTTATCCCTTCTGACTAACTTTGGTTTGAAGTCCACTTTATCTGATATAAGGATGGAAAACCCCCCTTTTTTACTGAGTCTGTGTGCGTGGTAGGTTTTTTCCCATCCTTTCACCTTTAATCTGTGAATGAATGTCCTTTTCTATGAGATGAGTCTCTTGAAGGTAGCATATTGTTGGGTCTTTCTTTTTAATTCAATCTTCCAGTCTCTGTCTTTTGGTTGATGAGTTTAAGCCATCAACATTCAGGGTTATTACTGAGATATGATTTGTATTCCCTGTCATTTGGGCTTATTTTTGGTTTTTAACTTGACTTGGTTTCTCCTTTGATTGGTTTTTCCTTTAAGGTAGTTCCTCCCTTTGCTGACCTACATTGTTGTTTTTCATTTCCTCCTCATGGAATATTTTGCTGAGAATATTCCGTAGCATAGACTTTCTACGTGTAAATTCTTTTAACTTTTGTTTCTCATGGAAGGATTTTATTTCATCTTCAAATCTGAAGGTTACTTTTGCTGGGTATAGGATTCTTGGTTGACAACCACCTTCTTTCAGAACTTGAAATATGTTGTTCCAGGCTCTTCTAGCTTTTAGGGTCTGGACTGAGAAATCTGCTGATATCCGTATTGGTTTCCCCCTATATGTAATCTGATGCTTTTCTCTCACAGCCTTCAAAATCCTATCTTTATTTTGTATGTTAGGCATTTTCATTATAATGTGCCTTGGTGTGGATCTGTTGTGATTTTGTGCATTTGGTGTCCTGTAAGCCTCTTGTAGTTGATTTTTCAGTTCATTCTTCAGGTTTGGGAAATTGTCTGATATTATTTAATTGAATAGTTTGTTCTTTCCTTTGTTTTGTATCTATGTGCCCTTCTCAATCCTGATAATTCTTAAATTTGGTCTTTTCATGATATCCCATAGTTCTTGGAGTTTCCATTCATGATTTCTTCCCATCTTCTCTGTTTGGTCAACTTTATTTTCAAGATTAACTATTTTGTCTTCATTGTCTGAGGTTCTGTCTTCCAAGAGATCTAAGTCTGTTGGTGATACTTTCTATTGAGTTTTTTATTTGGTTTATTGTTTCCTTTATTTCAAGGAATTCTCTTCGTTTTTTTTTTTGTTTTGTTTTGTTTTCTTTTGTTTCAGAATCTCTATCTCTTTGTTGAAATGATCCTTTGCTTCCTGCAGTTTCTCTTTCAACTACTTTTTGGAGTGTTCATTCAGTACCTGCATTTGCTCTCTTGTCTATCCTTTGCTTCACGAATCATTTTAATTGTGTATTTTCTAAACTCCTTTTCTGACATTTCTTCTACCATACTTTCATTGGATTCTATTAATATAGCATCTAGGTTTGTTTGGAACCCTTTCTTCCCTTGTTTTTTCATGTTGTTCACATATCTTCCCCTCTAGCAGTGCAGATCTGGTGTATTGCAGTTTTCCCCCTATAGGCTCATAGTGACCCTGCAGGTTTCCAAAACCTCTTCTTTAAGGGGGAGATCAATATTAGCAGCACCCAGTACAGATGATATGCAGCCCTAAACCAAATAGCCCCTATGAAGACATTAACAATATTGTCATAATAAACAGAGAATATGAGTTCGACTATTATCTATAGTAAAACAAATAGATTTGCAATGAGGTCTGCAGTTTCTAATGGAGGACAAAGAAGATGGGGAGGGGTGTAGTATGTAACTGTTAATGGGATAAGAAAAGAGCATATAGAAGTACTAGGTCATAGAAAGAGTGAAAGTGTAATCAAAAGAAGTTGGTTATTAGCATGAGAAAAGGGAGAAAGAATCTCTGAGGAAAAAAGTAAATAAAAGGAAAATAGCAAGAAAAATAAAGAAATAAATACTTTAAAATGTTCAAGAAGGAGAAAAAAAACTACACTATAACAGTCATACAGTATTCAAACCTCCCAGTGTTCAGTAACCTGGATGCATGAGAGGTACCTGACAATGAGCTTCCAGTCTCTAGCAGGCATCTCAGGATGGGATTGGCACCACCTAGAGATGGCAGCTTCCGCTTCCAGGATAATCCAAGATGGCTGCATTGGCTTCCAAACATGTTGGCAAATGGGGAGCTGCGGCTTGGGGCATGGGTTCAGAAAAGAAATTCCTTCAGCTAAACTGCCCCAGATGTCTTCAGTAAGAATAGATGCTTTTGCATGGGCCATGGGCAGAACCTGAGATTGTAATTTTAACACATCTAAAGAGTCATTATGGAAAGGATCAAGTTCCTGATCAATATGTACTCGAGTTTGTCAAGTCTCAGTAAAATTTTTGAAATTGTTGAAAGAAATGAGTTGCTGGTGCCTTCTGGTGCCTTGCCACCACTGCAGTAGATGCAGAGATGATTTTCCCAGCCAAGATAACAATGTCAGCTGTGAGCCCTCAGATAAAATGTTTAGCACTTTTACAGGGAGCCAAGTGGCTACTGGCCTTTTGGGAAACATAGCAATTTGTCCTGAACTCTATCGTATAGTCTGATTGGCACATTCTTGTAACCCTGCTGATCCTGATTAATCCTGGTGGATGTTTTTAGCCCTATGAGTAAGGGAATAACTTGTGTGTGTGGCAGGGGTGGGGGGAGCCCCTACATCTGGTGTGTGCTGTTATTGGAATGGGTAGGCTTTGATTGTGGGGTAAAGTGTCATTTTGAGGAGTAATTTAGGTAGGCAGGGATAAATATGAGTCTCCCAAAGGAAAAAAGTCTCAGAATTTGGGGGTATCAGGGCTGTGGAACTGACACAAGTGTAGGTCTTAAGGACCAATAAAGGAACAGTTGTCTTTCTTTTTAAACCCAGTTATGAATGTATTTTGGTTATAACTGTTTTTGCTAAGTGTTCAAGACCAAGCTGGTTAAATTGTCCTTGTTCCTATCCTGTTTAGAGCCAGCTGAGTTCCACAGGGGTCACTCTTGGGGAACTTAAGAGCAGCTCCTTAGCTCTTTTAGTGCCATCTGCTAGGTAAGGTCTCCTTGATGAAGTGGCTTCCCTTGGAAGCATCAGGGATGTCTCCCTTTTCCAACGACCCTCCTCTTGTCAGCAGGTGCACTGATTGGCTTTCTGTTCTCCAGTGTTTTCATTAATCTCTCTGATTGGGAGGTCATGTGGCCCACAGTTGAGAAGTTCTCCTGTTCCCTGGGTTCAGGTTGACTCAGACAGCAAAAGCCAAATACTGTTTTTCTTGGGCCTTTTGTGTTAATATCAAACTTGATCTTAAACATCTAGTAAGGCAGTCTTACCAGTCTTAATGTAAGAGTACTGGGCTTTAACTCCAATGTCTATAATCTTATAGTCATTTGCCATTTTATTTAACCCAGGTCTGTACATTAGTACTGGAAGTTACCATTATATACTATCTGTCCTGCAGGTGATGGCTTCTTGTCTCAAGTTAACCTAGGTTGTGTGTTCTTGAAGCAGTACCTCTGGCAAAACATTAACAGGTAACACTTTTACAGATTGAAATTAGCAAGATTAAAAATATATTCAGTTTGCACAATAGCTACCTTGAATTCTGAGTTATACATTTGAGATTTGAGATTACAACAAAAATTAACCTTTTGAATTAAACTTTAAATGAGCTGGACTCTGGCTTACTTTGGAGTCATTCTAACATAGAGTGAGCTGGGAGGCAGAGCCTTATCTCAGGTAAGGAGGACTTTTCACAAATCTTAGGTAAAGTGTTCTAATTCTGAAGCTGATCTTTGCCTCTTTCTTAAATATCATTTTACAAAGTTTACATATATTGTTTCCTGAGTCTATTATGAATATTAGTTAACACAATACAATATTATATCTAAAACATGCATCAGAGAAAGGCTGAGAGAGCTTTTAACTTTCCTTTTGTGTGGAAAAGTGGCAAAATGCTTTCATGTTTCATACTATTAACCTTTAAAGAGGTCAGTCTCTCATTATCTTTTGGAAATACATTTACATTTTTATCCCAGCATAGAAGGTAACATAAGGCTCAGGTGCAGTTACAGAACATCAAATGATCTAAATACATCCCCAATAAAATTCAATATTCTTAAAAGTTTAAAATTATCATTACAGACAAGTTTAGTTTGGAGAACAACAGCTTGATAAAAATGTTTTAAATTTTCTGCTTTAAAGACTCATATACTGGGCTGGGGAGATAGCTCAGTTGGTAGAGTGCTTGCCTCACAAGCACAAGGCCCTGGGTTCAATCCCCAGCACTGCAAAAAAAAAAAAAAAAAAAAAAAAAAGACTCATATACCTGGAAGATACAAACACATTTAGTATGCCATAGTGATGTTTTCATATTAACCACGTTTAGCTTTTAAAGGAAAAATTCAGACTCTGTAATAAAATGTAAAGGAGTATGACAGAGAGAAAGGGGATGGGGAGAAAGTCTTAAAATCATTTTTCTGTGTTGCAGCCCAGGAAAAGGGACCCCTCAGGTTGGTCCCTCACTGAGCCTGCTGGCTTCAGCAAGGCCAGGCAAGGGAAATTGCTTGGGCTTTTTAACCCTTTTTTCTTCCTGGTTGGTAATCAGGTCAGGTTTGGATGAAGAAAATTAGGAAACATTATCTCCCACTACTTTTGAGGAATGGGGTTGCTATATTATACTCCTTACTGAGACATGCCACTGGCTGTTGGGCTGGTTGGGGTTATTTTTTTCTCTCTCAATGACAAGCAGTTTAAATTTTTGCTCCATGAGTAAGTTGAGGGTAGGGGCTGTAAATGAGGAAGAGAGTTTTGAGTCTGTAAAAATTAACTGCAAAGTGGGACAAAGTTTGCCTAATGGCGGGGGTTTGAGTGAAGGACAAAAAGGTTTTGAGGTAAGGGGATCTCACTCCATTTGCCATTTTGTAGTAAATGATATTTTAATTTTTGGAGAATTTCTTGGTTGAAGGTTCCATGTTTGGGCCATTGGTGCAGATTATCTAAACTGTATTGTGACCAAATTTGAGTGCTGAGTTTAATGAGATGTCTGATTTTGAGGTAAGTTTGGGGGTAAGAGTCTTAAAATTAAAGACCAGACAGACAAGTGGACAGGTGAACACAGATGGATGGAAAGGTGGAGGGACCTCTGGGGTCCTGTGGGCCAAAGGCGTGGGTTGTAGGGCAGGACACCTGTCTGCTAGAGACTGCATGGGCAACTGAACAGATGGACACAGACAGACAAACCAGATTTACCTCTCTGGAGAATTTAAAGGCTGGTGTTGGAAGCAGGAGCAAAATGGTTAAAAAGGATTTCTGATCCAGAGGTCTGCAGGGTTTTGGGAAGGGAGGGCTCAGGGAGAGGATGCCAAGTGTGGGAATGGTGTCAGAAAGAGGATGCCCCCAGCACCAATAAAGGCCTCAACACAAGTCCTTGCACCGTCCATGTAGCACAGGCTGCAAACACCTAACCTAGGGTTGGGGCTGGTTAGGGGTGGAGTACAGGCAGCCATTCAGCCAAAGTGAGCTCGGAGGGTATGGAGGGTCTCTTTCTGCAGAGTCGGGTGTGCACAGTCAGTTTGGGGGTTCAGCCATAGCGTAAACAGTGGCTGGGGGGACCCATGACTTCAGAGGACCATAGGGGTGCCGCATTCTCAAGGGTCAGTCCCACGTCTCATCAGCCATTTAACTTAACTGTGGGGAGAGGGGAAGGGGAAGTGGGAAGGGTCAGTTTTACCTTACACCCATTTCCCAGTCAGGGAACAAAAATGTAAGCACAAAATGTCAGGAAGCAGACCTCCACGGATTCAGAGAAGCCTTTCTTCCTTCACGGACTCCAGCATTATTGGGTCCCATTTTCCAGATGGGAAAATTGGCCCTCAGTTAGAGCGGGGACTTTCCTTTAATAGGTACAATGATGTAATCACTGGAAGCCATGTACGTGCAGTTTTGACCATCAGGGGCTAGTTGCACAGGTTAAAAATTTAATGTAGGAGGTGTAATGTACAAAGCTGCTCCCCCGCCCATCAGGTGCAGCCGTTTTCCCCACCTCCCAACCACTTGTCAATCTGTGAACTTCCTAGCTAGCTATTGGTTCATCAGTCAGCTTGCAAGTATCCTTCTCCGATATTGGTCCCCTGTTAGCCCAGCGGAATTCAACTGTTTACTATAGCTTCCCCGCCATCTTTTCCCTTCCTTCTGTCTGTCCTCCTCACTTTCTCTATCCTCCTGGCTTTCCACTCTCTCTAGTGCGCCCCCTTTCCCTTTCCTTTCTCTTTTCCTCTCATTTTCTCTCTTACCCTGCAGGGAGACACTGTTTGCTTAATAAACTCCCTTATGTGATTTCCCATGTCCGGCGTGGTTCTGTGGGATTTCCCTTACATTGGTGCCGTGACTTGGGATGGTATCTTCCACTGTCGTGAGTGGAACCCCATCTAAGCCCCAGTGTCCCCCGGCCACAGCCCCACCTTCCATTCTGCCCAGACACTCTAATCTGCATCCATCCCTGGACTTCAGGTTGGTGAGTCCTCTAGGCCGGTTCCCCTAGGCTGATTTATCTGGGACCCTTGAGGCGGCTGAGGGGTGGGGTTCCCCCAGCCACAACTTTTATCGTTACAGCTGGCCCCTATAGTCGGTCTTATCTGCCGGGTGGATTCCTGATTTTATGGTGGAGATTTTCTCAGGGTTGAGGCTCATCTTGCACTTGCATTTGCACTCGAAAACCCTGATATCAGGTCCTCAAACCCTTCTCGGCTTTTGCCTGGCACACATATTTGTGCTTGTGTGATGACACAATCAATGTGCTGCCCCTTATCTCCAGCCCAGTACTCTGGCCTCGGGATGCCCTGGCCACAGACTCAGCTGTATCAGTCCCCACCATGGAATCTGGGTCCTCCAATATGGCAGATTCCACCCTGGGAACCCTTTGCCCGACCCCCGACTTAAAGCCATCAAAATCCGTTTGTGTAATGGCACACAGCTTCCGTGAGCGAGCGGGCAGATGGAAAGGGATTCCTTATCTTCAAGTCTCTTCTTTCTTGCTTCTTAGCTCTTCCTGAAGGCTCAAGCGCCTCCAGACTCTGCTTCTCCGTCTTCCCCTGCTTCCCCATGTAATATAAGCAGCCCCATTCCCCACAAGTAGTGGGAGATAATTGTTTGACAATTTTCTGCGTCCAAACCTAAATTAATTACTAACCAGGAAAAAGGGTTAAAAGGACCTAAGCATCAAGTTTCTGCTAGAACATTTTAACCCCTTTCAGGTTCAGATCTCAGTCAAGGCTTACATTGAAATCTAAACGGAGGAAGGTGCAGTGGGATACCAGTCTCAAACCCAAAGAAAAAAAAAGTGTCCATTTTAAATTCCTCCTGGGCTACAACTCAAAATACTTTTCTCCCTTTCACCTTTTCTCTCCTTCTCATTTTCTCATGCTATAATTAATGACCATTATCATTTTTCTTCTAGGACTTTTGTTTTTCTTAAATGCTATATTTTTGAGCTCACAATTTTGATCCTACATACCTAGGTTAATGATTTTTGATCAGTTCTTTTTATCCAACTCTAGAGTTATTTTTGAACATCCGTTACATTGCAATGGAGATAAGCATTACAAGGCCTTTGCTTTTGTGTTAAGTATAAGCGTGCATAAAAATTAAAAATTTTTAAATGGATTCAAATATTTTTAATTCACGTTATTTAAAAAGGTTCAATTTAACTTGGGTAAACTAATAGAAGTAAAATGTCTTTAAAATTAACTCACAAGTCTCTAGGTGGTCAAACTAATAAAATGTTGATGTTTATAAAATGTCTAACATCAATTTTTCTAGAACTTTTCTTCTACAGGAAAGAGACAGCAAATACTGTTGGTACACTTGTCTGATATCTTGGTTTTTCTACAATAAGATGAGTGATAGAGTTGACATGTATGGGATTACTCAAATGTGTTTGTTAGAGACATCTAATTAATTTACAAAGTTATTCCATGGAGTAACATACTTAAAAACATTATTCTTTGTATATCAGATGTGTTCATATTTTCCAGGTATACAAGCCTTTAAAGCAGAAAATTTATCAAGCTGCTATTCTCCAAATTAAACTTGTCTGTAATGGTAAACCTATGATTTAATGTTCTATTATAGGACCTGTCATCAATAGGGTATATGTAAAATTTGTTAAATGTATTTCTAAAGGTTATTGAGAGCCTGATTTGTTTAAAGTTTAAGCATGAAAGCCTTTTACCACTTTGCCACACAAAAGGAAACTTAAAAGCTCTCTCAGCCTTTCTTTAATTCCTGTTTTAGATATAATGTTAAATTGTGTTAACTAATGTTCATATAGACTAAGGAGTCAATGTATGTAAACTTCTTAAAGATTGCTGACATAACTCTTTAGATCTGCATTTCCATCAGAGAATAGAGCTAAAAGCCCCGCCTTACCTGAGATAAGGCTCTGCCTCACAACCCTGCTGCACGTCAGAATGGCTCCAAAGTAAGCCAGACTTTAACTCATTTAAAGTTGTGTTCAAAAATCTGATGTATGTTGTAAAGATTACTGTGATCTCAAACGGGAACTCAGCCAAAATTCAAGATAGCTATTGCACAAACTGAATGTTTTACTGTTGGTGATTCCATTTTGTATTTTCCTTGTAAACTCTAATTGTTGCCTGATCGATATTTTGCAAAAGTACTGCTTCAAGAGTGAACACCGTATAATGTAAACCCCAATTAGATAAAAGGGGGTAAATAACTGTAAAGTTATAGACATTGAAGCTAAAGCCCAGTACTCTTACTTTATGACTGGTGAGACTGACTTGCTTGATGGTTAAGATTGAGATTAAATACAGAGGTCAAGAAAAGTCCATATTTGGGTCTTGCCCTCAAAGTCAGCCTGAACCCAGGGAACAAGAGGACTTCTCCAAGGAGCTTTGCAACTCTGGGTCACACAATCTCCTGTCCAAGGAGATTGATGAGGCCACTAGAGGGAAAGCCACTCAGTGCACCTGCTGCAGAGGAGGGTCAAGGAAAGAGGGAGACATCCCTGGTGCTTTCAAGGGAAGCCACCTCATCGAGAAGACCCTGCCTAACCAATGGCACTAATGGAGCTAAGAAGCTGCTCTTAAGTTCTCTATGAGTGACCCCTGTGGGAACTCAGCTGACTCTTTAACAGACAGGAACAGGTCACTTTGACCAACTTGATCTTAAACACCTAGCAAAACAGTTAAAAACAAAATATAGCCATTCTTGGGCATTTAAAAGAAATAATACTTAAATGTAACTTAAAATGTACACTTGTGTTAGCCCACTAGAATAAAGACTAAAAGCTACAAAAGAGATTCTTAGGCAAATGTGCCTGATAACTATCAAGAGAAACTGCCAGAGTCAGAAGTTTTAGTTAGTTTAAGGCCTACAGACACAGATAGGCTTAATCTATGTTTGTTAGTAACAGAAGTATAGAGATCTCTACTAAATGTTGTGTTTACATTCCTGATAACCTGGACAATGTTAAAGTTCCCAAATAAAGGCCTTGTCCTCTCCAGCCTTTGCTAGGCCTTGTTATGGGAACAACTTCTTAGTTCTTCCACCCCCTGGTGAGGAATTATTGACTTCTGTCATCTTTATGGTATGCATTGGCATGTTCCAGATTCTGCAACATTTATATTTTATCAATCTCATTTCAGTACTCATGTCTTTTTGTTCTTCTCTCATAGAAGCACCCATCCCCAGATGCCTTTACAACCTGCTGTTCCCCAACCGGACTTCTACCTTGGACCACTCAATTGACCCGATTTCTAAAAAGGGAACTCCAAACTGCTTGCCCCACGCTGCCCCTTTCCAGTTTGAAGAAGCCAGATTGGTTATCGATCCCCTTTCCCTACAGCAAAGGAGTTCCTAGAATTAGAGGGGTGAATGAAGCCAGAATTGGGGACAGGCAGTTAGTGTACAGATGGGGGATCAGTCAAATCGAGGAAATGAAGTCCATGAAAACCATCTGCCTTTGGGAGTCTGGAAGGAGAATGGACTTTTTACATCTCACCTGCAAAACCAGCCCCAGTCACTTAGGCAGGAAGGAGAGAGAAGGCTTTGGAAAGAACTAGAGAGCAAAAGATTTTCTTATAAAAACAGAAACGGGGGAATGTAATGTACAAAGCTGCTCCCCCTGACCTTTCCAGTGCAGCCATTTTCCCCGCCTCCCAACCACTTGTCAATCTGTGAACATCCTAGCTAGCTATTGGTTCATCAGTCAGCTTGCAAGTATCCTTCTCCAATATTGGTCCCCTGTTAGCCCCAAGGAATTCAACTGTTTACCATAGCTTCCCGCCATCTTTTCCCATTCTTCTGTCTGTCCTACTCACTTTTTTCTCTATCCTCCTGGCTTTCCACTCTCTGTAGCACACACCCTTTCTCTTTCCTTTCTCTTTTCCTCTCATTTTCTCTCTTACCCTGCAGGGAGACACTCTGTTTGCTTAATAAACTTCCTTATGTGATTTCCCATGTCCGGCGTGGTTCCGTGGGATTTCCCTTACAGGAGGGTGGTTGTAAAAAGGTTGAAACTCATCATTCTTATTCTGGGATCCATTGTTTCCCAGAGTTTCAAACTTTGCTGTGCCTCCATTTAGGGCTAATTTGCGATGGGGGAAGGTCCAAGTTTAGGGCCCATCGTTATTGGGAAAGGGTGCGCTGGGAGAGGCTTAATGTTTGGCCAATTTCCCCTCCCTCCTCCCAAGCCACACTGTCTCTCCATTTTCCTTGGGGAGCTATCTTTCAGGAATATGATTTTCCATAACCCTTCTGACCTACTTAGGGGCACAAGCACAGAAGTGTGTTTCTGATGGGGTCCCCTACTTGTGTCCACGAGCATTTTCATTAACCAGGAAGCTGACCTCAGTAGAAGTCCCTCTCCTTTGCTCCTGGCCCTGACCCTGACCGCCTTTTTTTTTTTTTTTTTTTTTTTGCACTGCTGGGGGTTGAACCCAGGGCCTTGTGCTTGCGAGGCAAGCACTCTACCAACTGAGCTCTCTCCCCAGCCCCCCGACCTCCTTATGTAACCAAAAGTTTGGTTCTTGTCCCCTATGCCAATTCAATAACAAGGACAGGGTATTGAGAAAATGGAAAAAGAAGTTTTATTGGTTTGCTAGCAAAGGAGAAGCACAGGGGACTCCTGTCCCAGAGACTGTGATTCTACCCATCAGGAGGGACAGGGAGGTTTTAAAGGAGCTCTTCAAAGGCCATGTTCCAGGTGTGTCCTGACAGGGAGTCCCAGGGCCCCTGCCGGTGTGCTAACATTCACTTGTTAATTTGGGAGATATTCACCTCCTAGATCCTCTGGCAGATATCTTCTTCCTGTGGAGCACAGGTAGCACAGGGTAATCTTGTTCCCCAGGTTAGGGAAGGGAGAGGGAGAAGAAGAAAAAGAAAACTTGTCCCTTTTAGAAATAAGCCTTAGAGCTATATTCAAAAGGCGAAGTAGAACAACAGGACATTTCCCCACTGTAATTTCTACATTCCATTTCTATGAAAAAATGGGCAATGACATCTCCAAGCTGCTTCCTGTTAAGAGAGGATGAAGTTGAGAGGAAGTGACACAAAGTCCTTGTTTTCTGCCAGGTGGGGTGTGGACAGTTAAGGGTTGTTACATCACAGCAGTCCAGAAGTTCATGGTGGCAGTTGGCAGGTGACCCAACAAGGTATACATAGGGCAATGTTCACACTAGGAGAACAATAAACAAGACAGCTTTTGTGAACAATTAATACAAGAGCAATTAGTTTTTCAGCCAGTTTCTGAAACAGGACAAATTTGTGTCTCTACAGTCCTTTGTGATAGTTAAATATTAGGCACTCCCACAAGAACCCTTCCTCTACAGCCTCTAGCTTTACTTACTTTTGGTAAGGCTGACACAAGTGTGAATCTTCAGTTATATATTTTTAAAACCCCATGTAGGACCATGCTCAAGCTATATTCTCCTGCCAGGTGTTTAAGACCAAGCAGGTCAAAACTGACCTTGTTCCTATCTATTCTTAAGAGTCAACAGAGATTCCTCAGATATCACACTTGGGGCTGTTTGCAAGGCCTCCTAGCTTCTTTACCTTTCCTCTAGCAGGATGGATCAGGTTAGGGTCTTGTTGACCATATGTGGTTTTTCTTGGAAGCATCAGGGACATTTATGTCTCCAATGATCCTCCTCTTTGCAGAATGTGCACAACCAGTTAGCTTTCTATTCTCTAGGGTCCTCTCCATCTTCCTGATTGGCAGATCAGGTGACTCACCAGAGTTTCAAAGCCCTTAGAGGGGTCCCTCTTGTCCTTCTCTGGGTGCTGGCTGAACTTACAGGGCAAGGACCAACTATTGGCTGCTTTTTCCTTGACCCTTTTACTTCCCTGACTTTGGTTTCCAAGTTTTGGGTTTTAAACAGTCAGCAAGCCAGTTTTACCAGTCTTAAAGAGGGAGAAACAGGTTATAACTTCAATATCTATAATTCTACAGTCATTTACCCCTTCTATTTAATTGGTGTCTGTATTAGTACTGGAAGTTAACCTTCCATCCTGTCTTCTGTTGATGATGGCGTATTATCTCAAACTCAGGTTATTATATTAGAAGTTACACTTCTGTAAGGCACTAACAGATAACAGTTAAAGTTTACAAGGAAAATACAAAATGAAATTAACAACAGCAAGAACATATTGAGTTTGTATAATAGCTATAGTCCAAGAAACATTTTTTTTTATAATCCCAAACCTTACTTAGTTATATTATACCTCATGTTTATTTTGAGATCACAGTAATCTTTACAGCAAAAAATCAATCTTTTGAACACAACTTTAAATGAACTGAAGTCTTGCCTATTTTGGAGCCATTCTAACATGGAGTAAGGCGGGAGGCAGAGCCTTAATCTCAGGTAAGGCACTTCACAAACAACAACACAACATCACTTCTGAAACAGAAATCAAAGAAAAGCTAAGAGAGCTTTTAACCCTTTTTTGTGAAAAAGTGGCAAAATGTTTTCATGTTTTACAATATCCACCTTTAAACAGATCGGGCTCTCATTATTTTTTAAAAATACATTTTAATTTTTACCCCAGTGTAAGAAGTAACCTAAAATTTTGCATACATCATATTGATAACAGGTCCACTTACAGAACATTAAATAATATAAATTTCCAATTAAATTTATTATTTCTAAATTACCATTTTAGACAATCTTAATCCGGGAACAGAGTTTGGTAAAGTGCTCTTCCAAGCTTTATATTTTAAAATTTGTATACTAGAACACGAGTATACTTAATATTACAAAAAACTAATAGTGTTACTATTACATAGATGTCCTTATATTAACTAGGTTCAATTTTTAACAGTAAAATTCAGATATTTACAGGTTTGCAGAGTTTAGCAGTACTAGGAAAAAATCAAGGATATCCTTAAATCTCTTATACATTTAGGGAACAGTTTTATTTAATTTTTTTTAGTTGTAGATAGACACAATACCTTTATTTTATTCATTTATCTTCATGTGATGCTGAGGGTCGAACCCAGGGCCCCACACGTGCTAGGCAAGCACTCTACCACTGAGCCACAACCCCAGCCCTGGGGGGAACAGTGTTAATAATCAGAATTACACTTAGTCAAAGCAGACAGATATGCCAGTTTTTTAAATGGCAGTGTTGCCCTTTTATACCAGAGGCAATGTATATAGATAGGATAGCACTTATTGGTTCAACCTATATGAACTTTCATTTTATAAACTTTTTTTTTATTGTAAACAAATGGGATACATGTTGTTTCTCTGTTTGTACATGGCGTAAAGGCATACCATTTGTGTAATCATAAATTTACATAGGGTAATGTTGTTTGATTCATTTTATAAACTTTTATAGAACATTTAGATAAAGCTCAGGCAAACATATTTAGTTTCAGATGTATACGTATCTTGTTGGGGTTCAGTATCGACCAATCCCCAGAGAGTCAAAGTGCAGACACGATAACGCAAGACACACAAGAGGTTCTATTGCAAGCTCAAGCTTGGACCGCAACCAGCCTCTCAGACCACTACAATGGCTGAGTGGGAAGCAGCCCTGAGGGGTGAGAAAGCACTCTATTTAAGAGGTTTTCAAGCATTCACACACAAAGACCTGCACATTATTGGTTAACATTTGAACAGCTAAACATTTGTCTTCTTTTGGTTGGGTCCCGCCAATCTATTTGCTTCTCATTGGGTCCTGCCAGAACTGAATGGTCCTGGAGGAAGAATGGAAGAGGGAAGGGGTGAACTGTGCAGGAGATGAGTCGGGGCTAGGCCCCCCGTCCTTGATAGATAAGGTTCCCAGCAGCTGCACATTTCTCGGACAGGTATCTCTTAACAGCCTTGATAAGCCCGGGGCCCAGCACGTCCTATTTGTCCTGTATTGGCTCTTGAGGATGCTGTCGCAACCACCTGCATCCTGGTGATCAAGATAGTTTCTCATTCCTTAGTGTTTGCGTGCCCTTTCCTGTGGGGGGTTTTACAGATGTCACCCTGTTCTCAACAATCTCTAGTCATGTATACTTAGGTCATTCATGAAAATCAAGGCTGGTCAAGGTTTTAAGTCATCTGTTTCTCTGTCAAAGAAAAATCCTAAAATCAATGGACAGCACACTCTAATATTTTATAGCTCTCAAGTCTTGCACAAATTGGCACTCCTCAGTGTGAGGTTTTTGACAGGCAGAAGAGGCAGAGTGGGACATCTGGCAAAAGTGACTCATTGTACAATTTATAAACAACTGTCCAGAAGAGAATGAACGTCTTCTTCTTAAGGATTGCTATTATTCCCCTACCCCCAGGGCAAGTTATTTCTTCCCAAAACAGATCTTGGTTAAGGTAACACTGATCACCTTTCTCAGGGTCCCTGTGGTGTAAAAGTCCTTCCTCACTTCTAGCAGACCTCCAGCAGCAGGCTCTGTTGCTTTTCCTGGGAAGCACTTGCAAAGGAAGTGGTGGCTTTTGGGGTGAGAATGTTATCTGTACATTTAATTGACCCAACCAATCTTATTCCAGGAGAGGGATCAGACAGTCAGGCACATTTTTAAAAGTTGTGCCTTAAATCTTTTCTCCTTCCAGTCTGCACTCAAGGGTCTGGAGCACAGGGCATTGTTGGGTGATCAGTCTCCCTTATCATCATCATAATGCCATCAACTTTAAGTGAGTTCCCCACTGTCAGTTGTACGCAGAGACTCTGTCCTTATATACCTACGTATCTAGGTCATTCTGCCTAATGGAGGTCACACTGACCATTCAGAGAATGTTAGGGACCTCTCTCTTCAGAAATCAGCAGGGCCAAGACATAGGCGCTTGAATTCATGGGGACTCAGGGGGGCCTTTTTATTTTAGCTCTGTGGGCAACAGGCAGGGCTGCACCCAAAAGTGTCCTCTGATCAAATAGGGCAGATCTTAAAAAGGAGAGACTATTTTGTCCCCAGATAATAATTTAATAATACTGGAACCCATTGCCCCATTCCTTGTGATTGGCAGCTTTCCTCTTCCATCCCCATTAAGATAGGCTAGCTAATCCTTAGGCAATGAGGGTAAAGGGCCCCAGATAGGTTTTTTTCAAATGTAAAGGCAATCTTGTGAGGTTAAGCATTCCACTCCTCCCTTTACTCACAGGAATAGCTCCTCTGGTTCATTGTCTCCTAACTTTCTAGTAGTCAGTTTTCAAAAAGTTCACTTTACATCCTCAGCATGAAGTGCAGTTGCTGGGAGTGCCTGGCCTGCCCAAGAAAGCCCAAGTAGGGGCTGCTCTCAGGTCCCATCTGGGTTGCCAAATTTGTAACCGAAAGCTCTGTCCTTGTCCCCGAGGCCAATTCAATAATGAGGACATGGTTTTGAGAAAATGGAAAAAGAAGTTTTATTGGTTTGCTAGCAAAGGAGAAGCACAGGGGACTCCTGTCCCAGAGACTGTGATTCTACCCATCAGGAGGGACAGGGAGGTTTTAAAGGAGCTCTTCAAAGGCCATGTTCCAGGTGTGTCCTGACAGGGAGTCCCAGGGTCCCCTGCCGGTGTGCTAACATTCACTGGTTAATTTGGGAGATATTCACCTCCTAGATCCTCTGGCAGATATCTCCTTCCTGTGGAGCACAGGTAGCTCAGGGTAATCTTGTTCCCCAGGTTAGGGAAGGAGAGAGGGAGAAGAGCAAAAGGAAGGAAAGCTTATCCCTTTTTTTTTTTTTTTTTTTTTTTTGGTGCTGGGGATTGAACCCAGGGACTTCTGCTTGCGAGGCAAGCACTCTACCAACTGAGCTATGTCCCCAGCCCCAGCTTACCCCTTTTTAAAAATAAGCCTTAGAGCTAGCTTCAAAAGGTGAAGTGGACCACTGTTACACTCACTCTCCATCTTGCCCTGGCTGCCTCTGCCCTTCCCCGTGTGGTGGGCACCAGGGAGGCTGCCACTGAGAAGCCATTACTCTCCATCAGCTCCTGCCGTCTCTGAGATTGAGTGGTCAATAGTGACAAAACTGATTTTTTTTTAAATATTTTCATTAGTTGTTGATGAACCTTTATTTATTTATCTGTATGTGGTGCTAAGAATTGAACCCAGTGCCTCACACATGCAAGGCAAGCGCTCTACCACTGAGCCACAATCCCAGCCCAAAACTGAGCTTTTTTTAATTGCTACAGTTGAAAGTAAATTCTCAGACTTCCTTGGTGACTAATGATATTGAGATATTGTGGCCTTCATGGAAAGGTGGCAGACTGTCAGCTGGAAGCAAGCCAGAGACTCCCACTCAGAAGACCCTACCATAATTAAGCAGAAACCCCCAGTATAATTGCAACATGTAAGTTCTTCTTCAGAAAGCTTTCTATCAGCAAAACTTATGCACAGAGAATATTGTGGTTGGTAGTTTAACCTTTTTGTGACAATGCCAGGTTTGCAGGGAAAAAATTGAAACCTCTGTCTAGAGGATGGAACAAAACGCCCTTGTCCTGTGAACCTCCTAGCCTCCACCCAGTGGGTATGAAGGTCTTCCCTGCAGTCAATAAACCTGCCTCCTGAAAATTCCTCAGGTGTCCAGCCTCTTCTGTCCCACTTCATTTGGTGACCCCGACGGAACAGTGAAGGCAAAGACAGCTTCTCTGCCTCTCTTATCCCCAGGATAACACTTCTTGGTGCAGCACAGGTTACTCTTTGCCCATAGGCGAGGTGACTCACCCAGTACTGTGCCACAGCTTCTGCCCCAGAGCACAATAAAACCCAGAACCCATAAGGAACAGAAACCAGGACTAGATTTAGAGCACCACCTGACTGAACAGGTAGAACCCAGGTCCACTGCTGGTAGCCCAGCTGACTTCCCTATAGAGGCCAAGCAGGTGGAAGAGAGACTTGATCAACCTCTGAGGGTCCTGAGTAACCTCCAAAAGGAGTTGGAGCCGAAAAGGATCCAGGGAGTCACCTGAGTAGTATCTGTTCAGGGTCAGGGAATTTGGGAATTTGTGGAATTTGGGGGCTTTTGGTGGTATAGAAATTTTTCTCTGACTGTATCCGTGTGAAAGTGTATGAATGAGGAGGACAGGGAAGGGTTTCAACCCAAGGGCCGAAGCGAGTGCGGAGTCCCGATCCGCGGTTCTGTGGTACCTCACACAGTCTGTGGTGGATTTCCACAGCCAACATCTAGGTGGAAGCTCCAGGTCAGGGGCTGATACCAACGCATAAGGCTAAGAGGACCCTAGGTCCACACAAGGGGAACGGCCAGAGATGGACCAAGCAAATCTAGTCCTAAGTGTTTGACACTGATGCAGGGTGGAACATGGGAGTCACACAAAGGAAACTGAGTCTTTTGAAATGTATGTTAGAAAACTTTAAGAAAGGTTTTAATGGTACTATGGGGTAAAGTTCCCTCCACAAAGGTTATATACTTTGCAAATTAGAATGGCCAACCTTTGAGGTGGGATGGTCACCAAAAGGATCTTTAGACGAAAGTGCCATTGGTGAGGCCCTTTTAATGGCCGTCAGAACACCTGGACACCCAGATCAATTCCCTTATATGGATTACTGGCAAGAGATAGTACAGAAGCAGCCCCCTTGGTTGAGAACCTGCCTGGAAGGACAATCCAACTGGAGGTTAGCTCGGACTATGATGGCCTCTAAGGCACAACCAAAGGGAACTAAACAGAGAAAACCTAAAAAAAGGAAAGACAGAGAGGAAACCAGTTTTCCCCATGAGCCAGAAGAGAACCCACTACTTTATGTGCCACTCTACCTGACTTTGCCAAGACCACTGAGACAGCAGACTGCCTCTCAGCCCCCTCATGCCCAAAGGCAACAAATGGTGGCCCCTGCAACAATGGCTCCTCCTCCCTCCTCAATGCCCTCAGTGCCAAAGTCTTCCCAGAGCCAAAGACTCCTCCACTCCCCAAGACCAAGATGGGAGACTTGTTCCAAGACCAGAGCCACAACCCAGCAGATGAGAGCTCTCCAGACGCCCCTACAAGAGAATAGATGACCCGCCTATGATGACCAGGAGGGAAACGTCTGAGGAGAACAGCGCAGTTTTGCATGCCAGCCTTTCACCTCCACTGATCTCTTGAGATGGAAGAAGCACACTCCTTTCTACATAGAGAAGCCCTGGGCCATGGTTGATCTGACGCAGTCCATTATCCAGACCCGCCAGCTCACCTGGGTTGACAGAAGAATGCAGACAGATGACCCAAGCAGCTTTAAAGTGGCTAGAGGAACATGCTCAGGACACACAAGGCAACACCCAATCCTTTGCCCACATCCAATGTCCCAACACAGACCCAGGGTGGGACCCCAACAAAGAGGAAGACCGCTAAAGAAAAAGAGCTACCAAGAGGCCCTCGTAGGCAGCCTACATGAAGGGAAAAGGAGAGCCCTAAACATGAAGAAGATATCAGAAGTACTCCAAAGCCTGATGGAAGCCCCAGCCAGTTCTGTGAATGACTGTGGAGACCTTCCAACTTGTCACTCCTTTGATCCTGAGGCACCAGACAACCAGCGGGTGAAACAAGCCCAGAGAGACATTTATCAAAAGCTACAAAAACTAGAGGAGTTGACTGGACTTTGCTAAAAAGAATGCCAGAGAGCTGATTGAAGAGGTCACCCACAATTTTCATCCCCCGAGACCAAGAGGCTCCAGGAGAGGCAGACCAAAAGATAAAGAAGACAATGGGTCTCCTTGCAGCTGCCCTCACTGAAAACCCACAGGTCACCCAAAGGGAAGGTCCCACCAGGACAAGGTCAAAACAAATGTCAAAACCGGGGCCAAATGCAGAACCAAAGGAAGGTCTGAATGGAGGGACCACCTCACCCAGGGACTAGGCTGAGACTAAGCCAAGCTATCTAGAGGGACACTGGAAGAAAGAATGTCTCCAACTAAAGTTCAACTGACCTGGACCGGGCTGCCACAGGGCTTCAAAAACTCATCAACCAGATAAAGAAACTGTGGTATATATTTATACAATGGAATATTACTCAGCCATAAAGAATAATAAAATTATGGCATTTGCAGGCAAATGGATGAAATTGGAGAATATCATGCTAAGTGAGATAAGCCAATATCAAAAAAAACAAAAGACGAATGATCTCATTGATGAGCGGATGATGACACATAATGGGGGTGGGAGGGGGCAAGAATGGAGGCAGGAGGGACTGTATAGAGGGAAAAGAGGGGTGGGGGGTGGGGGGGGAAGGGAAAAATAACAGAATGAATCAAACACCATTACCCTATGTAAATGTATGATTACACAAATGTATGCCTTGACTCCATGTACAAACAGAAACAACATGTATCCCTTTTGTTTACAATAAAAATAAAAATAAAAAAACCTCATCAACCATCTTCCGGACAGCACTGGCCTCTAACTTAAAAGCCTTTCCTGCAAAACAATGCGGGTACACATTGCTCAATATGTGAACCCACATAATGCGGGTGGCCAGAACAACCAGAGAGGACAGCACGAAAGGGACACAGCTGCTTCTCACTCTCCTATGTAAGCCTAGCTTTCAAAGTTTCAAAGAAGAAAGCCCAGATCTGTCTAGAAAAAGTCAAATGCCTTGATTTCTATCTAACTCAGGGACAACAGCTCTGGGCCCCGAAAGGAAACAGGCGATCTGCTCAATTCTGGTCCCTTCAACCCACTGTCAGATTAGAGTTCTAGGGTCTGCTGAATTCTGTCGTATATGGATCCCCAACTTTTCAGTTATGGCAAACCCCCTCTATAAAGCCACAGAGGGCGGGGGAGAATGGGATCCTCTGATGTGGGGGTCAGCATAGCAAAAGACCTTTGAGGACATTAAACAAGCGCTCACCAGTGCCTGGACCAGGACTCCCTGACCTCACAAAGCCTTACCTTCTGGATGTCCACAAGTGGTCTGGAACAGCTGTGAGCCTGACTTAAATGCTAAGGACATGGCACCTTCCAGTGGCCTATCTTTCTAAACAGCTGGACTCTGTAGCCCAAGGCTGGCCACCTTGCTTATGGGCCCTGGCAGCCACGGCCCTTCTGGTGTTGAAAGCTGATAATCTGGCAAAGGGCCAAGAATTGGTTGTCAGAGTTTCTCATTCGATTTTGACATTGTTAGAATACAAAGGACAATATTGGCTGACTAATGAGAGGATGGTCAGATGCCAGGGCATGTTATATGAAAATCCACATGTCCCCGTTAAAGTCATCTGAACTCTAAACCCAGCAACTCCACTGCCCACTGGGACTGGGCAAACTGATCACAACTGCACTGAGGTCAGAGGGTGTTCTCCAGTGAACTGGACCTGACAGGCCAGCCCCCTCAAGGACCCGGATGTGGAGTACTTCACAGATGGAAGCAGTTTCATAAAGGATGGGGTACATCTTACTGAGTAGGCCGTGGTCACTCTGAACTCCCACGCTGAGGCAAAGCCTCTGCCTCAGGGACTTCAGCACAAAAGTCAGAACTTTTTGCTCTCTGAGCACTCCATCCAGTTGGCAGCAGGAATTCGTGTCAATATCTACGCAGACTCAAGTATGCTTTCACCACCCCTCATGTTCACGGGGCCTTATGTCAAGAAAAGGGGATAATTAACTCAGGGGGAAAAGGCATAAAATATGGACAGGAAATTCTTAATCTTCTGGATGCAAAGCGGGCACCTAGAAAACTGGGGTTATACATTACAGGGACCACAGAAAGGGAAACACCGTGGTTGCTCAGGACAACCAAAGAGCAGACTGCCTGCAAGAAACAGGAAGGAAATCCAGCCGCAGGCTTAAATGTCCTTCTGCCTGACCCTCTGACAGAATGGGAGCCAAATATTCCCACCATGAAAGTAAGCAGGTTAAGACTTTTTCCTTTTTTTTTTTTTTTTTAAGGAAGATATCTATGTCGGAGGTTTTCTGATGGCCCAAGAGCCTTCCTGAGACTCCAGTCCTGTCTTTATCAGACAGTTCCACGGGGGCACTTAAGAATGTTCTGAGGGGCTGGGGCTGGGGCTCAGTGGTAGAGTGCTCGCCTAGCACGCGTGAGGCCCTGGGTTCGATCCTCAGCACCACATAAAAATAAAATAAAGGTATTGTGTCCACCTACAACTAAAAAACAAAAATATTAAAAAAAAAAAAAAGAAAAAAGAATGTTCTGAGTCAGCATTTCTAAGTCCACTGGCTCACAAGTATCTCCTGGGTGATCTGCATACAATGTGAGACTTGTGCCCATAACAATCCTTGCCCCAGGGCCAGGGCTTCCACCAGGAATCCAAACTATAGGAGGAGCACCTTCTGAGGACTTGGAAATAAACTTTACTGAACTACCATGTTCATGGGGCTATAAATATCTTTTTGTGTATTCTTATTCTGGCTAGATGGAAGCCTTTCTGACCCTCACTGAGAAGGCTAGGAAGGTAGCCAGGAAACTCCTCTGGGAAATTATTCCCAGATTTGGTATCCCAGTCATTATTGGCTCAGACAATGAGTTAGCTGTAATAGGCAGGTCTCCTTTGGTGGCATGTGACAAAAACTCAGTTCAAACTTGTTTATGCAAGAAGGGACATTTATTGAATCTCAGAACTGCAAGAAAGGAAGGGTGTGTTTGAATCCTAGAAAGGGTGCACTCTGAGTCTGCCCCTGACTCTACTGCCTCTTCATGGAGGCTCAGCCTCTGATGTAGACTGTATCCACAGGAATGAAAGCTACTGACCTCTATCCCTGCACCCTAGGGCTTCCTTTGAGAACTTAAGCTCCACTTAGCTCCAATTCAAAATATGTGGATCCACAGACAATTCTTGTCTCCTCAAGGAGGCGGGATCCTATGACTGGAAGCTTGCACCAAAAAAACCTGTGGGGGAAGGAGTTTCCCCCGCGTGGTCCTATTCCTAGAAGGGATGGGAGGCAGAAGGATGGAACCCTGTCTGGCCCAGCCAGCTCTCTCACACTTGTCACCTGACTTCCCAGGCCCATCTGCCATTTCTGCCCGAAGCTTGGTCAGTTTGCATGGCTCGAACCAGTGTATTTCCAGGGGGAATTATGATGTCACAGAACTAGAGTTCCAGAAGGGAAGCCAGCACTCCTACCCTCTTTAGGACAAGGAGAGACATTAGCCAGGTGGGGCTGAAGTGTGCTTGGTGAGGAAGAGGTTCCTACTCCAAACTGCCTTGATCTATAGATTTCACAGAAAGTCTTGGGCAGAGACTGGGACCTGGGGTCAGAGAGGGGTGGGAAAGAGGTAAGCTTTGGAAGTGGGGTGGGAACACACATGCTAGGACCACTGTCTTCCGTGAGAGGGGGCTTAAAGGGCAGAACTGGAGCTCCCTTCTTCCCAGGCTCAAAGAGTGGGGTCTAAGAGAAGTCTCTGAGTCAGGGTGGGGAAGGCTGCGTGGGACATTCTTAAACTAAGTGATGATTTGTCATTTGCCTGAAAGTCTAATTTAATTGGACATTTTGTATTTTACTGTCTGAATCTGGCCACCCTGGGGTGAGGACTGTGAGCGAAGTTAAAGAATGTCTCCAGGCTCAGGCTAGTGTGAAGTGAGACAAGAGAACAAGAGAACCAGAATGGAAGCGAGCCCACCTGAGAAGCCATCTTGTCCACCCAGCAGCTGCTGGAGAGTAGAGGTGCTGGGTGGAGGAATCCAGGACCTGTACCCTGAGCCACACACACCTAGTTTAAGGGGAAAGACAGACACACCTATGACAGAAATAGCCCGTTTTTTCAAATTTTGGTACCAGTGATTGAACCCAGGGGCACTTAACCACTAAGTCACATCCCAGCTCTTTTTATTTTGAGACCGAGTCTCAGTTGCTTAGGGCCTCACTAAGTTGCTGAGGCTGGCCTTGAACTTGCAATCCTCCTGCCTCAGCCTCCTGGGTTACTGGGGATTATAAGCAGGTGCCACTGCCTGGCTAGCCCCATTCTTTGTTTTCATGGCATTGACCATTTTCAAGAACACAGGCCAGTTATTTCACAGATCTTCCCCCTCAGTTTGGCTTTGTTTCCTCAGGATTAGACACAAACCATACATCCTTGGCCAGGATACTACATAAAGGGTGCTGTGCCCTTCTCATGGTATCACATCTAGAGGCACACAAATGTCCCTCTATCCCTCACTGACATTGTTAATTCTTTTTTTGTGGTTCTGGGAATTGAACCCGGGCCTCATGCATGCTGGGTAAGTACTCTACCACTGAGTCACAACTCCAGCCCAACAATGTTAATTTTGATTACAAGATCAAACCACTGGTTTATCCACTGTATAGTTGCTGTTTAACTGTGCAACTACCAAGCAATCCGGGGGCAACTCTCTGAGACCACATGCACAACCAGTCCTTCATCAAGCTTCCTGCCTCTTCAGACTTAGCACCTGCTGATTATTCTTGCTCAAACCAATCTCTGAAGTCTACAAAATGTTAATGGGTGCAGGGTTTCATTCTGGGTTGATAAAGATGTCCTAAAATTGATTGTGAGAATAGTGTCATACATTTGTAAATATACGAAATACTATTGAATTGTACACTTTCAATAAATTAATGATCTATTGTGCATTGTATCTCAATAAAACTGTTATAAAAATATTGTTCAAGGTTTGGCCAGTTGATGGCTCTTTGAGCTAGCTCTTCTGTCCATTTGACATGCCTCAATTCATATTTTGAGCACTTCCTTAACTTGTGTAGTACCAAATAATCCAGAATTATCTCATATCCGTTCCTGCTATAGCTTAGGAATCTGCCATATTCCTAGGAGTCTGGGTTCATTTTGTGGGGAATGTGAAACCAAGATATGAGCATTTATTATTTTATTTAATTGCCATGTAAGTATATCTTTGTTTCATAATGAAATTAAGTATATGGCCGAAGTCATACAGCACTCAGCCTTTGAAAGCAGGCAGTGTGAATCCAAAGCCCTTGGTTTCACCAGTGTGAACTTGGTTATTTCTACAACCAGATCACTCTTACTTGCTTTGAGTTACCACCCTGGAGTGGAAACAAAAGGGTAGAGCCTACAACCAGCCCACCCCGCAGAAGGCACAGTATGCCTTTGGGGAAGGTCGTGTATCATGTGTCTAAGGGTGGGGGATGGGGGAAGGGATCAGCATCCAGAGTCCTAACTCTTTTCTTTTTTTAGGGACACAATATCTTAATTTTATTTATTTATTTTTGTATGTACTGCTGAGAATCGAACCCAGTCGCTCATGTGCTAGGCAAGGGCTCTACCACTGAGCCACAACCCCAGCCCCAGTGTCCTACCTAACTCTTATTCTGAAAGGACATGCTCAAACAGACATGCACAGATGCCAGTGAAGCATACTGTTCATTAATATCCTTTGTCAACCTCCCTCCCAGCCCCAGTTCCCAAATGTGGCTGGACCCTGAGCGTCCAGTACAAGATGACCTACAGAGGAAATCAGATTGGCCTTGGTTTTTAACTGTTGAAGCTGAGAAATGGGTACAGGGAGGATCACGAGAGTTTCTTTTTGTAAATGTTTAAATTACAAAAATATTTGTAAAATAATAGATGAGAGGAAAGAGACTGGGAACAGTCCGGTAGTAAGCAAGGAAATTTGTTCTCTCCAGATTCCCCAGGCTCCCAGAGAAAACTGGCAGGAAGTCTGTGAGACAAGGACTCTTGGCCCCCTCTGATGATGACCAGGGCACCACTGCTTATCACAGTAGCCTGCTGCCTTCTTGTCGTAACCCAGGCCACGCTCATCCGTCGCTGTGATTTGGCCAAGGTGCTGCACGAGCAGGATTTGGAAGGATTTGAGGGTTACTCCTTGAGTGAGTGTAAGTGCATTTCCTCTGCCCCCTCTTCTTTCTCCTTTCCTAGCCATGCCTATTGACCATCTTTCCTTCTCTCCCATTCATCTTTTCAAAACCAAGAAGCCTTTCCCAACATTTCGCATTCATTCAAAAATTATTAACTGAGCACTTATTATGTACCAAGAACTGTTTCAGATTCTAGGGGTATAAAGATAAACAAAGTCCCTTCCCTCAAAGTATTCACAATCCAGGGGGAAGGGAGTGATAGTAAACTCTCTCTCTCTCTCTCTCATACACACACACACACACACACACACACACACAACACAGTACTACCTGGTGGTGATAAATGCATGAAGAAGAATAAAGCAGGAGGATGTGACAGGTGGCACTGACTGTTCTGGATGGGAACTCAGGGAAAGACACTGAGGAAGTGATGTTGAGTAGAGCTGAACGAAATGGAAAATCTGATAACCCAAGTGTTAGGGGAAGAAAATTCCAGGCATAGGGAACAGCCTGTGCAAAAGCTACATCTTCCTGCATGGCAGGGACAACTCCCCTTTTATCTGGAATCTGTGCAACTGTCTGGCAACACTTTCTCTTTTTACCTTGCTTTTTTTAGGTACATATTATCATTCTTATTCTAAAAGTCTCTTGAAAGTAGCATCTATAGTTGACCCAGCTGAATGCTCCTTCTTGGGCTTTGCATATTTCCTGACATACAGTAGATGCTCAATAAAGCAGAAAGCATGGGTGTATGGAAGGATGATGAATGGTTGGTTACATTGATGAGTAGCTGGGAGGACCAAAGGATGAGAGGAGATGCCCATGGTCATTTCTAGCCCTCTGGTTCCATCTCACCTCTCAGAGCTTGTTTCTTTCCTCTGAATCCTTGTCTCCCTTTCTCTGCCATCTCCCTACCCACTCAGCTGGGACCTCCCTAAATCCTGACCCTCTTCTCCTCATTCTAAGGGATTTGCCTGGCTTTTGCGGAAAGCAAGTTCAACATATCAAAGGTAAATGAAAACGTAGATGGCAGCAGAGACTATGGCATCTTCCAGATCAACAGCCACTACTGGTGCAATGATTACCAGAGTCACTCCGAAAACTATTGCCACGTGGATTGTGAAGGTCTGGCCCAGGTCCCAGGGTGGGAGGGATGACAGAAGAAACCAGGCTTCACTCACAGGATTTCTCTTCCCATCCACAGCCTGGGCATGTCCTTAGAGAGTTTTAAGAGTCAGGGAATCCCTTGACTGAGCAGAGGCTTGACTTACTGGCCCTGATATCCATCCAGTCAGAGAATTCTGCAGATCCTGAGGCAGCCAAAGTTGGTTGAGAGCATATTATATCTAAGCACTTCACATGCTTACCTTATTTCATCCAAATGTCCATGCCCAGTTTTCCATTCAAAACTGTTTGTGATTCCCACTTTACAGATGAAGAAACTGAGGCTCAAAGGGAGAAGTGAACCTGAAGTGATGGGATGCTCGTTGTTCTATTGACTTGTGAGGTTGAGGCAGAAGGACTGCTTGAGCTCAGGAGTTTGAGGCCAGCCTGGGTGACAGAGTGAGACATCATCTCTATAAGAAAGAAGAGTGGGGCTGGGGTTGTAGTTCAGTGGTACAGTGCTTGCCTAGCATGTGCAACGCACTGGGTTTGATTCTTAGTACCGCATATAAATATGTAAAATAAAGGTCCATTGATGACTAAAAAAAAAATTTTTTTTAAATTTTTAGTTGTAGATGGACACAATACCTTTATTTTATTTATGTATTTTTATGTGGTGCTGAGGATCGAACCCAGGGTCTCACACGTGCCAGACAAGTGCTCTACCACTGAGCCACAACCCCAGTCGCTAAAAATAATTTTTAAAGAAAGAAAGAAAAGAAGAGTGGCATTGAATGCAACTCATGACTTTGAAGGCTCAAGTCTAACCACTCAGTATTTTGCAGAGTAATGGTCTGACCAAAGGCCAAGTGCAAACTCCTCACCTCAGAGCTGATCCAGGAGGCTTGACAAGGCCCATGACTCTGCCCCTTACCTCCTCCTTGTTACTCTAATATTTCTGGAATCCTCACCAAAAGAGGTGCCCTCATTAGGCAGGACTTGACCTTGACTCTGGGTTGCCTCTTGGTAGTTCTTCCTCCTGGAAACCCTGAAAACTTTGGGGGAACCACCACCTACTTTGACTAAGAAGAATGGTAGTGGACAGGCCCAAATATCAGTCCTCCTGCCTCTCCTGCCCATATCACCAGCTACCCCAATCTCTAGTAGTCATTATGAGAGTGTCTAAAAGAACCCTGAGAGGGAGGCCTTGTCTATCTGGAAGTGCACCAGCCTGGGTAGCAGATCCTATGCAAGGAAGGTCAGAGTCTGCCTCTGTCGTTGTGACTGTCCTCTGTGCTCTTAACAAATGTTCTCCTTCCCCCTGACAGATCTGCTGGAACCCAACCTTCTCTCGAGCATCAGCTGTGCAAAAAAGATGGTGTCTGGAGCAAGAGGGATGAGGAACTGGTGAGGAGGACACAACAGGACTGTTCATGGGCAGGACCCCAAGAAGGAGGAGTGGCAGAGAAAGAGGTTGTGGGCAGGGTCTCCTGGACACTTTCTTTCAGCAGTCTAGAAAAATAAGGGATAGTGGACTGGCTTGGAAATCTGAGAAGACTTGGGTTTGGTACATTCTCTGACATTGTATATAACAAAATTATTTTGATTGCAGTAACAGAAAACAACTTGAGCTAGCCGAGGGAAACTGATTCTGAGAGGAGACGGTGTCTCACTGAGCCCAATGAAGGGGTGCAGCTAGACCTCAGAAAGAGAATGCAATTAGGACCAGAAACTGGCACAAGTTTTCCATGGCCAGTTTCTATTTCCGTTGGTGCATTCACTTCACTAAACTCTACATAGATCTGTTTCCTCTGCTTCCCATCCACAAGCCTATCAAAGTTCCAAGTTTATGAGCTGAAGTCTAAGCAACTAGTCCAAGTTCCAGGGACACAGAATCTGATTGGTCCAGTTTGGACCACGAGTGTTCTTCCTTAGTCCAGTTGGCTATAGGCACAGGAAGATTTAAGCAATACAAACAACTGCCAGCAGGTAAGGAGCTCTTCAGTTGGGCAGACACCCCCAAAGCTTCCAGCTCCTCGGTGGTGGTAGACATTCAGATGGTCAGTAACCTTTTGTGCTTCAAACCCAGTGAGAATCAAACCCAGTGCGTTGCACATGCTAAGCAAGGGCTCTACCACTGAACTACAACCCCAGCTTCACTCTTCTTTCTTATAGAGATGATGTCTCACTCTGTCACCCAGGCTGGCCTTACACTCCTGAGCTCAAGCGGTCCTCCTACCTGTGCTTCTGCAGACCTTACAAGATGAGACATGGATGAGCCTTAAGGCTGATCGTTTCTGAAAGAGGAGAGTCAGTGGTTGCACACAGGATTTTTTTTCTTTCTCCCTTTTCAATTCTTAGCCCTCTAAAACAGTACTGTCTACTTTTAGAGGGAGATTAGGATTTGAAAATAAGGAAGCATACTGAATGCAGAAAAAAGGAAAAGAACCAGAGATGATGGAAATTCAAAGAATCAGAGAGGCCTGGAAAACAAGTTAAAGAGCTAGTAGTGAAGGGAATTCCTGGTGTTGCTCTGCAGAGAGACTCACCAGGAGCTGGGACAGGAGTGCGGAGAAGCTACTACTAAGTGTCCTTTTTTCTCCACAGGTTAAACTGGAGGTTGTTCTGTGCCGGCCGGCCTCTCTCCTACTGGATGACCGGGTGCCATCTGCATTGAAACAGGGTGCAGGTGCTCTGAGCAGTCATTCCAGAATTCCTGTCCTTATTCTGGGAATCTTCGACGCTTCTTCCTCTTGTCGACACTTTATTTTTTTTCCCTTCCGCTCACAAATAAAATGGATCAGAAATCCAGGGATCAATGATTTTTGTACCAGGGATTGAACCCAGAACACCTTAACCACAGAGCCACATACATCCCCAGCTCCCTTTGAGACAGGGTCTGGCTAAGTTTTTGAGGGCCTCTGTCTAGGGGTTTCTATACTATTTTGATGAGGAACTAATCTTTCATAGGAAAGTCTTGATTGTTTTCTTATTCTGATACACTTGAAGGTGCATGGTTTTAATTTCTTATTCCCATAGTGGGATTGTTTAATGTGTTTGTTAACCTGAGTTTGTCCTGTACATGGTCCTTAAAACAAAAGAATTGCTTGAGTTCAAAACAACTCTTTGGGGTTGACTAACGTTAGGGTAGCTAAGGAAACCTGAGACAACAACAGAATGTGTGGTCATCCAAGGGTGAGTGAGGCCTTCCAGTCAGGCGACCAAAACCAAAAACAAGCTCTAACCTAGGGTTTTAATCTGGGTGGTGGTCCTACCTTACTAGGTAATTAGTGTAAGCTATGGAAAATGACAAACCCCAAAACAGTGTGGCCTGGGAAGAGGGAGTGAGGAAGAAGGCAACACATTGGTAACATTGATCCTTTCCCAGTACATCCTTTCCCAGTACAGGACGATCCCTGGGAAGGAGATATCCATCAAACCTAAAATGGCAGTCTCTGGGGCAAAGCCAAAGCATTGATCCTTCCCCAAATAAATCCTTTCCCAGTAACAGTACAATGGACCCCCGAAGGGAAAGAGATAAGCACTGAACACTGACCCCAGACCCTCCATTCTTCCCCAAGTAAAAATGTTGCCCAGTAAGAACACATTTTCAAATTCTCACAAACCTGTTTCCGGAGTGCCCAGACTGACATGCTCTGTCAATAATTAAGTCACCTCTCAGTGTAACATTGGTAATAAGCACAGATTCTGCCTTTGGCTAGGGGCTTATTTTCCATTAGGAAAGTGGATCCGCCAGACGCAAGATTTCACTGCCTAATAAAGGGCCTTGCTGATCTGTGAAGTTTGCACCCTGCTTGCTCATTTTCTGCTAACAGTTAGTGCTACCTACTGAGTTTGCAAGAAAGGACCTCTAGAAGTGTTATTCATTAACCCTATTTTGGGGAGTTTTAGATGTGCAAGTTAAAGTAAAACTGACTGACCTGTTAATAGTCTTGCATGAAATTCTTTAGAATTCCCAAGTTGTCCTAGTGATTCTGGTGTCATATATATATATATATATATATATATATATATATATATTTGTGGACATTGAATGACATGGGAAACTGGGTGACAGAGTAAGGAGGAGAAATACATTTGGAATCAGAGTGGGTTCAAATAGGGCACCAACACTGGAGCAAATGGTGTCTGAAAAATGGTGTTCTAGGTGTTAAAATTGGCAAATTGCTGCAGTAATAGAAACAAACAACAACAACAAAAACCCTACACAGACAGCCACCGATGCTACCCTCTTTAGGACCCCTCCCGTGTTGTGGAAGCTTTCCTTGCTTCTATAAATCTACTATTGAATTCCCACCCTCTGTCCTCTGATGCTTCAGGTGCGTGAGACGTGAACCCTTCAGCGTTCACACAACCCCGTGTTACAATAAGAACCCGAGTCTGCTCCACAAGTGAAGATGAAACTAGCTGCTATAAAGATGTCCTGTACTTGATCTCGTAAACCCACACTTCGGGATCTGCCCTAAAAATACACTTGACTAGGCTGGGGATGGGGCTCATGATGGAGCGCCTGCCTACCCTGTGCAAGGCCTGGGGTTCGAACCCCAGCATCGCAAAAAACATACTTGAAGAGAAGCATTAAACTCTTCCTAAGGCATCGGGGTGGTGTGGCCGGAGTCAAGTAATGGACACTGAGACCGCCCGGGGTGGGAGAGGCGGGGGAGCGATCTGGGCTCGTGTCCCCGGCCCACCTGCGGCCACGCCCCCTGCACGCGCCCTTTTTTGAAATATCGCGGGCATGCCTTGCGCAGGCGCAGAACTGCTTGGGCTTCAGTCGCGCAGGCGCAGTGACGGTAGAATGGCGGAGTTGGTTCCTTTTGCGGTTCCCACTGAGAGTGACAAAACACTGTTGGTGTGGGAGCTGAGCTCTGGACCCACGGCCGAGGCCTTGCATGTGAGCTGGGGCCAGGGTGGAGGGAGGAGTGGAGAAAGCCGCTCACCCGCTGTCTGGGAGTTCTAGCCCCTCACCCGCCTCAGAGCCTCTGCTGAAGACCTGTTAGCTCTAGAGGGGACCCTAGCAGCCAATGAGCCCCAACAGAGTTTACCGCCACCCAGAGAGGTTCCTCTCAACAAGCAGGGCATGTTGCCTTGTGATGCATCTCTGCCAAACGTTGCCTCTTTTGTAAGAGGAAAACTCGTTCGTGAAGGGTGAAGTGTTTTCAGCTGCACACATCGTGTAGAAGGGCTTGGGGGACAGAAGGGAATGTGCAGTTTTGTTTTCGGGGCGTGAGCGTTCATGCACTTAACTTGGCGTGGGACCACCCCACAGCATTCTCTGTTCACAGTATTCTCCCGGTTTGGCCTCCTGTATTCAGTCCGGGTCTTCCCAAACGCTGCAGTGGCCGGTCCTGGTTTCTATGCTGTCATTAAGTTTTATTCATCAAGGGATGCTCAGAGAGCCCAAGTGGCGTGCGACAGGAAACTGCTTTTTCAGAAATCTCCATTGAGGGTGAGTTCAAATATGGAATTCCTAGCTCCAACGAAATGAAGTGCAGAATTCAATAATAGGGTAGCATTTTTGCAGCATTCTGGTTTACTGAATGCTTCCAGATACATTACCACATTGATCCTTTAGTTCGAGGTTTTGATTTTTTGTTTCTGGTTTTTTTTGTTGTTGTTTTTGTTTTATTTTGGTTTTTGTTTTTTAGATGAAAAAACTCAAAATCAGGACGGTTAAGTGACTTGCTTAAGATTCATGACAATTGGAACTGGGGTTGTGGCTCAATGGTAGAGCGCTTGCCTAGCATGTGTGAGGCACTGGGTTCAATTTTCAGCACCACATAAAAAGTAAATAAAATAAAGATATCATGTCCATCTATACTAAAGATTTAAAAAAAAAAAAAAAAGATTCATGACAATAACCATGGAAGCTGGAGGTCAAATCCAGACTTACTGTTGCAAAATCCCATGTCATTTTATGTTGCCTTTTAAGAAATCTTCATCAGAGAAGTTCTGCTTATATTTACTTTTATGTGGATTTAAAATGTGTGAACTTCACAAACTTAAGAGTCGTCAGTTGTAACATAAAGGATGCTTTTTCTTCATAATTCGCAAACTGCTCATAAGAGCTCCCTTCATTTTGCAGAAGATGGGCAAAACCTTCTTTAATGCATTGTAAAAATCCTATTCCACGTTAGTGTGTCAACCAATTTTGCTTTCTTAAGAGTCTCAGAACAAAAATCTCATTGTACCTCATTTCAGCCACCTTTCTTTTTTCAGGGACTATTTTAGTTCCTAATTGGATACTTGATCTGGTTGCTGGCTACTGACCTTGCTGCCTATTCTTATTCATATTGCTTACTGATTTAAACTTGATTGAGTCTGAGACACTCCACTCCACAATTATATATAAAACATTTAGAGAGCTAATGCTTAGGAGACATTTACATTCTCAAAGAAGACTGCTAATGCAACTGAACCATTAATCATTTTAGTGGCTTGGAACATTCACACAGGTATATATAGTCTCGCCTCTAATATGGGTTAGTAACTTGGTGAATGGCAGTTCATCTTAACTGCTTTTTAAGTCATGTTCTCAAGCAGGAGCTACTGGATGGAAAGACATTTTTTCTTTTTCCATATTTTTTATTGGTGCAGTATAGTTATAAAATGATATCTTTGCTCCCTCACAATCCTATAATTTTTCTGCAGGACTCCCTTGTTGATTTCATTATCACTTATCACCACCAGAGGTAAGGGGAACCTTCCAATTAATCAGGAGTCCTGAAAATGATGCAGCAAAGTACTGTGGCTTAGAAAGAATAGATAACATTTGTTTAGGGTTTATTAGGAAATGCAGTACTTAAAATGTTCTTTCTATCCCATTTAATCTTAACAATCACTCTGTGAACTTAGTATCAATAAATCTCAGGTATATCCAAGATAAAATCTCTGACGGGTTATGATATCTGTGGGTCTCTTTTATGACTTTAGGTTTGTCTTGGCACCAGACATAAGGCAGTTCGACATCAAACCTTTGCTCTAAACAGCTCACAATGCCAAGAACTGGCAAATTATTACTTTGGTTTCAATGGATGGTCAAAAAGGATCATCAAGGTAAACCCTGTAGACTTTCTTTAACTACACTCTCCTTTCAACATTATAATCCTAGACTCTAGACAGAAAGATTGAACTGGGTTGTAGGGGGAGATGTGAGAAGCTACCTATCAATGAGGGCAAGTGGATATATTTGAGTTGGCCCACAACGTAGAATTAATAATAATTCCAGGTGTGGTGGTGCATGCCTGTAATCCCAGCAGCTTGGGAAGCTGAGGCAGGAGGATTGCAAATTCAAAATCAGCCTCAGAAACTTAGCAAGACCCTAAACTACTTGGTGAGACTCTGTCTCAAAAAATAAAATGGGCTGGGGATGTGACTCAGTGGTTAAATGCCTCTGGGTTCAATTCTGAGTACCAAATAAATAATGATAATCACCTTAATCATCTCAATGGTGATGTCCATAATTTTCTCCAGTGTTTGTGTGGTGTGTAATAAAAAAAAAAAAAAGCTTTCCTATATCTAGAAACTTTGTTGCAAATCTTACCTGATTTTGAAGCTGTGGGGCATCTCAATCTGTGATTATTGCAGTTTAGTTTTATTTCTGTACATTAAAGTACTGGGGGTGGGGGCTTAGCATGTATCTCAGTGGTAGAGCACTTGCCTAGCATATGTGAAGCCCAAGGTTCCATTCCCAGGAAAAAAAGAAAAATAGAAAATCATAGGAATGTGTTTTAATTCAAATCCTAACAGCTTCAGGAGCTTTCTGACCTTGAAGAAAGAGAAAATGAAGCTCTGGAGGCACCACTGGAGAAGCAAAGCCTGAAGTTCTTCTGTGCTTTAGAGGTGGTTTTGCTGTCCTATGCCTGCAGGAGTCCTGGAGTAGGCATTGCAGAGGAGCCTTTGGATCAGCTGGAGGAAGGTTGGTTCTCAGTCAGGGAAGGGAAGGAGAAGGGTCTCTCTTCTTTCCAAAACTCACTTTTCAGCTCCCCATCAGGTCCTTCCCTTGCTATGCTAAAGTCTGAGGCAGAACTTTTGTGCCTTATAATACAGGTTTTCGCCTTGGGCAAGGCCTAACAGAACCTTTAAATTTAAAATTTGAGACTGATCTCCTGCCAAGAAGCTTAGGAGGAGGAAAGAGATAACGTGTCTCCCATTCTGGGTTGAGAACTTTGCTTTATGCTAAAATAGTTCTTCAACTGTAGATTTCTTGTGGTCTTCACTTATCTCAGCAAAATCTAGATAAGATTTTCATACACTCTTATATAAATATTCAGTCATTTGAAGAGTCTTGAGCAGAAAAAGAATCAAATATAGATACCTAGAAAGGGTACTCCAGTTGATAACTGAGTTTTTTCTAGAATCCATGGCCCTCTGGCTTAGGGTTTTTATTTAGAGGCAGGGCTGAGGGCTGTTCGTGGAGCAGAGTAGGCTGCTGTGGCTGAGTGCAGGCAGAGACCAGGTCATTTGCATTACCAGAAAATCTTTCTCAGTGTGTGATTCCAGTCCTGATGCATAGGAGTCTAGGGTGTTTAGGAGCGTAGCTTCCAGTTGTCCATTTAAAATTAATGAGTGATATGAGACTTAGGCCAGCTTTCTGGCGTTGATCTCCCTTCTAGCACATTAAGAACTTCCATAATGGATTGGGGCAGTGAAAATGGATTCCATCAGGATAAACCTACAATAGCCATTCAACAAAAACCCATGTGATATGTTGCTTTTAATTGTGCAGATAATGATCTCAGAATTGCAGATGTATTCTTATTTTTTTAAAATATAGAACAATAATCATTCATACCCATATTTTAAATCCATTTGTTTCATTTGGATGTAGGACCATTATCATTCCTTATGAAAAGAAAGATGGCCCAGAAGCTTGCTATTCAGAAGGCTTTGTCAGATGCATTCCAGAAACTGTCCATTGTGGTTTTAGGTAAGACTTCTTTGATAGCCTTTGAAGTACTTCAGTTTCAATGAGTAAATAAACTCACTTTGAAAAGTTAATCAGATGAAAATATGGATCTCTAAAACCCTCCATATATTGCTTTCATTTACTAAATTCCTTCATAGCAGTGGTCTCAAATTTGTCCTATGACATTTGTGAGAAAAATGACTGCAAATGTTATTGTCCCCAGTCTATGAATGTAGAACAACTTGCCTGTGCTGATGCAGAAAGTGTTTGATCCATGTCTTCCTTCTCAATTGCTTGCCTGTCATCAGTATAGTGATTATAAGCTTTGGACACCTGGGGTTGAGTCCTAACTCTGTGTCTTAGATTTTTAATGTAATTTAGGTTTTATAGTCAGACAGATTTTAGATATTTAATATCTCTAAAATGAAATCTTGTTATTGTAAAATAGGGCTAGTAATTCTGCCTTTCTTAGGGGAGATAGTATAAGAGTAAATGAGATGACAAATGTAAAAGTTCAGAACTATGCTTACGTGGTAAGCAAACAAAATATGTTTGCTATCATTGTCATTTCTTTCTGAATGAACAGATAAACTGCTGAATTAAGGATTCAGTTTCATAGAGTGCTTGTCTTGCAAGCACAAGGCTCTGGGTTCGATCCCCAGCACCGCAAAAAAAAGAAAAAAAAAAAAAAAGAATTCAGTTTCAGTTTTCATTTATGGCACTGACATATTGGGTAAATATGACGCTTACATAATAATTAGCTGCTTTCATGTGAGCCTTCAAAGTAGCATGTTTTGAATGGTGTCACATTCCTGCTTGGGTTCTCCTGTGATATGAATGTTACAGGCTGTGTTCAAAGGAAACGTGATAATTAGCAGAGTTCCCAAACAGAACTGGCCCTACAGGCTTAGAGACTAAGAAATACTAACTAAGTTATTAGATACCCTTATTTGCTTATAAGAGGTAACCCTGATGGGTCTCAGCCCTCCAATCTGGGGAGGCCTTCCAGTGAAAGTCTGACTCCCAGGGTCATGGGCTAGAATTTCCAATTGTCAACTCTGAGTAACAGCCTTTAAGAACTAAGCTTATATAAACTCAAAACTCTTTAGACCAAATCCTTATACTTTGAAGAAAATTGTATTGTCTTTAAGGTAAGTAGACCATTTCCTACTGATAAAATGTTCTAGTACTTTCTCCAAAAATTTGTTCATTGTTTCTGGTGGAATTTTGGTTCTCAGGGGGTAGAAAATTGCTCCTTCTTCTAATATGAAGTGTCTTATAGTCCAGGGATCTACACCTGGGTTTGAACTCACTTTGACTCCTCCTCATGCCTTATTGTTCAACCATTTGAACATTTTTGTTTACAAATATTTTGTGTCATTCTTTCTTAGTTCCTATCTCTAAGATCATAACATTCTTTAAACCAGACATTGTTGATACTTTATTATGTGTTTTTTTAACAAAGAGTTATATTAAAACTGATATGTAGGTAAGGACATTTCTAAGAAATGCTCTTATTTTCTTTCAGAAATCAAAGGCATGTCTCATGAGGGTGCTACCATGATGTGCAGGAGAAATTTTAGAACAAGAAAAATTCCGAATTGATCCTTGTTAACTTTATTTCAGAAAGTGGAAAAATAGCTGTGGAGTACAGACCCAGTGAAGAGATTAGAGATGCCAGAAGTGAAGAAGAACTACATGATATAATTCAAGTATATGAAGATGAAAGCGCAGGGATTCCATAGCCAGTGTTGCCATGTTTGAAAACAACCAGTGGGCTGATGCAGTGGCGCAGACCTTTAGTCCCAGCGGCTTGGGAGGCTGAGGCAGGGGGATCAGGAGTTCAAAACCAGCCTCAGCAACTTAGTGAGGTCCTAAGCAACTCAGTGAGACCCTGTCTCAAAAGAAATAAATAAATATTTTTATTTAATAAATATTTATTAAAAAAGGGCTGGGGATGTGGCTCAGTGGTTGAGCACCCCTGGGTTCAATCCTTGGTATCATAAAAGAAAAAAATCAATGGGATTAGAAGAGTTCTGCATTTCAGCATGTATCATTCTTAGGAAAATAGGAAAACTCTGAAACTACTTTGAGTGCAGGGGATTTAGGGACTTCCTGACCCCTTGTTTGAAGCTTAGAGAGCAGAATTAAGACCTCTTAGAGTACTACTAGAGTTGTGGGCCCAAAAGAGGGGCTAGGCTCCCTTTCCAAGAATTAGAGAAAGTGGGCTGCTTGAACACATGTCCCAGAGATTTGGAACAGAGTACGGCCTTAGGTGTGATTGTGTTATAGCTCTGAATCTCAACATCTCCCTATACTCAAGTAGAATATTTTGCTGAAGAACTTTTCTGTAAATCAATTATATGAAAGCCCTTAACTAGGAAGTAAGTTGCCAAAGTAATTTCTAGAAGAAAATAGTTATTATTTACTATGTATAAAATATTTGGGGGAAGCGCGAGGGAGGAACTTAATTTGGGGATTTTCAATTATATGACTCTTCAAAAATGTGAGTTTCATTTTGAAAAAGCAGAGAAAGTGGGTTGCATTCTGAAACAGTCCTTTCTTATTTCCATGTAAAATAGTTTTAGTTCAATTTAAATAAAACCAATCAAGGAAACCACTTTTAAGAGGTCTAGCTTTCTGTGAAATGTGAAAGGAAGGAAGTCTACACTGACTGCAGAAATCCCATTATAAGAGATCCATCCCTACAGATCCACTCTGAAAACCATTACTGTGTGCTCAGCCATACGCAAGGCACTGGGAATAAGAAGATGACACATTGTCTTTATACACCAGGGTTGTGTCAGGTAATAAGCAAGTAATAAAATAGATTATTATAAGGACTCTGGAAAAGTCATTTGGGTTCTAGTTTTAGTAGCGTTTCAAGAAAATTATTTAACTTGCAGGCTTTAACATCCTGTCTTCTCCAGATGTGTGCACATGAGGGACACCTCTAAAAAAGTATTGTTACGTCTGTGTGACCCAAGGTAGGAAGGGGATGTTTTCCCATGCCAGTGTAAAAGGCTGTCCACACGGATTCAAACCCCCTCTCAGACTGAATTGCCCCTGCCTAAAACCCCTCCTGCAGAAATTTGGAGTCATCACTGATTCTGTGGTAGCCCCAGCCTAACAGAGTTATGAATTAGTTATCAAACATGAAACAGGATACTGAGAGTTCAGAGGAAATGGCAACATTATGGAATAAATAACCTTGATGTATAAACATATAGTCTGCCTACCACCCTAACCGGCCCTCGTTTTGCAGGCCGCTTGCTTCTCGTGGAAGCAGTTCAGCCAAGGGGAGGAAAAATGTCTCGGATTTCCGCTTGGAAGAGGAAGAGTCCAAAACTGAACTAGCCCTACCCGCTACCGAATATCCCCTAACCCTGTGGCTACCTGGGGAATCTCTGTCTTCCCGACCCAGTGGGTTGCTAGAGTCCCGGGACCACCCAGGTCTGTGGCCCAAATCCTGCCTGGCTATGGGGATGGGGGCCTGTGGGAAGCGATTGTCGCCCCTGCTGGGGGAAGGGAAGCCTGGGTCGGGTGATTGTGGGAAGAGGTTCCCCCGCCCGAGCGCCCGAGCGAACCTAATAAAGGTTGCGTAAACAAAGATGTCATAAATAAAGGGCGGGGCGGGGCGGAAACCGGTTTCCCCGGCCGCACGCAGCTAAGGGCTGCCATAACGGTTCGACTCCCACTAGCACGACCCGGCACCCCATTGGCCTGGGTCGCTGCGCCTCGGAGCTTCCGTATGTCATGTCCCTACCGTGCAACTGGGTATTTCGGCTTCTCCTCGTGTGGCAACCTTTGTTGCTGCTCGTTGCAGCTTTTCCTCTGCCATTGACCCACTACCCTCCCCACCTGACCTCCGAACCCCCAGGGCCTATCAAGCCCTGGTCTCTGCACTCCTCTGAACTCCCACCCTTATCGCCCTATGCGCTTACACCCCCGGCAGACCCCGGGGGTTTTGATGACCTGGGGTCTTCTGCTCGCTCCCAGATGTTGGACCCGCCACAGAAGTTAACTGACAGTTTGCTTCCATTCCTGGGCAGGGATTCACCTGGAGAGCGGCCCCCAGAAGTTGATCAATTTGCAGTTCCACGTCAGGATCTGCACGACAAACTAACTCGGCAAGAGAGACTCCCAGAGTTGGTTCCAATGCTAGATAGGGATCAGAGTCAGGTCCCAGCGCTACCTTCTGGACTCAAAAGTAAGATTCGTACTGTCGATTTGGATCAGTCTACAAAACACCGGTCATTTAAAGTACTTGTTCCACCTCTGGGTAGTCCGACTTCAAAAGCAGCCAAGTTTATTTTTTTGCGACCGAATCTGAAGAAGGATGTAGCTGAACGTCGGAGATTTGCTAAGGTTGTTGTTGGAACTCCAAAGCAATTTGCAAAACTTCAGCTTCAAAAAAGCTTGCAGGATGATTATGTATATCCAAGTACGGATGTAGCTTATCCTGGCAGCCTACCTCCGGAATCCCAGGAGAACCCAGATGAACCTCTAGAAACCCATGACCAGGTTGAACCTCCTCTGGAGGCCCAAGATACTCCTGAGGAGCTCCAGTCCTCCTCATCCCAGCAAGAAGCCCCTGAGGAGCAGGAGGCCCTAGCAGGTGAGCCATCAGTGCGTCATAAACTTTCATCTCTAAGAAGTGACCCTGAGCCAGTTGCCACAAGTAAACCTGCAGTTCTGATTACCATAACTCCACAGGCAGTTAAAGAGGTTGGCATGCCTTCAGGCCAGCAGCAGGCCCCAACTCAGCCTTCAGAGGGTCTTGAGGCAGTAGAACCTTCATCAACCCAACAAGAGGCTCCAGCTCAGACTTCAGAGCTCTCAGAACCCTCTTTAGCCGAGCAAGAGACTCCAATTCAAGCTCCAAAGCCCCCTGTGGAGAATACAGCTGAAACTCTACCAACTCTACCTATAGTTCCATCTCTAGGTCAGGGTCAAGTTAATTATTATAATTTGCCCAGTGTTACAGGTAGGCCTGCGGACGTGGAAATAACCATAACTTCAGAGCCTACCAAGGAGGTTGAATCTTCTCTAGCCCAGCAGGAGGCCCCAGTTCAGCCAGAAGTCTCAGTTCAGCAGGAGGCCCCAGTTCAGCCAGAAGTCTCAGTTCAAGAGGCCCCAGTTCAGCCAGAGGCCCCAGTTCAGCCGGAGGCCCCTGTTCAGGAGGCCCCTGTTCAGGAGGCCCCTGTTCAGGAGGCCCCTGTTCAGGAGGCCCCAGTTCAGCCAGAGGCCCCTGTTCAGGAGGCCCCTGTTCAGGAGGCCCCTGTTCAGGAGACCCCAGTTCAGGAGGCCCCAGTTCAGGAGGCCCCAGTTCAGGAGGCCCCAGTTCAGCCAGAGGCCCCTGTTCAGGAGGCCCCAGTTCAGCCAGAGGCCCCAGTTCAGCCTCCAGAGTATGCTGAGGAAGTAGAACCTACTCTAACCCAGCAGGAAACCCCAGCTCAGCCTCTGGGCCCTGCTGTGGAGACTGAACCTTCTCTCAGTGAGCAGGAGACCACAGCTCAGCCTTCTGAGTCTCCTGGGGAGGACCAGTCTTCTGAAAGCCAGCTCGAAGCACCCGTGCAACCTCCAGACTTGCCCAGTGTGACTGGTAAACCTGCAGATGTGCTAATTACTATAACACCTGAACCCACTACAGAGGTGGGAACTTCTGTGATCAACGGTGAGGCTATAGTTCCTCCCTCAATTCCAACTAATGAGGTAGGACCTTCTGCAGCCCAGCCTGAAGTCCCAACTCTGCCTCCAGAACTTCCTAATGAAGTAGCTCAACCTCCAGAAGGTCAGGAGGTGACAGGTTCTTCTCTAGGTTCTGATCAAGTTGAGCCTCCAACTCCAGAGTTAAATAATGAGGTTGACACTTCGGCCCAACAGGAGACCCTAGATGAGTCCTCAGTGTCCCCTGAGCAGTTGGAACCTCAACCAAGCCCCCCTCTAGAGGAGGAACAAACTCCAGTTGATCAAGAGGTCCCCAGTCAGCTTGAAGAGTTGCCTGAGGAATCTTTATCAAGTCAGCAGGAGAGCTCATCTCTGCCCTCAACGCCCCCTGTGAGTGTTGAACTTCCACCAGTCCAGGAAACACGCCCGACGACGACGACGACGACAACGACGACGACGACGACGACGACGACGACGACTAAGCCTACAGAAACTACTATTATTCAAACTTATCCTGCAATCAGTGATTCCTTGTCATTTTCAGCTCAAGATCTGGAAGTGATGTTCAGAGGTGAGACTTCATTTTTGTCTAAAACCACAATTCAGCATGTGGCCCTGATAGTTACTGTACCTTCAGATGTCTCCAAAGAAGTGGAACCAATTCCCATCCAGCAAATTTCATTTTCCCCAACCCAGTTTAATTCCCCTTCCCAGTCTCCAGGAGTCTCTGAAAATGTTGAATTTTCTTCAGTCCAACAAGAGACCTCAACTCAGATAGAAACTTCTCCAACTCAGCAGCAGGTCCTAACTCAGAATCAAGTTCAGTATCCATCACCCAGTGTCACATTTCAACCTGCAGACGTGGAACTCACCCTAAGTCCAGAACCCACTAAACCTTCTACAGCCAAGAAGAAACCTACAGCTCCTCCAACGCTCCCCGAAATTACTTTTCAAACCCTACAGGAGACCTCAACTTGGCGACCAGTATATCAAGAAATCATAGTTCCAACACAAGAAACACAAGAAACTCCTCCAACTCAGCAGCAGGTCCTATCTCAGAATCAAGCTCAGTATCCAACATCACCCAGCTTCACGTTTAAACCTGCGGATGTGGAACTCACCATAACTCCAGAGCCCATTGTAGAGACTGAACATTCTACAACTTTGCCTCCAAAGCCCACTAAGGTAACACTTCTACGTCCTCACCAGGGAACTACGAATCCTCCTCCAAAACCCCCTGAGATGATAACATTTCCACAGCTAAATCTGGGGACTACAATTCTTCCTCCAGAGCCCCCTGAGGTGACACTAGTACGTCCGGATCAATGGACTACAACTTCTCAAGTCAACCATGAGGAGACTTCAGTCATGGCTCAATCTTTTGATGTGGAAATAACCATAACACCAAAACCCAACGTGGAGGTCGCATCTTCTCAAACCATGCAGGGGAAGCCAATTCAGCTTCCAGAGCCATATAAGGAGATTATAGCTAAACCTCCCGTGTATTATGAGATTACACTTCCAACAACAACGAATCCAACCCTGCCGCCGGTGTCATCTAGTGTTGGAGTTCAACCTCCAGATGTGACGATTACCCTGACTCCAATACCCACTGCAGTAACTGAAAATCCTGTAACCCTGAATAATCCTACAACTCTTTCAAAGTTCCCGGAAACGACCCTTCCACAACCAAACCTGACTGAATTCACAGTTCCACATGTGAATCCAGAACAAACCGCGACTCATTTCCCAGAAATTTATGCCACAGAAAAGGAAGAGAATGCCACCACGAGCACCAATATATGTGAGCTCTGTACCTGCCAAGATGAGACACTGTTGTGTGTCGGTCTCAACCCAGTGCAGAAACTCCACCGAGTGCCTGTGCTCGAGCCCTACAGCTACAATGGCACCTTCACAATCTTGTAAGCATCACCTTTTCTCCTTTGTGCTCTGCATTCTGCCTATCTTGGTAGCCTTTTCCTCAAGGGTCTCCTGGGCCTCCTCATCTCCTCCTTCCACTCCCCAACCCACATTGACTGACTTTTTGCTTTTAGTTTTTGCTTGTCAACTTTTCCCATATCCTCTCCTCCTCCTTACTAAAGTGCCCTTTCTCCAGTCTTTTACTTGTGAACGTTCTTTATTTCCTTACCCATTTTTATTTAGCTCTATCATATCATTGCTTAAACTTTGCCATTTTACTCCATCTGCTCTACCACACATTAATGATGATATAACCAGTGGTGAAGGGTAGATTCTTGAATCAGACTGCCTGAGTTTGAACCCAGATCTTTCATTTATTAGCTTTGTGAACTTGGGCAAATTATCGAGCTCTGCGACTCGATTTCTTCATTTGGAAAATGAGGATTATGATAGTTACCATTTCACAGGATTGTTGTGTAATTTAGATGAAGAGTACATGTAATACTTATATCAGTGCCTATCATATATTTATGAATGTTAGTTATTAATATTATTATTCAGTCCCTCAGTTATGTTCAGAATTCATCTTGACCTTGACCTTTCAATATATAGCATCCATTTTGTGCCCAGCTGAGGGCTAGGTACTGTGGGAACCACAAAAGTATGACATTGTCCTCAGAACACGAAAATGATAGGTGGGAAGAAACATAAAAATGGAGATGATATATAAGTACTAAAAGAGGATGTAGACCAAAGGTGCTATAATTCTTCAGAATCTGTCATCACTGAGGTATGGATGTTAGGGAAAGCTGCACAGATAAGCTAAAATGTTACCTGGGGCTGGAAGGGTGGCTATAATTGTTAATTATAATTGAAAAAACAGGGAGTACAGCCTACACAAAGGAATGACCAGGATTTAGTAGACTAGTATGCCTCAAAGAATTGGGTTAGGAAGCAGAGCCACTGAACATTTTCAAGCAAGAGACAAAAATAATTAAAACAAGAGATTGTTTTAGAATCCATATTTAGAGTGATCTAGAGGAGAAAGCTTAATTGGGGGACACCTGGAAAATGTTAGCAAAATCTAGGAGTAAAACAAGAAGGGGCTGAGTCAGTGGTTGTGATGGGAGTAGAAAGAAAATCCTTGTGGGGGCAGGGTGGGGGAGGGGAGGGGAATGGAAAAGACAGTAGAATGAATCAGACATCACTTTCCTTTGTGCATATATGAATACACGACCAGTGTAACTCCAAGTCATGTATATCCACAAGAATGGGAAGTTATACTCCATGTGTGTATGATATGTCAAAATACACTCTACTGTCATGTGTAACTAAAAAGAACAAACAAAAAATTAAAACAAAAAAATCACACTTCCATCAACTTATTCTGTTTGATAACAAAAATGCCAGGTTTTAAAAATAAGAATTTAAAAACATTTTAGGACATGACCATAGTCTGTTAAAAGAAATAAAACAAACCGGAATCATATTTAAAAAAAAAAAAATCCTGGGGGCACTAAAGGAAAAAACGAAGAACTTAGTGACGGACTAAAGAGATGGGGGATGAGGTGTACAGAAAAGAGGAAAATAAAATATGGCCCCACCGGTTTTGTCCTGTATGGAGATGAGAATGCTGGTGACATAGCAGGTGGAAACAACCCCAGGAAGGAAAGTCAGTTGGAGGGAAATGAGTTCAGTCTTAGGCATTTCTTAGTGGGGACCATAAAGCCGTCAGAAGGCTTCTGGTTGAGTAGAAATGTCCATAGGCAGATGAGCAGGCTTATCCTCCAACACCAAACTCCAAGAAAAAGTCTATGTAAAGGTGTATAAACCAGGAAAGTTGTTGCTAAGGGATAAGGACAGAATTTTTAAAAGTTCAAGTTATCTGTAGAGTTGAAACTAAATATTTAATAGCTTCTTTTAAACATGTCATTCATAGATACATTCTCACATTTTTTTTAAAAAAGTCACAAGTATATAGGATAAAAGTAAAAATTCATACTCTACCTTTGTCACCCCTTGTCCATGCCCAACCACCCACAAGATGACCCCTGTTACATTTTGGTGTGTGTCTTTCTTTCTGATTTCTGTGCCTTTTTTTTTTTTTTCCCGATGAAGTTTTTTTTTTTTTTTTTAACCTTCCCTCTGATTCATGTTTTTTTCCTGTGCAACATTTTCAAGAGGTCTTTCTACATCAGCACATTAGTTCCTCTGATTTCTTATTGTCCTTATCCTCTTAATACCTGAAGAAATTTCAACAGAGGGCACTTAGGCAAAGCTTTGGGGTTACCTGCAGTGTATTTCTTTCTTTCCTTCTTTTTTTTTTGTCCATGTGTTTCTTGATTCATATTTGTTAATAATGGTAAATTCTTGCCCATTTTTCTGTTAAAATTGGACAGATAGGAAGTTAAACTTTTGAGGAGTTGCCTTGTCATTTGTGCCCATGGCCCACATTATTCCTTTATTGTACAAACTGGGAAGCTGATAGTTCTGGAAATTAGAAAGCTGGGTTTTCTGTTGTGTTTGTTTTTTCTATATTTGAATGGCCCCCATGAGTCTGCCTTGATTGTTTTACTTATTCTGTTCATTCTTTTCCTACTTATTCAAAGGTATAAACTGTTTCTTCACAGGAATTTCCAAGGAAATGTTATTTCTTACATTGAAGAAAACATATGGAGATCATACCGTTGGACTGAGAAACTGTGAGTATATTCTCTCAAAACGTGAATACAGAAAATCTGCATTGTAAGATCCTTCTTAGTCTAGAATGTTGAGGCCAGTACCTCTTAGAAAAAGATTTTCCCCTCCATATCTCAAATCAGCCTGTGTTGAATGAAGTTCCGTGGTTATTTTAAAAATTGAATTTCGGGGCTGGGGAGATAACTCAGTTGGTAGAGTGCTTGCTTTGTAAGTACAAGGCCCTGGGTTCGATCCTCAGCACCCAAAAAACAACAACAAAAAAAAAAACAAAAACAAAAAAATTGAATTTCATGGGGCCTGGGGTGATAGCTCAGTGGTAGAGCACTTGCCTAGCATGAGTGAGGACCTGGGTTCCATCCCCAGGATCACAGCAACAATAATTAAATATTCAATTTTGTAAATTTAAATTTATTTTCCATTATATAAGTAATACATGATTACATAATTTTAAAAATATTAATTTTAGTTGTAGATGGATATAATGCTTTTATTTTTATGTATTTATTTTCATACGGTGCTGAGGATCGAACCTAGAGCCTCACACCTGCCAGGCAAGCGCTGTACCACTGAGCCACAGCCCAGCCCCATGATTACGATCTTAACGAATGAATGTGAAATAACAGGCATAGTGAGCCCCTCCTTGTGCTCTAACCCTCCACCCCTGAGGAAGCCATCACTCTGAGCTTGGTATATATCCTTCCAGACCTTTCCCTATGCATTTCCCTACACACATATTTACATACAGCAAAATAGGTCTGTGGCATGGTTTTATTATCTTTTTTTATATAAATGGTAACATTATGCAACTGATTTTCACTTCTTCATATGTCACGTTTCTTTCTAGCACACAGAGGCTACCGTATTCTTTTGAAGTCATACATAATGTTCCAAAGTATGAACATATCATGGTTTATTTAATAATATTCCCCTACCAATGGATGTGTAGTGTATCCAGTTTTCCTCTTACATGCATAACCTCAATGAACATGCTTCTTGGTGAACAGGGGAAATACTTATATAGAATAGAAATGGGATTTTTGGGGGGTGAAGATTATTATCGATATGAAGTTTTATCTGCCCTCAAAAAGGCCATGCCACCTTATACTCCTGGTGACAGAATATGACAACTATTATTTTCTCATACTTTTTTACTGGGTATTCTCCATCTTTGGGTTGAATATTGATCCAGAAATAACCTTTCCATCTTCCAGAATTCTCAGTGAAAACTCCCTGACTGAATTACACAAAGATTCCTTTGAAGGCCTGCTATCCCTCCAGTATTTGTAAGTTAGTTAATCACATTTATTTGTGAGTTATGAGTTATCTATAAAATGAATAAGGGGTTAAAATTAGATAATCTGTAAAATCTATCCCAGCAATTAAATTTTGTGATTATGTAAGTTTGTATAGGTATTAACCCATCTCTAGCATTAAATACCTCCTAAGCATTTTTAGTTTTAAAAATTATGTAGATAAGATACAGATGAAAAAAACAATTCCACTTATAGTGGAATTGGGAAAGTGATAGTAAGATCAGAGCAATTACTAACACTCTATAAACCTTGTTTTATAAGTGTTCATATGTATTTATATCTAGTCTACAGCCTATGGATCAAATTCAATCCACATCTCATAAGCTAAGAATGGTTTTTACATTTTTAAAGTGTTGTAAAATAAAAAGAAAAGAATATGCAGCAGAAGTCTAAAACATGTGGCCTGCAAAGTCTAAAATATTTACTATCTGACCTTTACAAAAAAAGGTTTAAACAAGTTGGATCAGTAGAACAAAGGGAATTAAAGTTAACCTCAGTTTGATGCCTACAAGAGATTAAAAAAAAAGGCCACCTATATTAATTTGAATGCCATTAACCCAGAATGTTTTAACAATTTAAACTGAATTAAATTAACACTTAAAGACTAAATAATTAGCTAAGTAAATAAATCACATAAATAATAATATCAAGATGAATAAACTACTGAGAACATACCAGTATTAAGAATTTCAATGCAGGAATTGCCATACCTACATTAAAAATAGATATTTGCCAAACACAGAAAGCCAAGAGTTGTATGTTTTCTCTCACGAGTGGAAACTAGAGAGGAAAAAGGAAAAGAAAGGCGTGGGTAAGACTCATGAAAACCAAAGGGAGATCAGTAGAAAAGAGGAAAGGAAATGGGGTGAGAAGAGGAGAAGAAGGGGAAGTGCTGGGGAGTGATATTGGTCAAATGATAGTGTTATATTGTGTGCACGTACAAATATATAACTATAAATCTCAGCATTATGTACAACTATAATGCACCAATAAAAATGTGGGAAGATCTGGCATGGTGGTGCATGCCTGTAAATTCAGGAGTTCAGGAGGCCGAGGCAAGAGGATTGCAAGTTCAAGGCCAGCTTCAGCAATTTAGTAAGGCTCTAATCAACTTAGCAAGACCCTGTCCCAAAATAAAAAAATTAAAAGGGCTGGGGATATGGCTCAGTTTTAAAGTGTCCGTGGGTTTAATCCTGGTATCCCCCACCCCCCCAAGAAAATAGATATTTGAAATGATGATTAAATGATGTAACTTGAAATGTTTCCATTAAGTAAACAGATCAGAACTGCCCGTAACTTTTCATTAATCACAAAATTAAAATCTCTCTCTTCTTGTTGTCAAGGAGGGAGTACTTGCATAGTATTTCTGTCTGGTTAAAGATAAGAAGATAATTTAGGTTCTTTGCTATGATAGCTTGATTTTTATCCTTTGTACATGGGATACAGATATGTATGAGTCATTAACCCTATTAAACTAATTAATGATGCTTTTTTAGCAAATTTATTCTTTCAAATGTAAAAAGCTTAAAGGAACTGTGGGTATAAAGAGCTTCACATGGTACTAAAAATAGTCCTTTGAATTATCAAACCTCTTAGGCCCTAAGGGACAACCACTTTTATATTGGTGGTCTTGGTCACTTCTGCCTCAAACCTTACAAACATGGTTTGGAGAAAATAGATGAGCTAACTGCTTAATGGAGTAGACTTTTCATTATTTCTACTATGTAATACTTTGTTAGCTAATAATTTCATGTTAGCATATATATTCACATTTATTTTTTAAAAATGCTAGCCAATAAAAAAGAGCTCAGAAAAACATGCCAAGCACCGTGCCTAGTATTAGAGGCACAAAGATGAATGAGACAGGTTCCTACCCTTTCAGAACTCAAACCATAATGCAGCAAGGGCCCAGTGGATGACAAGGTGCTGAAGAGGTGCAGCAGAAGGGCCAGCCATGAAGCCATAAACTGGATTCCTTTTCAAATAGTCGTTTTTGTGCCCCTCTTTGCTCCCCAGTGCTATCCATTTATTTTATTACTATTTGAGTTTGCTCAAATACTTGTGTCAGTTTCAAACCTGGAGGGCACCGCAGATGAACAAGACCTAATCCAGGCTTTCCAGGAGTTTGTATCAAAAGAAATGGAATGCAAAAATAATTGCATTAAAAAGAAATGGATAGGGGCAGTAAAAGGTATAAATTGTGTCTACATCACAGAATAGGAGAAAAGATTTCAAACTGGGTCAAGGAAAATGTTCCTAGAGCAGTGCTGTTTGAACAGGACCTTGAAGGAGCCCACTGGGAATCACCAGCTAGGCATCTTGGGGAGAATATACTAAGCTTGCAAAGGGAGAGCGGGAGGAAGGCAAAACCCAGGAATGTGTTTGAGGAGTGCCATGGGCACCTGTAGGGTACAAGAGGGAGAGTGGAACCAGACCTTCTAAGACTTGAGTGCCAAGCAAAGGAGTCACGAATGGGAACCATCTGCTCTGCTCTAAAACAACCTTGAACCTCCTCTCAGAATCACCTGGAGGACTTGGTAGAACTTGGTTCTGGACACCCGCCGCCCACCACAGTTACTGATTCAGTTGTTCTGGAGTAGGGCTGAGAATTTGCATTCTTCAGAAGTTCCCAGGTGATACTGGGCTTGAAGAACCACTTCTAGAGAGCCTATGTGGTGACTGTGTTCAGGACTGATTAGAAAGGGAGAGACACCAGTCATGGTGGTTACACCCATCCAGGTGAAAAGTGAAGGACAAGCTGAAACCCATGGAAGTAAGAGTCAACTCTAGTCAGAATGGGTGTTTTCAGTTAAAAATCCAGTTCCTTGTTGTTTTTTATTGTCCCAGCACTACACAACTGAAGCAGTTACCTTTATGGAATATTAAGGTAATATGAAACCAAAATGAGTTTCCATTACTATGATAGAAAGTACAGTTTTGAAAGTCATTTATTAATTAGAGGAGTAACTGCCTTTCAAATGATATGAAAGGTCTCTTTTTCTTCTAGTTTTAAACTGGGTTAAGACAATAGAATAAAGGACTGAGGGTATAGCATGCACAAGACCTGAGTTCAATCCCCTGTACTACACACACACACACACACACACACACACACACACACACACACATGAAAGAAAAAACAATTAAACCAGGAGAAGAGTGGGCAAGGTTAAAAACTCTAAGAAGTTCAAATATAAATCCAAAGGTTTAGAATTTAAACAAAAACTAAGTATTCAGTATTAATAATTCTCAATTCTATTTATTCATACTAATTAGATACCTAATATCTAACCAAGGCAATATTTTCCTTTTACTTTTCCTAGAGATTTATCCTGCAATAAAATACAATCTATCGAAAGACGTACATTTGAACCACTACCTTTTTTGCAGTTTATGTAAGTTACAAGTATGATTTCATGATATTTGAAATTTTATAAACTCCCTTGCTACTCATTTGAAATTATGATTAAAATTTTACTAGTAAAAAGTTACTAAAGTTATTTAGCAAATCCTTTTAGCCTCTAGCAAAGAATAGTGTGAGAATTATTACATGGGTTGAAACAAGTCATTACAGAGCAGTAGTTCAATTAGTGTGATTTTGCACCCAGGTGACATTTTGACATCTATTGACCAGACACCAGGGATGCTGCAAAACATCTACAATGTACAGGACAAACCTCCACAACAGAAAATTGTCCAGCCCAAAATGTCAATAGCATTGAAGTTGTGAAGACTTGTTTAAGAGAATTAAGTATCAAGTATTTTTTGAGCATTCACTGTTTTATAGCTAAGGCTCTGCATGTATAAATGCAGAAGTATAAATCATAAGCCAGTATCTTCCGCAGTGAGATTTCTTTAGTGTGTGGAAAAAGTATTGTGGTTTATATTTCATCATAGATAAGTTAGAATCACTGCTAAATGATCAATGTTCTGAAAGAATATCTTTTTTCTTCTCCTCCTTCTTTGGCTTATATCTTTTTTTTTGTAGAAACCTTGGTTGCAATTTAATCACAGAACTGGGCTTTGGAACATTTCAGGCATGGCATGGATTGCAGTTTTTACACAAGTTGTAAGTGAAATGGAAGATAAATACCTGTACCAAAAAAAAAAAAAAAAAAAAACCTATGTGTTAAAAACCTTATACAGTTATTGGTTAGCTGTTGTAAACCCTGTCTGAACTCTGAAAAGTATGTCTTAAGATCCATCCATTCTTTTCAAATGAGGAAACTAAGGTACAAAGAGGCCAAGAGACCTGTCATTTATATAGGACATGCTCTGCTTTTTCTAGAACTGATCTCTGGCATGGACAATAGAAAGCATCATGCAAGTAACACCCAAAATAGCCTTGGACGATGCTCTGACATGTGAATGGTCCTTGAATTTCACTTGGGAGTTTAACTCTGATTCCATTTCATATTCAGAGTCCCTAACTGCTTAAATGTATGCACCATTGGGCTACAAAGAATCAAGTTTAGTATAAAGTCCTCCAGGGAGCACAAGTTTAGGCGCTTTCTCCATGGAAAGCAGAAAAGAATACTGAAAACCTGGCACAGGGGACCTCTCTCCCCAGAGCATTATTTTTCTAAAAGAATTATTTTTCTAAAAATAATTCTAAAAGAAATATTTTTCTAAAAATGTGTGTCTTTGAAGCCATGAATTATCTGTAGGCAATAGGAACCTTTGAGGTGTGGGAAATATGGTGTTTATGTTATAGTGTACAAAATATTTGTAAAGACAATACATTGCTCTAACCTAATTACATATACTTTTTTTCCTGACTACCTGCAACAAGAAATATGAGTTTTATTCCCTTTCAGTTCAAAGGGGAATTTTTTTGTTTTTGTTTTTTACTTTTTTATTTATTTTGGTTTTTTGTTTTGTTTATTTGTTTGTTTGGTGCTGGGGATGGAACCCAGGGTCTTGGGCATTGTAGCCAAGCACTCTGCCACTGAGCAACATATACCTTAGCCCCTGAAAGGGATTTTAGACTCATGGTGAAAGTTCTCCTCTCAACCCGATTTTGGAAAAAAATTGTCCACCTGTCTTGTGGGTCAGAAATCTAGGTTCATATGGTTCATTTGGGGTTCCATGGAGGGCTGTAGGATATGCCTGGAATTTCCTGCAGATGCTGCTCTATTACAGCCACCTCTCCCCCTCATCAGTTTGCTCAAGCATAAATTGGGGAAAAAATATTGAGGGTCTACTTTTCAAACAAAGTAGTAGGGATGGGTAGTGGGTCAGAAAAGACTCCTAAAATGGAGAAGCCACCAACTTTTGTCTTTAGCTTCTGTGTTCATCTTAACCGAAAAAAGGCATTTGCTTCATGGTCATGAGAAAATCAGAGCTAACTGGCATTGGACATTAATACTCATTTCATGTGATTCGAATACAGCTGTTCCTCTCAGACCAATTCAGTTGCTTTTATAGACTGGCACAATGAGCCAGACAAGGTGCACACCTGTGGTCCCAGCCATTTGGGAGGCTAAGACAGGAGCTCAAGGATAATCTGGGCAACATAGTGAGACCTGTCTCTTAAAAAATAAAAAAAGAGCTGGGCACAGTGGCACACACCTGTAATCCCAGTGGCTCAGGAGACTGAGGCAGGTGCATTTTGAGTTCAAAACCAGCCTCAGCAATTTAGCGAGGCCCTAAGCAATTCAGGAGACCCTGTCTCTAAATAAAATACAAAAAAGGACTGGGGATGTGACTCAGTGGTTAAGCACCCATGGGTACCAAAAAAGAGAGGGAAAGAAAGAAAGAAAGAAAAAAAAAAAAGATTGGCATAATGGTTAACAGTTTACCAAGTGTGTGTTGGGGGCTGAGGACTTTTGGGTAAAATTCTTCTAGTAGACAAAGCTCTCTTCCTTCAGGAAACACTTGCCATAGTGAGAGATAAGCCAAGGGAAGATGCCAATAATTTATGACCAATATGACACAGTACTGAGGTGTTTGTAAGTTGAAATACCAATTTTCCATGAATTACGAAAGTTTGTACAGAGGCCCCAGCTGATGTGGATTTGTCATGAATTGAATGGAACCTAAGCTCTAGGGCTCCTCATGTGCACAGGCCCCCTTCTAAGGTTCTGATTGGGGCCCTCTCAATTCTGTATGCATAAATTTTGCATGTTTTTATCAGAGGACATTTCCCAAATTAGGTAAGGTTCAGTTCTCCACAAAGTCTGGATTCACCTCTGGGTTCCATATAATTACAACCTGGAAAATCTCTTAAATAAGCTTAAATAAGGCCTATTATGAACAAACACTGATACAACAAATTAGCAGTATATTAGGCTCAGTCTATTTTGAACCTGAAATTTGTGTCAAAGATGTGCCAAGAACTTATTAGTAAAGTACCACTCTTTAAATGGTAGTAATAATCATATCTCTTCCAGATGAAACCAGAAATGAATATGTTATGGAAAACCAGCACTGGTTGATAATCCTAAATGTCAAGTATACTTTTTTCCCCCTGACTTTAAAGTACTTCTCCTTCATTCACCTACACAGGTCCAGACTGATGGCTTATTTTTAAAATTCTTTTAGTTACTTCATTGGTTCTAACAATACAAGCTCCATGAGTTTAGAAACTGAAGGACTCTCCAAGATAGAAATGCAGGCTCTATTCAGATAGAACACATTCACATGCTGACTTGTCTATGACACGTCAATATTAGGCCAAGAACATAAGCACAAAGAAAAAATAAGAGGGAAATCCAAGCTTTATCCCTATTGAATTATTTATTCCACTGCTGAGAATATCCATGAGGTAGATGTGGCCACACTATAAAGGGAAATTGAACTGAGATCCCAGAGACACCCTATTACTCCCCCCTTGTCCACTAGCACCAGTTTCCTACCGACAGCCGTAGAGGCACAAAAATTTGCGTGCTTCAGGGTATGGTCATCACTTTTTGGTTTGTACTGGAATCCTGGCAGCAGCTTCTCAGATTCAGAGGCATAAATATTAAAGATGAAAAGAGAGCTCAGGTCTGTCCTTTGGGGTGAGTTAGAATGGCTTAATTTTTAATGGTTTGAAAGTTTTGAGAGTCTCATATCCAGTAACTATTACACTGTTCTTCTCCCAGTTGCATCTTCTTCTTCCCACCTGTGACACAGGCATCTTCTCTTCTCTTTTCTCTTGGAACCTTAGAAATTCTTCCATTACATTTATTTAATACCTACATTTACTAGTTGTTTATTATGTTCCAGGCACTGTATGAAGTACTTATGCAAATGAGATGGCGTACTGAAAGGTCTTAGAATAGTGCTTGGCACATGATAAATATTCAAAACATGTTCCATTATTTTCCCAAGAACTCTTCAATGTTGATATTATTATTCCCCATTTTGTAGAAAGTTGAAATTCAGAAACCTTGGATAACTTGCTTCCACAATGATAAATAATAAACATTTATTAACAGTTTTAATAAATGGCAGAAGCTCTTACAAGCTTTATAAGTAATGTTCTATGCAACTTTTGTTTCCTTGTAATAGGAGCTGGCTGATGACAATTTGGTTTTTTGTGCATTGTATCTTGAAGTCGGTTTCTAACTTGCATAGGACCTTTGGAGCAGACAGCTCCAGTTACCTTTGAGAATTCTGCACTTCTAGAGCTATTGGCATCCCCAGGGTTCCTGTTCATTGGCCAGTGACTATTTGACATCATCACGGTCTTCTCTGGGCCCAGCCCCTCCTAGATGCCTTAACATGTTCTTTCATCTAATCTTCATACTTGGTGAGGAAAATGCTACTAAGTAAGGCTCACAGATGTTTGTAATTCAAGTCACTTCAGCACAAAGTGACAGAGTCAGAATTCAAACCCAGGTCTGCCTGATTCCAGGGGCCTTGCTGCTGCTTCTGTTCCTCACTGCCAGGGAGTCTTCTTCAAGGCTTGGCTGAGCACTTTCAGATACAGGCTTGCTGTTTCGGATTCCTTAGACTTTGCCTTTAGAAAGGACTGATGTGATGCAGTCGGAGGTCTTGTATTGACGAGCTTCATGTGGGGAGTCATGTTCTTATGACTCATGGACCTATGTAGATGAATAAAGGAAAGGGGTTTCTCCATCCCCAAATACTTCAAACATACTGGAACAGGGTGAGGGCTACTCTGCTTGTTTCTTTGACTACTTTCCTCAAATGAACCAGTTTCCCTGCCTGCCTTGGGATTCTAGCATAGATAGTGTTGGAGTTTGTCCTATTTTGTTTGTTTTGACTGCCTGCTTTGGACATATTTTCAGCTAAAGCTGTTAGGATTTCAGTACATTCAGGACAGTGATGACGCTTCAGTCCTCAATTCTTCTCTGTCTCTTCAGTTAATAGAAAGGAAACGTAGCCCATCTGTCTGGACCTGTATAGAAGAATTTGGAGAAAAAAAAAAAAAAAAAAAAAAACAGGTAAGAAATGTTCCCTTATTTTGTGAGCTACCTGTATTCTGTCCCATTGTTCTACAGCAAAAGGCTTATGCAAAAATATTTGGGTTTTCTTTTTCCAATAAGGTACTTTTTTAAAAACCACTTAAAACTGTACTTCTTAAGCTGGGCATGGTGATGCTCATCATAATCCCAGTTATTTGCAAGAATGGCAAGTTCGAGGCCAGCCTCAGCAAATTAGTGAGACCCTATCGCAAAATAAAATAAAAATGGCTAGAAGCTGAGTGTAGTGGTGCATGACTGTAATCCCAGCAACTCAGGAGGCTGAGGCAGGAAGATCTCAAGTTCAAAGCCAGCCTCAACAATTTAGCCAGACCCTACGCAACTAAGTGAGATCCTGAAAATGAAAAGGACTGGGGAATATGGCTCAGTGGTTAAGCACCCCTGGGTTCAATCCCCAGTAACACAAAACAAACATACAAACAAGCACTATTTCTTAAACTTTGCCTCTGAGACAGTCTTTAAGGCAAAAAATTAGCCACATAATACTCCCATAAAGGTATCAAAAAGACAATGGATGAGGAGTCAGGGCACTTAGTTTATCTATAAAATGAGGGAACTGAGAGAGAAATGGAAATGATCTCTAGTGAAGTGTCCACGGTGAATCTACAAACGTTCAAATGTTTGGTTCATAGAAGAATCACTGTAGAGTGCTCCAACTTCTAACTCATTCTCTGCATTGCACAGGCACAACCTTAGTGAAGAAAATAATGCTCTAATACAGGAGGAAAAAAAATAGGATAAGCTAGCATGGTTTTGATTTCACTAGGGACAGATACAAAGATCTCAATGTCCGTGGGAGAAGGGGCTGCCTGTTAAGAGGGAATGCTGAGATGATGGGCGTAAAGCCATGGAGCACTGAAGGACCGAGATCATCTTAGAGGAAAGATAGCAGACTTCACTAAATTCTTCTGGCTACGTATGGCTTTGCAGTCATTCTTTAAGGCCAGTGGAGGGAGAGCCAGAGGAGACAGAGGTGTAGGAGCCTACTTATACAGAGCACACCAGCCACCTCACAGGTTTTCATGCCACCACTCATGGCAGGGAATGTTCAGAGCCCAAGGTTGAGGAACAGACATGTGACATTGGAATGTGAAGCCATGAGACCTTCACATTTTTTTCTCTTCATAACATGATCTTATTGAGTATGAACTAGTGTTATAAACTGAGCAAGTTAATGAGACTGAAAAATATCTGGAAAAATGCACTAGAAAAGGGGAGATCACTAGGCAAGAACAAGCAAGCTATGTGGCTCCCGGCTTCACCAGTTACTCACTTCCACCTTAGTCAAGAAGAGTCTGAAACTTCGCTCCTCTTTTTCCTGTCTACTGACATGATTAGGCTCACAACCGTTGGTGCTTTATACATTACGATATGGTTCCTTTCCCTCCTCTGGCTTAGCACACTGGCTGTGTTCTGACGTTAAGTGCACAGAAAGAGGGGGAAGAGCAAGCCTACCCCAGGTACATCTCATCACGGGCACAGGCACAGTTATATCCCCAGTCCCCACTCTGTCTGCTAGACCTTTCCCTCATGAATGGGGAAACATGGAGAGAAGAAAATTGCTAAAACCCACATACCACAAAAAAGCGACATTACAAAGCACAAATCAGTGATATTCAGCGCATTCATAATGTTCTGCAACAATCACCCTTATCTACCAGAACATTTTCATCACTCCAAAAGGAAACATGGTTCTAGTTAGCTATTGCTTCGCTTCCTATTTCTTTCCCCACAGGCCCCGGCATCTACTAATGTACTTTCTGTCCTACTGGATTTGCCTATTCTGGACATTTCATATAAACCAATTATATTGTATATGGCCTCTTTTTTTTTGGTCCAGGGCATTGAACTCAGGGGCACTCAACCACTGAGCCACATCTCCAGCCCTATTTTGTATTTGATTTAGAGACAGGATCTCTAAAGTTGCTTAGGGCCTTTCTAAATTGCTGAGGCTGGCTTTGAACTCCAAATCCTCCTGCTTCAGCCTCCCGAGTTGCTAGTATTACAGGCGTGCACCACTGCACCTGGCTGTACATGGCCTTTTATGTCTGGTTTTCACATAGCTTTTTGTTTCCTAGGTTCACCCTTGTAACGGTTATCAGTACTTTCTATGGTTGAATAATACTCCATTGTATAGAGATACCACTATATCAGTTCATGTATTCATTAATTAATGGATATTTGGGTTGTTTCTACTTTTTGACTATTATGGATCATGCTGCTGTGGACACTCATGTATCAGTTTTTGTGTAGACGCGTTTTTAATCCTAGGGTGCATACCTAGAAATGGAATTGGTGAGTCATATGGTAACAATAGTTAACTTTTGAGGAATTCCCGGACTGTTTTCCACAGTGGCTTCACTATTTTATATTCTCAGCTGCAGTGTGTGAGGTTTCAAGGTTTTCTGTATCTTTGTCAACATTTGTTATTATCTGTCTTATTTATATTTAATGCCCTAGATTAAGGAACAGTGCTTAACCAGTCTTGTGACATTCTTTCTCTTCATAACATTATGAGTATAAAGTAGTATCTCATAGTTATAATTTGCAGTTCCCTAACACCTTGAGAAACTCAGCATCTCTTCATGAGCATATTGGCCTTTACATATCTTCTTTGAAGAAATGTTTATTCATGTCCTTTCCCCATTTGAAAATTGCATTGTCTTTTTTCCCCCAAGTTATATGAGTTCTTTATATATTTTGATATTTTCTGTACTAGATTTTATCAGCCGTATGATCTATAAATATTTTATCCCCTTCTCTAAGTTATCATTTCACGTTCTTTTTTTATTTTAATTTTTACAGACTGCATTTTGATTCTTTGTACACAAAAGGGATACGGCTTTTCATTTCTGTGGTCATACACAATGTAGATTCACACCATTCATGTAATCTTACATATACATAGGGGAATACTGTCTGTCTTAGTCTACTATCTTTCCTTCCCCCCAACCCCACTTGATTGTGGTGTACTATCTTCTTAACATGTTTTTGTAGGTGATTTGCCAGAATTTTGTTAAGAATTTTTGCATCTATAATATCAGAGATATTGGACTAAAGTTTTCTTTCCTTGATGTGTCTTTGTCTAGTTTTGGTATCAGAGTGATACTAGTTTCATAGAATGAATTTGGATGGGTTCCCTCCTTTTTTATTTCATGAAATACTTTTTTTTTTTTTTTTTTTTTTGCGGGTGCTGGGGATTTAACCCAGGGCCTTGTGCTTATAAGGCGAGCACCCTACTGACTGGGCTATCTCCCCAGCCCATGGAATACTTTGAGGAGTATTGGTATAAGTTCTTCTTTGAAGGTCTTGCAGAACTCAGCTGAGAATCCATTTGGTCTGGGGATTTTCTTGGTTGGTAGACTTTTGATGACTTCTTCTATTTCATCACTTGAAATTGATATGTTTAAATTGTGTGTGTCCTCTTGGTTCAGTTTGGGAGGATCATATATCTCTAGAAATTTGTCAATGTCTTGAGATTTTCTATTTTGTTGGAGTACAGATTTTCAAAGTAGCTTCTATTTATATATTTCAGTGTTGTGATATTTCCTTTTTCATCATGAATTTTAGTAATTTGAGTTTTCTCTCTCCTTCTCTTTGTTAGTGTGGCTAAGGGTTTATCTATTTTGTTTACTTCTTCAAAGAACCAACTTTTTGTTTTGTCAATTTTTTGAATTGTTTCTTTTGTTTCAATTTCATTGATTTCAGCTCTGATTTTAATTTTTTCCTGTCTTCTACTACTTTTTGGTGTTGTTCTGTTCTTCTTTTTCTAGGACTTTGAGATGTAATGTTAGGTCATTTAGTTGTTGACTTTTCATTCTTTTCTGGAATGTGCTCCATGCAATGAATTTTCCTCTTAGTACTGCTTTCACAGTGTCCCAGAGATTTTGATATGTGATATCATCATTCTCATTTAACTCTAAGAATTTTTTTATCTCCTCCCTGATGTTTTCTGTTATCCATGCTTCATTCAATAGCATATTATTCAGTCTCCAGGTGTTGGAGTAGTTTCTGTTTTTGATTTTGTCATTGATTTCTAATTTCATTGCATTATGATCTGATAGAATACAAGGTAGCATCTCTATTTTTTCTTTCATTTACTAAGGGTTGCTTTGTGGCATAACATACAGTTTATTTTAGAGAAGGATCCGTGTGCTGCTGAGAAGAAAGTGTATTCGCTCGTTGATGGATGGAATATTCTATATATGTTTGTTAAGTCTAAGTTATTGACTGTGTTATTGAGTTCTATGGTTTCTTTGTTTAGTTTTTGTTTGGAAGATCTATCCAGGGTGACAGCAGTGTGTTAAAGTCATCCAGAATTATTGTGTTGTGGTCTATGTGATTCCTGGAATTGAGAAGGATTTGTTTGATGTACATGGATGCACCGTTCTTGGGGACATAAATATTTATGATCATTATGTCTTCCTGATTTATAGTTCCCTTAAGCAGTATGAAATGACCTTCTTTATCCCTTCTGACTAACTTTGGTTTGAAGTCCACTTTATATGATATAAGGATGGAAAACCCCCCATTTTTACTGAGTCTGTGTGCGTGGTAGATTTTTTCCCATCCTTTCACCTTTAGTCTGTGAATGAATGTCCTTTTCTATGAGATGAGTCTCTTGAAGGCAGCATATTGTTGGGTCTTTCTTTTTAATTCAATCTTCCAGTCTCTGTCTTTTGGTTGATGAGTTTAAGCCATCAACATTCAGGGTTATTACTGAGATATGATTTGTATTCCCAGTCATTTGGGCTTATTTTTGGTTTTTAACTTGACTTGGTTTCTCCTTTGATTGGTTTTTCCTTTAAGGTAGTTCCTCCCTTTGCTGACCTACATTGTTGTTTTTCATTTCCTCCTCATGGAATATTTTGCTGAGAATGTTCTGTAGGGTAGGTTTTCTTTTTTTTTTTTATTGTAAACAAATGGGATACATGTTGTTTCTCTGTTTGTATGTGGCGTAAAGGCATACCATTTGTGTAATCATAAATTTACATAGGGTAATGTTGTTTGATTCATTCTGTTATTTTTCCCCTTCCCTCCCACCCCTCCCACCCCTCTTTTCCCTCTATACAGTCCTTCCTTCCTCCATTCTTGCCACCCTCCCTAACCCTAACTCTAACCCTAACACTAACCCCTCCCACCCCCCATTATGTGTCATCATCCACTTATTAGTGATATCATTTGTCCTTTGGTTTTTTGAGATTTGGCTTATCTCACTTAGCATGATATTCTCCAATTTTGTCCATTTGCCTGCAAATGCCATAATTTTATCATTCTTTATGGCTGAGTAATATTCCATTGTATATATATACCACATTTTCTTTATCCATTCATCAATTGAAGGACATCTAGGTTGGTTCCACAATCTGGCTATTGTGAACTGAGCAGCTATGAACATTGATGTGGCTGTATCTCTAATACGCTCATTTTAAGTCCTTTGGGTATAGGCCAAGGAGTGGGATAGCTGGGTCAAATGGTGGTTCCATTCCAAGTTTTCTAAGGAGTCTCCACACTGCTTTCCAGAGTGGCTGCACTAGTTTGCAGCCCCACCAGCAATGTATGAGTGTACCTTTCTCCCCACATCCTCGCCAACACCTGTTGTTGCTTGTATTCTTGATAATCACCATTCTCATTGGGGTGAGATGGAATCTTAGGTTGGTTTTGATTTGCATTTCTCTTATTACTAGAGATGTTGAATATTTTTCCATATGTTTGTTGATTGCTTGTAGATCTTCTGTGAAGTGTCTATTCATTTCCTTAGCCCATTTGTCGATTGGATTATTTGCATTCTTGTTGTAGAGTTTTTTGAGTTCTTTGTAGATTCTCTGGAGATTAGTGCTCTATCTGAAGTATGATTGGCAAAGATTTTCTCCCACTCTGTAGGCTCTTTCTTTGCATTGCTGATAGTTTCCTTTGCTGAGAGAAAGCTTTTTAGTTTGAATCTATCCCAGTTATTGATTCTTGCTTTTATTCTTGTGCTATGGGAGTCCTGTTGAGGAAGTCTGGTCCTAATCCGACATGTTGAAGCTCTGGACCTACTTTTCTTCTATAAGATGCAAGGTCTCTGGTCTGATTCCGAGGTCCTTAATCCATTTTGAGTTTAGTTTCGTGCATGGTGAGAGATATGGGTTTAGTTTCATTCTGTTGCATATGGATTTCCAATTCTCCCAGCACCATTTGTTGAAGAGGCTATCTTTTCTCCATTGCATATTTTTGGCCCCTTTGTCTAGTATGAGAAAATTGTATTTATTTGGGTTTGTGTCCGTGTCCTCTATTCTGTACCATTGATCCACCTTTCTATTTTGGTACCAATACCATGCCGTTTTTGTTACTATTGCTTTGTAGTAGAGTTGAAGATCTGGTATTGCGATACCCCCTGCTTCACTCTTTCTGCCAAGGATTGCTTTAGCTATTCTGGGTTTTTTATTCTTCCAGATGAATTTCATAATTGCTTGCTCTATTTCTGTAAGGTACATCATTGGGATTTTAATTGGAATTGCACTGAATCTGTATAGCACTTTTGGTAGTATGGCCATTTTGACAATATTAATTCTTCCTATCCGAGAACATGGGAGATCTTTCCATCTTCTAAGGTTTTCTTGAATTTCTTTCTTTAGTGTTCTGTAGTTCTCAGAGTCTTTCACCTCTTTCGTGAGATTGATTCCCAAGTATTTTATTTTTTTTGATGCTATTGTGAATGGGGTAGTTTTCCTAGTTTCTCTTTCTGAAGATTCATCACTTATGTATAAAAATGCCTTAGATTTATGTGCATTGATCTTATATCCTGCTACTTTACTGAATTCACTTATGAGATCTAAAAGTTTTCTGGTGGAATTTCCTGGTTCCTCTAAGTATACAATCATATCATCAGCAAATAGGGATAGTTTGAGTTCTTCTTTTCCTGTTCGTATCCCTTTAATTTCTTTGATCTGTCTAATTGCTCTGGCTAGAGTTTCAAGGACGATATTGAAAAGAAGTGGTGAAAGAGGGCATCCCTGCCTTGTTCCAGTTTTTAGGGGGAATGCTTTCAGTTTTTCACCATTTAGAATGATATTAGCCATGGGCTTAGCATAGATGGCCTTTACAATGTTAAGGAATGTTCCCACTATCCCTATTTTTTCTAGTGTTTTGAGCATGAAGGGGTGCTGTATTTTATCAAATACTTTTTCTGCATCTATTGAAATAATCATGTGATTCTTGACTTTAAGTCTATTGATATAGTGAATGACATTTATTGATTTCCTGATGTTGAACCAACCTTGCATCCCTGGGATGAAACCCACTTGATCATGGTGCACTATCTTTTTAATATGTTTTTGTATGCGATTTGCTAAAATTTTGTTGAGAATTTTTGCGTCGATGTTCATTAAGGATATTGGTCTGAAATTTTCTTTCCTCGATGTGTCTCTGTCTGGTTTAGGTATCAGGGTGATATTGGCTTCATAGAATGAGTTTGGGAGGGTTCCCTCCTCTTCTATTTTATGGAATACTTTGAGAAGTATTGGAATTTGCTCTTCTTTAAAGGTTTTGTAGAACTCGGCTGAGAACCCATCTGGTCCTGGACTTTTCTTTGTTGGTAGGCTTTTGATGACTTCTTCTATTTCATTACTTGAAATTGGTCTATTTAAATTGTGTATGTCCTCCTTGTTCAGTTTAGGCAATTCATATGTCTCTAGAAACCTGTTGATGTCTTCGAAATTTTCTATTTTGTTGGAGTATAGATTTTCAAAATAGCTTCTAATTATGTTTTGTATTTCAGTCGTGTCTGTTGTGATATGTCCTTGTTCATTCCGAATTTTAATGATTTGGGTTTTCTCTCGTCTTCTCTTTGTTAGTGTGGCTAAAGGTTTATCAATTTTGTTTATTTTTTCGAAGAACCAACTATTTATTTTGTCAGTTTTTTGTATTGTTTCTATTTGTATTGTTTGTATTTGTATTGTTTTTTGTATTGTATCTTTTGTTTCAATTTCGTTGATTTCAGCTCTGAATTTAACTATTTCCTGTCTTCTACTACTTTTGGTGTTGGTCTGTTCTTTTTCTAGGGCTTTGAGCTGTAGTTTTAGGTCATTTATTTGTTGAGTTTTACTTCTTTTATTAAATGCGCTCCATGAAATAAATTTTCCTCTAAGTACTGCTTTCATAGTGTCCCAGAGATTTTGATATGATGTTTCTTTGTTCTCATTTACCTCTAAGAATTTTTTAATTTCCTTCCTAATATCTTCTGTTATCCATTCATCATATAATAGCATATTGTTTAATCTCCAGGTGTTGGAGTAGTTTCTGTTTTTTACTCTTTCATTTATTTCTAACTTCAATCCATTATGATCTGATAGAATACAAGGTAGTGTCTCTATCTTCTTGTATTTGCTAACATTAGCTTTGTGGCATAATATATGGTCTATTTTAGAGAAGGATCCATGTGCTGCTGAGAAGAAAGTGTATTCGCTCTTGGTTGGATGGTATATTCTATAAATGTCTGTTAAGTCTAAATTATTGATCGTGTTATTGAGATCTATGGTTTCTTTTGTTCAATTTTTGTTTGGAAGATCTGTCCAGTGGTGAGAGAGGTGTGTTAAAATCACCTAGTATTATTGTGTTATGGTCTATTTGGTTTCTAAAATTGAGAAGGATTTGTTTGACATACATGGATGAGCCACTGTTTGGGGCATAGATGTTTATGATTGTTATATCTTGCTGATTTATGCTTCCCTTAAGCAGTATGAAATGTCCTCCTTTATCCCTTCTGACTAACTTTGGCTTGAAGTCACATTATCTGAAATGAGGATGGATACTCCAACTTTTTTGCTGAGTCCATGTGCATGGTATGTTTTTCCCCATCCTTTCACCTTTAGTCTATGGGTATCTCTTTCTATGAGGTGAGTCTCTTGCAGGCAACATATTGTTGGATCTTTCTTTTTAATCCAATCTGCCAGTCTATGTCTTTTGATTGATGAATTCAGGCCATTAACATTCAGGGTTATTATTGAGATATGATTTGTATTCCCGGTCTTTTGGTTCATTTTTAAAATTTTATTTATTTATTTATTTATTTTTGACACACCTTGGTTCCTCCTTTATTTGACAGTTCCTTTAGGATAATTCCTCCCTTTGCTGATTTGCTTCTTTGTTTTTTATCTCTTCCTCATGGAATATTTTGCTGAGAATGTTCTGTAATGCTGGCTTTCTTTTTGTAAATTCTTTTAGCTTTTGTTTATCATGGAATGATTTTATTTCATCGTCAAATTTGAAGGTAAGTTTTGCTGGGTATAAGATTCTTGGTTGGCATCCATTTTCTTTCAGAGCTTGAAAAATGTTGTTCCAGGCCCTTCTAGCTTTTAGGGTCTGGATTGAAAAATCTGCTGATATCCGTATTGGTTTTCCCCTGAATGTAATTTGGTTCTTTTCTCTCACAGCCTTTAAAATTCTGTCTTTATTTTGTATGTTAGGTATTTTCATTTTAATGTGCCTTGGTGTGGGTCTGTTGTAATTTTGTGTATTTGGAGTCCTATAAGCCTCTAGAACTTGATTTTCCATTTCATTCTTCAGATTTGGGAAATTTTCTGATATTATTTCATTGAATAGATTGTTAATTCCTTTGGTTTGTTTCTCTAAGCCTTCCTCAATCCCAAGAATTCTCAAATTTGGCCTTTTCATGATATCCCATAGTTCTTGGAAATTCTGTTCATGATTTCTTACCATCTTCTCTGTTTGTTCAACTTTGATTTCAAGGTTAAATATTTTGTCTTCAATATCCGAGGTTCTGTCTTCCAGGTGTTCTATCCTATTGGTTATGCTTTCTATGGAGTTCTTAATTTGGTTTATTGTTTCCTTCATTTCAAGGATTTCTGTTTGGTTTTTTTTTCAATATCTCTAACTCTTTATTGAAAGGATCTTTTGCTTCCTGTATTTGCTCTTTTAACTGTCGATTGGTGCTATCATTCAATGCCTGCATTTGCTCTTTCATCTCATCATTCAATGCCTGCATTTGCTCTTTCATCTCATCGTTTGCTTCCCTGATCATTTTAATTATGTACATTCTGAACTCCCTTTCTGTCATTTCTTCTGCCATGCTGTCGTTGGATTTTATTGATGTAACATCTAGATTTGTTTGGGGCATTTTCTTCCCTTGTTTTCTCATATTGTTCAGGAATCAGTGGGTCATTAAGATATTGCAGATTTCCTCTATTGACTTATAATGTCCCTGAAGATTGCTAGTATAATCCCCTCTTATCCTTCAGTAGCCTGCAGTCTTGGAGGAAGTTGATAATGCAGTGCTCCACAAGGAAGCTGCCTCTCTAGGGTTGGTGACCCTCAGGTGGGGTATATTCCCTGATAGTGGGCAGAGGTGCCTCCACTTGTTGACCAATAGTCATCCAATGGGGAACTAGGCTGCAGGATGAGGCAAGGCCTGTTTGAGCCTGTGTCTCTGGTTTTACCGTCCTTGTGGGAAAACCTCACCTGGCAGGGAAGACTCACCCGGTGGGGAGGTCTCACTGGTCAGCCCCTCCTAGAGGTTCCCCTCAATCTACAACTACTGCCTGGGCTGGGCTGCCTTCCTCTGCAACGTTCCCAGGGGCCCCGACCTACCTCCTGGGTCTGGGAGCCTCACCCTTCGCAGACCAGTCTCCTTAGACTGCTTCTCCTCAGAGAATCTGCCCGCAGTCCTGGAACCTTTGCTCTGCCCCTAGGCGTGTCTCTGTGCGGTGCTTCCACCAAGAAGCTGGTCCTGGGACCCTGCTCTGCACCTAATCACCTGGCTATGCGGCCCCTCCTTTGAGCCGCCACCTAGAGCCCTGTACAATAGCTCCGAGACCCAGAGACCCGCCACATACCTCTTCCTCCGGACAGCCGCCCGGTGTTCCGATGCAGTCACTAGGAGTCCAAGCAACTCACTTCGTGTCTCCTCCTCCCACCAACCACCCGTAGCCCTAGCAGTCACTCCGAGTCCAAGTGACCCGCCCTGTTCCTCCTCCTCCTCGGGATAGCCCCTGGGTGTTCAGGAGCAGTCACTCGGAGTCCAAGCGACCCACTGCACTCCTCCTCCAGGCAGGCCACTGGTGTTCAGGAGTGGTTGCTTTGAGTCCAAACAACTCACCACTCGCCTCCTCCTCTGGCAACTGCCTGTAGCTCTGATGCAGTCACTCCTAGACCAAGCAACTTGCCGCGCTCTTTCTCCTCTTCCTCGGGGCAGCCCCCCAATGTTCAGAAGCGGTCGCTCTAAGTCCAAACAGCTCGCCACGCAGCTCCTCCTCAGGCAGCCGCCCGGAGCCCCAGTGGTTGCTCCGAGTCCAAGCGCTGTGCTGAGCAGCCTCCTCTACAATGATCCCAGTTGTCCGTGTTTACCGCTCCAGTGGGGGGGAGGGGCGTCTCGCCGAGCAACTCTACTTCACAAAGTTCCCTGCGTTCCAGGGCTACCACCCCATCCGTGACGCCTCCCCAACAGGAGAGACTCACCCGGCGGCTTTGAGTTGGTCCCAAGTATCTCACTATCTCCTCTTTTGAATCCTGCATCCTGGAGCAACATGAAATGCAGCCGCCCTCTAGTCCCCCGTCTTGAAAACCCCCGGTGTAGAGTTTTTTGAGTTCTTTATAGATTCTGGAGATTAGTGCTCTATCTGAAGTATGATTGGCAAAGATTTTCTCCCACTCTGTAGGCTCTTTCTTTGCATTGCTGATAGTTTCCTTTGCTGAGAGAAAGCTTTTTAGTTTGAATCTATCCCAGTTATTGATTCTTGCTTTTATTTCTTGTGCTATGGGAGTCCTGTTGAGGAAGTCTGGTCCTAAGCCGACATGTTGAAGCTCTGGACCTACTTTTTCTTCTATAAGATGCAAGGTCTCTGGTCTGATTCCGAGGTCCTTAATCCATTTTGAGTTTAGTTTCGTGCATGGTGAGAGATATGGGTTTAGTTTCATTCTGTTGCATATGGATTTCCAATTCTCCCAGCACCATTTGTTGAAGAGGCTATCTTTTCTCCATTGCATATTTTTGGCCCCTTTGTCTAGTATGAGAAAATTGTATTTATTTGGGTTTGTGTCCGTGTCCTCTATTCTGTACCATTGATCCACCTTTCTATTTTGGTACCAATACCATGCCGTTTTTGTTACTATTGCTTTGTAGTAGAGTTGAAGATCTGGTATTGCGATACCCCCTGCTTCACTCTTTCTGCCAAGGATTGCTTTAGCTATTCTGGGTTTTTTATTCTTCCAGATGAATTTCATAATTGCTTGCTCTATTTCTGTAAGGTACATCATTGGGATTTTAATTGGAATTGCACTGAATCTGTATAGCACTTTTGGTAGTATGGCCATTTTGACAATATTAATTCTTCCTATCCGAGAACATGGGAGATCTTTCCATCTTCTAAGGTTTTCTTGAATTTCTTTCTTTAGTGTTCTGTAGTTCTCAGAGTCTTTCACCTCTTTCGTGAGATTGATTCCCAAGTATTTTATTTTTTTTGATGCTATTGTGAATGGGGTAGTTTTCCTAATTTCTCTTTCTGAAGATTCATCACTTATGTATAAAAATGCCTTAGATTTATGTGCATTGATCTTATATCCTGCTACTTTACTGAATTCACTTATGAGATCTAAAAGTTTTCTGGTGGAATTTCCTGGTTCCTCTAAGTATACAATCATATCATCAGCAAATAGGGATAGTTTGAGTTCTTCTTTTCCTATTCGTATCCCTTTAATTTCTTTGGTCTGTCTAATTGCTCTGGCTAGGGTTTCAAGGACGATATTGAAAAGAAGTGGTGAAAGAGGGCATCCCTGCCTTGTTCCAGTTTTTAGGGGGAATGCTTTCAGTTTTTCACCATTTAGAATGATATTAGCCATGGGCTTAGCATAGATAGCCTTAGGGTAGGTTTTCTATTTGTAAATTCTTTTAACTTTTGTTTCTCATGAAAGGATTTTATTTCGTCTTCAAATCTGAAGGTTACTTTTGCTGGGTATAGGATTCTTGGTTGACAACCACGTTCTTTCGGAGCTTTAAATATGTTGTTCCAAGCCCTTCTAGCTTTTAGGGTCTGGGCTGAGAAATCTGCTGATATATGTATTTGTTTCCCGCTATATATAATCTGATGCTTTTCTCTCACAGCCTTCAAAATCCTATCTTTATTTTGTATGTTAGGCATTTTCATTATAATGTGCCTTGGTGTGGATCTGTTGTAATTTTGTGCATTTGGTGTCCTGTAAGCCTCTCATAGTTGATTTTTCAATTCATTCTTCAGGTTTGGGAAATTGTCTGATATTATTTAATTGAATAGGTGGTTCTTTCCTTTGTTTTGTATCTCTGTGCCCTTCTCAATCCTGATAATTCTTAAATTTGGTGTTTTCATGATATCCCATAGTTCTTGGTGGTTCCATTCATGATTTCTTCCCATCTTCTCTGTTTAGTCAACTTTATTTTCAAGATTAACTATTTTGTCTTCATTGTCTGAGGTTCTGTCTTCCAAGTGATCTAAGTCTGTTGGTGATGCTTTCCATTGAGTTTTTTATTTGGTTTATTGTTTTCCTTCATTTCAAGGAATTCTCTTTGTTGTTTTTTGTTTGTTTGTTTTCTTTTGTTTTGTTTTGTTTCAGAATCTCTATCTCTTTGTTGAAATGATCCTTTGCTTCCTGCAGTTTCTCTTTCAACTACTTTTTGGAGTGTTCATTCAGTACCTGCATTTGCTCTCTTGTCTATCCTTTGCTTCACGAATCATTTTAATTGTGTATTTTCTAAACTCCTTTTCTGACATTTCTTCTACCATACTTTCATTGGATTCTATTAATATAGCATCTAGGTTTGTTTGGAACACTTTCTTCCCTTGTTTTTTCATGTTGTTCACATATCTTCCCCTCTAGCAGTGCAGATCCTGGTGTACTGCAGTTTTCCCCCTATAGGCTCATAGTGACCCTGCAGGTTTCCAAAACCTCTTCTTTAAGGGGGAGATCAATATTAGCAGCACCCAGTACAGATGATATGCAGCCCTAAACCAAATAGCCCCTATGAAGACATTAACAATATTGTCATAATAAACAGAGAGGATGAGTTCAATTATTATCTACAGTATAACAAATAGATTTGCAATGAGGTCTGCAGTTTCTAATGGAGGACAAAGAAGATGGGGAGGGGTGTAGGTTGTAACTGTTAATGGGATAAGAAAAGAGTATATAGAAGTTCTATATCATAAGAAGAGTGAAAGTGTAATCAAAAGAAGTTGATTGTTAGCATGAAAAAAGGGAGAAAGACTCTGAGGAAAGAGGTAAACAAAGGGAAAATAGAGATGGCAAGAAAAATAAAACAAAATTTTTCAAAATAAGGAGGGGAAAAAATCTACACTATAACATTCATATACTATTTAAACCTCCAAGTCTTCTGTAGCCTAATGTATGAGAGGTATCTGACAATAAGCTTCCAGTCTCCAGAAGGCATCTCAGGATGGGATTTGCCCCACCTAAAGATGGCAGCTTCTGCTTCCAGGATAACCCAAGATGGCTGCACTGGCTTCCAAACATGTTGGCAAATGGGGAGCTGCAGCTTGGGGCATGGGTGCAAAGTCCATGTGTGGTGCAGTTGGTCAGGCCAGGGATCCTGGAGGCAGGATGTGTTCAGTCAGGCTGAGGGGTTCTTGAGGCAGGGCGTGGTCAGTTGTGCCAAGGTTCCTGCAGGTCCTGGCTGTTGTCCCAAAATGGTGGCAGTCACGTGTAACCAAATCTGTGGGCACTGTAATAGTGAACTTCCAGGCAACAGCAGGCTGCGGTGATCCACTGGCAGTCTGCAGGCCACCGGAGGAAAATCGGCAGGTGGACTTTGGGTGGTGGGTGATGGGTAGGTAAAATGCAGGCAACAGGCAGGCAAGAAGCAGGCAAATGGGTAAATAGTGGGTGAAAGGTGGCAGTCAGTGAGCAATCTGCACGCAAGAAGTAGTAGATATGCTGGCAGCCTGTGGGTGGTCGAGGTGGACAAAAGGGGTGAACAGGACTGATGAACAGCAAAGACTGCTTCACAGAGGAACAGATTTCCTCTGCTTGAAACCCAGATTACAAAGTGACAAGGAACGCAGCCTCCCTCTAGCCTGCTGTCGTGGATCTCTCCCTTTCACATTCTTATTAGTGTCCTTCAAGTATAAAAGTTTTAAATTTTGATGTAATCTAATTTACCTAATTTTTCCTTTGTTTTTTTTTATGCTTTTCATGTCATATCTAAGAAACTTTTACCTAAAACAAAGTCATGAGCATTTACTCCTGTGTTTTCTCCTAAGAGCTTTATAGTTTTATTTAGCTCTTATACACTTAGGTATTGGATATATTTTGTGTGTCACACAGAAAGGGGTCCAGCTTCATTAATATTCATGTGGATATCCACTGCCCTAGTACCACTTGAAAATATTATTCTTTCAACATTGAATTGTTTAGGTACTCTTGTCAAAAATCAATTAACCATAAATGGTGAGGATTTATTTCTGGACTGTCAGTGGTATTCCCTTAACTAATGTTTCTATCCTTATTCCCACAGTACTCTGCTATGGATTTGAGTTGGGAAGTTTGAGTCTTACCATTTTGTTCTTTTTCAAGATTGTTTTGGTTATCCTAGGTCCCTTGAATTATCATATGAATTTTATTTTATTATTTCATTTCTTTTCTTTTCTTTTCTTTTCTTTTCTTTTTTCTTTTCTTTTCTTTTCTTTTATTTTTCATGAGAAACCTGGAGGGACTTTTGATATCAGACACAATCAACTTCAGGACAAGAAATAACAGCAGTATTATGGTTTGGATGTGAGGTGTCCCCCAAAAGCTCACATGTGAGACAATGCAGGAAAATTTAGAGGAGAAATGATTGAGTTGTAAGAGTCTTAACCCATGGGGCTAATTGAAGTGGTAGGTTGTGGCTGGAGGAGGTTAGAACTGGCACGTGGCTTTGAGGTGTGTATTTTTCCCTTTTTTAATTTTTATTTTTACAGACTGCATGGGGTACCAGTTTTCATTTCTATGGTTGTACACAATGTAGATTCACACCATTCATGTAATTATACATGTACATAGGGTAATAATGTCTGTCTCAGTTCACTATTTTTTCTTTCCCCACCCCCTCCCACCCCCTCCCACCCCATTTCCCTCTACACAATCCAAACTTCCTCCATTATGCTCTTGCCCCGCCCCCCGCCACTCCCCACCTCGTTATGTATCATCATCTACTTATCAGAGAAAACATTCAACCTTTGGTTTTTGTGGCTTGGCTTATTTCACTTAGCATGATATTCTCCAAGTCCATCCATTTAATAGCAAATGCCATAATTTTATTCTTCTTTATGACTGAGTAATATTCCACAGTTTCTTTATCCATTCATCAATTGAAGGGCATCTAGGTTGGTTGCCATATGAATTTTAGAACTGGCTTGTCAACTTCTAGAAAGAAGCCACCTAGATTTTTCTCTCCAGAGCTTCATGCCTACTGGGCAAGAGTTCGACCACTGAGTTATGTCCCCAGTCCAGCCAGCTTGGATTTTGATAGGAAATGCACTAGAACCTTTTGGAGAATAGTGCCATTTTTTGTTTGTTTGTTTTGTTTTGTTTTGTTTTTGTTTTTTGTACTGGGGATTGAGCCCAGGAGTTCTTAACCACTGAGTCACATCCTCAGCCTGTTTTATTTTTTGTTTTGAGAGAGGGTCTCTCTAAGTTGCTTAGGGCCTAACTAAGTTGCTGAGGCTGACCTTGAACTTGCAGTCCTCCTGCAAGTCTCTGGGATTGCATATGTCTGCCCCCACTCCCAGTCAATAGTGCCATCTAGACAGTAATGTCTTCTGATTCATTAATGCAGAATGTCTTTCCATTGATTTAGACACACTATAATTTCTTTCAATAGTGTTTTTTAGTTTTCAGTGTGTAAGTCTTGTACTTCTTTGGTTATATTTATGCTTAGGTATTTTATTCTTGCTAACACTATTATGCACAGAATTGTTTTCTTAATAGCATTTGTGAATTACTCATTGCTAGTGAGTAAAAATACAGATTTTATTTTTGTACATGGGATCAAGTCCAGGGCCTTGTACATGCTCAGGAAGTAACCCCTAAACTCAGAAATATAGTTAATTTTTGCACAGTGATCTGTGCTTTACTACCTTGCTAAACTCATTAAAACTAGGGTTTTTTTTTTCCTGTGTGTGGATTTTTAATAGTTTTCTGCATGTAATATCATGTCATCTGCCTATATAGTTTTATTTCTTTCTTCCCATTGTAGATGTCTCCCCTAGCCAAGTTGCCCTGACTAGAACATCCAATACAATGTTTAATAGAAGGTGGTAATAGTGGATATCCTTGCTTTGTTCTTAATCTTAAGGGAAAAGCTTTCACTCTTTACCATTAAGTTTGATGTTAGAATGTTTTTTTTTAATGTCCTCTGTTAGCTTGAAGATATTTCCATCTATTCCTGGTTTGTTGATGTTTTTTATAATGAAAGCATTTTTAATGTTTTTACTGTATCAACTCTTTTCTCTTATTATATTAATATGCTGAATTACATGATTGATTTATATTTGTTAAGCCAACCTTGCATTCTGAGACAAATCCCACATGGTCTTGGTGTAAACTGCTCTGTTGAATTTGCTAGCATTTTTAAAGAATTTTTACATCTATATTCATGAGACATAATGATTCATAATTTTATTGTGATGTTTTCATACGGTTTGAGCAATGCTGACTCATAGAATAAGTTAGGAAATGTACTGTCTTTATATTTTGGAAGAGTTTATGAGGATTGGTGTTAAATCTTTAAATATTTGGTAGATTGACCAATGAAGCCTTCTAGTTCTTAGCTTTTCTTTGTCTCAACAAAGGGGGGGAAAGTTCTCTTCTTTTTTGAAAAGTTTTTTGATCACTCAATCTCTTTACTTAATATAGATCTATTCAGATTTTCTGTTTGTTCTCAAATCCATTTCTAGGAGTGTATATATTTAGTCCAGATTATCTAATTTATTAGCATACAAATTGTTCACAGTTTTTTCTTATAACCCATTCCATGTCTGTAAGGTCAGTAATAGTACCACCTCTTTCATTCCTGATCATTTCCGATTTTAGTAATTTGAGTCTTCCCACCTGCACCCCTGCCCGTCAGCCAAAATTTGTCAGTTTTTGTTGATCTTTTCAAAGAACCAATTTTTGGTTATGTTGATTTTGTCTACTGTTTTTTCTCTATCTCCCTTCCTTGCTTTCTTCCTTCCTCAGCTCTAGTCTTTATTATTTTCTTCCTTCCTTCTTGCTTTGGATTTAGTTTGATGGGGTTTTTTCTAGTTTTTTCACAGATTTTTTTTTCATATTTGCATGTACATCTATAAATTTTCCTCTGAGCACTGCTCCAACTAAATTTCATAAGCATTTGGTATGTTGTGTCTTCATTTTCATTGATGTCAAAATATTTGCTACTTTCCCTTGTAATTTCTTCTTTGATTCTTTAGTTATTTGTTTCATTTCTACATATTTATGAATTTCCCAAACTCCATTTACTAATTTCCGATTTCATTCCACTTTGGTTTAAGAACATATTTTATATCTTTTCAGTCACTTTAAATTTGATACTTGGGCTGGGGAGATAGCTCAGTTGGTACAGTGCTTGCCTCGCAAACTTTAATCCCCAGCACCGCAAACAAAAAACAAAAAAACAAACAAAAAAAAAATTTTGATACTTGTAGTTGAACATGTGGTCTGTTTTGGAGAATGTTCTATGTGCATGTGAAAAGATAATTCTAGTTGGTTTATAGTTATCCAAGTCTTTTATTTACTTGCTGATCTCCTGTCTAGTAGTTCTATTTATTATTGAAAGTAGCATATTGAAGTCTCTAGCTACTAAAATTGAATTTTCTATTCTCAAATAGTTTTTGTTTCATATATTTTGAACTCTTGTTAGAATGCATATATATTTTTAATTGTTGTATGTTCTTAATGGATTGAACCTTTTTTTTTTTTTTCTTTTTGAAATACTTGGTACTATACTCAGGGTCTCACACATGCTAGGCAAGTGCTTGACCACTGAGCTACATTCCCAGCCCTTTGTAAGGATTTTTATTTTGAGACAGGATCTCACTAAATTGCCCAGACTAGCCTTGAACCTGTTGTGATCCTCCTGCCTCAGCCTCCCAAGCAGCTGAGATGATAGGCCTACACCATACCTGGCTAGGATGGAACCTTTATCATTATAAAATGCCCATCTTTATCTTTAGTCAAAATTTTTTAATGTTAAATCTGTATTTGTCTGTTTTTCATATAGCCACTTCAGCCCCCTTTTGGTCACTGTTTGCATCATACATCTTTTTCTATCCTTTTACTTTCAACCAACTTGTGTCTTTGAATTTAGTTTCTTGTAGATAGCACCTAATTGGATCATGTTTTTAAAAATCCATTCTGCCAACCTCAGCCTCTATTGGAGAGTTTAATCCATTTAACTTAATGTGATAGATTTCACATCTGCCATTTGGCTCCTTGTTTTCTCTGTGTCATGTCTTTTTCTCTTCTTACTTCCTGCATTACTGTTTTCTTTTGTGTTAAATAGGTATTTTCTAGTGTACTTTTTCAATCCTAATTTTTAAAATAATTTTGAGTTATTTCTTTCTTTTTATTGATATCAGGGATTGAACCCAGGGGTCCTTAACCACTGAACCACATCCCCAGCCCTTTTTTTTTTTTTGAGAAAATGTCTCCCTAAGTTGCTTAGGGCCTCACTAAGTTGCTGAGGCTGACTCTGAACTTGAGATCCTTCTGCCTCAGTCTCCCAAACTGTTGGGATTATAGGGTGTGCCACCACACCCAACCACTTTTTAGTTAGTTTCTTAGTGATTGCCCTAGGGATTACCAGTAACATCTTAATTTATAACGTTCTACTTCAGATTAATGCCAACTTAATTTCAATAGCTCTACCCTCACCCCTCCATTATACTATTATTGTCACATATTACATCTTGATACATTTTGTATCTATCAACATAGATTTATAATTGTTGCTTTATATAATTCTCTTAAATCAGAGAGGGAAAAAAAAGAAGTTATAACAAATTTATACTGTCTTTTATACTTACCTATGTAGACTTTACTGGTATTTTTTATTTCTTTGTGTGGATTCAAATTACTATCTAGTATCCTTCAATTTAGCCTGAAGGAATGCTTTTTGTGTTCTTATAGGGCAGCTCTTCTAGCAATAAACTCTCAGTTTTTGTTTATCTAGGAATATTTTCACTTTCAAAGAATAGTTTTTCCAGGTATAGAATTGTTTCTTGATTTTTTTTTTCTTTCAGCCCTCTTATGCCATCTTACTACCTTCTGTTCTCCCTCATTTCTGATGAGAAATCACCTATTAATCTTTTGAAGATTCGCTTTTTATTTTCTTTTTCTCTTCTTTTTTCCTTTTCATAGTACTGTGGCTCAAATCCAGAGGTAGGCAAGTGCATTACCAACTGAGCTATATTCCCTGCCCAACAGAAAATCCATTGGTATGCTGAGTTGTTTTCTTTTGATGGAGATGTTATGTCTTTGAGTTTTGATATTTTGACTGTGATGTGTCACTTTGATCCTGCTTGAAGGTCCTTGAGCTTCTTAAATATGTAGATTGATGTTTTTCATTAAGTTTGGGAAGTTTGGAGTCATTCTTTAAATATTCTTACTACTCCTTCCTCTTCTCCTGGAATACCCATTATGTATACATTAGTAAGCTTAATGGTGTCCCACAACACATCTCTGAGACTCCATTCATCTTTCTTCATTTTCCCTTCCTTATCTTCAGACTCAGTAGTCTCAGTTGACCTTGAAGTTCTTGTTTATTTCTTCTACCTGCTCAAATTTGCCATTGAGATCCTCTAGTGATTTTTTTTTATCTCAGTTACCATACTTTCAACTCAAGAATTCTCTTTGACTTCTTTTTAAATTTCTATTTCTTTATTGATATTCTCTCTTTGATGAGACACTGTTCTCATAACTTTCATTTAATCTACCATACTAGATGGTTTCTTTTTCTCTTTTAACATATTTTAAATAGCTGAATTAAATCTCTACCTAGTAAGTCCCATGCTGGGCTTCCCCAGGGACATTTTCTCCTGATTTTCCCCCATTTCCTTCCCCCCATGTTTGGTTCACAATTTATTTCCTTGCATCTCTCAATCATTTTATTGAAAATTGGACATTTTAAATACTATAATGTAGCAATTCTGGAAATCAAATTTCCATCCCAAAGATTTGATTTTATTGCTACTTATTGTAGTAGTTCCTATTTGATTATTTAAGGAGTTTGCTAAACTAATTCTGTAATGTCGGTACTCTTTGTCATGTCATGTGGGGCCACTGAAGTCTCTGCTTAGTTAGCTTAACATTCACCTAGTGACTGAACAGAGAATTCATTAAATGTTTAAAACCAAAAGTCTTCTAGTTTTTGCTAAGGGGCTCTGTGTATGTATTGGGTCATGCCTATAGTACTGTGCCAGGCAGTCCGAGTCTATAGCTCTGCCTCAGCTTTTACTTCCTACTTGTACAGAACCTCAGTATCAGTTAGGGTTGAGAATTTTAGGGTCTTCTCAGTATTTTTTCTGCTTATGCTCACATGTCCTACATATGTGCATGGTGTTCCAAATTCCCAGGTATGTATCTCTCATGGTCTTTCAGTTTCCCAGGGACATGTTGGAATATCTCATATGGACATTTTATTCTTCAGCATTCTATTAAGCTTTTTGCTTAGACTATTTTTTTTGGTTCCATCTGTTATCCATTGTCTCGTGAAGTTGCCATAGTTAAAATACTTTCTATAATTGTTTTCCAGAAATACCTCCTGGAGAGAGGCTTTTAGCAGTAGACAGCTTTCAATCAGGTCAAACAAAAACAAACCTTTCAAGTGAGGTATTCTAGGGGATCTCCAATTTACTAGGAAAGAGTCTTTGAAGGAGCCCCAACTCTGTTTGCCCCCTCTAGTACTGTAGATATGGGCTATTTTTCAAGGCTACCACTGAGCTAGAGCAAGAGGAGTGGTTAAAACAACACAGATCTCACTATTCTCATAGCAATTCAGCTATTTTTGTGGAATATATGCTTCTTAGTTTGTGCAAGCCTTTGGTTAAATTTCCAGAACACTGGAAAAGGTGATTTTGACCATGTTGCCATTTTTTTGTTGCTGTTGCCTTTGTGGAGGGATGTATTTTCAGATGTCCTTACTCTACCATTTTCACCGATGTCACCTATAACAAGGTTTTACATTTCTAAAGTCTCAATTTCTGTGGGCTAATTATTTAATCATGGGAAATAATTAGGGAAAAGAAATAAAAGTGTATTCTCAAAGCATCTTTTCCAGATGAGCAGATGAAGTTTACAAAGGCATTTCTGTATTTAGTCCTCTCAAAGTTAAGATTAAAGTAACAGCTATCTTAAACCTTTTTTTTTTTTTTTTTCTTCATACAGGCTTTGGGGTCAGAACTAAGTTCAAATTCCAGCTTTGCTTCTTACTAGCTTGGTGGCCTAGAACAAGTTATATAACCTCTCTGTGCCTCAGTTTCTTCATTTGTAAAATGGGTTCATGATAACATTTACCATATAAGCTTATTATGAGGATTAAATGTGAAATGCTGATCATAGATGCCTGGTAGCCTAGTACATGTTAACTGTAATAATTATTATTCTTAAAAACTATAAGTAAATAGCAGAAAGATCAGTGGAGTAGAAGGGAGAGAACAGGGGGTGGTAGGAAAGGAGGGACAGGGGAAGTACTGGGGACTGAATTAGAGTGAATTATATTACATGCTTTCATAATTATGTTAAGATGAATCCTAAAATGTTATGAATGACTATAGAGAACCAACTAAAAATATGTTCTACCTGGGCATGGTAACACACACCTGTAACCCCAGTAGTTCAGGAGTCTGAGGCAGGAGGATCACAAGATCAAAGCCAGACTCAGCAACTATGTCAAAACATAAAAAGGGCTGGAGATGTGGCTCAGTGGTTAAGTGCAGCTGGCTTCTATTTCAGGTACTGCGCAACCCCCCACCCCACACCAAAAAATGTTTTGTAGAAATACACTAATGCTTCTTGAATAGAGTTAAGCTAAAGGCAGATTTTCTTTTTTCTTTTTCTTTTCCTATTTCTTTTCTCTTTTTTGTTTTCTGTTTGTTTGCTTTAATGAATTGAAAAAAATCTTTCTGTATTTTCAAGTAAAACTTTGCATCAAAAATGAATTTACACTGGGTGTGTTAGGACTCAGGAGGCTGAGGCAAGAGGACTGCAAGTTTGAGGGCAGCCTCAGCAGGTTTGAGGCCAGCCTGGACAATTTATCAAGAGAGCCTGTCTCAAAATTTTAAAAAATAGGAAGGGCTGGATATATGGTTCAATAATAAGGTACACCTAGTTCAATCCTGTGTTCAAAAAAAAAAAAAAAAAAGTTTATCTCTGGTGTTGTGGTACATGCCTATAGTCTCAGCCACTCCAGAGGATATGGTGGGAGAATCACTTGAGCCCAGGAGTTTAAGGCCAGCCTGCCCAACATAGTGAGACCATCTCAAAAAGAAAAATGAGAGATTACACTCAATTTCTGTATGATCTATCAAAATGTATAATGCATTCTACTATCATGTACAACTAATTAGAACAAATAAAATTTAAAAATTAAAATTTAAAAAAAGAATTTATTCATTGTATTGACATGAAAGCAAAATGTTATTTATTCAACAAACATTTATTAAATATCTGGAGAATTTTAGGCACTGTGTGGGGCACAGGAATGACAGAGACAATAAGATGAGACCCCTGCCCTCAAGGAACTGAACTGATAATCCAGGAGACTGAGAAGTAAGCAGGTGGTCCCAGGCCCTCGGCCAAGGCTGTGATGTGATAGAAGAGAACAGGGACAGCAGGTGCGGGAGCAGGGCTTCAGCCAGCTCCTCCGCTTAGCTTCAGCCCTTTTTCCTTGACGTCCAAGTCAAGGAATTGGGCCTAGATTTTTTCTTATCCAAGTGAATTAGGTCATGAATTGTTTTAAATTTCTAAAAATGAAAGGCAAACACCTTGAACCATGGAAGGCACTAAAAGTAGTGTTTCCTACAGGGCAAGGACTTCCTACTAGTATAGTTACTTCTAGGGTGTTAGGCCTGAAAATTCTTTGGCATAGTTTTTTCTTTGCTCTCCATTTTTTCCCTCCTTTTTCTTTTTCTTTCTCTTTTGCACTTTATCTTCTGGAGAGTTGGGTAATTCCCAAAGGAACAGTGCTTTATGAATTCTAAGGGTGATTTATAGATAAAGACAAAATGATTTTTTTAACATATATGTTCTACACCAAAAAAAGAATAGAAGCTTTTCATGTAGTCTCATGCATGTTGAAAATATGATTTTAATTCCATTACATTTTTCAGAGTTCTCAGTCGTAATCCTCTGACAACTGTTGAAGATTCACATCTTTTTAAATTGCCAGCATTAAAATATCTGTAAGTATTATAATAATTTTAAAATCAAGATATGATTTCTGCTTTTCTTGTTTACTTCATCAAAGGTTTAGTATTTTGTATTAAGACTTAGAAACTCATAATTTTAATTTTAATTCGTTATTGGAGAAAAACATTGTGTTAAAGAAGTGTTAAGAAAGGGTGTATCATGGGGCAAGAGAGCCATGGGGAAGGCAGCAGCATTAAAGAATGCATACAGATAACACGTGTAGAATATCGTTTATCCCAGAAAGCAAAGAGGAAGAGGTGTATAGTATTTGAAAGAGAGAGAGAGAGAGAAATGAATGCAATATGAAAATGAGAAGTAAATCATACTTAAAGAAAAGATATAGGTTCTGTTATTCAATGTCAAGGTCCTTGATTTGATGATGCAAATAGTCCACTTAAGTATCTTCCATAAGAGCATTATGGAATTATCTTTTGTGAGAAATAAACTCTTGAGGCAGCTTGTTTTATACAGAAGCCAAAATAGAAGTCATCACATGCCCTTGAAGTATGTTTTCAAGTATAGACTATTTATATTGGGGGTCATCACAGCGAATATCTCGGCTTTCTCTTTCAGAGACATGGGAACAACACAAGTATCACTTTCAACAGTTGAGAATATCCTCTTGATGACTCTCGAATTGGAAAAACTGTAAGTTTTTTTTTTCTTAGATTTATTTTAGTTGGTATTTTTTTGTTTGTTTTATTATATTCTTTATTTTTTTTTTTTTTTTTTGGCGGTGCTGGGGATTGAACTTAGGGCCTTGTGCTTGTGAGGCGAGCACTCTACCAACTGAGCTATCTCCCCAGCCCTTATTATTTTCCTAAGTTTATTGAAGTATAATTTTCATGTAATAAAATTCACACATAAGTGTACAGTGTGGTGAATTTGTATAGTAATATAACTACCACCACATTCCTGATATAGAACATTTGTCACCCCAAAAAAGCCCTTCACATCCCTTTGCATTCATCCTCTCCTCCCACCACCAACCCCTGCAAACCACCAGTCTTTTATCTCTCCCTATAGTTCTACCTTTTCCAGAATGTCTTATAAATCAAATCATCTAGGAGTAGATTTTTAGTTTCTTTCACTTAGTACCTTATCTACCATCAGTACAGAAGAATTGCAGTTTTCCACATCTTCATCTAATCCTTGTTTCAAGTTTTTGTTTTCATTTTTTAATTTTAGTCTTTCTACTAGTAGGAATGTAGTGATATCTCATTGTGGTTTTAATTTGTATTTCTTTAATAGCCGATGATGTTTAATATCTATTTATATGCACATTTCTTCTTCAATGAAGTATCTGTTCAAATCTGTTCCCATATTTCAACTGCATATTTATCTTATTAAGTTGTTGTTTTTTTTTTTTTGTGGTGCTGGGGATTTGAACCCAGGGCCTTGTGCTTGCGAGGCAAGCACTCTACCAGCTGAACTATATCCCCAGCCCTTATTAAGTTTTAAAAGTGCTTTATACACTCTGGATACAAGTCCTTTCCCTCAGATAGGTGTTTAATAATTATCTTTTCTCTCGTTGTAATTTGTCTTTTCACTCTGTTATCTCCTGAAGAGTAAAAGTTTTAAATTTTTTAGTTTTGATGAACTGTAATTTACCGAGTTTCTCTTGGAGGGTTTGTGCTTATGTCCTGCCTAAGATATCTTTGTTTAAGATCTAACCCATTGTCTAATTCACAATCACAAAGATTTTTATCCTTTGGTTTTTTTCAGAAATTAAATTACATACTTTGATTTAGGTCTATGATCCATTTTTAGTTAGGTTTTTTTTTGTTTTCTTGGTTGGTTTCTTTGAGTTTTGAAATTATTTCTGGAAGGGCCTATTGTGATAGTTCATTATACCATTTACTGCTGCTTAATTTCTGCCATTCTCCTGTCTTATATGACAAGCTAAATAGAAACTTACTCTAATGCTAAGGTTAGTTGAGGGGTTCACAGAGTAGTATGGAAAAGGGCCCCTCGTTTAGCACTCTGCCCCTTGGTTTTTGTCAGGTCACCTCCTGGACTAACTTGCCTTCCTCCTATTGTCAGATCTCTTAGTTTCTGCTCTGGTCTCATCTTCCTCAGCCTCCTGCATCATCTTCCAGTGGCTCTCTCCCATGTCAGTTAGATGCCCTCCTCCCTGAATAGTCAGAACTCATTACCAACCACCTTCTCCGTTACCCAGAGTGGCGGGGTTCTACCTGGTATGCCTTGGACAGGAAATGTGTTCCTCTCTGTAGCTAGTCTCAGTCTGTAAGTTTTGAACAGATGACATACACATTAATAGAAGCTGCTTTACGTCTTTGCTTATTCTAACATCTGTGTAAGTTCTGGGTTGGTTTTGATTGATTGCTTTTTTTCCTCAATGTAGCTCATATTTCCATGTTTCTTTGCATGCTTAGTATTTTTAATTTGATTTTGAACATTGTGAATTTCAATTTTTTTAGTTTTGTTTGTTTTGTTGTGTTGTTTTGTTTTGTTGGTACTAAGGATGAAATCCGGGGTTCTTAGCCTCTGAGCCACATCACCAGCCCTTTTTATTTTTTATTTTGAGACAGGGTCTCTATAAGTGGCTTAGGGCCTTGATAAATTACTGAGGCCAGCTTCAAACTTGAGATTCTCCTGCCTCAACCTGCCAAGCTGCTGGGATTTATTTTTATATTCTTATAAATATGCTTGAGCACATTCTAGGTGAAGTTATATTATTCAAAATAATTTTATCTTATTGGGTTGAACTTTTAAGATTTGTGAGGTGGGGCAGAAGTAACCTTCGGTCTAAAGCTCATTATCACAGCTACTGAGCTCTAAGGCCTTTCCGGGTACCCGGTGCCCTGTGAGTCATGAGGTTTTCCAATCTGGCTTACGGAAACAGTGACTCTTCCCCACCTACTCTGATATTCTAGCCCTTTGGTGGTTCTCTTCCCAGCCTCAGTGGTTTCCTCACACTTGATCAGTACTTTGCTGTCCCTCTGCAGGGATGCCAGTTGCGGCCTGCTTCCCCTTCTGCACCATGGCCTAGAAACACAACGCGCTCAGAGCAGTCAGCTGGGATGCGCTTCATTGACTTCCCATTTCTTTGTGATCACTGACCTTGATTGTTTGATAACCAATGTCTCAAAAACTGTTGTTTCACATATTTTGTCTTTTTTGGTTGTTTCAGATGGAAGATTAAATTGGTCTCTGTCATTCCATCTTGGCGAGATTATTTTTAAAAATAACATTCTTTAAATCTTTAAATCTGTTTTGTTTTGATTCAGGGTGATAGATTAGGTATTACATGTTATGTTTTGTTTCCTTTAACCTAAAGATTTTCCTTTTCCTTCCTTCTTTCTTTTTTTTGGTTTTTCATGACCTTAGCACTTTGAGGCATATCTAAGATCATTGTTCTATAAATTATCAACAATCTCATGAGTGAATTCAGGTTAAACATTTTTTTTTTTTTTTGCGGTGCTGGGGATTGAACCCAGGGCCTTAAGTGCTTACGAGGCAAGCACTCTACCAACTGAGCTATATCCCCAGCCCAGGTTAAACATTTTTGGGAAGGATACTACAGTCTTCCTACTTTGTGGTTTCAGGTGGCCCATAATTTTTGATAACTTGATTAAGGTAGTACCTTTCAGACCTCCTCACTATAAAGTTATGTTTTTGTTTGGCAATTAATAAGTGGCCTGTGGGGTAATAATTTCCTACACTCAAATGTCTTTTCACCCAAATGTACATTAATGATAATTCTTGTCTGAATAAGTATTACATTGGTACATTGGTGATTGCAAAATGACACTTTTCTAATTCTAGCATTACTTCTACATTTCCTAGTTGGCATTATTCTTTTTTTTTTTTTGTATTGGGGATTGAACCCAGAGATGCTTTACCACTGAGCTACATCCCCAGCCCTTTTTATTCATTTATTTTTTAAATATTTTTATGTGATGCTAAGGATCCAACCCAGTGCCTCACACATAGTAGGCAAGTGCTCTACCACTGAGCCACACCCCAGTCCCTTATTTTTTTTAATTTTGAGACAGGGTCTCACTAAGTTGCTTAGGGCCTCGATAATTGCTGAGGCTGGCCTCGAATCTGAAATCCTCCTGCCTCAGCCTCCCAAATTGCTAGGATTACAGGTATGTACCACCACACCCGGTACCAACATTATTCTTTTGAAAGTCCGCCTCCTTTTCTTTTGAATATCATTGTGGATTCATGGATTCTTCTTTAGTTTATGTTATACCTTATTTATTATTTATTTTTTTATTTTCACAGGACTGAGGGTCAAACCCAGGGCCCTGAGCATGCTAGGCATACATCTACCACTGAGCTTCACCCCCAACCCCTCTTTATTCTTTTACATGCTCAGAGTATCCAGATTTGGCCAATGTGATCTCTGCTGTTGTTTAACCACACAGTGTGAGTTGAACTAAGCTATTTTTTATGCCCAGAGTAAATGTCTAACATTTACCACTCCCGACAGGAATTGAGAAATGGACTCCAGTAGTTGGAGACTTATTCAGACCCTTCTTAGAAGTCTACCTTCTTATGTACTACTAACCCAGAGCAAGACTGACTTGAAAGGAGATGCTTCCTAATGTCACCCAATTCTAATCTCTGTTTCATTTAGGCCTACCACATCCACTGCCATGCTTACCCTTCTGGTGGGCACCCCTCTCCTCCTTCCAATTTATTTACAATATTCAAGAGCAGCATGCCAGCACCATGGTGCACACCTGTGATTCTATCTGCTCAGGAGGCTGAGGCAGGAGGATCATGAGTTCAAAGCCAGGACCAGCAACTTAGCGAGGCCCTAAGCAACTTAGAAAAACCCTATCTCAAAATAAAAAATAAAAAGGGCTGGGGATGTGGCTCAGTGGTTAAATGCCCCTGGGTTAAATCCCTGGTCCAAATAATAATAATAATAATAATAATAATAATAGCAGTTAGCCATTTGTTTTAACCCAACTTGTCCAGGCTTTATTTATCAAGACTCCATTCTGCACTGCCCTGTGGTAGCCTTGGGCTGCTCTTCTGCTACTCAAGGAACTCCTTTTCCATTAATTACATTAATGTAATCTTCTGTGTTTCCATGTATAGGATCTTACCTAGCCATATGGCCTGTTGCCTCTGCCAGTTTAAAAACAATATTGAAGTTGTCTGCAAGACAGTGAAGTTGCGATGTGACAGTGCCTGTCGGACAAACAACACCCGTTGCCGTGAGTCTGAACTGCCTGATGAGAGAAGTGCTTTAACTTTTGTTTGTTTTGTTATTCAGCTTTTTACTGGTGATCATAGATTTTTCAAACTAATGATGAAATTGCTTTATTTTTATTTATTTGTCTAGAATTCAACTCCCTAAATTTCTGAATTGCACTCTTGCTAAAAATCAGGTTCTCTGCTATAATTTAATAATATAACTATTCCATGTGCCTAAGGACCAAGAGAAAGGAATGGAAGGGAGAAGGAATAACATTAATGACCACACGTGGCATCCCGTGCTTTCTGCTTTGTGCTTTGTCTTCCAGTGATAACTTATTCACATAGTACAATGCAGTTAGTAAGCTGGTTTTATGCATTAGGTCTCAAGGGTCCTCTCCCTTATAGGGCAGACATAGATCTATTTTTTTTTTTTTTTTGCAACTTTATAAAAAGAGAATAAATATTTTATTTGAAGTCTAGGACTTTCTGATTCTATAACCAGATATTACACCTAGACCATCCAACTCTGAACTCCTCTGAATCTCAAACTTTTCTATCCACAGGTAACTCATGTGCTTTCAGATGTTTTTCTCTATATTAGGTTTTTTAGCACTAACTTCATAACTTCCAAAATGCGGTTGCTTTCATATCCAAATAGCTTAAACACAGGTCTTTACCAGTGATCTGGAGCAAATAATAACTAATAGCACTTTGCTACTTACATACAATGTAACTTATTTTTCAAAATAATTTTTCACCAATCACATTATTTCCTTTTCCCCCAGAGAACAAGTATTTTTCATCTCCATTTACAGATAAGGAAAACAAGATCAGAGGTGTCAAGGACTTGTAGCCTTGTGCCCAGGTCTTCTGTACCCAATTCTAGCCCATATTCCTCTTTTCTCACCATCCTTACCCCCTCCTCTGACACCCTCACCACACCAAAAATACTTTAGTTCTCCTGGGGAGAAACCACCTACAGTCTGGTGGTGGAATCCAATCCCAGGGTCTTGGGAGGCTGAGGCAGGAGGATTCTAAGTCAAAGCCGGCCTCAGTAACTTAGTGAGACCCTAAGCAATTTAGCGAGACCCTGACTCGAAATAAAAAATAAAAAGGCCTGTGGGTGTGGCTCAGTGGTTACATGCCCCTGGGTTCAATCCCAGGTACCAAAGAAAAGGAGAAAGAAAAACCCAGCTACACAATGGTATACTTGAGTTCATGTAGCAAAGCTTTGGATTGTTCCCCAAGTAAAGCCGGAATTATTTAGATTTCACATCTAATATGAAAACAGGGCAGGCTTCTGACCAAAGTAGCTTTGTCCTTTGTCATGATCATCTATGATGCTGGCAAGAACATGCATGGCACACTGAAAAGGTGGGAGGAGGAGGCTTTGTGCCCCCTCTGAATATCAGCGGGACAGCATGGGGTATGTGAATGTAAGGAGACACAGCTGATCTGTAGAGAGGCTCACAGAGCTGATAAATATTTCTCTTCCAGTCTTGGGCTTTTATTGAGTACTGGGCAATTGACTGTTCTAAACAGAGTTCCTTATACTTCACAGTATGGGATATTCTGAGTTAAGTAGCACTTTGTCAAAAAGATGTCTTTTTCTCTTTTTGTTGTTGCCATTTCATAGGTTTAAGTGTGAAATTATTTTTCTTCCTTCTAAACGATACTCTTATATTTGACTGGGATGTATGGCTGTGGACTGTCAAAAAGCTGTCCATCAGTCTTCTGTTATCAAAATCAGTCTCTTCTTTTTTGACAGTTCAAGAAGCATCTGTAGGGAATGCAGAAGGAGCATTCATGAAGGTGTTACAGGCCCGGAAGAAGAACACCAGCACTGAGCTGACTATTGAGCCTGAAAGGCCAGCTTCAGATAAAAATGGTGTCACCTTTTCGGGATTCTTAAATGAGCAGCTAGACTTCAATGATGAAAGTGATGTTATTAGTGCATTAAATTACATATTGCCATATTTCTCAGAGGGAAATCTAGAAGATGTAGAGTCAACATTATTACCATTCATTAAACTGCTTTTTTCAAATGTTCAAGATGGAGATAATGCCATGGAATATTTGAAGAACAATACAAAGAACCCCTCTCTTTCACCTGCATCCAACAATTCAACTTATAAAAACAAATTAAAGAAGCTCTATTTTCTGGAAAATTTGTTAGATGCAGAAATTCAGGAAAAAATTGATGAAGTTAAAAAAAAGAGAAAACTGCCATGCTTATGCAGTCTAGGCTTTTAGGTCCCAAATTTAAACGCCAGATCTTTCAAAAGAAATTGGAACCTGCCCAACCACAGGAAAACAATGTGGCAGAGATTGAGAATACAGAGAAAAGACTGCAGAGAGTGAACAAAGTCATCAAGGGGCCCAGAGGCTTATGGAAAAGGCGGAAAAGGCGGTTCAGAGAAATGAGAAAGCAGAACATGTGGAGGAGGAAACAGAGTGCCCCGCCACTTGTGGAGAAAATCGCCCAAGAAAGTAGCCTCCGGAAACCAATCCCAAGGGAACTGGAGCAGCTTCACATGGAGCGGAGGCCCAGGAAGTTAGTGGAAAACTCCCTCCTGGAACCTTCATTTACAAGTGAACATAAAGCAGCAGTCTCTTCTTTCCTGAAACAATTCTCCTTGGGCAAGTCTCCCCCCTCCACCATTTCAAAATTCCAGCCTGAGGTTAAAAACAAAACAAAAGACTTAACCTACACCCTTTTTGTTTTAGAAGATGCAAATGCTAGAGTTAAGAGCATGAAGGCTGATAAACCAATCATACGTTCCAAAAAAACTCACACCTTTCATAAAACTAACCCTTTTGCAGCCCGCAGAATACCCAAGGCCAAAGGGAGTCGAAAGTTCAGAAAGGATAATTCGCACAGCAGACCGATGCTTGCCAAGAGGCTCCCATTCTCCGCCCTAAGGAGCCTCATAAACTCCCCTGCACGAGGGGTCTTTTCAAATTCAGACCCGGATTCTCCGGATAATCCTTTCTCAGGATTAAACGCTCTTTCAGAACCTGTAGAAAACCTTCCTGTAGAAAACCTTCCCGTAGAAAACCCTCCTATAGAAAACCCTCCTGTAGAAAACCCTGCTGTAGAAAACCAAACTGCAAAAATTCCTTCTGAAGGAAATGTTTTCGAAACAAATGCTACTGTGTTAGAAGAAACTACCTCTGAAAATGCAACCTATGAGACCCCTTCTATAGAATCTGCAGATAACGCTGTGACCGCATTCAACATAATGCCAACTGTTCAACAAACCAATGAGACACAATGGGAATACCTCAATGCGAACACTGACTCACAACCCAAGCCTGAAGACCTCTCTTTCCCATTGACGGCATCCCCAGGTGATCAGTTTGAAATTCAGCTAAACCAGCAACTGCGGTCCCTCATCCCTAACAATGATGTGAGAAGGCTCATTTCTCATGTTATCCGGACTTTGAAATTGGACTGCTCTGAGACCTATGTGCAACTGGCCTGTGCCAAGCTCATTTCCAGAACAGGCCTCCTGATGAAGCTTCTCAGTGAACAGCAAGAAATCAAGGTGTCCAAGGCTGAATGGGATACAGACCAGTGGAAAACTGAGAACTATATCAATGAGAGCACAGAAGCCCAGGGTGAAATGAAAGAGCATGAGGAGACAAGTGAGGTGAGGGCACTATCGAACAAGAAGCCCAGACTTTTCCGTCACTTAGGGTATACAATGGAAGCACCCAAGCAGGCAGACCAGGGGCTTCTAGTTCACACTTGTCTTGGCCACATAACTTTGGCCAAGACAGAGATCCCCATTTTGTTCCATTAGAGAATAAAGTGGGCTTAACACACAAGATAAAGAATAGAAAAAAAAAAGATGTGTGATAAAAAGATGTAACATATTAGATTTGGTATGTTTTTTAAGAAACTGCAAGCTATTCACCTAGAAGAAAGGAAATTTTGAATACTTAACTTTCATCCTTTCCCATCTCTTTTTTACTTAACAAAAATTACTCTTTTTCTTTCTTTCTTTTAGCTCACAAAAGGAGTTCCAGGATATGGTTATAACAACAAACTCATCTTGGCAATATCTGTGACTGTAGTAGTGATGATTTTGATTATAATTTTCTGTCTTATTGAGGTAAGGACAACAATTCAGGTTTCCAGAATACATCTTATAACTGTAATAGATTTAGAACATATACCCTGAAAATCAAAGCTCCTTCCCCTGCTGCTTCTTGACATTTCTCTTCAGTCACTAACACTGAGTTATGCTTTGTTCTTTTATTGAAAAATATATTCTAGGAATTTTTATTTTATTTATTTATTTATTTACTTTGGTGCCAGGGATTGGACCCAGAGGTGCTTAACCACTGAGCAACATCCCCAGCCCTTTTATTTTTTATTTTGAGGCAGGGTTTCACTAAATTGCTTAGGACCTTGCTCAGTTACCAAGACTGGCTTTGAACTTGCGATCTTCCTGCCTCAACCTCCTGAGCCACTGGGATTACAGGTTGTATGCCCCTGTGCCCAGCTCCATGGATTTTTAAAAGGAACCTCATTTCCAGGAGATATCTGAGAAATTGAAACCAAGAGAATAAGCCGTAATTTCCTGAGAAATTAAGACTAAGATGGTCAGAGATGACATCATAGCAAAATCTGCCCAATCCAAAACCACGTCCACAATATGATGTACTCACCAATCACTCGCATGCTGAAATGACAAGAGATGACTTCACTCTCAAGGAGTAGTCATCACCCTGGGATAAAAGGAGAGGGCTAAAAGATAAAAGTGCTATCCTCTAGACTCACTGGACCCACGAAGCCACCTCCTCCTCTAGTGTGTGAGGCGCTGTCTAGGTGTTCAGTTAAGGCACAGCAGCTGAATTCTCATCAGCCACTTCAGGGCAGGCCACAGTGACAACGTGCTCCTGTGCCCGCTTCTGTTTACCTTTTGTTTGCTTACATGATGGTTTATTACTTTTCTCAATCGGCAAGTGCTAGAATGTTAAGAGTCCATTAATAAGCTGACAATCTAGATTCTACCCTCCCGATTCAACCACCCAACTTAGCGGGTTAACCTTTACCACTGTCATGGCAGCCCTCTATTCCAGCCAAAGCAACCCCTCCACCCACCCCAGTCACGCCATGCCCATTCCTTGCCCGTCTAAAATTCCTTACTTTACCATGTCTGTGGAAGTTTTATGAATCTGTCAAAAGCCAACTCAAGTTCATCTTTCTTTATAAAGCCTTCTCCGAATACTCCAGTTCTCCTGGGCCTATGCCAGCTATGAGATTTGTTTCCATTTCTTGAGGCCATAGTGAGGCTTTGACCCTCCTCTCAGAACTTAAAATTTTGGTAAACAGTTTTTTTAAAAGAAAGAGAGAAACACCAAAGTCAAAACTTAATGGAGTAGAACAGAGATATATAAGGATCAGATGGCTCAGACTTGAATAGAAACTGACAGTCTTAACATATCTTCAGAAAAATTCATCCAGGCCAGGAGTGGTGGCACATACCTACATTGCCAGTGACTTAGGAGCCTGAGGCAGGGGGATCACAAATTCGAGGCCATTCTGGGCAACTTAGCAAGACCCTTTCTCAAAATAAAAAAATAAAAGGGCTGGGAAAGTAAATCAGTGGTAGAGTGCCCCTGGATTCAATCCCCAGTACTAAAAAAAAAAAAAGAAAAATATGCTTGTCTACAGGAGAGCTGGTCAGTAGTAAAAGCACAGAAAAGATGAAAAAGAAACTGGTGTGATTAGTGCCCATCCTAACATTTTGCGAGAGTAGCAATGGATCCTGGGCAGGTGTGGAGTCAGTTCCACTGACCAGGTAACCTCTGACCAGGAGGGAAGATGGATGGATCTGTCCACCTCAGCCCTTTTGTTCTAATTCTGTTCTCACCAAGTAGCTTTCCTATTGTGCCTGAGTGTGCCCTAAAGGCATCTCTATAAAGAAGCAATTCCCTTATGGTGTAGACAGATGTTCTGTTTGTGGAACAGAAGTATTTCTTACTGTCAGGTGATTATCTGGCATTCTGATTTTGGGTTAGTCCTGTGGTATCCATAAAGTGAGACTTGTCAGAAGGGAATAAGTAAGTCCTCTCTTAGTGAGGACAGAGTCAAATTTCTGAGCCTAAGAGGTGCTTATGCATGGGGTCAGTTTGCAAAAGCCTCTGGGAAGATGATCACTGGCCATTGCACAGATGGTTCAATCTGCATCTCTGGGTGGCATGTGACCTTTCTTGAAATTTCTGTAAACTTTTATACTGATTTATAAATTTGTATGTACACCTGGGTGCAGTATCACATAGCTGCAATCCCAGTGGCTCAGGAGGCCGAGGCAGAAGGATTGCCAGTTCAAAGCCTGCCTCAGTTAACTTAGTGAGGCCCTAAGCAACTGAGCAAGACCCTGTCTCAAAATAAACAAAAATGCTGGAGATGTGGCTCAGTGGTTAAGTGCCCCTGGGTTACCCTGGTACCAAAATCAAACAAACAAAAAATTTTATGTACAATTCAACCTTATATTTGTGTTTGTTTATATTTTTATTATTTCCTTTTCCTACTTAGATGATAAACTCCATGAAGACAGGGAGCATATAGTAGCAGTAGATACTATTGTAGTAGGCAATATGGTGTTCAAAAGAAGAGAAATGAGGTATTATGTGAATTCCACAATGAGGAATCATATAAATCCAGTATCTGAAGGTAGCATACAGAGCTCAGCAATAGACAGACCCAAGTGATCCTAAGATATTTGCATATATTTATATACATGCATGTTATGTGCTAGGAATCAAACCCAGGGCCTTGGGTATGCTCTGCCACTAAGCTACACTTCAGCCTCTAAGACTTAAAATGTCACCTTTTAATATTCAAATCATTGGGAGGAAAATGAATTAACGGTAATAGAACAGATACCTAACTATTTGGGGGGCAAGTAACAAAAGATGCCTACTTCTCACCTTAAACATGTTTCAGTAAATGTTTAAAAAAAAAAAAAGAACAGAAAGAAGCCATGAAAGCTTTAGAAGAAAATAGAAGCAATATATATATATATATATTTTTTTTATAATCTCGTGGTGGAAAAGAGCTTTCCAAGTCTGGTGCCACAGGCATACCTTTGGTAGAAGTGACGACACCATCTCTGGTGCCATTAGCAAACAGTACTTACAGATGCTAAGCATAGGACAGACAGTTCCCACATGTTACTTGATTTCATCCTCACAAAAATCCTGTAGGAGAATATCATAAACCCTCTTTTACAAATGAAGGAAAGGAGATCAACTTACAGCCTCAGTGGCAAACCAAGAACAAAAGTCCAGTTCCCCTGCTGCAAAGCCTGTTTGCCTCTTTAAGGGAAAAATACTGGGAAATATTTGAAACATTGAAATACAGCAAAAAAACCCTGCAAATCATTGTCAGGACTAACATATTTGGTATAAAAAGAGTTTTACATATCCATAAGAAAAAAGGCAATGCAGTCGAAAGGGGCGGGGCTGTGAAGAGTAGGTGCATTTCTAGTCAAGAAGCCACCCACCACAGTCACAGCACTGCCTTGTGGCCATGGATGTGCCCTTGTGAGAGAGGCCTCTGTTACCTCATGGAACAAAGGTAATTCCGGATACTTTCTAATAGTGCTTTTCTAACATTGCATTTGTATTTATAATTTTTTATATAATTTTTAGAATTAATTTATATTTTTAATCCTCCTGGGATTTGTGTTTTATTTTAGTATGGTTGAGGTAAGGAATCTTCCCCCCTCCATGTGAATATCTTGTTTTAAAACAATTCTAACGGTTCATTCTTTCTTCACTGATGTGAAATACCGTCTTTCTCTGGATCCTCTTCCCACTGACCCAGGTGTCATTTCCTGTACAGTACTAGCATCACACCGCTTGATTCCAGTTGCTTTATAACATATTTCAAGCTATATATTTGGTAGGGCAAGCTCCTGCTCTTCTGATCATTTTCATACATTTCACAGCTATTCTTATATATTTTCTCCACCAAATGTCAGTTGGCTGGTTTTTGTAAAACAAAAACAAAAATTATCTTGGAGTTTGAATAGGACTACACTGAATTTGAAGATTAATTTGAGAATTAACATCTTTATTACATTCTAGGAACATGTTATCTCATGCCATACATTCATTTCTTCTTAATGTACCTCAGAAGAATTCTAGAGTTTTCTTTAGTTGTTTGTTTGATTGATTGATTGCAGTACCTGGGATTGAACCCAGGGGCATGCTACCACAGAGCTGAACTCCCAGTCCTTTTTATTTTTTATTTTATGACAGGGTCTTTCAAAGTTGCCCAGACTGGCCTTGAACTTGTGATCTTCTTGCCTTGGTCTCCCAGATTGCTGGGATTATAGATGCGTGCCACCACACCCAGCTGAATTTTAGTATTTTTACTATATGGATTTTTTATTGGATCTTTTTAGTTATACATGACAGTAGAATCCATTTTGATATAAATTTCGATATATAGTTTCAGTTCCTTTCTTCCTTTCCAATTCTTATGCTCCACTTATTTTTTAAAAATATTTTTTGTTGTAGATGGACATGATACCTTTGTTTTATTTATTTTTATGTGATACTGAGGATCGAACCCCATGCCTCACACATGCTAGGGAGGTGCTCTTCCACTGAGCCACAACCCTATCCCTGCCCCATTTATTTTTCATACTGCATTGATTAGGATCTCCTCCATGAGGTTGAACAGCAGCAATAACAGGCATCCTACTCTTGTTCTTGATTTTAAAACAACACTGTTGTTTAGGGTGGTGGTAGACATGTTTATCAAGTTGAGGTTGTTTCTTTCTTTTCCTACTTTTAAGAGTTTTTATTTGTCATTATCTGTTGAATTTTATCTAAAACAGTCAATAAAATATATTAAGTGCCAACTGCATGCAAGACCCTAAACTAGGTACTGTGGAAGAGTCAGAGAACTCTCAACAGGATAAAATTCCTGCCCTCAGAAAAGTTATCATTTCACTGAGTAAATGAGACAAAATGAATAAAAGGATTGAATAGAGACTTAGAGTTTAGTGGTCATGGTGATGGATACTTATGACTCTATTTTCTTCCAAAACAGATTTATTCCCATAAAACAGCATCACAAGACGATAAAGAAAGGCCCTCAAGGTAAATATGAGCCTAGCAGTCTTTAAATGAGAATTTTAGAACTTGTTTATTTCAATTCCCTCATCTTACAGTGAGGAAACTGCTAAAGGCAGGAAGAATACTTCCTCTCATGTCTCCCCTGGCTCCAGGAAAACTAGTTCCCCAGCCTGCTGAGGTAACCCGTGCTAGCAGGGAAGCATCTGCTTTCACCATCCTTAAGGAAATAGAGTGGAGGGCGAGAGGTTTGGGCTGTGCCTGCTCCCACTGTTCATATGCATCAGACCCAACCAGCGCCCTTCCGGAAGGCTTTCAGGGGAGGGAAGGCCTTGGGGTGTTCGCGTGCAGGGCTGTTCCCCTTCAAGGCTGTTGGAGGTAGAATGTATGAGTCCTTCCTCTAGAATGATGGGAAAACTTTACCTTCTTGCCCTACTGATCACCTTCTCACACCCACTCTCCAGATTTCATAGAATTTTAATAGGGACCTTAGAGACAGTAGTTTGTCTCTTCCTTTTATAATAAGAAACAGAGAAGAAGAAAGGGGAAATATCTTGCCCTGTGGTCACACCGCTAGTGTCAAAGAAAGGTTCCTCTTCAGCTAGGTGCTTCTCCATTAATTACACCCACACTTGGACTGCAAGCTACATTTGATATCATGGATTAGTAGTTACATACCAATGTAAACATCAATAGTTTCTGAAACAAGGCTCGCTGATTCTTTTTTGTTTATATTCAGAAAGGATATCTTATGTGTCCAAACTTATTTTACAACTCAATCATAAGTGACAGCCTGCAGTATGGAAATCTGTAAGCTAGACAACTTTACTAATTGGACTTTGGCATTTGCTTGATGTGATTCAACTTGTAGGATAAAGCACCTAGGAAATAGAAACACCTTCCCCCTCAACAGCCACCCTGCCCGCCCCCCACCATGAATGATGCATGTGAGACTTAAATCCAAAGAGAACTGATGTGAAAGGCTCTGGAGTAAAATACTTGGGCCCAGTATGGTTGTGCACTGCACAAGGTACTTAGCCAAGATGGTAAGCAGGGTTGTCAATCCTGCCCATACTTGTGTGGCCCTTTGGAACACACACAGAGAGTTCTGGTAGCCCAGCATTCAGGGAATTGTTTTCAGGAACCAGTCTAGAGTGATTTTGCTCATTGTGTTCATGAACTAAGGTACAGGCTTTGTCCTGTTAAGACCAGAGGTGTACATTGCAAAAAGACACGAAAAAATGGCATCCATCACTAATTGTCTCGTGCGTGTGCTTCCCCCGCAGGGGCTTTTTTGGATTTCTGTGTAGGAGAGGCTCAACGGATAGCGAAAATCAGGTAAATTTGAGGAGGACCAGTGGTATGGCCAGGGCAGGCAGGGAAAGCAGAATTAATATTCCCCCTTCTCTTTTCTAGGAGGGCTTTTTCTGGTTAAGGCGGCCACTTTGGCTTAGGGATATGTACAGACCTCTCAATGCCACACGTAAGAAAAACATGGCACAGAAACTACATGACAAGGACTCCTCTGATGAGGACGAGATTTTCAATAAGGATGCTGGGTAAGTGGCTGGGGGTGTAAAATTCTAAAGTGAAGAGGTAAGGAAAAGCTTGATTGCTCCTTTCAAGAGTGACAGCCTTGGCCTTGTTCTTTTCCCAGGGATATGGAAGCCCCATCACAGACCTCTGCCCCAGCCTCTGCTGAGGGCGGTGAAGAGGGCGGAGAGTAAATCTGTCCTGCCTCAGACAACTGGCAAATTTTATTTTCTAATATTGGTTTCTTGTCAGTGCTTGTAAAGTACTTATTTTTCTCATATTAAAAAGGTATAAAATTCACAATTTTATATGTGTGTCTCTTTCACATCCCACATGGGTAAGGGAGTGGGTACCCACCAGAGGGATGGGCTGGCTATGAAATAAAAGCTACGAAAGTGATATATCAGAAAATAAAGGCAAAAAGCAAGAATATTTTTAAAGCAGGGGCATGGCGGGTCGAGCTGACCAGAAGGGTCTGGCTCCAACAAGAAAAAGCCTGTGCTTGCTTTATTATAGCAACACAGATCAAAGGGGATCAGCAGGTATGAGGTTTCAGTGTGGGAGGAGTCTTGTTTTCGTGCTTGCTTCTTAGTGTGGCAGGGGTCTTGCGGTAAACAAGTTGTTTGGAAGGCTACGCCCATCTCCGGGAAGCTGTTTTTGAACTTGGAGCTGTGAGCTAGGTCAGGGTGCGGGTGTGATGCAGGCATTCTCAAACTGGGGGATCCTTGCCTAATGGCTTGAACATCACTCAGTTCACAACACGGTTCATAGGTGGCTCCCAATACATGTAGTAAAAAGTAAAATGTAAATAGTTAAATATATGTGTACAGACAACAAAGGCATAGGCAAGAAGAGCTGGTCTGAAACCAGAATCCTCTGTGGCAGCCATGCTTCTGTAAGCGGGTGTGTGAACAAGGTTGGAAAGCATTTCTAGGCCTCCTGCCCCCAGTATAAAAAATCAGCTTCAGAGAGCCAGAAAACACATCATCTTCAAGGGGTTGGATTTCTTTTTTTCTTTTTTTTTTTAGATATTGATAGACCTTTATTTTATTCATTTATTTATATCTGGTGCTGAGAATCAAACCCAGTGCCTTAAACGTGCTAGGCAAGTGCTGTATCACTGAACCACAATCCCAGCCCTGGATTTCTAAATCAAATATCAGTTGTTCTGGTGAACTCTTTTTCTGGTTCATCAAGAAACAATTGTTCCAACATACCTGACCTCCTGCCCACAAGAATCTTCCACCTTCTGGCCTCTCTCATTGGGTATTGGGGCTGCCAGAATATTTGAATCACTGAACCTGCTGCACTGGGGGGCCAAGCTCTGCCTTTCTTCCCAATCCTTCAAACTCAGGTGCAAACATATGCTCTGTTTTGGGCAGGGGATTCTCCACCCTTACAAGCTGGTAGAAAATTAATATTGGTTTATTGGATTTTCTTTTTTAAAATTCTGACCCTTGGACAACTAGTAGGATAGGATATAGAACATGTAAGAGCAGTGATTTCCCAAGATTGTCCTCCTTGGGCCTTTATTTTGGAAAACATATGTGTAGGGCTACTTCTCCACTCTCATGGACTGCCTCAGCCTCTGCTGACCCCAATTAGGGTCACGTGTGCTCAGCTCCCTCCAACTCCACCCAGCCCCAAACCTGTCCACTTCCTGCCTCATCCATCATCATGTACAACTGCAGGATTACAAGTGATAATTTGCAAAAAGATGCAAGCATTCCTCCACTCCCATCCTCAGAGACAAAGTTGTTAATAAATCACATTTAGTGATACCGGTGTTGAGAATCAGGATTGAGTACTTTTTCCCTGGTTTTGAAGACTGAACACTTGAGAAACACTGTGGTAAGCACAGAAAGTTTTTAGTTAAAGAACAGAAGAGAGAGAGAAAGAGAGAGAGAGACTCTTAAGTTGGTGTCCAAGGGAATGGGGGTGTCCTGACCATTTATATATTTTAGTTTTCCTTCCCAGGTCTCCCTCCTCCCCTTATCTTGCCTACATGACCAAGAGGTGGGAAAGGAGCCTTCCAGAAGTACAGGCAGGAAGGGAGTGGCCCAGGGGCATTCATTAACAACTCTTTGCAGGGAGGAACAATTCCCTGGAGGCAAGTAACCTTGGCAATAGTTTGGAGGAGAAGGAGGTATTAGTATTTTATTTCCTCCTGAATCAGCCCCCATCTTCCTGACCCAATCATTTATTACCAACTTTGACTGTCCTTTTGCCCCCCAGCCTCAATCTACCCTCTTGAGAACAGAACCTTTACTGCTGTAAGGGGAAATGGACGATGACTATTCTGGCTGCTTCAGGTTGAGAGGGGTGACATGAGGCAAGCAGTTTGGGTTTCCCTTTTGGGAATGTTTTGGGTCAGTTGAGGGGTCAGTGGTAAAATATGATTTGGAGGCAACAGGCTATAAAGTCTTCTGAGAGGTGGGTCCTTCTATGAGAGAAAAAGACAAGTACCGGAATAAGATTAGTATGAAATAAACATCACAGCATCTGGAACATGTCAATGAACATCATGAAGATGAAAGAAAACAGTAATCTCTCACCGGGAGGTGTGAGAGCCAGTAAGGACATGGCCTCTATTTAAGAATGTAAATCTTTAAGGCTATTAGTACATTGCCAGAGTTAAAGAATGTAAACACAATACTTAGTTTTTATAATGTCAAGATGCCCCCATAAGATGTTCAGATATCTAATGTCATCTGATTTTTATAAAATACTTTTTATTAGCATATCCTTTGTGTTCAGTAGAGATTCCTTTATATCTGTCACTTAGGGCTAGATAATCATACTAGCAAATACAGATCAGGCCTACTTGTGGAGAAGATTAGGAAGATTTGTAGGCCTTTAATTGACTATTGACTAAAAAAACTTCTGACTCTTAATAGTCTCTTTTGATAGTTATCAGGCACTCCTAAGAATCCCTCTTTTGTAGCCTCCAGTCTTACTTACTCTTGATGGGGCTAACACAAATGTAAATCTTAGGTTGAAAGAACTATTGTCTTTCTCTTTTAAATGCCCAGATATGGTTGTACTTTGGTTATAACTGTTTTTGCTAGGTATTTAAGACCAAGCTGGTCAAATTGACCTTGTTCCTATCTATTGTTAAGATTCAGCCAAGTTCCCTTAGGGGGTCACTCTTGGGAACTTGAGAGCATCTTCTTAGCTCCTTTGGTGTCGTCTGCCAGGATGGGTCAGGGTCTTATTGACCACATGGCTTCCCTTGGAAGCATCAGGGACATCTCCCTCTACAATGACCCTCCTCCTTGCAGCACGTGCACTGGTCAGCTTTCTGTTGTACAGGGTCTCATTAATCCCCATGATCAGATGTCATGAGGCCCAGATTTGCAAATCCCTTAGAGAAGTCCCTTTATTCCCTGGGTTCAAGCTGACCCCAGAGGGCAAGTGCTTTCTTAACTTTAGTCTCTAAACTTTAGTCTTAAACATTTAGCCTGCCAGTTTCAGCAGTCTTAGAGTACTTAACTTTAATGTCTTAACTTTAATGTCTAAAGTTATAATGTCTATAACTTTACAATTATTTACCCCTTCTATTTAATTGGGGTCTGTATTAGTAATAGAAGTTAGCCTTACATCCTGTCTGTCCTGTAGGTGATGGCCTGTTAGTTCAAATTAATTCAGGTTGTTATATTAGAAGTTATACTTCTGTAAGACACTAACAGATAGTAGTTATAAAGTTTACAAGGAAAACACAAAATGAAATTAACAAGAGTAAAAACATATTTAGTCTGTAATAATAGCTATGAACTAAGAAACATAATTTTTATAATCCCAAATCTTTAAAGTTTAATTTGAAGTGGGCTTCTAAACCTTATATTTAAAACCTTATATAGCCAGGTACAGTGGCATAAACCTGTAATCCCAGTGGCTCAGGAGGTTGAGACAGGAGGATGGGAAGTGCAAAGCCAGCCTCGGCAAAAGTGAGGTGCTAAGCAACTCAGTGAGACCCCTTCTCTAAATAAAATACAAAATAGGGCTGGGTATGTGGCTCAGTGGTCCAGTGCCCCTGAGTTCAATCCCTGGTACCCATCCACACACAAAAAAAGATTTGTATACTTGGAAGATACAAATACATTTAGTACACAAAGAGGCCAGTAACAGCACCACAATTACAATGATGTTCTTATATGAACCAAGTTCAGTTGTAAAGAAAAATTCAGGATCTGTAATGTAGTGGAATACTATAAATTAGCAGTTGTTGTTTAACCAGACTAGTTCCTCTAAATAATAAAACTTAACAGACACAAGAAATTATCTTGATAGATAAGAGCAGATTAATGTTTTAAGAAATCTTTGTTACTTCAACCCATAGAAGATTAAACTCTGGTTTATATTAGTACATTAATATTTGACCTTAGGGAAAAACCTTCAATAACTTTAATTAATTGTGCTACTTATATACATAACCAACTTAGTTACACATGAACTTTTTGAAATTTGCTCTCCATAAACTTTTTGCAACTTACTTAGACATTTTACAACTTTTTACCACACAAAGACTTTCTCATCCAGAAAAATTTATTTTTTCTTCTATTTTCATATTAAAACGTATTTCCATACCTAGAACCTTCTTATATATCCTTTCTGGTTGTTTACCCCTGTTTTAAATTCACATTCTGAAACAACCCTTATAAAATTTTGAATTTAGATGTTATTCCATTTTAATAAGATGAAATATGTTTATGTTCTTATAGTATTTTAATTGAAATCCAACTGAGACCTCTTATACTCGTATATAAATTTCACCTGATAGAACTTTAACACTTAGTAATGTTTTTAGTAAAGACACAAAAACAAAGCAATCGTAAACCTTTTTCCATTTACCAATTTATAAAAACACATTTAATGTTTAAATATATTCTCATGGAATTTAAGAAGTCAAGAGTACTTGATTTTATATTTGGCAGTTGATGTTTTAGCACTTTGTAAATTAATCAAATGTCTCTAACAAACACATTTATGAAGATTAACCCCATTGATATTAAATCTAATTTACTCATTTCTAACTGTAAAAACCAAGATATCAGACAAATGTAGTGAGCAGTACTAGCTATCTCTTCCTTGTTGAAGAAAAATCCTAAAAGCAATAGATATTACATTCTAGACATTCTATAGAAATCAACACTCTATTAGTTGTCTGACCATCTAGAAAAACTTGTTAGCAATTTTAAAGACATCTTTATTCTCATCTGTCTTTAAATTGAACACTTTAAGTCATGTGAACTAAAAGGCATTTGGATCCATTTTTCCTTTAAATTTATTTATGAGTGCTCATTTATCTATATGCCAATTTTGATACCATGTACATGATATGTGGACATAAGCACACATGTAGACACAATACAATACACAGGTGTTGCACACATAATAAAACATGAAACAAAGATCTTGTAGCAGTTTGGAGGTGTAACTCCACAGGTTGGAGGCAACAGATGTTTATTAAAACCTCTATTAGATTCCACCTGTTAGAAATTAAAATAGAGCCTATCAGTCTTTTATATTATGACTTAAACATAGGGCAGATCTCTACAGTTGGAAATGCTAGGTGTAAAGTCTGGTAGCCATGGTGGACACTGAAACCAAAGGTTCAGGTGGCCACTTGTCCTTGATGGCTATCAAATTTATTCACAACACCAATACTATATATCTTTTTTAGAATTTTGGGAAGGAGATTTTCCCAAAGACTTTGAGAGCTAACCTTTGAAAACTGGCCTGTGAACAAAGACAGAGTGTAAAAAACATCTATAGTTAAAAAAGACTAATCAGAAAAATATATTAATTTAGGGGCACAGGATCAAATGTGAATTCACCATGAAACCATGAGCTCAAACATGCAGAATTTTAAACAGGAGTTCTAAACAAAATGACAAAGTCATAATTGCTCTAGTAAAGGAGAATGCAGAACATCCTTATCAGATCAGAGTGCATTTCTGGCTTAGATTAGAGTCAGTTCAGATATTGAAAGAATGAGAGCCCTGAAATCCTTAGGTAACGATTCTCAAGGTAAAGAAGACTTATATATATGAGATCATTCCATTTTCCCTCCCTGTGCTGTAGTGTTTAGGGAGGAACTTGTTAAGAAAGCAGCATGGTAGACTGCAAAAGGAGATAAGAGAGTCAGCTACTTAGGTCCCACAAGCAACTTGAATTTAAAAGTAACACTCCCCCCGCCCAGCCCCCCGCTTAGGTCTCAATCATTTCTCTGCAAACCTTGTGAGTCTTGCAAGCTCTGCAGGCCCCTGCAACTTACATTTCAAATGCAAGCCTTGGAGAGATAGAGATCTGGCAGATGCTAAGTAAGGGAAGATACAGTTTTGAGCTTGAGAGGCAAAACCTCATGCATAGGGCAGTTTAACCATTTTTCTTCTGGAGACCCTTTTATCATTCCCCCTGTCAGTAATCAGGCCAGATTTGGATGGAGATAATTATGAGACATTATCTCCCATTAATACTTGAGGACGAGGCTCCCCTCTGAACAACAAAAAGGAACTGAACAAAAGAGCAGAACCCATAGGTGCCTGCACTGAGGAACTATCTCTTTGGTTAGGAGACGTCTCCCAAATGCTGGAGCCTCTAGCAGTCAGCAGTTTCCACCCCTCCTTCCAAGCATGACCTCTGGATTTACCTGCTGCCTTACCAGTCTGATCATAACCCATGTGCTTTTTCATGGGTGACCATGAAAAAAATGCAAGCCTCTGGATTATCCACCCTCACCATGTGACTTGTAATTCCCTGGGAGAACACAGGACCCCTTTTGTAGTGAATCTTGATCTGTATGTGTGGAGTCTCCCATTGGTTAATGAATTTCTGGGGGGATTTGGCCTCACTTAGAATGGAGGATTGGCACAATTTAGGTTTTTTAAACAAGGTCTGAGAAGTCCTTACATAGGACTGCACATAGAAACCTCGAACCATTTTCTTCCTTTTTACAGAAGAGGCTGAGCTGTAGAATGGTATTAAAATTCATATTTCCCACTGATGGCCATGATTCTCTATCAAATAGAGAGTTGGTATTGAGACCAGGTTTGGCAGTAGAAGAACTCTAGGGGTGAAGGCTGGAATAAGAAGTCTACACTCACCATGGGCCAAAGGAATCTTCAGAGGGTTGTGGGTATAAATATCCCTTTCTGTAGTCAAAGAAGCTCGACAAGCACACAGGAGCACAGAAATGACAACGGAAATCCCTACAGGCTTGTAAAGGCTGTGAACAAAGGGAACCCAGGCATTTCCTTACAAACCATTCTGTGTCCCTCTCAACCCTAGAGTCTGATCGGCCAGGGGAGGGGAGTGCTTGGGGGAAGCGAGTGAGGGAAACTGCTCATTCAGAGGCAGGTGTATCACTGGGGCTTTTGCCAGTACCACTCAATGGACCAGTCACCACAGGATTCCCCATAGGGGCAGTTGGGAGAGGAGTAGGGGGAGAAACCTTTGAGGTTCACCAGGGAATGGCCCTGGCCAGAACCCCGCAGTTCTTCCAACCCTTTGTCCATTTGCACACATCCAAAGGCAAACGGGGATTAGAGACACTGTGTACCCAAGCCAAAAGTGCTCTGAGCCTGGACAGGACAATGAGAAACAGTTCTGGCAGAACCCGACATGCCTGACCTGCAGGACAGGTGATTAGGAGCCACCTAGGCCATGAATCCTGTCACCCTAGTCTTGTAGAATGGCAGCTTGCACTAACTGCATTTAATTAGCTGACAGGTACCCATTATTGTCCTCAGAAAGATGTGGGGTGTTTGCGAAGGAGCTTACCTCAGTAACCGATGTCAGTGGGACCTTCAGAGATGATACCAATGTTGAGAATCAGGATTGAGTCCCGTTCCCCTGGTGTTGAAGATTGAACACCCGAGAAACCCTCAGGCAAGCACAAAAAGTTTTATTTAAAGGACAGAACAGAGAGAGAGAGGGACAGAGGTGACACTGCAGAGGAGAGGGTCCAAGCTGGTGCCTGAGGGAGTGTGGGTGTCCTGCCCTTTTACACATCTTAGATTTCCTTTCTTCTCATGCTTCCTCCTCCTGTCATCTTGCCTACACGACCAAAAGGTGGGCCAAAAGATGGGCCAAAAGGTGGGAAGAGAGCCTTCCAGGGATACAAGCAGGAAGGGAGCAGCCCTGGGGGCTTTCATTAGCAACTCTTTGCAGGGAGGAACAAGTCCCTGGAGGCAGGTAACCATGGCAACAGGTTGGAGGAGGGGAAGTTCTCTGGAAGTATTAGTATTTTATTTCCTCTTGAATCAGCCATTTATTACCTACACTGACTGTCCTTTTGCCTGCCCACCTCCCCACATGATTAGCAGGTCAGTGAGCCTTAAACACATCAGTAAGTAAAAGAAAGTCTGAATGAATAAGAATTGATAATCCTACTGACTACAAAAAAAAAAAAAAAAAAAAATGCTGGCAGTCCAGTATTATGAGATGGAGAATAGCACCAACCATGGAAGAATAGTACTGAGTCCCCCAGAGGAGCAATACAACAGGTTTTGCTGCTTAGAGTCCAAACAAAGTGAGTGCTTATCAGTTCCTCATCTGGTTGATCAGTTAGCTGATGCTGGGCAAGAGACCCCATTCCCTTGATGCCCTACCAACTTACCTCCCAAAGATCCTTACTGAAAATGAAGATAAGCATTTCTCTCTGTATTGTGACTTAAGAAGAGTGTCAGATCAAAAGACAGAGCTGGGGAGAAAGCAAGAATAGAAATCCTTGCCCTGCTGGGCTTCCCAGAGTCTGGATGAGGATTCTAGGCAGCTCCAGGTTACTATTTGGACATATTTATATTACTTCAAACTTGACACACACAGTGAGGCTTAGTTAACGTTTTTTACATATCAGTATCTCAAGTGTTTACAATTCTTATTAGTCTCAAGTGCTACCCTAACCATCTTTCCAAATTAAAACTCCCAAGAAACAGAGTCTGCCTTTCCTAGCTCATCCTAAATGGGGTAGAGTTTGTGCCTGAGTCCAGAATTTCTGTCTGTCCAGCCGGTGGATGAGCTATGTGTCCATGGACCAGGTATATACCTCTCACTGTAAGGGTGCATACATGTGGGAGGGGAGGGGTGTCCAGGACAAGGTGGTGCAAAACATGGCTGCCTCCATCTTACCACGGGGTAAATTACAGCTCAGAAGACCAGCTCTTAACTGAATCCTGAATAATAAAGGTAGACACAAGGGCCAATGACCACTGAATTAATGAACACTGCGATTCCAGTAAAACCTGTCAGAGAAATGAGACATTGTTTTTAAAGATGATAAGTCAGTCACAGTGGTACCCACCTGTAATCCCAGCTACTTAGAAAGCTGAGACCAGAGGATCTCAGTAACTTAGTGAGATCCTGTCTCAAAATGAAAAATGTAAAGGCTGGGGATGTAGCTCAGTGGTTGAGTACTCCTGGGTTTGATCCTCAGACTGGGGAAAAAACATAAAAGAAGAAAATGATGGAGCTGGGCACAGTGGTGTTCCCCTGTAATCCCAGTGGCTCGAGAGGCTGAGGCAGGAAGACCGTGAGTTCAGAGCTGCTCAGCAATTTAGCAAGACCCTAGGCAAATCAGAGAGACCCTGTCTCTACATAAAAATTATATAAAAGGGTTGGAGATATGGTTCAGTGGTTAAGAACCCTAGGGTTCAATTCCTGGTACAAAAAAGAAGAAGAAGAAGAAGAAGAAGAAGAAGAAGAAGAAGAAGAAGAAGAAGAAGAAGAAGATGGGGCAATGCACGATTGGGCAAAGACTCTACAGAAAAGAGGTATTGGTTCAGGGAAGGAAAGGTCGCCTAAGGAGAGTCCTTGAAAAAGATGCAGCTTGAGCTGAGTCTGGGTTATAAGTCAGACCTGTTTCTGGTACTGGGGGAAAGAGCTGACTAGGACAGAGTCCCTCTCTTCAAGGGGCTTCTAGACTGGGAATACTAAGAGGGCTTCATGTAGATGGGGGTCATACCCCAAGGAAGGGGGAGCAGGAAAATAGATAGAGACTGGGTCTCTCACATATGAGCCACCAGACTATTATTATTATTATTATTATTATTTATTCTTTTTAGATATACGTGACAGTGGACTGTATTTTGACATATTATACATACATGGAGTATAACTTATTCTAGTTAGGATCTTGTGGTTTTACACGATGTGGAGTTTCACTGGTCATGTATTCATATATAAACATAGGAAAGTCATGTCCGATTCATTCCACTTTCTTTCCTACATGGCAATGTGTGTAGGAAACGCCAGACTTCTTTATTGGCTTATTACATGACAACCCAATAAACTTTCTTAACCCACTGTTGTGCTAGGTGTCACTTGTAGCAGCTGGACCTACAATCTAATAAAGGAATGGCTTAGCAATTGCCACAATAATGCTATGTAACAAACCACCCTGAAACTCCAGATTGGACTCAGGCTCCCTGCAGCAGAATGCTGTAGTTGTCTAATATAGATCCGTCTCTGATGCTGTGCTGACCACTTGGCTACACCTCTCCCTGCATCTCTGTTCCAAGTGTATTCATTCTGCAGCCCAGGCTGGAGAGGCAGCAGCTGCCGGAGAGAAGCACTTCTCCCAGTGAAGGCAGATGCACACAAGGGCCAGCAAAACATCTGAAGGCCTTTTGTACTTTATGTGAAGGATCAAAGCAAGCCCAAATCCAGAGGACAGGAAAGGACACTCTACTACATTGAAACCCTGGATGCCAGGAGGGGAGAAAAACTGGGGTCAGTAATTCTCTCTCAGCGTGTGATGAGCCCTGGTTTGGAGGTTACACAATTTGGACCCACTCTTCTAGTGGTCACCTGGAATTGCAGCCTAGTGAAAGGAAGTGCCACCAATGTGGTGGCTCGGCCACCTTCTCTATTAGATCAGGAGCCCTGAAAAAGAATCACTTCCCCTTCCTCTCCACCCTGCTCTGCTCCCTTTCCCCCAGTGCCTAGTACCAAGCCCTGCCCTTAGGGATGACTCAGAAATATTACTGGGTGACTTTTAAACCATTCCTTCATTCTCACCATGTGATTTGTTACAAAAGAGAAACTGACAGTGCACAGTGCTAAGTATCTGCCCCATAAACTGTAAAGAGACTGTGCCACTTAAAGCTGAGATCTGTCTCATACCAATTTTGAATCTGCTGCCCCCAATAGGGGCCTCCAGAAGAAAGGACTAAACACCAAAACAGGTGAGTGACATTGCTTCCTCTAAGGGTCATTTGAAACTGGAAAGATTCTCATCACTTCCTAAGAGGAAGGCTGTCTGAAGGCACCAAGCTAGTCAGCGATCCACGTGTCTTAAGGGCAATTTTAAGACAGTGAGATTGATCATTAAAGCCCACACTGTGCGCTGCACAGTGGCTCACACCTATAATCCCAGCAACTCAGGAAGCTGAGGCAGGAGGATCCTAAGTTCAAAGCCAACCTCAGCAACTTAGTGAGGCCCTAAGCAACTCAGCGAGACCCTGTCTCTAAACAAAATACAAAAAAGGGCTGGTGGAAATGTGGCTCAGTCATTAAGTGCCCCTGGGTTCAATCCCCAGTACAAAAATAAAATAAAATTTAATGTCAATTTACCTCCTGTTCAGGTTGATAAGTGGAGGAGTGTGCACACAGGGTTGTTGTGAGATGTCTTGGTTACAGGGAGAGGATATTTTTGGATGGGGGGGCAGGGATTGAATCTAGGGGTTCTCTACCACTGATCTATATTTCTGGCCCTTTTTAAAATATTTTCTTTTGAGACAGGGTCTTGTTAAGTTTCTTAGTCTGGTTTTGAGGTCGCAATCCTCCTGCCTCTGCCTTCTGAGTCGCTGGAATTACAGGCATGCATCACTGCACCCTACTATATGTGGAGGATTTTAGAGATAATTATAAAAAGTGATGGTCCGTGGCTCTCTAATGGAGTAAGGAATTCTCTTCATGAATTACAACTAGGTATTGTAAGGTATAAAATACCCTAAAAAGGACTTGGGATATAGCTCAGTGGTAAAACACCCTGGATTCAATCTCTAGTATAAAAAAAAAGTATGTATGTAATATTTATGTATAATATTATATATTATACATAATTATAATATGTATACATATACATATATATACACACACCTTCTAGGTATTTTATAGTAGTTTTTAAAAATGAGGTAGACTGGAACAATTTATCTCCAAGATATGTAGGCGTTGGTAAGTGAACAAGGCAAGATATAATCCAGTGTGTACAGTATGAGACTGTGCATTGTATGTTATCTGTATAAAACTGGCCCAACACAGTGGCCACTAGCTACACATGGATAAATACAAATTTAGCCAGATGTAAGGGAGCCTACCTGTAATCCCTGTGACTTGCAAGGCTCAGAGAATCAGAAGTTGGAGGTCAGCCACAGCAACTTAGCCAGAATCTCAGCAACTTGGTGAGATCCTGTCTCAAAATAAAGATAAAAAGGACTTGGGATATAGCTCAGTGGTAAAACACCCTGGATTCAATCTCTAGTATAAAAAAAAAGTATGTATGTAATATTTATGTATAATATTATATATTATACATAACTATAATATGTATACATATACATATATATACACACACATATATATACATAAATATATTATATGCAAATATATTATAAATTAAATTAATACAAATTAAAAATTTATAGTCAACTTCTAAGTCACACTAGTCACATTTCAAGGGCTCAGTAGTTACATGGCTAATGGCTACCATATTGGACAGCATGGTAGACTATTTTCATCACTACAGTTCTGATGGACATGCTGGTATAGAATTCCTCTGGAAGGACATTACAGGACACTGGTGATGGTGGTTGTCCTCAGAGAGGGCAACTGGGAGGTTGCAGTATCATATGCCTTTTTATACATTTTGAATTTTATATCATGGGTTTATATTGGGTATTTAATGATAAATTTGAAAAAATAAAAATTGGGAATTAGGAATCCCTATAAGGGGTCACTATACTGGGATAGTGGTTCACAGGAGATAACTTTGTAATTTGCCTAAAACAAGTTAATAGATATTTTACTTTTTTAAAACAGCTTAAACTTTTTAGCTCCTGCCAATCTCTCTCTCTGTGCTCTTAGGAGCTCACAGGCAGCAAAGTGAATTAGTAAGTAGCAGTGGAACATTAAAGGAAAAACTCAACCAGCTGCCATGCACTGGTTGACAGTTTTTTTCCTCTAAGAAATGTGTGTGGGTCATTGTGATTTTATTCCACATGAATAATCAACAGTCATAGTTCCTCTTGGTAAGGGTGTTTCCAGTTCTGTAACAGAAATAAGTGTTCTGTGACACATACAACATGTCTCCTAAGCAAGTTTGATTATTAACAAAATGAGGGATGGGAACTCTGCTTGGAAGTAACCTGAATCCAGGCCAAATAGGTGGGAGTGGGATGGGGAAAACCATAACACCAAACTACCTCTTAGAGGAAGAATGCACATCGACTGGGAGGGGACAGGAAAATAAAAATCGCCTGCTCAAAAGGTAACCTCTGAAACAGTAATTTCCAATTAATAACTGCAGGTCTTTTGAGCACCCGTCACAGCAAGAGGCCTCTGAATGCATGGGTGCATCATACACTTTTTGCAGAGTAAATAAATCGTGTCACTATATCACTAATAGGAATCATACACTGAAGGTGTATGCATGTATCTCATTTAAATCTTATAACTATTTGGAAGGGAGATCTTATTCTCAATTTAATAGGAAGTTGAAGCTGGAGGATAACTTGCTTAAGTTCAAAAAGATATATATTAGGGCTTTTCATGTACCACATAAAAGAAATCCAACTAAAATATACTTGAATAAAAAATGGCCTATAAGCTTATATAACAGGAACCCCTAAGGGCTTAAGGCTGGCTGCATCCTTGGCTCATTGCATCCTCTCTCTATCTGCGTCTCGGCTCCACTTTCCTCTGGGATAGCTTCAGCCTTGAGAGGACTCCCCTTGTCTGCAAGAACGGTCATCAGTAATTCCAATTCTCCACTGCTGTGGAAGAAATGGCTCAGAGAAAGACCTTCCTCAAAAGGTTTCTGATTAGCCTGGGACCATGGGTCAGGGAAGAGGAGGCTCTGAATGGCTGGCCACGGTCTTGCACACATCCTGGAGCAGGGAACTTAAACCCAGCAGAATCACAGTGAGTGAAAGAGGCTCATCCCAAAAGTAAAATAAGACTGTTGCCAAAAGCTCAGTCCTTGTCCCCAGTGCCACTCCTATGAGGAGGACACAGTTTTGAGAAAAAGGAAAAAAAAAAAAAAAACCCATAGGAGACTCCTGTCCAAGAGGTTGCCCATCAAGGACAAGTGAGAGTTTTTAGAGGTGATTCAAAGGCTACATTCCAGGTGTGCCCTGATGGGTGTGTGTGTACGTGTATGTGCACGCGTTTGTGTGTGTGAGAGAGAGAGAGAGAGAAAGAAAAAGAGACAGACAGACAGACAGAATCCACTTGTTAATTTGATAGATTTCCTAGATCCTCTGGAGCCATTCCCCAAATCCGAATTACTTCATTCCTATGGTTGGAGGTGTGCTCGAGGACAGATAACTGGCGTAGGATGGATAAGAAGAGTAATCCTGTTTCCCCTGAGATCAGGAAGGGTAAAATTAGGGAGGGGGAGGGAAAGAAACATGTCTATTTTTTAAAAAATTTCTGTGTGGGTGTGGTGGTGCACACCTGTAATCCCAACAGTTCAGGAGGCTGAGGCAGGAGGATTGTGAATTTGAAGTCAGCCTCAGCAATTTAGCAAGGCCCTAAGCAACTCAGTGAGACTCTGTCTCAAAAAAAAAAAAAAAAAAAAAAAAAAAAAAAAAGAAGAAGAAGAAGAAGAAGGGTTGGGGATGTGGCTCAGTGGCTGATTGCCCCTGGGTTCAATCCCTAGTACCAAAAAATTAAAAATAATTAAGTCGCTGTGGCAGAGCAGCTACGGCTATATTCAAAGCATGAAGTGGACCAATGTTACAGGAAGTTCTATTACCAAAAGACGAGAGAATGAGATGAGTAATAGAGGATCAAAGATTGAAGCTGGATTGAACTAACCTTTAAGCCCAAACTCAACAGTTCTTCACATGTTCATAGATACTATGAATCTGGAAACTTCTCAAATTCTCTTCTCTGGTCCCACAGTATTTTGCAGGTGCCTTTATTATTGTTGCAGTCACAGGATAACTTTTCCCCCCCATCTGGAGTCTAGCTGGTGGGTACATGCTCCATTATGAAATGTTTTGTGGAAATGTGCGATACTTACGTGCATTTGTGCATTGCCCTCTCTTGCCATTTCCTCCGCCCTCCCTCATCCCACCCCAGGCCTTTGTACAGTTTCACCTTGTGTAGAGCAAGAGGAGAAGAGGTAGACAAGTCTGCAGACTTTTCAGAGTTAAGGAACCTGGAAAATAAGGGACCAGGAAATAGGGACTCCTGAAAAGCAGACAAGAGGTTATTTTGAGGAATTCCACAGTTCTGCATTCAACAGCTGAGTGAAACTGCAAGGGAATAACTGAGGGGATGTAGAATGCTTGATTTGGGGGCAGGACATGCTTGTCCCAAACCATCAGCGTTCTGTCTGTGCTGATTATGACCAGAAACAGCTATCCATTTTCCAAGGTAGGTAGGTTTCCTTAGAAAAGTCCATACCTTCCATCTTGTTTAAAATGTTTGACATGAAAGAATAATTTGTATGTGTGTACTTGCCATCTTCCTGCTCAACTGCCAACTGTACTGAACACTGTGACCCATCTAGCCTGAAACTGAGGGGAGGAGAGTTACTGATCAGGCAGCCCAGGATCAGGGTGGAGCACCAATGCCGATATCCAGTTTTATAACTGGAAGTAGGCACTGGGCCCCCAAGTTCTGTGGAGATATGAGGGATACCTTTCTTGCCTAAAGGCCAAGGCAGCACAAGACCCCCGACCAAAGTCAGTGTAGTTTGTTTCCAAGAATTGGCCTGTCCCTGGTCACCCTTGTGCTCTCTTAGGGCCTGCAAGTACCTCTCCCCACCCCAACAATGCACAGTCCTGACTCAGGCTCTAGGCTCTCATTGATCAAAGTTTGCAAGTGTTAAGTGCTAAAGCACGGTCCCTGGGGTTCGTTACTCCACATTTTTCTTCTAAGTTCATTTGAAAGAGAGATGTCACTTCTAGGAAGGAAAGAAAACAAACAACTACAAGGCTGGAAGAGAAAAAGCGAGCCCCTGGGTTTCAGGCCTCCAGGGCTGACGGGCATGGCGCACACAAGAGACAGCCCAGAGGAGCCTCAAGGCGATCACGTGGTACTAGGCGCCGTCAAAACAGGTATGTTTTCCCGGCTCCTAAAAACCAGGAAGAAGGCTCCGATTTGGGCCCAGGTTTTGCCTACTGGGCTGTAATGATGCCCTCGAGAGGCAAAGGCAGAGTATGTGTTATCGGTGCCACTCGGGTGGACAATCGTCGGTTTTGTAAGGATAAATCACTACCCCAAAGTCGCTCAGTTGGTGCCAAGGCCGAGAGGAGTCAGGGACCCAGAAGCCTGGACCTAGTCGGACGCAGTACAGTCGCTTTCCTACCCGCGCCGGTGGCCTAGCCCCTCGGAGCCGGGCTGGCGTGCAGGAATCTGAAGACATCTATAGCACTCACCTGCCGCCTGGGCTCCGCACCCGGGGGCTTTGAAGTGCCCCTGGCCCCGCCCCTGGATACTCCAAGGCCTACGATTGGCTCCTCGGGCTGGAGGCGGGGCCTTATCGCCTAGTCAACGTGATGGCGTCAGGCGCTGGGACGCCGCTTCCTGTTGTCAGTGGCCGGGAGGCCCCAGCGTCGGTTCGGAGGCTGAGGGGCTGCCGCGGCCAGGAGCGCCCCCAGCCCAGCTCCCCGCTCCTTTTGGTGAGTTAGGGGTCAGGGGGCGAAGAGGGCAGCGTAGGGGCGGTGGGGCCGTAACTCGAACGGACAGTGGGTCCTCCAGCCCACGCGGTGATCCCAGACCCCTTGGTTGCCTCGAGACAGTTCGGCTTCCGAGCCTCTGCTCTCCCAGCCCGCGCTGGGCTCTCACCCTAGCCTTCGATCCCTGCTACCACCGCTGGCACGTCCTCTCCATTTTCTCCCCTCCGTGACCCGACCTCAGCTGTTGCCCCCATCTCCTTACCGCCGGTCTTGCATAAATGCAGCCTCACTCGTGACCTCTCTTTAACCCAGTTGCAACTCGGAACTGGATATATCCCTTACCTCCTCTTAGCCAATCCTCACCCGTCTGGCAATCCTAATGCTCCGCACAAACCTCCCCTAAACCCAACATTCAGGTTTCCCCTTTTCTGGCTCAGCTTTCTCATCCCCAGCTCCCATACCTCTGCCCAGCACCCCCACACACACCCCAAGTTCTGCTTATCTCAAACATCTACCTTTCCCCTCCTCTCATTAAAGACCTACCACAAAAATAGGTGCCCTATTGTACTCACCCCCTTCGTGATAACTCTGGTCTCAGCCTTATCCCAAATTTTGTGTGTATCTTCTTCACAGACTTTGCCCTTAACTACCTAGCTCATTATATATTTCTTTTCCCTCTTCTACCATCCTGAGGACACCCCATCCCTAAGTCTTTGTTAAACTGTCCCCAACTCTTGTTGCCTCAGTTCCTACCACCCTCTTCCCTCTTATTAACAGAGATCATTCATGTCCTTTCACCTGTTGTCTCCATAGCAACTCTTCACACCAACTCTGTACCCATTCTTCTCCTAACCAAGCTTCCATTCAGCCTGAAAATTTAGTGCAGAACTCTCTGGGAACCCCACCAGCTACCCCTGAACAGTCAGGTCTGGGTGCTTGCTCAGAGCTGAGCAGCTTGATTAACCAAGCAGCTTGACTGGTAAATGAGTTTGGGGAAGTAGAGATACCCTAATCTTGGGTCAGAGGTTTTTCCTGGTGTCTGGTCCCTTATACCTGTTCCCAGGAATCGTTTTTTCCCACCATTCATATTATATTACTTGTGTTGACTGTTGGAATGGTAGGTGTCATTGAAATACCTGTAAGGTGAGAGATGGTCACTCATCCAGCTCACTCACCCTGGGACAGCTGAAGCCCTCCCTTCCTTTTGACTGTATTCTGGACCTGGAGAAACTCAGGGAATGCCACTGGGGTTGGTTCTGTTTACAGAGCCATGGCCATGTGTCTTGTCCTGGCACTTGTGGAGGATCCTATCTCAGTGCTCCTTGCCAGAACTGATGACAGATCAGTTCCAGCACTAAACACAGGGGACACATGGTGTCAGAGTCATGTTACATGTGAAGAGCAGAGGTTAGTGGGTCCTGAGGGAGCTGAGACGTAGTTGGGTTCAGAAGCTGTTGCATTACTTCCTCTTTTGTAGGTGCTGGATCATTGAATTTTAGCAATTTGGGTTTCACGAACACAAGAAGCCAGGTTATTTCATAGTAACTGAGGCAGACAGATGTTTCTGAGACACCTCATGCTCACCATTTATAGCTTCCTGGAGACTTTTTGTTTACATTTCCTCTGAATTCTGATGACCTGGTTTCAGAAGGGTTAGCCATTTGAAGGCAATTTATTTATTTATTTTTTGGTGCTAGGATCAACCCAGGGCCTTGCACATGCTTGCACTGAGTACACCCCAAGCTCTGGCAGGATTTATAGGGCCCCCAAGAGGACCCATTGTCTTTGCTTGTCACTATGGTCTTTTGAAAACTGAATGGCAGTGCTACCTTCAGTATCTTTGCATTAAGATGCAACTTACCTGAATGGCTTTCAGCCTTACTGACAGCTTTGCTTTGTTTTGTTTTGTTTTTTTTCTTTAACTTTTTTATTTGTTCTAATTAGTTATACATGACAGCTTTGTTTAGCAGCAGCTGCACAGTACCCCTACCACTTCAGAATGGTGTACCTCAGCTCCCCACAGTCTTCAAAATGGACATACCTGCACTATGCCCTGTTTTCATTGTATTTGTCAAGTCATTCAACAAGCATTTTCCAAGTACCACTGTGTGCCAAGCGCAGTTCTAGGTATAGAAATGCAATGGTGAATGACTCAGGCAGAGTTCCTATTTTCTTTCATTCAGAGTTTGTTCCTTGCCAGGCACAGTGGTGCACACCTGTAAATCCCAGTGACTTGGGAGGCTGAGGCAGGAGTATTGCAAGTTTGAGGCCAGCCTGGGCAACTTGGTGAGACCCTGTCTAAAAATGAAAAATTGAAAGGTCTGGGGATGTAGCTCAGTGGTAAAGCACCTTGTTAGAATTCTACAGCATATGGGACAATGATATGGGGAAAGTGGGGACTACTGGCTAGAAAGGAAGGAGGAAAGATATTTAGTGTTCACCACTTTCACAGTTCTGTCTTCGCCCACTAATCCTCGGTCTGGGGATCACAAGCTAGAAATTTCTTACCCTCCGGCATATTTTTTTTTTTAACTGGGAATTGAACCCTGGGGCGCTTAACCACTGAGTCATATCCCAGCCCTTTTTATTTTTATTTAGAGACAGCGTCTCATCTATTTGCTTAGGGCCTTACTAAATTGCTGAGGCTAACCTCAAACTTGTGATCCTCCTACCTCAGCCTCCCGAGTTACTGGGATTACAAGTGTGTGCCACCACGCCCTACCTCACCCTCCAACATATTTAATTTTAATCTATTGCTCTGAAGGACTTATCCATCCCACCCCATCCAGGACACTTGTCTAGAAATCCACCCTGCTTCAGATAGAAGGAGATGCTATTTACTCATTCAGCACTCACATGTCTGAAAGATCAGCTGCCTTTCCGAATCAGAAGATAACTTTGTCATTCTTTTCCAAGTGAAATAACATGACTCATCAATTAGTACAGCAGTTGGATGGCATAAACACCAGCCTGTTGTTCTGAACAACCAGGGCAAGATTCAGGCAGTAGACAGAAGGCTGTTAGGAGTGGCTGAGAAGTCTCTAAAGAGAATTGGTTGCTGTTTACCGATGGGTTTAGTGTTTTGAGAGTGGTAAAGCCAGTTTATCCATTTCTTCATTTAATGTAAGTCTTGTCTAAGCTGTTCTTCTCTTTTTATCTCTTCCTCGGCCTCTGGAGGAAGTGAAATTGGACATACTGTATATAGAAGGACAGGCGGTATAATGAAGAAAAACAACTAGAACTGGCTTTCCTGTGTGTTAAAACATTTAAGAAAGGACAGCTCTGAAACTCAGGTACCCTGGGAAGGACTTGGGCTCAGCTGATTGGGGCTTTAAATCTGATCAGCAAGACTATGTCTTGTTGCTTACAGGCCTTATTCAATAAAGTGGAGCTTCTGACCACAGCTCTGAAGAGTCTATGAATAATAATTTGCTTAATTTTTTTTTCTTTTCTTTCTTTTTTTGGTACTGGGGAATCTTACCCATGAGCATCGACCACCTACTACATCCCCAGCCCTTTTTATTTTTTATTTTGAGACAGGGTCTTGCTTAGTTGCTGAGGCTGGCTTTGAACTCCATCCTCCTGCCTCAGCCTCCCAAGTCGCTGGGATTACAGGCGTGCACCAGTACCGCCCCCCCCCCCAGCTTGCTTAAAATTTTTCAAGTCAAAGACCTGAGATAGTTTGATCCGATGGAAGAGCGAGGAGACCAGAGAATCCTGTCCCTTAGCTGAGCCCTGTTTCTACTTAGCTTCCGTTTTCTCCTCTGTAAAATAGGGATGATCATCTCTCATGGAATTACTCTAAGAAATAAATGAGGTTGGAGAATGAAATCAAAGAAATTTGCTTTGTTCACTCTGGAAAGCCACGGAGGGTTGAACGAGTGTCTGTGTAGGGGTGTGATTGTGTTTGGGGGTTACCTGAATGGTGGGAGTCACCTTTCCCCTGCCAGTCTTTCCCCAGTAGCCGTTGTTCTCTCCTTACTCCCTTCAATGAAGCCATGGTTCCTTCCAGTTTGGTTCTTGGTATCAATAAAGGATATTCTGAGAACAGGAAGTGACACCAGCCCATCCAAAGGTAGATTTGGGATCTGAACCACCCAGTGGATAATGAAACACTGACCCAGCAGTCAAGAGATCCAGAGCCTCTTAGTTTCCACCAGCAAGTTCTTATGTCATCAGTGGTCACATTCCTGGCTCCCTGAAGTGCTGCAAAATGGACATGAATAAATAGGGTATTTTGACCTTGCTATGAAGAAAAGTAGAGGTTTCCTGAATTGTGGCCTGAGCCCCAAAGTCTTGATCCTATTTTGTAAATTGTGAATGCCTATTTGAATCCCTCTGACCTGTTGGTAGTACAGCTCCCTTAATTTTAGGTAAGTTACTTGTCTCCCCACCCCCAACCCCTTTTCTGAACCCAGGGGCACTCTACCAGTGAACTATGTCCCCACCCTTTTTATTTTGAGACAGGTTCTCCCTAAGTTGCTGAGGCTGGCCTTGAACTTGCAATCTCCTGCCTCAGCCTCCCAAGTTGCTAGGATTGTAGGTGCACATCACCACACCCAGCTGATGTCTCTTAACTTCAAGTTTAGTTAGTTAGTTAGTTTGTTTGTTTGTTTGTTTTAGCAGACTGGTCCTTGGCCAGAGCATCCAATTATTGATAGCCCCTTCTAATAAATGCTCTGTTATTCTCAGCTAATTAGTTAATGAGGGCATTAGTTAATGAACCCAAGCTATTATTGAGATTATTAAGGTCTCAGCCCTTTGGGTCCTTGTAGCTGGCTGAGGAAAGGGCAACTTTGGAGCCTGAGGGCGTGTTTAGAAGGGCTTGAGGGAGTGGTTTAGGCCACTGGAATTGTGGATTGGGCTTGCACTCTGTGTCTTGGAGCCAGAGGCTGGATTTTACCTGTTGGACAGCATGAGGGTAACTTTGAAGGAACCCAGCCTCCAGGATCAGGCCTGCTGGTCAGCATAACCTATTAGCAGATCTCGGGAAGCTCTGAGAATCCACTGGTAGATGGAACGAAATATGGCAGAGGGTGAGGTGTCAGCCAGGACCTGCAGCCAGGGCCACCTTTCACACACACCTGCCTCCCTCTGTGGCCTCCCTTGGAAGGTCCACTCTAGGCCCTAAGTCCTTGTGCCTTCTTTCTTCTTGGCCAACAGAGGCCAGAGATGGAAGCAGCAACCTCAATGAAGGCCACCCTGCTTTCTCCTTCCCAGACCCCATGCTCCACCACACTCCTGTAATCCTTGCTTGCCAGGCTAGTCTTGCTGTCCCTGCACCCTCTCTTGGGTCCCCAGTAGAGTTGTCTTCCTTCCAGCCCACCCATGGCACTCACTCAGAATCCGGGATTCCTTTGAGCTGGGCTTGGCATAACCCTCGAGGCTGATAGAGCAAGGCCACTGTCAGCCATGGCACCTACGATAGTTCCTTGACCTGATGAGCTTCCATGTCCTTATCTGTCAGGTGGAGATAATAAAATGGAACTCCTGTGACTAGGAGGAGCATAAATGAGGCAATCTATGTCACGTTCCTTGGTTCTGTTAACTTCTCTGGGTCATAATGATTTGAGAGCAGAGACAACTGTAATTTTTTTTTTTTTTTTTAATTCCCCTGAGGCTCAGCAGAGTATTCACTAGAGATTTGTTTAGTGTGAGGGTCCACCCAGGCCTTCCAACAGCACCTTCAGGTTCTGGGGAGGGAGCCAGCTGCCCTGAGGGATTTAATGTTGTACTGACTTCCAACTATTTGGGGCAGTGGCATTCTTTGATTATAGATTTGGGTGGCCACACCCTTTGGATTGGAGATGCCATTTATACCGGTAAGAATCTTACACATTCTTCCTCTCCACCTGAGAAATCTGGTACTGCGCCCTCGCGTGCCTTGCTGGTTAGGGGTAAACTGCAAGCAGAACTCGTGTTGGTCTGTTTAGACACATCCCTGGCACCCCAAAGGAGAAGCAGAAGTGTGCTAAGAGTTCTCTATTTTGAAGCTGCTCCACTTGAGCTTTCCACTGCTGAGCTGGCAGACCCCGGATGGGACGAGAATTAGGGGGCCTGCTTCAGGGTCGGGCTTTCAGTGGTAATTGTGAGTCCTGGTCCGATTCTTGGCACCTTCAACTGAAGCTTCCCCGTTGCACCCTAGATCAGCGTGTGGTCCTTACCCACACCCACATCCCACAGGCCCTGGCTTTGGGGTCACCTTTTGGTATGAAGAGCCCTTAACCAACCACGCACTTGTGGCACGCAGGGCGCCTCACCTCCCAAGCATTGAGCCTCTGATTTTTTTCCTTCCGTTTCCTTCCTTAAAATCCACTTCTGGTTTTTACTTTTGTGTTGCTCAAAGGCCTTTCAGTTGCAGTTTGAGTGAGCCTCCGCCTGCTGCCTGCTGGGAGGGAACTCTGGCTGCTGGGGTGAGTTGGGAGCCTGCTCACCTGGCCACCATCTCTCCCTGCAGGTGTCATGTGAGTCTCCTCAGGAGCTGCTGCCTGAGTGGAAATGCTCTCAGTGGTGGAGAATGGACTGGACCCCCGGGCTGCCATCCCGGTAGGTGGCAAGGGTGGGAAGGGCTGCGGAGGACTGCCATTTTATTGGCTTTTCTCACTGAGATGAATGGGCAGTGCCTAGAAAGAGGCCTCAGACTGAGAAAAGGTTATAGCAGAGGCAGACCCTGGGGAGATCCTGCCCTTTCTAGATCATATTGGTTGTAAAATGGGGATTTATTTTTAAAACATTGGGGGAACAGGGGAAAGAGCTCAGTGGTTGAGGTTTGCCTAGCATGTGTGAGGCCCTGGATTTGATCCCCAGCACTGCAATAAATAAATAAATAAATAAAACCAGGAAATTAAGTTATCTGAAGAAGAAGGATTTCCAATCAGCCCTCTGCCCTTAGGCCGTGATTAGGTCAGTTTGGTCAAGGTGCTGATTTGATGCAGAACAGACTCTAGGCACTGGTTTGGTTTTTCAAGAGTGGAGGCAAATTGGTAGCTTACATATGTCTGAATATGGGCATCTTCCAAGGTTTTTCAAACATGGTTGCTTGTCACCAGTTTACCAGATCCCTCAAATCCCCTTTCTTGGAGAGTCCTTTGCTCCATGCTAGTCCCAGGGCTGTCTCAGGCACTCTGGACTGGCTCTGTCACTTCCCTTGTAGAGGCAGAAGACTGGAGAGCTTTTGGACCGGTCTCTCAGCAGAATCCTGAGGTGGCTTCTTGGGAGAAGCCAGTATTGCCCTTTCCTCCCTGCTATTTCTCCCCAATTCAGAGAACTTTCTATCTGAAAGGAACTTCAGCTCTCAGAAATGTACCTTCCTCTCCTGGCCACTAGAGGGTTCAGCTTCACCTGGTATTTTGTTGTTCGTTTTTGGTACTGGGGATTGAACCCAGGGGCGCTTAACCACTGAGCCACACCCCCAGCCCTTTTATATTTTTATTTTGAGACAGTGTCTTACTGAGTTGTTTAGAGACTCTAAGTTGCTGAGACTGACCTTAAACTTGAGATCCTCCTGCCTCAAGCCCCCTGAGTCGCAGGATTGTCAGCATGCACCATGGCACCCAGCTCCCAGCTGGTTTTTGGGCAGAGGCCCTTTTCCTTCCCCATCCCCACCCTACCCCTCATGGCCCTCCCATCCCACCAAGGGCCCGTGGAGCAGGAGCAGAGCTGGGTCAGTTTGACCTTATAGCATGGCGGACTCTTTGAGGCTAAGGTTTCTTGAGGGTGTATGCCTATCCCATCCCTGCATACTTAACTCAACACCTTGCAGACACTTAAAAGTATTTTTTTTTTTTTTTTTTTTTTTTTTTTTAGTTTTTCATTTAACCTTTATTTGGTCACCTGGAACTTACATGGACATCAGGAACATTACAGAACTCAGTGATGCCCTCTGGGGCTGCCATTACCCCTCTCTGGCTATCCCTGCCTTGGAAGTCCGGAGATTTTTAGTTTTTATATAATCTACTAATAATATCTTGCATTCATTTTTTGAGTTGGTATTTCACTTTCTTGCACATTTTCTAATATATTCATTTAACAAACATTTATTGAGATCTTATGTGTACCAGGCACAGTGCCACATGTTGAAGACACAATGATGAATAAAGAACTGGTCCTGCCCTCCCTCAAGGAGCGATGTCCCCAGTACTATAGATCAGGAGATATTATTTCCATTTAACACATGTGGGAATTGAGGCTCAGAGGTTAAGTGAAGTGTCTGAGGGGACTCAGATGGTTACTGACAGAGCTGGAACTGAACGTAGGCCTTCGGTTCCCAAGCCTAAAATCTTTCTTAATGTAGCTATACTCCTGTTTTCTTGATTTGTGTGTGTGTGTGTGTGTCTTGCTGGGGCTTGAATCCAGAGCCTGGTGCATGCTGAGCATGCTTTCACTGAGCTTTACCCCAGCCCTTTCTCTATGTTTTTATTGTTCCACAACAGCAATTTTTTGCCCCTAAGCTTGTTGATTCTCTGCAGAATGCTGGTCATGTAACTTAGCTGGGAAGCCTCACCCCTGTCCCCTTGCTCTCATAGCTGGAACTATGATAGAGCAAGTTTTTAAACACAAGAGTATATGGCTAGCCTATAATCCCAGCAACTCAGGAGGCTGAGACAGGAGGGTCACAAGTTCAAGGCCACCCTCAGCACTTTAGCAATTTAATGATACCCTTTCTCAAAATAAAAAATAAAAAGGGCTGGGGACTTAGCTCAGTGGTAAAGCGCCCCTGAGTTCAATCCCCAGTACAAAAAAAAACAAAAAAACAAAGATTATATGACTATCAGTTCACTGGAATTCGATTTAGAAAGCAAAAAGGATCCACAGCAAATGATATGCAAAACAATACCAATAATGTTACCTCTGGACAACAATACCCCTGGGTAGGGTCATGTGATTTGTGTGATTTTCCTTTCCTTCACTGTGCTTCATCTTTATTTGCTGTAATGAACATGTGCTAAGTTTGCTGAAGGAATCTATAGATGCCTACATAGGTGTGTCTGCTTGTGTCTGCACACATATTTGGTGAGAGGCTAAGGTTAGGTTCCAGGGACGCTCCACAGAATTTTCTTCTAACGGCTTGTCTTCTGTTCGGCACTGCCTAGGTCATCAAGAAGAAGTTGGTGGGCTCTGTGAAGGCACTGCAGAAGCAGTATGTGTCCCTGGACACAGTGGTCACCAGTGAAGATGGAGATGCCAACACCATGTGCAGTGCCTTGGAGGCTGTGTTTATCCACGGCCTGCATGCCAAGCACATTCGCGCGGAGGCTGGAGGGAAAAGGAAGAAAAGTGCCCACCAGAAGCCGCTGCCTCAGCCCGTCTTCTGGTCCCTCCTGAAAGCTGTCACTCACAAGTGAGATCAGCTGGAGAGGTTTTCTTAGGGGAGGAGCTTCGGAGTGTGGGATGCTAGGCTTATCTGCTCCCTGTCTTCTAGTGTAGAGGTGGGGTGAGGGAGGACTGGAGAGTGTCTAGTGAAAGGTTTGTCACCAGACCTAGCTTCCCAGACAGACACTAGGCCTTGACACTTTGAGAGCCTCAGCCCTCGGGCAAGAGTCAGTGGTTGCTTCTCACCCCAGGGCTTGTGACATTTTGATCATGTATAGCAGTCAGGCAGTTTCAACAGAGCTTATATGACCTGCAAAGCCTGAGATATTTATTTTGTGACCCTTTATAGAAAAAGTTGCTCTGTCCTCTGATATTTTGAACATCTGCCTTCTAAATATTATACTCATAATGAGGTATGGGTTTTTTGTTGTTGTTTGTTTTATCAAAATGTGGAATCCAAGTAGCCATCTGAATGTCCACCTGAGTCATGTGTCTCTGACCCTGTTCCTAACTGCTGGAACTTTTGAGCAGGTGGCTTGCATAGTACCTCTACAGGCTATAAATGCCACCTTCAGCCCCAGGTGCCTTATTAGTCCCTGAGCTTCCTTTCCCTGCCTATTGCCACTGCCCTATCTTAGGTTTTTACCTCTCTTCTGGGCAACAGTGGTTTTAATTGTCCCCATTATCTTACTCTGTCTTTCCTTAAGTCATCTGCTGCTTAACACTTACTGAGCTTAAACTAGCTGGAGCTCAGCCACCAAGTCCAGGGGCACATAGTCTGTACTCCCCAACAGGAGACACACACAAGGCACTGTGGTCTCATAGAGGGGCATTTATGTCAGCCTGCGGGATTTGGAAACTGAGTTTCCCTTATTAGGATCTGATCTCCTTGAGCAGAGTAATCCATCCTAAAGCAGTCCTTATACCTATGGGTAGGTCACTTCCCTGTACCTATAGCTCCCAAATGCTGCCCTAGAGTCCAGTCTACTAATTTCAGGCCCCCAATTCTATATCCTGGTAAATTTCCCAAGGGCTTCTGCATAGCTAGTTGTGGGAACCTTTGCTTTATGTGGCCTTATCAGTTTTTACTCAAGATCTTCCATTACCTGACTTCGTGACCAAGTCAGCCACTCTCCCTCCACCCGTTGTAAGTGGAGTACGCACCACTCCTGTTACAGGTCTGTTGCTTTCCTACCACTTGTGCTCTTTCTCTGTCCATCCAATTTTCCTAGAAGGTTTTCCATCTATGCCCTTTCTATGGTTTTTCTCCCGCCAACCCAGAAATGATGGTCCAACCTCCCACAGCAACTGTGTCGACAAACAGGCCCACCTCTTTTGCCCATGAACAGCGGTTACTTAGGGCTGGGGGTGTAACTCGAGGGTAGCATGCTTACCTCACCTACACAAGGCCCTCAGTTTGTTCCCTGGCACCACAAAAAAAATAAAGGGATTCACTTTACCCTGTTTCTTCCCAGTTTCAAAAACTTGAGGGCTCAACAAACATGTCTTGGACAAACAGATGATTTCAGGGATTCTAGGGATGGTTATAGTAAACATGGCAATTATCTTTCATGACACCAAACTCAAAAGTCAGGGGTTATAGCTTAATGTTTCTGTATTCCCCTTAAAACATATTATCCAAGTATTTTTTATTCCTATGTATACTTGCAATAGTTATGATGGGTTCTTGCTAACCAGTGGGTAAAATGACATCTCAATAAATTGAGACAGTTTCTTGAAACAAGTCTCCTCTCCCCGGTCCCAGACACATCATCTCGGAATTGGAGCACCTGGTCTTTGTCAACACAGACGTGGGCCGCTGCCGGGCCTGGCTGCGGCTGGCCCTCAACGACGGCCTGATGGAGTGCTACCTGAAGCTGCTGCTCCAGGAGCAGGCCCGGCTGTGCGAGTACTATCAGCCCACGGCCCTGCTTCGAGACACCGAGGAGGGCGAATTCCTCCTTAGCTTCCTGCAGGGACTAACATCCTTGTCCTTTGAACTGTCCTATAAGTCCGCCATCTTAAATGAATGGACGCTCACCCCATTGGCCCTCTCTGGGCTTTGCCCACTCTCTGAGCTTGACCCTCTCACTACCTCTGGTGCAGAACTACAGCGGAAGGAATCTCTGGATTCAATTTCCCATTCCTCAGGCTCAGAGGACATTGAAGTCCAGCACTCGGGTCATAAGATCCGGCGGAATAGGAAGCTCACTGCCTCCTCCCTCAGCCTGGACACAGCCAGTTCCTCCCAGCTGTCCTGCAGCCTAAACTCCGATAGCTGCCTACTTCAAGAGAATGGCTCCAAGAGTCCAGACCGTTCTGAGGAGCCCATGTCCTACGATTCAGACCTGGGCACAGCAAATGCTGATGATTCCGACCCGTCTCTGCAAGAGTGAGTGCCCCTCCCACAGCCTTGCCCTCCCCCCCTTGCTCCCCCTCTGTCTCTCTCTCTCTCTGATCACGTGATTTTCTGTCACTGAACTCTCAAGATATAAGAAAGTCAAAGGGAGGCATGGCTCTTAGATTTAGAAAGGCTCAGAGCTGGTACAAAACTCCAGCTCTGATCCTGGGCCACCTTTAACAAGTCACTTAGTATCCCTGAGGCTTAGCGTAAAGTATGTTTAATAGTTTAGACATTATGTACAATGTCCAACAAGTACAGTGAAGCATATGCATAAGGGTGTAACTTCATAGAAGACTCCCTGGGACACAAAACCCGAGACAGAGGAATAAGCAAGTGTGGAAGTGTCCGAGTCACTTGACCTAAGAGGGCAGCCTGGGACATGACCTTCTTCACCCAGCCTTTTTTTTTTTATTCTTTTTTTTCTGTTAAAAATTTTTGCAGTATCAGAATTGAACCCAGAAGTGCTCCAAGCTACATCCCAACCCTTTTTTATTTTATATTTTGAGACAGGTTCTCGATAAATTGCTGAGACTGGGCTGGAACTTGCCATCCTCACCTCAGCTTCCCAAGTCACTAGGATTACAGGCATGCACCCCAACGCCAGACTTTTTTTTTTTTTTTTGGTACACAGGATTGAACCCAGTGGCCCTTTACCACTGAGCCACTGATTCCCAGTCCTTTTTATTTTTTTATTTTGAGACAGGGTCTCATTAAGTTGCTTAGGGACTCGCCGAGTTATTGAGGCCAGCCTCAAATTCATGATCCTCCTGCCTCAGCCTCCTGAGCCACTGAAGATTGCAGGTGTACACCACCATGCCCAGCTAAAGATTCCTTTTCAAATAATCTTTTTATGGTAAAAGACATCTAAACCATACAATGAAACAATACAATGAAAATTCTTTTCCCTTTCTGTTCCACATTCACCCTTTTCTTCCTCCTTATTTATTAGTTAATAAATTGCTGATTTATTGCATATACTTCCAAAGTTTCTAAATGTATCAGTAACAAATAACAATATATAGATTTTTAAAATCTCTTCCTTATTTTTTATCCCCCTTCTCCACAAAAGGTAATATATGTACATTCTTCTATCTCTGTTTTAGAGATCTTTTTATATCAGATTATCTTCATTCTCTTTTTCTATCACATATTATTCCATTGCTTTAATATACCTTAGTTTATTTAATCAGCCCTATATTTAATGGACATTGGAGTTCATTGGTCCCATAAATAATCCTGTATTTGTGGTCTTTTAGTTTCATATAAATATCTCTGTTCGGTAAACTCCTAGAAGCAAAATTGCTAGGCTGAAGGGTGAATTAATATGTAATTTTCAGGCGCTGCCTATTTATACTCCACCAGGAATGTACCCTTATCCTCTTACCTTGCCACAAATTATTATCAAACTTGTGGATTCTGCTCATTAACAGGTGAAGAATGTAGACCTTTTATTGAGCCTCCCTTGGTTAAGCCCATGTTCCCTCAGCCTGCCCTTTTTCTACCCCTGCTGCCCACCCTGAGCTTGGTCCAGGTCCTTCCAGGGTTCCCACCCAGTGCGGGAATAGCACCAGGATTAGGTGGTATGTGGACTAGTTTTCAGTCCTGTTCTACCACTTACAAGTCCAGTAATGCCAGGCTAACTGCTGACTCTTGCTGAAGCTGTTTCTTCATCTTTAAGATGGAGATTCCCTTACATATGGCTATTTAAGAATCAAATCAGACGCCTGTTGGTGAGACTGTCTGGTTGGCTCCAGAGACAGCTGCCAAGCACTGAGCCCTTGAGATGGTATTTCCAGATGTCAAATGGATGAATTTAGGTAGGGTGTGTTGGGGAGGAGCAGTCCCTACCGTATGACATAGGTAGATTTGCCCACCTGTCTCAGCTCTTTCTATGTCTCTGCCTCCTCCACAGACCATCCTGCTTTGTTGGGTCATGTGCCTGGTGTTTATCTTTCATGGGTCTTATGATTGGAAAATTCCAGCTTGAGGTCATTGAATCAGTAACCATCCACCCTGTGTGGGAAGCACTGTCTTGGGTTTTATGGGGAAACTCAAGGGATGAGGGTCAGAATGTACAAACCCTGGACAGTGTGGGTGAGCCCCTGGCAAACACTAAACACAGATGCACAAACACATGTCCAGCACTGTGGTTCCTAGAGCTGGGCCTCGTACTAAGTGTTTGAGCATCCACAGAGATCAGCATTTCTTGGAGGATATTTCAAGGATACAAGTGTCTCACCAGCACTTAAGAGTTGACTTTTGTTATTATTACATAAATATTTGTAACTTAAAATTGGGCCTAAATACCTTGTACTTATTATTACAACTATAAAATTAGAACCTGTAAATTAAAGTATAAAACAACATTCTAGATGGAATTATTAATTTAATATAAGGAGTTCTGTTTTGTGGAAACCAAATTGCAGTTTGCCTTGTGGATAGAGGATTGACTGTTCCTTAAGCTTAGGTACAGTCTAGTGGACTCAGTAACCAGACCGCCCAAGTTGTCCATTTATCAGCTTTCTGAACTTGAAAAAGTACCAGGTATTTATCCTTTCTGACCTTGATGTCCTTATGTGCAAAATGAGGTTACAAATTCTTCAAAGGAAAGAGAATTAAATGAGTCAAGATATGTAAAGTGTTAGAACAGACCCTTATGGTATGGTGAGCGCTCACTAGGTGGTTTTATTGTGATTTTTTTTTTAATCTAAGTACCTGTGATATCAGTTCTCCCACTACTTGTCTTTAAAAATTAAAATTAAAAAGGACTGGATTTGTGGTAAATGGCCCTGGGTTCAGATCCCAGTACCAAAAAACAAAACAACCACCACCAAAAAGAAAAAAACAAAACAACAACAACAACAAAAAACTGCTGCAAAACCTTCATGAGTATTTGTCAGAGGTTTCTGGCGTGAAACTTTCCCTTGGGGGAACTGGTTCTCAGCATATGCGGCCCACCTCTGTGCTGTTTTCAGTGGCCCTTGCCCACCAAAACAGTGCCACAAGGGTCCATATATTACATGTTCAGAAAAAATGCTTGTCAGGACTGCTTTGTGGTTTTTCAGACCACGATTTTTAATCACTGCACATGTGTGTGAGCATATGACTACACACACACACACACACACACACACACACACACACACACATAAAACACATACTCCTTTTTTTTTTTTTTTTTGGTACCAGGGATTAAACCCAGGGGCACTTAACCCCTGAGCCACATCCCCAGTCCTTTTTATATTTTATTTGAGACAGGGTCTCACTAAGTTACTTTAAGACCTCACTAAATTGCTAAGACTGGCTTTGAACTTGTGATCCTCCTACTTTAGCCTCCCAAGCAGCTGGGATTATAGGTGTGCACCACTGTGCCCACTGACACGTATTTTTTCAAATTGCTTTCCAAAAGAAAGCACATTTAAATTTTTTTTTTGTTAGAAGTTTCTGGAAATTGGTGTCCTAATCCAAATAGAAGTGGGAGGACTGTATTTTTTTTTCACAATTCTTCAAAAATTTCTTTTCTTTTACTTTTCATTCAAAATCTCATCTCTAACCAGCAGTTCTTTCCACTCCATGCAAGTGTCTCCCTTATTTTCTCTGGACCCTGAAGATTGGTACTGATGCTGATGGAACTGAACTTGTTTTCATCTTGACCTTGGTTTTGATTTAGTGGAAACTGATTGATCATACAAGCTCCCTGCTATCTGGTAGCATTTCTTTAGGCCTTATCACTCACTTATTCTAATACCCAGTCTACTTTGTCATGAAAATTTTTCTTTCATTAGGATTCATTAATTGATAATCATTTTATAATGATATCAAATATTTTCATAATTTGACTTTTTCCTCTAAATGTTTATGTTTGTGTACATGGAGGTTAAGCCATCTTATCAGTGATAAAAGCAACTACCATAAAAATTTGAGGTCAATAGTATTTACTTTGTACCAGACACTCTGCTAAGCATTTTGCCTACATTATCTCAGTCTTTGTCACAATCATAAAAGGGGGTGCTATTATGGCTCCTGCTTTGCAGATAAGCCAATTGAAGTCCATGAACTGCTTTAACAACAGTGTAATAAGTGAGACCACGTAGACTCAGGAGCCCCTGCTCTTAATCATTCACTATACCATCTCCCAGGTGCCCAGGAGCACCTGGGACCTCACAGAGCACATTTGCCAAAATCTGCCTCCCTGCCTCATTTCAGAAGTGGCCCCCTGCTGTCACAGTGGTATGGATATGTACAGTTGTCAGCAAATTTTCCTTTCCTTCTCTGCCTGTGGAAGCCCTTTGTTTCCAGAACTCAGTACTGCCCACTCCCTGCAAACTGCACTCTTGGATTTTCTTTGCTCTGGTTTTAGAACAAGACATTAGAACAAGAAGCAGCAGCTGCCTGCCTCCCCCATAACTGTTCCTAAACATGTTTCCACCTTTCTGAGTGGTTACCCATTTTTCTTATTGAGATAGACTTCACATACCATAAAATTCACCTTTTAAAAGAATAATCCAGTGGTATTTTGTATGTTCACAGGGTTGATTGACATCATTACCATCTAATTCAAGAACATTTTCGGGGCTGGGGAGATAGCTCAGTCGGTAGAGTGCTTGCCTTATAAGCACAAGGCCCTGGGTTCGATCCCCAGCACCCAAAAAAAAAAAAAAAAGAACATTTTCACCAGCTTGTAGGGAAACCCCTTACCAATACCACGAAATGCCAATTCTGGACATTTCATATAAATGGAATCATACAATATGTGACCTTTTATGACTGCTTTCATTCAACTTAGTATAATGTTTTCAGAATCCATTCATTTTATAACACATATCATGGCTGAATAATATTCCAGTGTATGTATCGATCACAATTTGTTCATCCATTCATCAGCTAATGGACATTTTCCCCCACACATTTAGGCTATTAACAAGTAATGTGGCTGGGAACATTCGTATTCAGGTTTTTGTGAACATATTTTTATGTCTATTAGATATATACCCAGAGATAGAATTGCCCGTCACATGTAACTCTATGATTACCCTTTGGAGGAACTACCAAACTCTTTCTACAGTAGCTGCACTGTTTTACATTCTTGCCACTAATATGTGTTGATTTCTTCACATTTTTGCCAGTACTTGATATTCTCTTTGACTGTAACCATCCTAATGGGTATAAGTAGTATCTCCTTATGGTTTTGATTTGCTTTTCCCTGAAAGTCAATGATGTTAAATGCCTTTCATGTACTTACTGGCATTTGTTTATCTCTCTTGGGTAAAAGTTCATTCAAATCCTTTTTCCATTTTAAAATTTGATTGTCTTTTATTGTTAAGTTGTAAGAATGGTTTGTAGATTGGGGATACTAGACCACTGTGTATGATTCGCAAATATTTTCTCCCATAATTTTGTTCTTTTTTTGTTTTTTTTTTTCTTTTTCACAGTGCTGGGAATGGAGCCTGGGACCTTGTACATGCTGGGCAAGGGCTCTGCTGAGCTACACTCCAAACCCCTCACTTTTTTGATAGATCTTTAGGAACACAAAAGTTTTTAATTTTAATGAAGTCTAATTTATATTATATTTATATTATATTATTACCTAATCCAAAGACACAAAATTTATGCCTTTTTATTTAATTAATTTATTTGTTGAGACAGGATCTCACTATGTTGCTCAGACTGGTCTCAAACACAGTTCTGCTTTAGCCTCCCGAGTAACTAGGAATACAGGTTTGCAACATTGCACCCACTTATACCTTTATTTTCTTCTGAGAGTTTTATAGCTTTAGCTCTTACATTTAAGTCTTTGCTTCATTTTGAGTTAATTTTTGTATGTGGTATGAGATCACATTCAAACTTTATTCTTTTGCATGTGTCTGTTCATTGATTCCAGCACAATTTGTTGAAAATACTGTTCTCTCCTCATTGCAATGTCTTGGTGTCCATATTGAAAGTCTGTTGCTTATAAGTGTATGGGTTGGTCACCTATTTCTAACTATAATGTCTTGGAATGTTTTTGAGTCAGGATGGCATAGGTAAGAGCACAGCTCAGTGGGAAGCCAAGCAGGTAAGCAACTTGGGTGCTAAAATCCCTGTGTATACCAGCCTCAATTAAGGGACACTTAATATGTCTTCTGGAACCAGTTTAAGTAGATATGTGCAGGTTTTGAACTCCAGACAACCTTGTTACCACCTGAGGCAGACTCCACTGGTTTTATAAGTAGAAGAGTAAACAGCAAATGGGTTTATTTTAGAAAGCAAACTTGGATCCCCAGAAACCACAGCAGAGGGAAGGAGTAGTCACTAGCCAGGGCACATTCCAGAAGGCTCAGAACTACGTTCTGTGCAGTGCGTCCATGCATACAGAGACAATAACATTGACTCCCCGTGGCCCCAGGAAGCACCTCTGAGGAGGCAAGGAGTGGCAGTCCCACAGGACGACTGAAGAGGTACAGCCCATGTTACTTGTACACTCCCTTCTATGCTTGGTGTACACTGAGCTGCAGCAGCAACTTCTGGGGACATGAGGCTTCTATGATCCCACACCCAGTCCAGCTCTGAGGGGGATCAGCCCTTGCACCTCATTCCATCCCTGCTGTTCCAGTGACTGTCGCAAGACAAAGTACAACCTCATCTTGCCCAGTCCTGTCCCAGCAGTCTCAGTGTCTCTGCTGCTTTGCTGTTGGGGAACCCCACTGTAGACACCATCTGTCCAGGAGTCTCTGCCACAGACGGTGCTGGGGAAATGACTGCCCACACAACCATTTGTTTGAGCAGACTCTCAGAATGGCAGTTAGTTCCCATGCACAAGTGTTCATTTGTACTCCGTGAGCATTTCACCTGAGACCCCAGCTGCACAGCTCACCTGACCACCCCGTGTGCCCATGACCTGACCAGGGACAGCCTTTGTGGGGAGTATGTGGAGGGCTGCGTGGGGCTGGGAGCTGGGGAGTGCAGTGGGTATTTAAGAGAGTGTTGTTTTGTATGATTTTTTTAAATCACAGAACAGCAGTTTTCCATTCTTACCATTGTCCCAGTAGCCTTAGGCATTTTATCCATCGTCCTATAAACAGGTTTCTTTGTTTGAAAACTTCTAGGGTGTTGTCAGAATTCAGCAAAGCCCAGGTCAACTCTGTGCCAACCAACGGACCCCCCCAAAAGACGGAGATCCCCTCGCTGCAGGCCTCGCTCTCCCTCGCCTCAAGTACACACCTGGACTTCAATGTGCCTACAGAGCTCCTTCCTGCCCAAGCATCTTCGGGGAGCCCAGATGGTGGTCACAAGCAGGAGTCACTTTCCCAGGCACCTGGCATCCCAGATGTGCAGCAGCCAGATGTCACCCAAGCTGTGGGGAGCACTTTAGGCCAGCAGCCCCCTAGCGCTGTGAGAGAGAGGAGTGGAGCAGTCAGCCAAGGGAACACCCAGCAGAAGGCCCTGGAGGACGGTACGGTTGGACTGAAGCTTGTGGTTTCCTCCCCCACCAGCCCGGTGAGTGGTGCAGGATGTGGGGAAGTCCTGGGGAAATGATTCAGAGCAGAAGCAGGGTTTCCCCAGCTAGTGACCCTGAGTCGTCTCTGCCTTCTCCCCATGAGCCTCCCTCTCCTGCATGCAGTAGTGTTAATAGCATGGTAAGGATGGGCCAAGGTTTCCTGGGCTGTGAGTAGTGATGAGCCAAGTGCCGTGCCACCACTTCCCACTTCCTGTCATTCACGTTGACTCTGTGAAGAAGGTGACTCCTACCTGATCACAGTCTCTGCTCTTAGCCACTACTACTCACCAGCGTAAGGCCTTAGACAAGTGACTTCGCATCTCTGAGCCTTGGTTTCCTCCTTAGTACTTACTGTTAAATTAATATTTTTATAAAATACCAGGCTTTGAAAATACTCATTTTACATGACCCAGGGTTTAGAACTTTGTGGTCAAATGTGGCAGTCCATTTGGCTCTTGGGCACTTGAAATATGACCAGTCCAAACTGAGATGTGCTGTGTAAAATAAGTTCTATATTTTGACAACTTAGTTTGTGTGTGTGTGTGGGGGGGGGATAAAATTCACTCAATAATTTTATAATGTTTTTATTGATTACATGTTAAAATGAAAAGATTTTGGAAATATTGGACTAAGTAAGATATATTAAAATTAATTTCACATTTTCTTTTTTTAGCTTTTTTATGTACCTACTAGAACACTTAAAACTATGCATGTGGCTCATAGTATATTTCTATTAGTACTCTTCTAGACAAGCCGGTCCAGTTTGTCAGTAACCCTAAGAGAGCCAGCCCTGGGCCTCTCCTTGAGAGAGCTGTGGGCCCAGAGGCTTGGGCACTGCTGGCCCAATGAAGCACCTGTCAGAGGTTGTGCCTCACACTTGTTCTCATATGGCCTTTGACATTTCCCAAAGTTATTGACTTGTGTTTGCAGGAAGGTATGTGTGTGGTCTCTGCCCTTTCCATGACTCAAGCCCCAGCTACCTAACAGGGCAGGGTGAGGGAAAGCAGCTGCTCTGGAATGCCCAGGGAGACCTGTGGAGGAGGAGGGGAGAGGCCACAGTGAAGGAGAGAAAACAGACACCTTTTCAGGTGTGAGTTTCTCTGACTACTTCTCTCTCTAGTCTTCACGGTTAAACTACACCATGGAGGGCAAAAGAGAGTCATGAAAGCAGAGGTAGAAATCAGAACGCCCCGGTTTACCCCAGTGCCATCTGGGGCTCAGGTTGGGATGTGGTCTTGCTTTTTCAGCTCTATCCATGCTTACCTCTCCCTGGGTCGTAACTTCTAGATCTTATGACTTAGGATGGAATCAGGACCGTGAAGCCCAAAGAGGCCCTTCTCCCCACTTTCTAACAGCCTTACTGAAGTATAATTCACACACCATACAATTCTAACCTAACCAAAGTTTAATTCAGTGGTTTTTAGTGTATTCATGGGATTGCAGGGAGCAGGGGGGTATTGGCAATTGAACCTAGGGTGCTTTACACTGAGTTACACCCTCAGTCCTTTTTAATCTTTTATTTTGAGACAGGGTCTTCTTAAGTTGCTGGGGTCTCACTACATATTCATGCATTATTGAATATGACTGTATAAATCACGTAACTATAAATGTGAGCTAGATTCTCTGTGTTTACTATGCTGAAGATGGCTTTGGATTTACTTCTGGAAGATGAATGTCATGGAACTCTAAAGGTTGTGACTAGGTGGCTCCTAAGCCATGCAAGGTTGAAAGGCTCTGCAGCACCTGACTTGAACTGGAGGCAGAGCAATACCTCCTGTGGATGGTGGCCTGCACTCCAACAGGGCTCCACAGAGTGACCTTGACGATGTTGGGTTCACTCCTGCCCAGGGTCTGATTTCTGCTTTGCAGGTTTAGCCACGCTATCCTGCCAAGGACCTAGAGCTAACGGGATAGGCCAGCTAACTTGTCAACAAAGCTCTTTTACTGCCCACTGAGTTCTGCTTCCAGCCTCCTCACAGCTACCTAGACAAAGTGAGCTCCTTCCTGTTCACTGTTCTCTCTGCCTGGACCACTTTTCTGATTTGCTCCTGGCCCTCATCATTGTCTCAGCCTACCCTGAACCCCATGTCTAAAAAAACACCATCCCATTCAACTCTGTCCCATTTGTCTTCTCTCCTTTGTGCATAACACTCATTACAGTGGAAAACTTCACTGCCTCCTCAGTTGTCTGCTTGTTTATTTTTTTATTTCTTCACTTGAATGAATCGTAGTTCCACGATACAAAAGACCATACCTGTTCACTTCGGAATTGTCAGCCCTGAGCTCTGCACCTGGGAGAATGGGAGCCATTAAGGGTTCTTGAGCTCTCAAGAGACTCTCAAGATGCCAACTTCTAAGTTTCTTTGGAGCAGTGCACCATCAGGTGCTTGGGGTGATTAAGTTGGTCTGACCAGGGCAAGCTTTGCCTCCTTACTGCCTCAGGGGAGTCCGATTACTAGCGGGATGCTGGGGAACATGGAATCAAAGTGCTTGATGCTGGGTCCTGTGTCAGAGTTTCTGATGCTGCTCGCTTCCTCCTCTGTCTTGCGCAGGAATTGTGGATTCACTCATTTCCCTCACTCAGTAGGCAGTCACCGACTACCCCTATCTGGCACATGTGCACAGGGTCCTGGTAGGCTCCCCATCTTGGGATGGTGCTGGGCTGTGCCCTACACGTCTGTCCCTGAGTTTCTGTCTTTCTGTGCTTCCATACTTATTATTCAAGCAAAAATGTTTAGAGGAATGTTAGGGTCAATGTCAAGTTTCATAGCCCTAAGAGCCAGTCAGCCTTTCTTTTAAAAAATGTTTCATTTTAAATTCATTCAACACAAAGCATTTAGTATGAGCCAAGCACCATGGTGGATGCTAGGGAGACAGAGATGGAACAGGACAGACAAGATCCCTACCCTTTGGGGACAGACACTAGATTAGACAAATGATGATCCGCATCATAATTACACTTGTGGTGAGTGGTAGGTAGGAAGGTGTGGAAAACTGGAAGCTCCCAAGAGTGACTGTCTATGAGTTTGGTCCAATCATTCCCCAATGGACATCCCACCTGTGGCATAGGGTCCCCTACCACAATTGTGGGTACAAAGTCCCCTTGCCTGGTATTTGAGAACAGCCTGGACAGACTGTCTAATCCTTTTGAAAGTGGTCCAGAGACCTGGCATTGCATTCCTCAGCTAGATGGCTCTCTCTGGAACTTAGCCATTGTGTATAGTGCCTGAATAACTCAAGGTGGCATTTCTCTGTCTTGGATCTCTGGTGGCAGGTGGTGCTGTGGTGTGATTATTGGGTCAGTGGTGATCCCCCACTCTTAAAGGGGCAGGGAGCTGGCCAAATGTGGGCCCCTGAGCCAGCAGGCATAGAAAAGGGGAGAGAAAAAAACCCTGTGTGATGATTTTGCAGGCCCACTCCCCCACACCCCGCATGCCCAGGGGTGGGATGTGCACCCTCAGTGCTTTTTCCAAGGAACCTGCTTCCCAGTGTTTTTCCCTGTCGTTTGAGAGAGCCGAAGAGTTTCTCTGGAGAACCGTTTCCTGGAGGCTGCTCTGTGGTCAGTGAACTCGTCTGCACGTTTCCTGGTAGTCTCCCTGTCCTCGGTGGAGAGAGCAGCCCCCGCATCCATGGTCGTCACATTCACATTTGTTTCCGTCCTTCCAGTTCCTTCAACCCGCCTTTCTTATTTTACGTTAAAGACATTGGGATAGTCGAGATTTATTCCCCGCTTTTTTGACCCTGCGCCATGTACTTGTGGGAGATAGCAAGAAAAATGACTGTCCAAACAGGATGGTGTTAAGCACAGAATATCACTGGGTTCCGTAGGGGTCCCTGGCCCTTCTGGGACTGGGGGGAAGTGTGGGTTGAGGACCAATTTGGAAGCTTAAGGAGGAAGTGATCAAGGTCTCCCATCAGGGCTATGAGCAGGGGCTGCAGATGGCAGGAAGGACGTCACAAGTGTGCACGAGGCTGCCAAGATAGCTACAGGTTTCAGGGAGCTGCTTCAGCCCGTTTTCTCCTGGGTCTTGGTGTCATAGGCAGTCTTTGTTAAGAGTGCAGCATTGTACGTGGTCCCCAGGAGCTGTTGACAGATCTTCCATCCCTGGCAGAAGCACCTGCCAATTCTGCCTCTGGAGGAGGTGTTGGGGCCCTGTTCTGGGAGGCTCCCCCAGGCGCCTGAATCAGAACTCACAACTCCTGACCTAGGAGTCTTATAGCATCGAATGGATTAAACTGTTCAAACCAACCCTTCTGGGGCGGCCCCAGCCCAGCACCCCTTCCCTGTCTACATAAGCAAGGAGGATGTCTTGATATAGGGGTTGGAAATAGCAACATCAGGGTGAGGTGGGTGGCACTTAACAAAACAGCTGGGCTGGTCCCACCCCTTGTGTGACTCATTTCCTCTGTGTAGACAGCCACGTAGGACAGCCCAGTCGGCTTCCTTGCCTCTGCTCTTGCATGTTTAGGCACAGAAAGGCAGGGAGGGCTTGAAATAGTGAAATAAAGGAACCGGAATTCATTCCCACAAGGCCACAGACCCCAGACTTCCCCCACTTCCCCTGTTAGGTGAGCTTCAGATGAGAGGGCAACGCAGAGAGAGCAGCAGAAGCGGCGGGTAAGGGGAGCAGAGGCCGCCTGTTCCCCGCACCTCCCTCATCTCAGACCCCGTAAGCAGGGCAGAAAAACCCACATGCTGGGACAACTGGCCAGCCACCTGCAAAGGCTGCAGAGGAAGCAAGTTGCACCCTTTTCTTACACCTAACACAAAAGTTAACACCGATCGTGGACCTAAATGTAAGATCTCAAATTATAAAGCTCTTAGCACAAAACGTAGGAGTAAATCTTTGTGACACTGGCTTTGGCAGTGGTTTCTTAGATACGACACCAGGAGCAGAGACAAAAGAAAAAATAGATAAGTTAGACTTCATCAAAATTAAAAACTCTGTGCTTCCAAGGCACCATTAAGAAAGTGAAAAGAATAAGTCATACTCCATGTATACATACTGTGTCAAAATACACTTTACTGACATGTATATTTAAAAAGAACAAATTTTAAAAAAAGGAAAGGAAGTGAAAAGATAGCCCACAGAATGGGAGAAATCACTGGCAAATCATATAACTGGTAAAGGTCTAGTTCATGGACTGTGCAAAGAACCCGTGCAACTGATATTCATTTTCTAGGGCAGCTGTGACAGAGTGACGTAAACCAGACAGCTTAAAACAACAGAAATGCATTCTTTGTTAACTCTGGAGGCTAGAAGTCTAAAGTCCAGATGTCATCAGGTTGACTCCTTCTGGAGATTCCAGTGAAGAATCTGTACCATGCCTTTCTCTTAGCTTCCAGTGCAGCCAAACAACCTTGGTGTCCCTGAACTCGTAGACACACCCTCCACCTTCACCTGCATTCTCCCTCTGTGCTGTCTTCACTCGGTTCTCCTCTGTGTGTGTCTTGTCTTCTTTTCTTATAAGGACATCACTCATATTGGATGAAGGGCCCACCCTACTCCAATATGATCTCATCTTAACTAATTACATGTACATCTAAATAAAGTCACATTCTAAGGTGCTGGGGTTAGGAGCTCAACAAGTCTTTTTTTGGGGGGGAGGGCGCCACAATTCAGCACTTAACAAAAAAGATAAATAACTCAAAAATGGCCAAAGGACTGGGTACAGTGGCATACACCTGTAACCTCAGTGGCTCAGAAGGCTGAAGCAGGAGGATCACAAGTTCAAAGCCAACCTCAGCAACACAGTGAGGCCCTAAGCAATTGAGCAGGACCCTGTCTCAAAATCAAATATAAAAAAGGGCTGGGGATGTGACTCAGTGATTAAGTGCCTTTGGGTTCAATTCCTGATACAAAAAAATTTTTAAAAAAGACCAAAGGATTCAAATAGATTTTTTTTCCCAAAGAAGATAATAATCACCAATCAGCACATGAAAAGATATTCAGTATCATTAGACACTAGGGAAATGCAGATCAAAACTTCAACATAATAGCCCGTTCACACCCATCAGGATGGCTGTAATCAAGAAATAACTAATGTTGGAGAGTTTATGGAGAAATTGATTCCCTCATATATTGCTTGTGGGAATGTAAAATTGTGTAGCCACTTTGGAAAATGGTTTAACAGGTCCTCGAGAAGTTAAACATAGAGTTACATGATTCCACAAATCCACTCCTAGGTACATAGCCAAGAAAAGGGAAACCTAAATCCACACAAAAACATGTACATAGGTGTTCATAGCAGTATCATTCACAATAGCCAAAAAAGTGGAACAACCCAAATAACCTATCAACTGCTGAGTGGATAAATAAAATGTGGTACACCCACACAAATATTTGGCAGTAAAAGAGAATTTGAATTTTCACACATACTTGTTGAAAACATCATGCTAAGAGAAAGAAGTCAGTCACAAAAAGATCACACATTATATGATTTCTTTTGTGTGAAATAACCAGAATGTGCAAACCTATAGAAACAAAAAGTAGACAAGTGGTTGCCTGGAGCTTGGATGGTCATGGGGAAATGAAGGTGGCTGCCAGTGGGCGTGGGGTTTCTTTTGGGGGTGATGAAAATGTTCTAAACTTAGATTAAGGTGATGATCGCACAACTCTGTGAATATACCAAGACTATTGAATTTCATATCATTTTTTTAAATGGGTTCATTTTATGGCATGTAATTTTTAACAACTTAAAAGCAGACAGCCTTTGTCTTCTTTCTCAATAGAAAAGCAAGAGCTGGATCTCTGAAGATGACTTCTACCGGCCTACCCAGGAGCAAGCCCCGGAGGGCACCCCAGATTGCTCTACAGCTGCTTCTCGAGGGACTCCAGAGTCAAGGCCTGCTCTCTGCAGGCATTTTTCTCAAGGACCGAGAAAGAGCTCCTCCCTGGGGGCATTAGACAAAGCATGTGTGCCTTCCCCAGGAAGCAGGAAAGCCAGGGCAGCACCAGCGCAGGAGCATAAGAACTTCCGGGTGGTGCACCGCAGGCAGATGGGTAGGTGGCTTGGCAGGGACCATGCAATAAAGTCGTGTTTGCCATTATCCAATGGGTGGTGTGTTCTCCCAGAAAAACCTCATCTCAGAATGTAATAAGAGGCATACTCATGCTTAGTATTTCAGGAGAGCATTTCAGGGAAAGTGCTGTATTCTCTTATAAAATCTTATTAAAATAGTGTTCAAATCTATCTACAGAGAATTAAAATATTGCTTCATATGTTGAAGCAGAAATATGCTCCCTGAAATTGCACTATCAAATCGAGAATTAGAGGACTCTTGATTCCCTCTGTGGCTCAGGGCACCTTGTGCCTTGGGGCCTAGGGCCCAGGTGTTCTAACAGCTCCTTCTAAAGGCCTTATTTTAGATGGTTCATTTAACAGCGCTGGTGAGCTTTATCAGATCTTCTGTTTGTTTCTGTCCTCCATGTAGTATTTACGGTGAAGCCAGCTTGATCTCTACACCCTGTGAAATTCCAGAAAGCATTAAATAACCATAACCTAATTTTCCTCAATAAGGGTTCCTTTTATAACAAACAAAACAAGGGGCCCTGGCATCAGTCTCTCCTCATTTTCTGTTTGCAGTGACCTGGTTGAGAATTCTGTCAGGTCCGTGGGGCTTTGAGTGAGTAGAGCTATGGTCTCCTTGTTGGCTTCTTTTGGATTTGGTCCGCATGCTGGCTGTGGTCTCTCACCATGCCTGAGAAGGTGTGTGGGTTTTGTTTTGTTTTGTTGTAGATGGACACAATATCTTTATTTTATTTATTTTTATGTGGTGCTGAGGATCGAACCCAGTGCCTCACACGTGCTAGGCGCGCGCTGTACCCCTGAGCCCCAGCCCCAGCCCCTGAAGTGCACTTCTTAGGCTATCCAGAGGGGTCAGGAAACCCCACGCAGTACAAATCTCCAAGGTTAGTCCAGGCTGCAGGAGAGAGAATTAGGAGTCTTATGGACCCCTCGTTGGTGGCAGACTCCAGGGGAGCAAGGGCATTGAGCAGTGTCAGGCACCGGCCTTCTCTCCTTTGTTCATGGAGCAGGTATTTACTGGGTATCTCTGATGTGGCAGGCAGTGTTCTAGGTGTGGAGGACACAGCAGGAAGCTGAGTAGTGTCCTTACTTTCACAGGACTTGTGTTCTGGCACCGGGGTCCAGGAAATAAGAAAACTGACAAGTAATCATAGAGTATGATCAGGTGGTAGTAAAAACCCTGGAAAATAAGGAGTCAAGGCAGTGCCAGGCTAGAGGGTGGCCAAGGCACCCTCACAAATAAGGTGACATGTGAGGACGTGGGAAGGGAAGGAGGGAGGGAGGCATGCGGTGGTCTTTGTGTTTCACTCAATGAGAAAAATGCAAATCCTGTGCCAAGAACATGCCTGACATGTCCAGGGGACAGTCGTGACCAGAGCAATTGGAGCAGAGTGGAGGAGGGGTGGTGAGAGATAAGGTCAGTGGGATGGAGGCCTATGGCCCACGAAGGGTAGTTAGGCCTTTGTTCTGGGGCGGGATGGCAGAGGGACATGCTCTGGCTTATCTTTTAAACTAAACTTTCCAGCTCCTATACCAAAGGACAGCAGGGGAAGAAAGACCATTTAGGGGACTGTCATAATTCAAGAGAGAGATGACAGTGGCCTGACCTGTGTGGTAGTGGAGGTGGGGGAGGAGCCGGGGACTATTAGATAAGTATTGAAGCTACGAGGATTTGCTGAAGGTGTTAAAAGAAAATCTGGGATACCTCTAAGGTTTTTAGCCCAAGAAACTGGAAGGATGAAGTTTTCCACTTTATGAGATAAGGAACATTAGGGAAGAAGCAGTTTTGCAGCTAGAGAATTAGGAATTCATTTTTGGACACATGAACTTTGAGATGCCTATTAGACATATGTGGAATAGATGTATTAAAGTTCATGGGTGAGGACCAGGCTAGAGGAAAAGAGTTGGGGTCTGTTGGCATAAAGCCCTGAGAGCAGGTAAGCTCAGCCAGGGAGTGGGTGTCCACAGAGCAGACAGGGACCCAGGGCTGAGCCCTGGAGCACTCCAGCCTTGAAAGGATCAGGGAGCCAAGGACACCAAAGGGCAGGGGGAGGCTTCCAGGTAGCCTTCAGGTTTGGCAACAAGGAGGGCATTGGTGGCCTTCCCAGGAGCAGTTTCAGTGAAATGAGGAGTCAGAAATCTAACTGGGGCAGGTTCAAGAAGGAATGGGAGCAGGAATAGAGACAGAGGTGCCAATATTTCTTAAGCAGTTATTCTGCAAAAAGGACCAAGAAACAAAGTAGTAATTAGAGATGTGAGTTGAGGCGAGAGATTTTAAAGATGGGAGAAATTACAGCATTCTGTGTGCCAGCAGGCCTGATCCAGTAGAGGAGGGAGGAAAGCACAACACAGGAGAGAGAATTGCTGGAAAGATGTCCTTGGCCTTGCGTGGATGGGGGGAGGGGTTGACCTCACATAGAAGCACAGCCCTGGCGACAGGAGGGAAGGCTGAGTGTGGGCCCAGATGCTGGAGTGCATCCGAGCACATTCATCTCAGCGAAGTGCAGGAAGTGAGGTCAAAGCCGAGGGAGGATTGGCCAAGGTGCTCAAAAAAATCTTCCCGTCTGGCTTTCAGAATCCCATCTGGTAGCAGCCCATGGCCGGCTGTGTTCTGGGGACTTCCACTGTGGCCCATACTCTAAAGTGCCTCTTTGTGCTTTCAGGGCTGTCCAACCCGTTCCGTGGCCTCATGAAGCTGGGCACGGTGGCTCGGCGAGGGGCCATGGGCATCTGGAAGGAGCTCTTCTGCGAGCTCTCCCCGCTGGAGCTCCGCCTCTACCTGAGCGACGAGGAGCGCACCTGTGTGGAGAGCTGCTCCCTGCTGCGCTGTGAGGCTGTGGGGCCGGCCCACAGTGACGGGCGCTTTGAGCTGGTCTTCTCTGGCAAGAAGCTGGCGCTGCGTGCCTCCTCTCAGGATGAGGCTGAGGACTGGCTGGACCGGGTGCGGGAGGCCCTGCAGAAGGTCCGGCCTCAGCAGGAGGACGAATGGGTGAACATCCAGTATCCAGACCAGCCTGAGGACCCCACCGAGGCTCCCCTGGGTGGCCACCTCTCTAACTCAGCCCTGCTCCCGGAGTCTACAGTCCCCCAGGGCACACAGTTTGACTGGACGTCTGCGCAGGTTCCCGAGCCAGATGCTATCAAAGAGTCCCTTCTGTACCTGTATGTGGACAGGACCTGGATACCCTATATTTTTTCCCTGTCTTTGGACTCTCTTAAATGCTTCCGAGTGAAAAACAATGAAAAGATGCTAAGCGACAGCCATGGAGTGGAGACCATTCGAGACATCCTGCCAGACACAAGCCTCGGGGGCCCGGCCTTTTTCAAAATCATCACAGCCAAGGCGGTGCTGAAGCTGCAGGCAGGGAATGCTGAGGAGGCCGCCCAGTGGAGGGACCTGGTCCGCAAGGTCTTATCATCCTACTTGGAGACAGCCGAGGAGGCCGTGACGCTTGGCGGGAGTCTGGATGAAAACTGTCAGGAGGTGCTGAAGTTCGCCACCAGGGAGAACGGCTTCCTGTTGCAGTACCTGGTGGCCATCCCCACAGAGAAGGGCCTGGACTCCCAGGGCTGCTTCTGTGCAGGTGCTGACTTGACCCTCCTCACCACCCGCTCCCTGCCAGCCTCGCCCCACCTCCAGCGAGGTTCCTGTGCCTTCATCTCTCCCCTGAGCCGATGCAGCAGGGAACTTTCCATGCAGCCACTGCACCTCCCCAGGACCCACTGGGGCCAGCTGCCTGCTCTTGGGTAGCCCCTGTCTCTCCCCTCTCCTGCTGCTGTGTGGGACCTGGTTCCTGCTACTGTCTCCCCTCTGTATTACCTTCTTGCTATACTGTCATATGCTTTTACAAAAGGGTCCTGGAATCCTCCCAAAAGCAAATATTTTGCATGTTTTTTGCAAGTCATGCTATTCTATGCTGTCCAGTAGAACTTTCGGTGATTATGAAAGAGTTCTAGATCTGAGCTGTCCAGTGTGGTAGCTGTGAGCCACCTGTGCTTAAAATGTGGCTAGTGTGCCTAAGGAACTGCATATTCATTTCAGTTCACTTAAAGAGGCACCTGTGGTTCGTGGCCACTGTCTCAGGCAGCACAACTCTGTGTGTGATTCTGCAATTTGGTTTTTTCTCCTTAGTAATACTTTATGGGTATTATTTTACATCACTGCATCTGCTATGTCATTATCATCATTGTGTAGGGCACTGAGCCAGATGCTTTATTTGGATTATCTCATTTAATAGAGACAGGGACTGCTGTTCTGTTTATAGGTGAGGAAGCTGAGGCCCAGAGCTGGTAAGTGCCTCGTCTCAGGCTCACACAGCTAGTAAGTGTGAGAGGCAGAACTGGACCTTGATGGTTGCTCCCTGGAGCCCTTCTAGCACAAGCTAGTGGAGAGGACCCCAGAGGCCCTCTCTGCCCTTGAATTGTCCAAGCCTATGTGATGTCCCACTCCCCAGTGTCCAGGGGGACGTGCCAGCTGCACTGCTGCAGAAGGCCACAGCAAGAATTGAGTTCCAGTTTCAGAGCTGTCCTGATGGGGTGGAGCCTGTGGGACCAGAGGGGAAAGCCTGCTTCAAATGTCTGGAAGGAAGTGGCCTGCGGTGGCCCCCCTGGAGGATGGGAGAAGCAGGCTGAGCAGAGCTTCCTGCAGAGAACACCAGCAAGCAGCCCCGCCACCCCAGAACTCCTGCTTCTTTCTCTCTTCGGCCCAAGGGGCCGGGACTCTAGCACTCGAGGGGAGACTTGCCAGCAGTGAAGTCAGCACTGGCACAGAGAACAGCTCTCCCATGGCTGTCACCTGCCAGCCAGGACTGTGAAACCCAGGAGTTCCTGCTTCCTTCCCACCCTGCGGCACAGCCCAGCAGCCAGGCAGACACCAGTGCGCGCTGTGTTGTATTTCAGTTTGCAGGTCACTTTCAGAACCCGATCTCATTATGACTTTGTAATATCCCCACAAAATAGCAAGTAGCAACTGATTTTTATAGACACTGAAATGGGATCTTGAGAAAATTAGGTGAAGGTGAGGGTGAGGCAGCTGCTGAGCAGGAGATCCTGCACTTTAGTCCAGGCCAGAGGGACACTTTCTCTTGCCCCTGTGGGAGGCAGAGCACATGTTTAGCATTTGAGCCACGCTTAGCTTTTGCCCTGACCACACCCCACTCCCACTGTCCCTTGAGACCTTCAACCAAGGGACTGAAACTGGCTCTACCCCTCTGTTCTGAAATAATGAGCTACTCAGGGTTCAGGCTGGCCCCAGGAAATGTCCAGGCCACCCTGCCTCCTGCTAGCGTCCCCATCCACTCCTGTGGCCAGCCCCCTTTCCTCAGCTCCTTCACTGCTGGCCAGGCCCTGACCTGGTTGCTTGCATTAACGGGCCCCAGTAGAGCGGGGGATGGAGAGGAGGTTGGTGTTGGGGAGCAAGCAGTGGAGCCATGGGATGAAGGAAGAGAGCTCAGCCTTTGGGACCAACCAAGCCCAAACTTGAGTTCCATGTGTAAATTAGTTGTGATGTAACCAGACAGATTTCTTCACCTCTGAGCATCAACTTTTTTTTTTTTTTTTTTTTTTTTTTTGGTCCGGGGGGAGTAAGTGGGGGTTGAACCAGGGGCACTCAACCACCGAGCCACATCCCCAGCCCTATTTTGTATTTTATTTAGAGATGGGGTCTCACTGAGTTGCTTAGGACCTTGCTAAATTGCTGAGGCTGGCTTTGCACTCATGATCCTCCTGCCTCAGTCTCCAGAGTCACTGGGATTACAGGCATGCGCCACTGCATCTGGCTAAGCATCATCTTCTTAAGCTATAAAATGGTGATGACAATTCATGCAGTGTGTTATTGTATTAATAGTGTTAATCATTAGTGGTGGAAATATGAGCGAGTTATTTTTACCTTTGTACTCTCCTTTTAAAAAATACTGACTAGCAGGCCCTTCCCACCATAGTAGCTTCTGTTACCTGGAGCTGACCCTGGCCCCTCTGCTCACTCACCCATGCCTATCTCCACAGGCTGCTCCCGGCAGATTGGCTTCTCCTTTGTGAGACCCAAACTCTGTGCCTTCTCTGGCCTCTATTACTGTGACATCTGCCACCAAGATGATGCTTCAGTGATTCCAGCCAGGATCATCCACAACTGGGACCTCACCAAGCGCCCGGTAAGTCTCAGGCCTAGTGAGTCCTGGTCACACAGGGCTGCTGAATGACCAAGGGATATTCTTCCCTTTTTGTTGCTGCTGTTTGTCTGTTTGAAGTGATTTGGCTCTGGGGAGCAGGATCACTCATTTAACACCTGTGATGTGGGGAGGACCAAGAAAAAAGCTTGGGGCCTACCTGTAGCCCCTGAACAGAGCTCTGTGAACACCTGCCTGGGTCCCCAGGTAGACATCTAAGGACCGTTCTCTGCAGCTTCCAAGGAACAGACAAAACTGTTTAAGGCACCAGCAACTAGGTAGGCAGGCAGGTAGGCAGGTGGGTAGAGAGGAAGGACAGGATAGGATAGATCAGATATATTAACGGACATGTGGTTGGTAGTTGGGTGGGTGGGTGGATTGTTGGATAAGTGGATGCTCAGGCCAGCCAGCTGGCCACACCCCTTAGAGCAGTTCAGTCTTTTGCCAACCCTGAGGACTCCAGGTGACTACACTTACACTGCCAGCCCTGCGTGAGCTACTTATTTCACATTTTTGAAAGTGCACTTTTTCTGTATTATAAAGGTAACACATGGTTATTGTTCAACTTAAAACTTACAGAAAAGTTCAAAGAACAAATCAGAATTGTGTGTCATTACCCAGAGATACTCACTACTGATATTCTGGGGTGCAGTCTTTCCTGAGCATTAATTTACATACACACTATTTTTTGTAAAGTTGGGATCATCTTGGACTCATCCTGCTTTATCACAGGCATTATTCACTTAATATTATATCTTGGGTACTTTTTATGTCCACCAGATGCTTCTGAACAACATATATTCTTTTTTTTCTTTTTTGAACAAAATATATTCTATGATCTTTCAGATTGGCCTCTTCTCTAACTGGGCTTAGTCTCTCTCTCTCCCTCCTCCCTCCTTCCCTCCCTCCCTCCCTCCCTCCCCTCCACTGGGGATTGAACCCAGGGGTGTTTAACCACTGAGCCACATTCCCAGCCCTTTTGTTTTTTTTAATTTTCAATTTTTTAATTATTTTTTTTAGTTGTTGATGGTCACAATACCTTTATTTTATTTATTTATTTATATGTGATGCTGAGAATCAAACCCAGTGCCTCACACAGGCTAGGCAAGCGCTCTACCACTGAGCCACAACCCCAGTCCTACTTTTTTTGAGACAGGTTCTCACTAAGTTGCTTAGGGCCTCACTGAGTTGCTGAGGCTGGCTTCAAATTTGCAATCCTCCTGCCTCAACCTCCTAAGCCATGAGGATTATGACCATGCACCACCACTGCCCAGCACTTAGCCACGTTTCTAACTGTGTTGTCATGAGCAAATTAGCTTCAGATTCCTCATCTTTTAAGGTTTTTGGTTTGTTTGTTTTTCTTTTATTAAGGAGGTTTAATAAAAGCATATGTCTCAGGCTGGGCATGGCAGTGGCAAGCCTGTAATCCCAGTGGGTCTGGAGGCTGAGGCAGGAGGATTGTGAGTCCAAAGCCAGTCTCAGCAACTTAGTGAGGTCCTAAGCAATTCAGTGAGGCCCTGTCTCAAAATCAAATATATGTACAACCAGAGAAACAACAGTTGTACCCCATTTGTGTACAATGAATCAAAATAAATAAATTTTAAAAAATCAAATATAAAAAAGGGCTGGGGATGTGGCTCAGTGTTTAAGTGTCCCTGGGTAGCCCCCCCGCAAAAAAAAAAAACAGTGTATTGTCTTGGGTCCATTGGGAAGACTGTGGCAGTATATGCCTGTCACTTATAACAGTGCCTTCCAACACTGCCCTTTCCCTCCCCTGAGGCCAGTCACACCTCTTATCCCTGATTCACTTGTTCAGAGTCTGCCTCAAGACCACCCGTCTATCCACCTACCTGTTCACTCATCCATCCATCCATTCACAAATCCACTAATAAATCTACCCTGTCCTGCCCTGTCCTATCCTATCCTGTTCCACCCTATCCCATTATCCCATGCATCCTCTCCTTTCAAATCTGCCTTCATCCCAAAGACAAAGATTTCTACTCAGATAGACACAGAAATACAAGGAAGCAGTTGTTTGCTTCTCTTGAGGCCCAGGACCTGCAGGCTGCACAGTCTTGGCTCGAGAATGTGTCCTCAGAGCACAAGTAAATTCCACTCTCCTGGGAGGGGAAACGCCAAAGGTAACGTCACTTTGGCCGTTCTGTTGTCCACCCATCGCCACCCCTGCCTCAGTAGTATTTAACTACACACAGAAAACTAACCCTCAGAATCACCAGGAATGCAAGGAACCTTTGACAGTGAGCACATTCCCTCTTCCCCAGATCCTGATACTTCTGTCGGACCGCTCCTTACTCACTGCTGGAATCCTGTACTCTTCCTTCTCCCTAGGAAACTGCAATACTTTTCTAGGCTTATCTGAGATCAGGAAGTATCCAGCTCTCTGTCAAAGATCAATAACCTAGGGCTGGGGAGACAGCTCAGTCGGTAGAGTGCTTGCCTTGCAAGCACAAGGCCCTGGGTTTGATCCCCAGCACCGCAACAACAACAACAAAAAATCAATAACCTGGAGAGACAAGAAAATTCAAAACAGAAAGTGGCTGGCCCAGGGCTTTGGGACCTTATTGTTTGTTCTTTGCTCTGGCTGACCCACTTGTGCTGAGGTCCAGCTGGCACTTGGCAGGATGTCAGCCTCAGACTGGGGTTTCTGCTTTTGTCTTTCTCCTCCACGCCCACAGAACAGGGACGGTCCCTGGGGAGCACAAAGTCCCTGCTGGTCTGTAGCACTGGGCTGTGTTTGGCACTCATTCCTATGTGTATTTCATCTGAGCCTCACTCAAGGCCAGAGGCTATTGTGGGGAGAGCTGAGCCAGGGCTGGAGAACAGCAATTTCACCCAAGTCACCAGGGGTTTGCCATTGGGCTGCCCTTGCGCTGGGAGACTGGTACCTCAGGGCTCTAGGATATGGGAAAAGGAGTTGTCCATGGCAAGGGGAGAAGGGAGCTGCTGGTGGAGCTGGGAGACAGACCAGAGGTCTCCCCAGCTCCCAGATATAGGACCAATTCTCCTGAAGACCCCATTACATTCTCTGACCCTCAAAGGGACAAATGGACCACGATAGGCTCCTACACAGCTGCTGACAGAAGGTCACATTTACTAAGGATGAGCTCTGTGCCAGGCCCTGTGCCAAACATGGAATATCTCTTAAGCTAAACTCAAAATAATCTGCCAGGCATGGTGCCATACACCTGAAATACTGACAACTTGGGAGGCTGGGGCAGCAGGATCCCAAGTTCAAGGCCAGCTTGGCAACTTAGCAAGACCCTGTCTCAAAATAAAAGAAAGGGGGCTGGATGTAGCTCAGTGGTAGAGCACTTGCCTAGTGAGGCCCTGGGTTCAATTCCCAGGACTGCCAAATAAATAGTCTCCTGAGGTCGGTGCTTTGATTTTCCTCCAGTCGGCCCCCGCTCCTTAGCTTGCCACAGGAGTTCAGAAACAACCTGGTGTTCAGAAACAACGCTGCAGCTTAGACCTGGGCTCCACTTTCCATAGGCAGGTCAGATAAACCACTTTAGCTTTCTGAGCCTCAGTTTCCTCATCTATAGAATGGGAATGATGCCACTTCTCCCCACAGGTTATTCTGTGGATGAAGAGAGGATATGGTCAAGGCCCCTGACCCTATGTCTGGCTAATAGTAGGTGCACAATTGTTGGCATTAGTATTAGGGCCAGGAAGGTTCCTGAGTGGAACCTTCAATTGAGAGTTCTCGATCTGTTGAGAGATTGACCACTCAGCTCTATGGAGTCACAGGGGAGTCCTGGTGGTTGCTGCTGGCAAGAGCCCAGGGCATAGGGGGAACCTTGTTAAGCTGTGTCTGCTCTGTGGTTTCCTGTGGCTAGAGCTGCCCCACCAGTCACCTGGTTCCTGAGTCAGGGCCCAGAGGGGAGCACCTGTTTCCTACAGGCAGGAAAAGTGAGCTGGGCGGACAGGAAAGAGTGAGGAAAGGTCTGTGAGGCCTAGGGGAGGGGGCCTCATCCAGAGTGACTTCCCACATCTTGTCATGGGTGGGAGGGGGCAACATGGGTGTCATTAGAGGGACAGCTGGTTTGGGAGTCACACTGCCATTTCTGAGCTGTGTGCTCTTGGCTAAGTAGGAAAGTGAGCCTCAGTTTCCTCGTCTGTAAAATGGAGATAGCACTGCATCCCTTGGAGAGAGCTGCAGGGCAAGTGAGAGCCGGGCAGTGCAGGGCTCAGCCGGAAGGTGCTTGCTAACAGCCGGCCCTTCCGTGGTGCCCCCAGGTCTGTCGGCAGGCCCTGAAGTTTCTGGCGCAGATCCGGACCCAGCCCCTGGTCAACCTGCAGCTGGTGAACGCCTCGCTGTACGAGCATGTGGAGCAGATGCGCCTCATTGGCAGGAGCCGGGAGCAGCTGAAGCTTCTCGGGGATTACCTGGGCCTGTGTCGAAGTGGTGCCCTGAAGGAGCTGAGCAAGAGGTGAGTTCCTCCCGCATGCACAGGCCAGCACACTCTGGGCCGTGCCCTGGCAAGGCATCCCGTCGGGCAATGCCAGGGCGGGGCAGAGAACTTCCCATTAGGCCTGCAGAATCACCACCTCCTTCAGCGAGGCTTGGCTTGGTTTTCTTTTTTTTTTTAGTTGTAGATGGACAGCATGCCTTCATTTTATTTGTTTATTTTTATGTGGTGCTGAGGATCAAACCCAGTGCCTTACTTGGGCTAGGCAAGCACCTAGCCACTGAGCTACAGCCCCAGCCCCTCAGGGGTGGTTTTTGTTCATGTATTTATTTATTCATTCAACAAATTGACTACTTGGGAGGCTGAGAATGAGGATTATAAATTCAAGGCCAGCCTGTGCAATTTAGTGAGACCCTGTCTCATAAAATAAAAAGAACTGGGGATGTAGCTCAATGGTAGAGCACCCCTGTGTTCAATCCCCAGTACCACCAAAAAAAGAAATATATATATATATATATATACACACACACACACACACACATACATACATATAAATACATATTTATATTTGTATATACCTATATGTGCATATATATATGTGTGTGTGTGTGTGTAATTTATTTATTGCTAACATACCCAAGCACCTGGCAAGGTGAGGGTAAGATGCTGAGTAGGACAGACCCAGGTTCTCCCCTCTGAAAGCCTCTGATCTAGGAGGGAAGGCAATGAGCCAACCAGCAACTCCAGCCGGGTCAGTGGGGTGAGGGGAAGGATGCCTGGAAACTCAAGTGACTAGGGGAGGGAAGTCCCAGTGGGGAAGACTTCCTGGAGGAAATGACTCCCAAGGTGAGACCTGAAAAGTAAGTAGGAGGTAGAAGAGGGGAAGAGTGTTCCAGAAAGAGGAATAGCAGGAGCAGGCCGCAGAGGAAGGCACTATACACAGAAAGCACAGGAGAACATTGTCTGGAGTAGAAAGGGAGGCAGGAAGTGTGACGAGAGGCAGGCCAGAGACACACGCTAGCCGGGTGATGACAGCTGTGCTCCCTGTCTCCTCCCTGCCAGCCCGTGCTCCCTCCCTCCACGGTTTGCGGCTGCTGTCCATGGCAGCATCCTCTGAGAGTGTGTGATCAGCCACACCCCCAGGCAGCCCTTCCAAGAGCTCCTGGGTACCCAGGGCCTGGAGGCCTTTGGTTCCCAGGGGTGGAAGGTGACTGCAGGCTCAGGATAGACTTAGCCTCCCTGCCTGTCAGAAACCTCTGCTAGCCCAGCATGGGCTTCGTGCCCACCTTTGCTGGGTCTCTGAAATCAAAGTAATCCATTTCTTTACAAAGTTAGTCAATTTGAAAGGGGTGTTTATAATAAAAGGGAATGAAGCAGAACACCTGTATCAGCTCATCAGATTCCACCGTCTGCTCCCAGACTTCACTGTTAGCACATGGGAAAAGAGCTTTCTCAGCACCAGAGGCATCTTGTGTTTGTTGAACTGGGGTTTAGAAAAATAGCTGGAGAAGAAAGGGCCAGGGAAAGGCCTGGCTTTCCTGGATGAGGGACCCAAGGTGGGCAGTGAGTGGAACACAGCTCACAAGGGTCCAAACAGGCTCGAGACAGCTGGCTGCAAGGCCAGGGGCCAGAACTCAGAGGCCCCGTGTCCCCCACTGAAGTCCTTTGGACTTCATCTGCCACCAGCATGGAGCCATTGAAGGGTCTGAGCCCAGACTATCATGGTTCAGTCTGTGATAAGAGACCACTCTGGCAACAGAGGATGTAAGGGCTGAGGAGAGAGTGCTGGCAAGGTGACTGGTGCCGTTATTGACCCCAGGGTCTGGCAAGGCCTGACTAGGCCGGCCAGGGGGGCTGTTGGAAGGAAGAGAAAGGAGAGGACATGGGCAGGTCTTAGATGTGGGAGGAGTCAAGAGGAGCGGCCCCTTGCCAATGGCAACAGACTGGTGGGTCTCCTTAGAGAAAAGCGTCCTCTCTCAGGCCTGGGACGTGTCTCTAAAAAAGCATTTTCAGGACTTTGGGAAGGAACCATCGAATAAATGCCTCACAGGGATGGCCCTACCAGACCTGGTGGCTCCTACCAACAGCTGAGTAGGGGTAAACAGAGGAGGAAGAGGGGCTCAGGAAGCAGGTAGCACCCAGGATGCCCACCTGAGACCTGCAGATCATCCAGCCTTGCCAGGGCCCTTTTTTGTCCCATCATTGCATAAGTTACAGGAGTTGAGAAGTAACCTTCTCCAGCTTCCACTGTCTCCCAGAAAGCCCCGAAGTTCTCTCTGGTCCCTTCTCCAGGCTATCAGCCTCACAGCAGAAGACTGAGAGGGGGTCTCTCCATTGTGTGGATGAGAAACCGAGGCCCGGAGGAGGCCAGGGTTTGCTCCAGTGCCCAGGCCTTCCTCTCCTGGAGGCCAGCCTGAGTGGTACCTCTTTCCCTCTGGCCTTGACAGAGCATTGCAGAGAAATCAGTTGTAGAGCCTTACTGAGAGTGTGACAGGCCCAGGGAACGGTGACTCTCAGATCAGGCTCTAGGCCTGACTGGCTCCCGGGGCTTCCAAGATGACAGGGACCTCTCCATCCAAGTCAGCCCCACCCTTCCTTCCAGCTTGGAGCCAGCCTGTGTGCCTCTCTCCCACCATGTTTTCCTGGTGATAAATGGCAGCTTCCTGTTCCCAGAAAGCTGGAAGTTTACTAAGGAAACCAGCATGGTAAACTGAGTGGCAAGTTGGCAGCGTCCTCACCCCACATGGCACAGTGTGGCCTTCCTGTATGTTTGTTGCCCTCTCCATTGCACATTGGGCTCCCCTGAACCACAGCTAAGGCCATTGGATGGGGTAGGCCAAGCCCCCGTTCCTGATGCCCAACACCCTCTGCTCCAGATGTCCGGGGCATCCTGGTGCAGGTCCCCAGGCTTCCTCTGACTTGCTAATCCCCTCCCCAGGACCTGCACAGGCACATGAGCAAAGTCAGTTAGGGATCCGTGCCAGGGATTTTCTGCAGGCACTTCCTCTCCATCCTTCAGGATGTGACCCAGAGTCTCTGCTATTGGTGTGGTGGGAACCAAAACAGGGTTGGTGGCTGAGCCCTTGTCCTCCACTCCGCTCCCCTCTGAAACGGATCTGCTGTGCTTAGAACATGTCTCAGTTCCTTTCATGTAGCACTGAAACCAGATACTGGAATGTCTGTCCTTCAGGTAGACCAGGAGCTGCCAGAGGGCAGTGGCTACATCTATGCATTTCTGTCCTCAGCAGGGTCCCTGGTATGTAATGGTGGTAGTGTTTCAGTGGAATGGAGAAGGATGCCGGCTCTAAGAGCCAGATACCTGCATTCAAGCTCCCGTTCTGACTCTTACTAAGCATGTGACCCCAGGCAAGTTATTTAAGCTCTCTGCATTTGCCCATTTTCTCAAAATGGGAGTTGCAACAGGCCCAGCCCTGCAGTGTTATTGCGGGGGTAGATGAGTGACCGAGTGTAAGGTCTCAGCCAGCTCCTGGTACCGGCTGTCAGCTTTCATCATCCTCATCCTCATCATTATTAGTTATGTGTTTACTATGTGCTTCACTATGTGCTGGCACTGTGCCGAGTGCTCTAAATACATTATTTAATCCTCAAAAACAATTCCACTTCTCAGAGAAGGACACCTGAGGTTCAGAGATTAAGTAACTTGCCCAAGGTTCCAGCAGCTGGTTAGTTTACCTGGGAGGCCAGGGCAAGTCCCGTTCAGCTGACTTGTGCTCTCAGCCCTGCCTGGCAAGGCGGGAGGGTTATGGCTGGTTAGCAGTGCTGAGGGAAGGAAGACAGACAACGCACGGTGCTCCATCCTCCCAAGTCCTTCTGAGGAAGCTCTTGTATTTTCTTTGCAGGCTCAACCACAGGAATTATCTCTTGGAGTCTCCCCACAAGTTCAGCGTCGCTGACCTCCAGCAGGTGAACACATCCGGCTCCCCTCAGACCTCTTTAGAGGGGTCTCATTCCTGGAGAAATGAAAGAGGAATGGAAGAGGAATGCCTCAGATTACTGAGACCAGATAGCAGTCTTCAGCTTTTTCACACTTCAGAATGGGCCTCCCTGCTGCCCCAGTGCATCCTGGGCAGTCACAGACCCCCGAGGTTCCCTGGAGTAATCAGGCACTCCAGCAGACCCCAGAATCCTGGGTTGAAGGTTTAGGACACTGCCTTCCTCAAGAGTAGATTTGGTCTCATCTGTAAATCCAGTAACTCCCGGTGACCTCAGGTGTAGCCTAATTTGGGGAGGTCTCCTTGCCCATAGGGGAGGCAGTACCTCCCGGCAGGGAGCCTGATGCCCCAGTGCATCCCCTGAGGCCAGGCCTGTGCTTATCCCTGCAGATCGCAGACGGGGTGTACGAAGGGTTCCTCAAGGCCCTGATCGAGTTTGCCTCCCAGCACGTCTACCACTGTGACCTGTGCACGCAGCGGGGCTTCATCTGCCAGATCTGCCACCACCATGACATCATCTTCCCCTTTGAGTTTGACACCACAGTCAGGTATGCAGAACACCCACAGCCTGCACAGCACCCCAGGGAGCAGACCTAGCTTTGTCAGTCAGGAGGCGTGAACATCCGCTCTGTGCCCGTGCCCGGGCGGCACAGTGGTCTGGAGCAGCCCATGTCTGGGGCTCACGTGGCTCCCCTCCTGTACTGAGCATCCATGGCCCCAGAGAAGAGGAGACTGCTGGCTCCAGGAGGGAACCCCACCTCAGTCTGCGTATGAGCTGAGGAGGGACTGAACAAGCTCTGGCCCTCGCCCTGAAGCCCTGGCACAAGGCCTGGCTCACAGTGTGGGTGGCGCCTGCCCCTGTAGTGATCGTTCTTGTCCCCAGTCGTTGCTCATCATCGGAAGCCTCTGAAGGGAAAATTCACCCAGACATTCTTCCCTCATCCCATGGGGAGTGGAAAACTGCCCCAGTGGGCACTTTCCTCCACTTCCAGCAGGTCCACCCCAGCCAGGACCAGCCCTGCATGGGCCTGGCACTGTTTTTCAAACTATATTTTTAAAGATAGGCAAGAAATGACTTAGGGACACTCAAGCAGCACTTGTGAGAAATGCAGTGGGTGGAGAGTCTCAGCGTGCCCAGCATGGATCTCCTCATCTGAAGCAGGCAGGTGGGGCTGCCGAGCAGACACAGCCTCACTATGGGTTCTGACCAGAGCCCTGGCCAGCCCCACCCCAGGCAGCCTCCAGCCAGCTGGCACAAACTGCGCACGTGCTCTCTCCCCAGGTGTGCTGAGTGCAAGACTGTCTTCCACCAGAGCTGCCAGGCTGTGGTGAAGAAAGGCTGCCCCCGCTGTGCCCGCCGGCGCAAATACCAGGAACAGAGCACTCTGACCTAGGCTGATCTCCCGCCGGCCATCCCAGCCGGGGTGCCATCAGCCCAGGCTCCTCTTGGTGTCACAGCTGTCTCCCTTTGTCAGGAAGACCCTCAGGTGTGACTAGAGCACGGGCCTCCCAGAGAAAGCCAGGAAACGAAATGACACCCCATGGCCTCCCACCACCCTCAGTCCCAGGAGCAGGGACAAGAGGGCTGAAGGACGTCCTTCACCGGGCTGGGCTCACCTCACTGTCACACCTCCATTAGGGCTGTTCAGACACTGTGGAATGAGACTTGAGGGACATTTTCAATTCCACATTCCTGATTAAAAGGTCTAGTTTTTTAAGGTGGGTTTTTTCCCCTTCATATGTCAACAGAAAATATTTTTTTATTCTTGACCCTACACAAGTCACCCAAGAAATCCAGGCCTTCTCACCCTGGCAGATGTGCAGTAGCCACTTAGGCCTGGCCAGAAGGCAGGCAGACAGCCTGTCTGGGGACCAGGTGCCTTTCCTTCGTCCTTACTGGCGCTTGCTCACAGCTCGAGTGCCATGTGCCAAACTGCTTCCAGCAGGACAAGGTCAGTCCTGAGGACCACGTCCTTCCTCTCCCACCTCATCTTGACTTCCTATCCCCGTGCTCCTCACCTGGAAGGCCCTCCCTTTCTCAGTGCCAGAGCCCCCGCCTCTTCTCTAGTGTGGGGTCATTGTGCAGAAGGGAAATGACTCAAAACCAGCACTGTCAGCACTTTGAGCCTTCCTCGGTTGGGGGAAGGCCTTCATCTTGCCCACCCTCATCCCACCCACCTTACTCCTACACAGATGGGCAGGACCTGCCTCAAACTGACTCAGGGTCACACCCCTGCCTGACTGACCCCTGAGTAGGCTGAACCCCAGAGAGGGCAGTGAGCCAAGGGCAGGGGCTGCCTCAGGTGTCATGACTGCCGAGCCCCACCCTGTGGAGAAGTGACCCTGTCCTTCCACTGCCGAACTGTGCAGGGACATGCAGAGAAGCTATCCTGTGGATGCCTCTGCAGCCTCAGTCTTACAAAGCCATGAGTTCCCAAAGCTGCCCTGGACTTGCCCAGCAAGGGCCGCCAGCGCCTGGAGAATTTCCTTGGAACAGATTCGCTTTTTTAAGGGGGTCCGGGGGCTGGATGGGAGCCTAGAGTTTCCCTCGAGGCATGTCTAGGTCCTTGAGGTTTGGGGAGTGTGGGTGTAGTCTCTGCTGCCTTCTCCTCCTCTTCTGGACCCAGCAGGCTCCTCTCACTGTCTCACCTGCCCTCAGCTTGGAGTTAGAGGCCTCAGGTGGAGATGTACCTGTCACTGTCAAGGTGAGCCTTCCCCCATCCTCCCTGGAGTGATAGAGCTGCTGAGTCACCCACCCAGCCCCACAGAGCTGGATGAATTGTGCAATAGAACAGAGGAGGTGGTAGGCAGGCAGCGGAGGCTGCCACACAGCTCCTGTGTCCCCATTGTGGAAGGTGGTGCACACCTGTGCTCAGAGCACCAAAGCCTCTTGAGCCAGGAAGTGTGTCCATATCCCTACCCCACCCACACCCCACAGCCAGCATTAACTCTCTCCCCATCCACATGGCCTGATCAGAGCTATCACTGCCCCAGGTCCCTGAGTGGGCAGGAGTGTGGCCTGGTGTGGGCCCTGGGCCTGGGAGTACATTCCTTACGGTGCCCTGGAAGCAACAGGAGTGAGGCCCTGATTGAAGGGGCCTCCTTACCCCTGGGATTGTGTGCATTAGAGCTGCCCCCTCCTTCAGTACCAAAAAGCTGCTAATGCTGTCAGATGAGTTGACTCTGACCCCCACACCTCCAGTGGAAAGCTGAGGTGATCCTCAGTAGTACCCACACTATTCTTAAAATGTTATTTTATGCAATAAACTGTTTCTAGAAAGTAGGGCTCTGGCCCTGAGATTTTGCAATGTATCAAAGGAAGTGCTGCTGTGTGATTTTTGAGTGATTTTGCAGTAAAGACCTGATCTTTCTAATCACTGTCTGACTTCTGAATCCTAACTCAACCATGGGAGGTGGGGGGACAAGTCATCATAACCATTGGATGGGCCCACCACTCTCCTGTTAGACCCTGGGCACAGGGAGGTTGCCAGGTCAGTGAAGGACACTTAGAGGCAGGCAACTCGTGCACCAGGTGTGGCCATGGAGAAGAGGGCCTGTGACGGAACAGTGTTCCGTCCCACCCTTCATGCCCAGGAGTCAGGGTCCCCGGGGGTGGGATTTCAGGGACTTTGGGAGGTTCGCTCATACACTCGTCTATGGCAACTGGAGTGAACTCCCCCATGGCTTCTTTTCTTGCACCTTAAATGTCAACACACAGCGCCTTGACACTGATCACCGGACACCTCAGGAATATAGGAGAAATAAAGCAGTGTGAAAGGGGTGGGTGGGAGGGGAACAGGTGGCTTGAGCAGAGCCCTGAAATCATGAATCTTGGATTTAGGGCTCAAAGTGGCTTTTACTTGGTTGCCATCCTTTCTCAGAAGTTTCACAAGCCCCTGGAGGCCCCTGGAGGGAGAACCCCCCACTATCCATGTAAGAACAAAAGAAGGAAACAGACTTAATTCCCCAGAAAGTCAGTTTGCAGGAAAATGGAGCAGAAAAGAATAACATTCAGGTCTACAGTTTCCTGCCATTAAAGATCCCTCTCAGCCCATCATTGGCACCCTCTGCCCATCCATGAGCCCCATCTTCCCCCAAGGGTCTTCCCTCTTCCAAGGGCAGTAGATGGTAAGCCCAGAGATGCAAAGAGGAGCTGGTGTGAAGGCTGCAGGAGGCAGGCCCAGTGGAGGGCCAAGGACACGTGAGCTTGTGCTCTCCTGCCTTTGGACTCAGCCTGAAGTACCTCTAAGGCCACGTGTTTCCCCTTCCTCCCCTTCTACCTAGGGAATGGGAGGTTTGGAGATTACAACCCAACCCCAAAGAGCCCATCTCAGTAAACGCAGTAATAATAACTAATGAAGTGTGTGTAGTTGCCATTGTTCTTAGTGCATCTCATTTTATTTTCCCAGCAAGTCTATGAATTTGGCATTAACTATCCCCAGTTTATTGGACAGAAAACTGAGATGCACACATAAAGCAATACTCCCAGTGTCTAAAGGTCAACACAGGGCAGAGTTGGGCATCAGCCTACTAGACTCCAAACAAGGAGTACAACCACTACCAGCCACACTGCCTAGCTAGGATAAGTGGGGAGACCTAAGAGGTGGGATGGAGGGAGGGTCCAATCCAGTCACTATTTTCTAAGCATGCAGGGCAGTGCTGAGTTTTGCTATGTGCCTGCCTTGAGGGATCTCAACATGCCTCCAGAACGCAGATGCAGAGATTCTTCATAGCACAAGGAGGACTCACTGGGGGGCAACTCCTAACAGGGTCAAAGATGTGGAGGAAATGGAGTTCAAGAACGAACATGGCCAGATTCAGTTTCCAATCAAACCCTCAACTCACTTACCTGAAGCAGCCAGCTCTCAGCACAAGCACCTAGGGAGATGGCACAACTGTTCCTGCCACCCTGAGAGCTGGGATCCCCTGGGGTCAGCTTGCCCAAGTCGGGAGTGAGTGCGAGGTCAAGACACAGGGGTAAGTTTGCTTTTCCCAGAGGCAGCAGATTCCAAAAGATGAGACCTCCAAGGTGGAGGGCCCTGGAACTGGACTCAAGATCCTGGCCTTCAGAAGGTTGTTCCAAGCTTACCCTGCCGACACATTGGAGGGTGGCCCTACTCCCCTACTAGTTGGAGGAGGGGCGTGAAGGGAGGGAAATCTGGCCAGGAGCATTTGGTGGGAGGCTGCCACCCCACTCATCCCCCGATCCGGCCCGGCTGCCTCCTCCTCTCTGGAGACAGCCAGGTGTGGCCCAGGATTCCAGGAGGTGCACGGGGGAAGGTGTGGCGTCTCTGCTCCTGGGACACTGGCCCGGCCCAGAGGGGACAGGAAGCTAGGACACCGGGGATTGTCTCTTCCAACCGCAGCCCAGCCCCAGCCCGGGAGGAAGTTCTGCCGGGTGCTCTCCGCCGGTACCTCCCTCGTTATATTGTTGAACAGGAAACAGGGCAGCGCGGGAGCCGGGCGGTGGAGGAGGGAGCACCGGACGCCGAAACCTCACGCGTCTGTCGGGGCAAGTGGAAGAGAAGCCAGCGGACGGACGCCCTGAGGTGCCAGGGCCAGCAGGGCTGGGCGGCGTGGGGGGGACTGAGCCGGGGAGGGAGGGAAGGGTGCCCCAGGTGGCCTGTCCTCACTCCAGCGCCCCGCACGGCGCCTCCCCTTCGCACAGCGCTGCGGGCTGGAGCTGAGCGAGCCCAGAGGAGGGTCCTGCCGGCCGGATCCCCTGAAGAGCAGTAGGCGAGGAGCAGCTCTCCGTTCGAGGGTGGGAGACGACCAGACCCAGGCCCCCAGTGCCCACTCAGGCGTTAGCGCTTCTGCGGCTCCTGTCCCCCGGGCAGTACAAGCAGGGCACCTCCTGGCGACCCGTGCATTCTTGCGCTCCGGGGATCTTCCCCGCACTACCATTCCCTCCCTTTCCCCACCCACCAGGATCCGGGAAGGAGCTGAAGCGCAGGTCCCCTTCCCACACAGCCCGAGACACTGCGCTCTGGTGGGCGTCTCTGCCCGTGGGAATCTCCCTCCGAGTTTTTCCAGGCCCGGCTGGGTTGCGGCCAGAAAGGTCCTACGGAGGGCGGAGGGGGGCCCCGGAACGGGTAGTACTGGCAATCCGGTGGAAAGGGCTCGAATCTGGTGATTCAGGGTGCAAATGGCCTCGCTCGGAATGGGAACGCCCGGACGAAACAACCAGCTCCAGGAGGGCATTTCCAGAGCCGCTCACCCGCGGCACTCAGGGGCCCCGGACACCAAATCCCGAGGCTGGTGGAGGAGGGAGGCGGGACAGGGGCAGGTCCTTGGGCTCCCCTCACCACCCCCAGCGCCCCTTCAGACGCAGCCCTCCCGGCTCCGGCACCCCACGCATGCCTTCTCTTGTTCTGCGCCCTGTCCTCAATGCACTCCCAAAGGCCCTGGGACAGGCATTATGGATCCTCCTTGTCCTCGCAGACACAGCTGCATTGGAAATTGGGGACAGCCCTCCTGAGTGTCCCTCTTCTCCTTCCCTCCCCTTGTCAGCTCCTGCTCCGCGCAGTCTCTCCAGCCTTGCCACTGGAAGCCCCGCCCAAGGAGATGACAGTGGCCTAACCTGCAGCCCTTTGCCGGCTCCGCCCATCCAGCCCATGGGCTCCCAGAGGCCCGCCCAGCTAACGTGAGTGCTCAAGTGGGATTCAAGCGAAAGGAACCTGGGGGTGGTGGGGTCCTCCTCCAAGGGATTTGTTGGCTTAGCTCTGAACTGCTCACAGACTGCGCCTCCCCGGTCCAGTGTGCTCAGTGACTCCCTTTACACCCCTTCCCAGTCAAGGAACGTTTAAGTAAAGCAGAGTAGGAGCGCTATGGGACCCCCGTCGGAACTTGTTCCTGGGTTCTTTTGGCCTCAGCAAGAAACCGAACTCGAGGCTGCTGGTCCCGGGACACCTTCGCGGGGCAGACGAAGGTGTGGTCGGTCAATGTAGGAATTTGGAGGGACCAGGCACTTCCGGTTCTTAGCTTTGATGAAGCACACAGGCAGATTTACAGTTCGGCTCTGAACCCTTCCCTGACACACCAGTAGCCAGGCAGCATCCTGGGGACACCCTATGGATAGTCACTGTCACAAAGTGCATTCTTTGGGTGCTAATCGAGGCTCTCCGGGGAGGCTGCCTGGGAGCTGGAGAGCAGGGGGCGGTGTCGGCCGGTCTGGGCGGACCGGTCTCCGGGTTCACGTCTGTGGGGAAGCCACTGGAGAAGGAAAGAGAAACCGAGAAAACCGGTTCTCCAGCCTCGGCAGTCGAAGCCCCTACGTCAAGGTCCTTGGACTAAAAGCAGGAACAACCTTGCCAGGGTAGAATAGCTCAGGGGCCGCCTCAAAACCCGCACTTCAACCCGATTCCGCGGGCTCTGGGTACAGACTCCTGGAGGGAGGGGAAGCCGCGGAGCTTCCCCCGAATTCCCTGTGGGCTGGCGGCCTGAGGACAGGATCGGGCGGGGAGAGACTGGGGGCGGCGGGAAATGGGCCTTTCTTCCCACATAGGTGACAGGAAAATTGAGTCTAAGTCACCTTTTAGGCGGATGTTGACCTTATTGCAGGCAATCACCCCGTGGGAGCCAAGGCTGCCCGGCAGCAAAGCTGGACCGGTATTACCCCCAGTTTCCTCAACGTGGTACCGAAGCGAGGCTCAGATTTTATAATCAACCCCACGGATAGACAGGGGTTGTCGTAATTCCATCACGGACTGTAAGAAGGGGAGCCTCGGAGATTTTTTTAATGCAAGTCCCTTTTAGAGATGGGAAAACTGAAGCCCGAACGCACAGGGCGAGTGCAGGATCCAGGCCCAGGTCTTTGCCGCCTAGTGCGGTGACTTCAGTGGCCCCTCTCCTGATTGCCCATAGGAAAACGCGGTGGCCGCGATGGCGGCGGACGTCGAGGGGGACGTGTACGTGCTGGTGGAGCACCCCTTCGAGTACACCGGCAAGGACGGGCGCCTCGTAGCCATACAGCCCAACGAGCGCTACAGGCTGCTGCGCCGCAGCACGGAACACTGGTGGCACGTGCGGCGCGAGCCCGGTGGCCGACCCTTTTACCTGCCCGCGCAGTATGTGCGCGAGCTGCCCGCGCTCGGCGACCCTGCTACTGCCCCGCAGACACCCGCGCCCCACACGGGCCCCGCAGTACCCGAACCGCAAACCTACGACTACCGGTTCGTGAGCTTGTCCGCGCCCGCGGGCTCCGACCGCACACCCGGGGAGCCCCGGGGCCGCGCCAGCTCCCTGTGCGGCCCTGCGCGTCGCAGCGGCGCCACTCACCGCAGCAGCCTGGCGCCGGGCCTGCCCACCTGTCTGTATGTGCGACCCTCGGCGCCTGTGCGCCCAGCGCAGTCCCTGGACGACCTGGCGCGCTCCGCAGCGCCCCCTGCCGGCCTCCTCGGAAGCGCAGGCCGCTTCAAGGCCTGCAGCGTGGCGGGATCCTGGGTGAGCCCAAGGCCCCTGGCGCGCAGTGACTCAGAGAACATCTACGAGGCCATCTCGGATGTGCGCGGCCCTCAACGCGAGGAGATCCCAGAGCAGGTAAGGCGCCGCCAGCCGTTTGGCAGGTGCTGGGCCGCGCCCTCGTGATGCTCCCCTCAGTATCCATGGGCTTTGGTCGAGATCTCTCCTTCAGCATGAAACAAGTGGTCAGGCTCAGAACTATCTGCAGTTCCTAAATGACAAAGTTCCTTGGAAGCCCAAATGTTTTCATAATTCAACTGGTGGCAAAATTGGTCTTGGAACTGATCTGGAGTCTTTACTGATTCCACTTACTGTAACTATTCATGTTTTCCTGCAGAAACACAAATGAGATTGATTACAGGGTACTGTCCCAAGCCATGCCAGGAGGTTACAGATCCTACGGCAGATGCATGTCCAGTATTACCATATTAAAATCCCCACATTCTGTATTCCGCAGTGCATCTGCTATGGGTCTGTGGACCTCGGGGGCTCTACCTGCCTCGATTTTCTCCAAGGAGCTTGAGGGGGAGAGAGGTCAGATGAGCTGGTGGATATGAAAGTCAGGCACCACTTCCCTTTGGGGCTGCTTCCAACGTTTCAGTTCTTTCTTAAAAACTCTTGATGGGTTTGTTTCAGAGAGAAGTTCAGTTATTGTGAGGGTGTCCGATTGTGTTAATCTGAGAAATCGAAAATACCACCTTTTTTTTTTTATTCCTGGGATTGAACTCAGGGGCACTCGACCACTGAGCCACAATCCCAACCCTATTTTGTATATTATTTAGTTATGGGGTCTCACTGAGTTGCTTAGCGCCTCACTTTTGCTGAGGCTGGCTTTGAGCTCGCAATCCTCCTGCCTCAGCCTCCCAAACTGCTGGGATTACAGGCGTGCGCCACCGCGCCCAGCAGACGCGTTTTAAAACTACTTTTATATCCCCAGACTACTCCGACGGGCCTCACATCTTGAACTTTAGAAACTTTTCAGGGTCGGGGAGCTCCCCAAGGGGGAAAAAGGTGCCCAAACCCGTTCTGACATCTGCCACCAGCTGTGGAGTTATGGGCAACTCACTTCCCCTCTCAGGGTCTCTGTTCGTTAGCCCAAAGACAGGGCGAATGGAGGACCTCTGAGGCCTGGGAGCCTCTGACTTCTTTGTATATGGTTGTAACCTCAATAAACGCCAATGCTTGCACGCGGCAGTACTGAGTTCGGGGTGCCCAGACGTAGGAGGTGGTTCGGATCCACCACCTGCCGGTCAGCCAGCTGCACGGTCAGCCTCCGCCCTGTCTCGTTGCAACGCAGGGTTCAGGTTTTGAAACTACAGAGACTTGAATTTGACTCTGCTAGTCACCCGCCAGTTGCTGACAAGCCACTTAACTCCCTCAGGCTCGGTGTCTTTGTGTGTAAACACATTAGGTTGTCGTGAGCCTTAAATGATGTGAGGTGTGGAAGGACTTGGCATGTAGCAGCAAACGGTCCACCAAGACCGGCCGGGAGCCCCTCTGGGCATTCTTACCCCGGAATCTGCGTGGCATTGCTCAGGGCTCTCCGGGACATCCCGCCCCCTTGTGGCCAGAGCAGGCAACAGCACCTGGCTGGCGCGGAGCGGGACTGCCCCGGTGCGGTGCTCTTTGCCAGCAGGCCAGGCGGCCTCTCTAGGACAAATGACTGGATGCCAGCTCTCTGTCCCCTGGGTCCCCTCCGTTCCAGGGCAGGCTGTGGTTGGCGGCATACTTTCGAGACTCTCTACATTCTCTGTCCTAGCGACGGAGGGAGTGTGCCCGCCCTGAGAGGTTCCCGACTGGGGGCGGGGGAAGGTCTTGCTCCCTGAACCCCCTCCTGTGACCTAGAGATTGTGCACTGAGTGTGTTGAGGAGCGCCGGAATGACAGACCCCTTATCCACCAGCCAGGACTCTGCGGATCTGCCCAAGGGCCATTAACCCAGAACTTGGGATCAAAGGAGGGTCCCCCCGGTCTCAGCATTTGCTGAGAAATCACCCTAACACCAGAGTCACTGCCCAGTTGTACCTTTGTCCTCCTTTCTTCAGCTCCCAGCAAGTTCCCAGGTGCAGTGATTTGGGGGCCCAGCTGATGGTGTTGGGGGGTACTTACACAGAGAGAAACTGGGACAGCTGTCAGAGACTTCCGTTTGGGGTGGAGAGCTGCACCTGGCTCCTAATTCACTGTGTGGCCTCAAAAAGTTGCTCACCATCTCTGGTCTCACTGACTCCTCTGTGGGATGCATCTAACAATACTACATTCCCTATGACTGTGCTTTACACAAGGTCAGCTGTGCCTCTCCCTGACACCTTGTCCCCGACAAACTCTGGGGGTTGGGAGTTAGTTCTCCCCTGGGAAGGAAACCCCACCCCAGTCCTTCCTTGTTCCAGGCAGCATTTCAGGAAGGAATTTCCTGAAAGGTGAGCCTGCCTGTTTCTCCCTCAAAGAATGCAGTAGGAGGGGTCCCCCCACCCAAGTCCAACTGCTCCTTCATTAAGCATGAATTGATTAAATGCTTGCCGACCTAGGTGGGCCTAGGGATCTAGGCACAGCAGCAGGGATCTAGGTACTGGGGCAGTCCTGGGGAACTCATTCTCTGGGACAGGAAACTGGTGGAAGAGGACAGAAGCTGTTTTAGTCAGCTTTTTCCGCCACTATGACAGAAAGACCTGACAAGAACAATTTTAGAAAACAAAAACTTTATTTGGTGCCCCCAGTTTCAGGGGTCTCAGTCCAAAGACACAGCTCCACTGATCTGGGGCCCAAGATGAGGCAGAACACCATGAGGGAAGAGTGTGGAGGAGGAAGGCAGCTCAGGACACAGCCACCAGGAAGCAGAGCGAGCTCCTGATCACCAGGGACAAATATAAGCCCCAAAGGCATATCCCCAGTGACCCACCTCCTCCAGCCACACCCTACCTGCCTACCGTAACCACCCAGTTAATCCATTCAAGTGGATTAACACACTGATTGGGTGAAGGCTCGTGTAACACAATGTTTCACCTCCAAACTTTCTTGCATTGTCTGTCAGCTGAGCTTTCGAGGGACACCTCTTATCTAAATCATAACAGACGCCTCCGTCCGGTGCAGCCCCGGCTATCTGTGATGGGCTGCACTGAGGGTACAGTGGAGCATGGGCAGAAGAGGTGTGGACTGACCCCACATTTGGTATCTTACAGCCCCACCCACCCTGAGTGTTGGGTGCTGGGGGCCCAGACAGTGGGCAGGGGTGGGTGGTGCCTGCTGAGCAGGGTCTCAGGAGATTTTGCCAGGAATGTGGACTTCTCCTGCAGCTGTTGAAAGGCTCTTAGCAGAGGAGGGAGTGGGATGGAGAAAAGACCTCTGTATCCACAGCTGCAAGAGTGGCCGGGGTCCTTGGAATGACCTAGGCACAAGGTGGTGATGGGAAGATATGGCAGCAATGGGCTGGGGCAGCGGGAGGGCAGTCAGGCCGAGTCCTAGCGTCCCGGCTCAGACCTGGAGGCTGACTGAGAAGGAGAGGGGTGGAGGGAAGATGGGGCCCACCTTAATTTAGTTGGCAAAGAAGAGCAGAGAGAATTCGAGCGAATTACATGTCATGCTTTTATAATTATGTCAAGATAAATCCTAATGTTACGTATTACTAAAAAGAACCAATAAAAAATAAAGAGGAGCAAAGAGGAAATAGAGCCAGGGACAAGAAGGAAAAGTAGGAGAGTGCTGACCCAGAAGCTGAGGAAGAGTCTAGAAGAAAGGGGGTGATGGGGAGGTCAAGTTAGATAAAGGACACAGGGTATTTATCTAAAGTGGTCACCTGAAGGCCAGATGGTCAAAGGATGGATGAAGGGAGAGGATCGTGGGTGGGAGTCAAGGTGAGGACGTGGGTCGAGAGTGTTGACCACTGGGGACGGGGGAGACTGCGTGGACAGAGGGTGCAGGGTGGAGGATGGAGACTTCCCTGGCTTAAGTGGATGGACAGGAGCTGGGAGACCCAGAGGCTGCAGATGGGGAGGAGGTAGAGATGGAGATGGGATTCTTGGGAGAAAGGAGTGATCCAGAACAGAGGGCAAGGATGTGCAGGTGGAGGTGACAGAGTCACCGGGGAGTGTGAAGGGACGTCCATCTGTCAAGCTTAGTCCATCAACTCAAAGCTGTCACTTGGCAGGGCCAGGGACCCCACAGAAGAGAAGAGCCACTCCCACGGATGGCATTTTCTAGGCTTGTCAATTGCCACTTCCTCGAGCAGCACAGATGAGCACCTGGTGTGGGCTGGTTGCCAGGCTGGACATGGGGAACACAGAGTGCCTAAGACAGGACTGCCAGCCCTGTGGACTCAGAGGCCAGGACACAGGACAAATTCCTAGCAGCTGGGAAGGCAGTGCAGGTGCACCCGTTTGCCCAGAGAAGAAAGAGGTTCAGAGAGATTGAGTGACTGGCCAAAGGTCCCGCAGCCAGCAGCTGGCTGTGCTCACGTCAGCTCCAGGCTCCTGACCCCAGCCTCCTCACTCCCCCAGCGCCCCCATTTGACTCAGTCTCAGCCAGGTGGCCTTCAGGGTTGCCCATCCTGTTTCCCTCAGCAAGAACAGTTCAAGCCGAAGACAAGCAAATGTACACTTTTCTGAGCAGCCTGTCTGCAGGCCCTGTGGAGGGAGGGCAGGGGCAGCAGAAGGAGGACTTCGCAGCCTCCTCCCTGCTGTCTGCAGCTGGGGAAGGAGCAAGGGAATTAAGACTCCCCAGGAGAGGGCAGAAGCCAGGCTGCTGATGGGGAGAGGGAGAGGGGCGAGGGATGCTGGGAGGACTCCCCTCAGGCACCCTAGGAGGCCTCTCAGGGAGCCAGGCAAGGGCCAGCGTGACCAGGAACCGAGGAGGCCCCTCCCCCACAGCTACAGACCTGATTGGGGACTTCAAGGCGTGGTCACCATCCCCGCCCCAGGCCTGGGAGGTGGGAAGGCTCAGGGCTGCAGATCTGGACGGGAGCCCGTGCCTGCTGGCAGGGCAGAGTTACAGCCCTACAACTTCTTATGCAAGCAGCCTGGAGGCGCCGCACCTGAGCTGGCAGCCGGGACTAGAAGGAGCCCCAGGGCCTCGTTCCTCTCTCCTCCAACTCCAGGAACTGTGAGTGACCTCCACCGGCAGCTAGGGGTTCTGGGGAAGAAGGGGACCAGCACTGCAATTTCCTCGTTCGCTTCCCTCCTTCCCCGACTCCCCCTTTTCTCTGCACAATCTCCAGGGACGAACTCCAAGGGTGACCCAAGGTGGCCGTGATTGAGATAAAGGCACTGGCCTCAAGACAGACCCACCTCTCCCACTTCCAGGCCAGCTGGGGAGGCCCTGGAAAGTGGGTGGGAAGAGCAAGGAGAGGAGGTCAAGTTGAGGGGACCCAGTGACAAACCCCAACCTCCAGCTAGGGCAGGGCCCTGCAGTGACTCAGCCAGTTCCCTCACATGTGGCCTGAACTCTCCCACCCCACCCATGCCTCACCTGCAGCCCCAGGCAGACCCAGAATCCCCAACCCTGCTGCCCCACCTGTGACCTGGCTTGTGAGAGAGCAGGTTCTCAGGGGCTCCCTCCCACCTCACCCCACATTCTTGGCCACTAAGAACTCCCTTCCTGCAGGCCCAAGGGGGCTGGGCTCATTATTCACCCTTAGTCTTTGAGCCTCCTCACCCCCAGGCTCTGAGAGGGCCCGGGACCACCCACTCACCTGCCCTTCCTCCTGAGTAGCCTGAGCCTCACTCTGGGCCCATTTTCTCTGCTGTTCCTCCAACTCTGTTCAGTAGAGGGAGGAGAGGGGCCCTGGTGCTGAAGGCCGGCCCCATGGGTGGTCAGTGCCAGGCCTTGGGGCCCAGTAAGGCCCAGGATCATGACTAGGGGTAGAAAGGGATCAGGAATGCGGTCAGGGCTCCTTGCCAGGGTGTTGGGGAGCTTTGGAGCCTGGTCTGGGCTGAAGGGAACAGTGGCTATTGGTTGGTGTCAGGGGGAAATGGGGCTGCTAGGCCCTGGGGCCCCGGGCCATAAGAGAACTTGGTTCAGTTTGGGAAGCCATGTGTCCGAATTGAGGAAGGATTCTGGTGGTAAGGGAATTTCCAGAGCTGTGGCCTAGGCAAGGGGAGGCCCCTGCCAGCCTGTGGGCTCTTTGGCTACAGACGCTGCACGGATGAATGGATCAAATCAGGAGGGGTCCTCCTGGCCAGAGGTCCCCTGGCAGTCATGCAGGAGAATGGGGCAGGGGTCCCTGTGCAGTCCTGGGACGCAGAGAGACCCGCAGAGGCTGCCTGCAGATCCCCCAGCCTTCTTCCTTCCTTATTATGATGAGGAAGCACTCCTGGCCAGGCTGGGCCTGTCTGATGTGTAAATAACTATATTCCCCCTATAAAATGCTTGAGCCTCGTTATCAATATTTAGATAACAGAGAAATTTCTATCTATTTCCTGAGAGCGTTTGGGTTTCTTTCCCTTACTGGCTGTCCCAGGTTCCCATGTGGGGCATGGCCGGGTGCTGACATGGGTGCTTCCTGCTGTTTCACCCCCACGTACAGGAAGCGAGTAACCAGCAGGTGCTGTACTGGGCCCTGGGAAGACAATGAAAAGTAAGGCCCTGCCCTCAGGTAGCTTGCTGTCCAGTGGGAGAGCCTGACCATCAAGTCTAGGGTTACGATAGGATGTGGCAGATGCCTCTGCAAGGAGCTGTGAGCGGGGCCATCGGAGGAGGACCCCTCCCAGGGTCTCATTGCAGGAAAAATCTAGGAACGCTTCCTGGAGGAGGAAGGTGACATTCAGAGGTGAATCCTAAAGGCTTCTGTAATTCTCTCGCGCGAAATCCTCTGGATCTGTGAATTTTTCTGTGACAGACTTTTCTCTCTCTCATCAGTGATGATTAATCTATTCAAGTTTTCTACTAATTCTGTAGTTAATTTGGGTCTTTTTTTTTCTTCTTCTTCTATTTTTTTTTTTTTTTTTTTTTTTAGGAAAGCATTCCTTTTCTTTAGATTAGTTTTTTTCTTTAAAAAGTTATCATGGGGGGCTGGGGTTGTGGCTCGGTGGTAGAGCACTTGCCTGGCATATGTGAGGCCCTGGGTTCAGTTCTCACATATAAATTAATTAATTAATTAAAATAAAAATAAATAAATATATAAATACATAAAATAAAGGTCCATCGACAACTAAAAAATTTTTTTTTTAAAAAGTTATTATGGACTATTTTTGTGACCAAGTAAATGACTTCTGTTTTTCATAGACATACAGGAAAAGTGTATATTCTCTATTTAAGGGATATAAATATGGTTCCATGTGGATCAGATCAAGTTTGTTGATTGTATTATTCAAACATTTATTACCTTGCCCTTTTTTTTGGGGGGGGAGCTTTGTTTCTTATAGAGATTTGTTAAACTTCCTGCTCAGACTGACTCTATGAAGTTCTTCCTGTGCTTTTAATAGTCTTGCTTTTTATATTTAACTACAATGCTGTTGGGAGCGCAGAGACTTGGACTCTTCTGTAGTCACCCTTGCCTTTCTGCCATCATGCTGTGTCCCTCTTCATCCTGTTTCAGGGCTCACTCGGCCTTGGACTCTACCTTCCCAGTATCAATGTGGCCACCCTTTATCTTATTTGACTATTTTTTTGCACCTGCCTGGTATCTTTTAGTATCCTTTTATTTTCAACCATAATCACATGGTTTTAAGTGCATTTTTTTTTTAAAGCCAGCTGAAGCGGTTCATTCCTAAATGCCAGCTACTTGAGAGGCCGAGGCCAGAGGATCAATCACAAGTTCAAGACCAGCTTTGGCACGTTAATGAGATCTGTCTCAAAATGAAAAAAAGGGTTGGGGGAGTTGGGGAGAGAGCTCAGTCGGTAGAGTGCTTGCCTTGTAAGCACAAGGCCCTAGGTTCGATCCCTAGCACCCAAAAAGAAAGAAGGGCTGGGTATGGACATAGCTCAGTGGTGGAAATCTTGCCTTAGCCTTCAACAGCCTCTGGATTTAATCCCCAGCACCCTGGGGGACAGGGGAGTGTGTTCCTTGTTCATATCACTGTAGCTTTAAACCCAAGCTATTTCTTTTTGGGGGGGGCATGGTACCAGGCATTGAACTCAGGGGCACTCAACTACTGAGCCACATCCCCAGCCCTATTTTGTATTTTATTTAGAGACAGGGTCTCACTGAGTTGCTTAGTGCCTTGCTTTTGCTGAGGCTGGCTTTGAACTCACCGTCTTCCTGCCTCAGCCTCCTGAGCTGCTGGGACTACAGGCTTAACTGTCTTTTAATGGGAGAGATCCATCTCCTCATATTTCATTCAACAACTGATTTCCTGCTCTTGCTTTTTTATTACTTCTGGCTTATTTTGCATCTAACACTTGACCTTGTGGGTTCTTTCCCCTTCAGTCAGATTGCTATTGGTTTCGCTTTTCTTCCTACTATGCTTTCCATTTTATTTATGGCTTCTGCCCCCTTCCGTGGGGTTCCTAATCAAACACACATTTTATAGGATGTGCCAGATGGGATTCTTCTTGGCACTCCCATGTGGAACTCCCAGAACCTGTCAGTCTGTAGACTCAGGTCCAGTTTAGGAAAATCTGTTTGTTGCACAATTACTATTTTTTTCAACTGTACGTGAGTGCTGACGGGGTCCCCCTACTTTCCTCTTTATTTCTAGCTCTATATACCTCTGTTCTGTTTGAGATATTTTTTAAACTTGATTTTCCAGGCCACAAATTTTGAATCTCAAGAGTGAATATCTTAAAAAACAACAACAACAACAACAACAAAGTGAATATCTGCTCCTTTAATGAGTACAATGATATAAGGTCAAAAAAAAAAAAATCCTTTTTAAAACTCGGTGCTTAGCCAGGCACAGTGGTGCACATCTGTAATCCCAGAGACTCCAGAAGCTGAGATGAGGGGATTGCAAGTTCAAAACCAGCCTCAGCAACTTAGCAAGGCCCTGTCTCAAAATTTAAAAAAAAAAAAAAAATTTTTTTTAAAGGACTGGGGATGTGTCTCAGCTCAGTGGTAAAGTGCCCCTGGGTTCAATCTCCAGTACCAAAAACAAAAACAAAAAAAAACCTTTGTACTTGACTTGACTCTCCTCACAAGTTCTTATTTTTTTGTTCCAGTTGTAATTGTATTTTCTAGCCCCTCTACCTGCCAAGAGGCTTGGATAGTTTTAATTGGTAACGTATTTACAGTTGTTTAAAGTTAAAGCCATACTAAGAAGTATAAAGTAAAAACCTCACAGGCACCATTGCTCTCTCCCCATTCTCCATCCGCTCCAAGGTTACTGCTCTAGATCATTCTCTCTCTATTCTTCCAGAGTTTCTTTATACAAACTACTAGGAATAGGTAACCAACGCCTTGGTTTTCTGTGCTCCTCCCCACAGGTAGTGTGGTACACACTTTCCTATACCTCGTTTCCTTTAGCCTTTTTATCACTGTGTACCTTGGAGATTGTACATACGGAGGATTCTTCCTCTTTTTTATAGCTATGGTTCTGCATTGCAGGGATGAATCATAATTCGTTTAACCAATCTCCTATTGATGAACACTTCAGGGTCTACCATTTTTTCCTATTACAAACAAGGCTATAATGAACAATCTTTGGTACATGTGCACATAAATATAGGGAAAATTCCAGAAGGGTTTCTGGGTTAAAGGGTAAATGATAATATTGCCAGATTACCATCCATGAGGCTGGTATGTGGATAGACACAAATGAAAGTGTCTGTCCACAGCCTTAACCAACTGGATGTTGTCAAACTTTTTATTTATTTTCTGCCAATGTGATAGTTAAATATGCAGTATTATCTTAAAGTGGTTTGAATTTCCATTTTTCTTTCCAATTTAAAAAATTTTTTTAGTTGTAGACGGACACAATACCTTTATTTTATTTATTTATTTTATGTGGTGCTGAGGAGGGAACCCAGTGCCTCACATTTGCTAGGTGAGCACTCTATCACTGAGTTCTAACCCCAGCCCTCTTTCCAATTTTTTAAAGTCTGTCGGTTTGTCTTCTTCTGTGAATATTCTACTCATATTTTTTGTCCACTGTCCTATTGGGTTATTGGTCTTTTTCTTACTGGTTTCTAGGAGCTTTTTCTTTTTATTTGGGGGGTGGGGTATTAGGGAATGAACTCAGGGGCATTTGACCACTGAGTCACATCCTCAGCCCTATTTTGTATTTTATTTAGAGACAGGGTCTCCCTGAATTGCTTAGTGCCTTGCTTTTGCTGAGGGTGGCTTTGAACTCACGATCCTCCTGCCTCAGCCTCCTAAACCACTGGGATTATGGGTGTGCTTCCCTAGCTCTGGTAACCACTATTCTATTCTCTGCTTCAAGATCAACTTTTTAGTGCAAGTGGTATTTGTCATTCCATACCTGATTTATTTCATTCACATATGATGGGATTTCATACTTTTTTGGCTCATCAGATTCCATCATATATATATACAACTTCTTTATTCATCAGTGGGTGGACACCTAGGTTATTTCTTGGCTCTTGTAATAAATGTGCAAGCACAGATGGTTTTTTGCCACGTTGATTTCAATTCCTTTGGTTATATACTCAGTAGGGGAACTGTTGGAGCATATGGTAGTTCTATTTCTAGGGGTTTTTTTTGGGGGGGGGGCGGGTACTGGAGATCTAACCCAGGGGTGCTTTACATCCCTAGCCCTTTTTATTTTTTTTTATTTTGAGATAAGGTCTCCCTAAGTTGCTTAAAAGCTTTGCTAAGTTTCTGAGGCTGCCTTGAACTTGCCATCCTACATCAGCCTCCCAAGTCACTGAAATTACACGTGTGTGCCACCACACCCAGCTATTTCTAGGTTTTTGAGGAAACTTCATACTGGTTTGCATAATGGCTGTGCTAGTTCACACATCTGCTGATGATATATGGAAGTTTCTCTTTGTGTCTTTACCAGCAATTGTTGTTGTTGTTTTTCTTATAAATTTTCTTGCTGAGCACCATGGCACAGACCTGTATTTCCAGATCACTTGAGCCCAGGGGTTTGAGACCAGCCTGGGTAACATAGCAAGACTCTAAGAAAAAAGCATTTTCTTAGAATGTATTTACATAATTGAGGGTATCCATCCTTTACTTTATGGCTTTTTAGATTTTGAGTCTTCAAAATAGACTGTTGAATTATTACAGGTCAACTAAGACTTTGTCTCTCTACAAACACACACAGACACACACACAGACACACACACACACACACACACACACGTCACTTAGCATGGCAGCACACTCTGAGGAAGGTGTTCTTCGGTGATCTCATCAAGGGAACACTTCACAAACCTAGATCACCTGATCACTCAAGTGACCTCCTGACGCGGTCAAGAGATGTGACAAAACTAGATGGAGGAGGACACTGCCAGGGCACTATGGGTGCTGTTTCCCAGAAAACTTTTTTTTTTTTTTTTTGGCGGTACTGGGGATCGAACTCAGGGCCTTGTGCTTTCGAGGCAAGCACTCTACCAGCTGAGCTATCTCCCCAGCCCACTTTTTTTTTTAATAAGTAAAAGGTGAACACTCTGAAATAACAATAAAAAGCTTAGGATAGTCAATAGATAAGCAGTAATATAGTCGTTAGTTACTATTATCCAGTATCATGCATTGCACATGGATGTATGTGCTATCATTTTATACAGCTGGCAACACAATAGCTTGTTTACAGCAACTCAGTAGGTCACCATGAACATGGGAGTCAGGCATCACTTATGACTCAGGCATCACTTGTGACTTTACAATGGCTATGATGTCACTAGGCAATAGAAATATTTTATCTCTGGTATAACCTCTGTGTTCTGTCATTGACCAGAATATCTGTGAGTGTATGTGTAAAAATTGTATTTATGTTTTTTTCTTCAATTTTTTTTTTCCTTAGCTGTCAATGGAGCTTTTATTTTATTTATTTCTATGTGGTGCTGAGGATCGGACCCAGGGCCTCGCACCTGCCAAGCAAACGCTCTACCACTGAGCCACATCCTCCAGCCCCATCTTCAAATATTTTTATGGTTTCGTTTTTTGCATTTAAACATTTGATCCCTGAAGGGTTTTCTGGGTAGACGGAGGAAGATGTAGACCCACCTTTGTCTATTTTATGTCTAGATGGCTGTCACTTGTCCCATCACCTTTTACTGACCAGGCCATCTTTCTGCCGTGATTTGTGAGGGCGTCTTGGGCATGGCCAGGTTCCTGGCTGCATGGGGTTGTTTTGTTCTGCCTCTTTGTAGCTGCTGACTGTCACAGGGGAGGAGTTTACATCTTAGGTCACCAGATGTAAACTTGCTGCTGGTGGAGTAGCTGGCTCGGGGGCGTGGCTACAGTGTACAAGAGGGTGGTCTCTACCCAGGGGCCTCTAGGGCTCCTCCTGTGAGGCTGAGCCTGAGGCTCCTGCAGTCTCCAGGCCAGCAGTTCTACCACTCCCAGCCTCAGGGGTAGACAGTACCTGGACCGCCTGTTCAGTTACCCTGGGCTCCTGGGGACAAAGGGTTTGGTACAGGACCACCCCATTTTATCCCTGGGGCTTCATGGCAGGCCCAGCCTGCACCAGGATTCCTGGGTTCCAGCCCCGCCCCTGGGCATAGCCTCTGGCCTGAGCCAGGTCCTGCCCACCCACTGCCCTGCCCTGCCTGACTCATGCAGTAAAAGTTTGCTGCTGGAAGAAGAGGGAGAGCAGGACCCCCGCTGGGGGCTGCATCTTAAGGGAAGGGAAATTACTTTGTGAGAGATTGGGACTGGGGGTGGGTGCTGGAAGGGCAAGTCAACTTCCAGGTAAGAATAGTGAGCAAAGTGTGCCGTGGTAATGTGGAGGATGAGGAACTGTAAAGAAAGTTTAAGGAAAATTTTCTTTTTTACTTTTCATTAGAAAACTCTTTAAATATACAGATAAGGAAAAATAATTTGGGGGGTGGTGCTAGGGATTGAACCTAAGGCCTCTTGCATGCTAAGCATATGCTTTACCACCGAGCTACCCTCAACCCAATAAAAATAATATTTTTAAAAAGCGAATGCTGTTATACATATTACCTAGATTGAGCAACACTGGCCATATTTGTTTGTCTGTTTGTTTTGCTGAGGAATTATAAATGTCCAACATCACCTTGGTTCATGCCTGAAAACTTCAGGATGTGTCTCTGGAAATAAGTGTGCTTCTCCATAACCACCCTACCATTAATATATCTAACAAATTAGCATGAACTCCTTAACATCATGCAAGAGCCATGGTCAGATTTCCCCATTGTCCTAAAACACCAATGCACAGCCGCCGCTGACCCAGCATGCCACCAAAGGCTACACATGACACTTGTCTCTTCAGTCCCTGGGAACAGCCCCAGCCTTTCCTCTGCTGGATGCTGCTCAAGAGACAGGAGCGAGTGTCCTGTGAAAGGTCCATCTGTTTACTTCCTGGGAGTGGTGTCCCCATGGTCTCTAACCCCTGTACTACCTGTGAACTGGCTTAGGCGGGTCAGACCAACAGACTCTACAACAGCTGATAGGAAGGAAGCAGGAACAGGGAGGAGCCCAGGCCTCTGCTTGAGCAAGAGAGGTGGCCCTGGATGGGGTCGGGGGAGAGGGAAGATGGACTTGATGTTGGACATGCAGCTGTCCCAACATATGTACAGAGGACATCCAGGGCAGCTGGATGCAGAAGCTGAGAGATGGATCTGCGTTGTTAACCTACAGCTGGCTGCGTTCTCCCAGAGTGGTAGGACGAGAAGCAAGGTGCCACCAGAAGTCCTGAGGCCAGGGCAGAAGAGGCAGAGCTTGGCTCCAAGTGACTGAGAAGGAGGAGGACAGCGGGGTGGTCTGAAGAAGCCTGGGGAGGAGAGGGTTTTAAAAATGCTTATCAGAGACAGACGAGGCTGCAGGGGACCCACTTGCCGGAGGTCTTCTGAGCATGGCCAGGTGCCTGAGCAAGGAGGCTGAGGAGGAGGCCTGACTGAAGAAGGGGGCCAGGATTAGCATTGAAGGAGATGCAGGGAGGCAGCCAGCAGGGGGTGCTTCTTCTTTTTAAGACGGAGAGACCTTACATTTGTAGAAATGTCAAAGGGATGAAAGCAGGAAAGGGGTTAGTGGTGAGGCCTCTCCCAATCACGTGGGAGGCTAGGGGGCCCAGGTTGGGAAGCTTAGCCTGGAGAAGAGGGCTCTGTCCCCTCTACTGAGGAGAGGCAGAAGAAGTAGTGGGTGTAGGTGCAAATAAGTTTGGGGAGGCAGAAGGTGACGACCCCCGTCACCCCTTCCTGCCTGCTTGGCTCGGCTCAACCACTGGCTGGGAGATTCCTTGGCAGGCCACTTCCCCTCACTGCTGGTGCCACAGGCCCTGCTGGGGCTCTACCTACCTCACTCAGAGCACAGGCGGCGGGAGCCAGTGAGGAGCCACACCCCAGATCCCACGCACCCGGAGGAGCAGGGTTAGCAGGCAGCCCCGTGAGGTCACCCGCTGGCTGGGGCAGAGTCCAGTGCCCAGGGCGCCCCGTCGAAACCTATACTCAGGAAAGCAGAAGTGTCTCATTCTGTCCCGTGGGTGTGGGAACTCAGTGGCCTCTTCTGCCCCTTCCCAGAGGCTAGCCCTGGGTGGGGACAGGGAGGACAGACCCATCCTATAGGCGCAGAAAGTCCAGCGGTTGCTCAGAGGAAAGCCGAGGCAGAGTCCACCCAAGAGTCCACTCTGGATTCCTGCGCCGTTCGGTTTTCCTCGTCAGCCGAAGCTGCAGCCCCAAACCCATTAAGTTCCGAACCTCAGAGCATATCCCTCAGTGAGAGGAGGCGCCACCCTCGGCCGCCTGGCCAAATCGTCCCTGCCCAAACCAGTCCCATTGGAATCTCAGGGGACTGAGGCAGGCATGGGTCCTCCAAGCATTCTGAGGCGTGAGGACCAGGACCTTGTGTTGGGACCCCCTGTCCCCACCCCACCCCCACCCCTGCACATTTCTGGACAGGTAGCTCTGGGCTAGGCCCCTGGTGAATGCAAAGTGAGACCCAGGCCCAGTCCTGGAGAAGGTGTGGCAGGGAGAGGAAGAGAGGGACTCTCTCTGCTCAGCCTGGGTGGCACAGAGGCCCTGTCCCTCACCACTCCCAGAGCCAGTGCCTGGGTGGAACAGCTGGTTTGGGGGTCTTCTGCCTCTTACCCAGAGGACAGGATTTCCCTTTCGCACCTGCTTCTGCCCCAACCCTTCCTGGGAGGGTCTGGGAGAGAAAGGTGAAGGCCAAGGGGGTGCCGGTGGGTGAGGCAGGGCTGGTTGGTTCTGGCGCCTCCTCTCTCCCTCCCCTCCCCTGTGTGTCTCTCAGAGGTGTGAAGATATACTTGAGGGAGGCAGACCCTCTGGGGAGCCTCTGTGGTCATCACCTCCTCTTGCTGGGCCTGAGAGCCAACCTCTATGGCCTACAGCAAACAGAGCTTGTGGGTTTGCTGTGTCCCTGGAGTGTGGGGTCCTGAGCCTGCTGGGAGACTCCCAGGCCTGGGACCGGCCAGTCACTGGGAAAGAGGGGCAGGTGAGTGCTGCCTGACAGCTCCCAGGTCCCCCCTGCCTGCCGCCACACCATCACTCCTGGTCCCGCCACGGAGACGCTGCCCCCATGCTCTGTGCAGGGCAGTGCTGAGAGCCTGGCTTCCCATACCCGTCGTCCCCCCTTGCCCCCATCCAGCTCCTCCCTAGGGACTCAGAGGGGGCACAAGTGTGTATATCTGGTCCTGGTCTCAGGGTGGGAGCAGTGAGATGTACCACATGTGTGGCAAGCACGAAGCCTCCTGCCCTCCACCCTCGCCAGGCTGCCCCGGGAGTCGGCTCCTGGGTGGGGCCCCGGCATGGGCTCAGGAAGACACTGGAGACTTTAAGGGCAGAGGACAGGGGAGGCCCAGCCTTGCTGTGCTCTCACCAAGGACCCCACACTCAGAATCTGAGCCCACAGGGGGTGCAGGGGAGAAAGATCAGGGTGGAGGCAGGAGGACAGCTGAAATGGAAGAATAGGGAGAGGGCAGAGCCTGAGGTGGGAGGGAGCTGGGCAGCCACTGTAGTCAGGACCTGGCCCTTGGGGCTGGGGAAGAAGCAGCTTGGAGAGGAGAGGGGAGCAAGATGGTCCCCAGGGAGCAGCAGCAGAAGCTTCTCAGCCAGGGTGTGCTGTGTCTCCTGCACGTGGCTGGGGTCTGGATCCCACCCGCATGTGGGGTAGTGGGAAGAGAGGGGGGCCTGGGGTTGGTGAGGAGGGGAGCTGGCACCCCCCACGCTTCTCTGGGTCCTTAGAGAGTGGGATTGGGGAAGGCACGGTCTCTCTTGTACTTGATGTGGACACACAGGTGGGGGTGGGTGCATCTTGGTGACCAAATCTGAAGGAGACAGACACAGGCGATCAGGTGACCAGATAGTGGGGTGGTCAGAACCACTCCTGCCCTCTCTGTGGTGTGCAGGGTCCAGGCGCCAGCTCCCTGATACCACATCTGCCTGGGCCCCTTCCTCTTTAGGAACCCTTCCCCTCCGCTGCGGGCTTCCTCTTTCCCTTCACATCCTCCCTGGGCATTGGGGGAGTTGACAGCCACTCATTGTCCCTGTTTCCAGTCCAGGAACTACTACTGTAGGCCATCCCAGGTCAGAGCCCTCAGCCGCCCCTTCTGCTGGTCCCCTCTGTGCAGCATCCCCCCACCCTACCTGTGACTCAGCTGTGACTGGCTCTGTGCTGTGTGGGCCTGGGATTCAGATCTCCTCCTGGACTCAGAGCTCAGAGTGGCAGCCAGGGCATAAAAAATACCCACAACCTGCAGGCCCCCACCCCTGCCTCAGGCAGCCTGTCTCAGGCAGCACTTCCGCAACCCTGACAGGAAATGGGCTGCACTCTCAGCCTACCGCCATCTCAAGGCAACTTCTTGTTTCCCTGTTGCCCTGTGCCAGCCCTGGGGTTGTGTCCCTTGGCTCCACCCCTAAAGTTTTCCCAGGGCTCTGTCCCAGCAGCTCAGAGGGGACAGGATGGTGGACATGATTGCCAAACTGACCAGGAGGCAGAGCCGGGCCCTGCGGGCACAGGTAGGGATGGTGGCCCTGGGGACAATCTCAGCCTCTACAGGAGCAGTGGGCCTTCTGGGGTTAGGGGCTATCTGTGAGCCTTCATTACTCAGGACTGTTATGAGCTGGGTGAGGTGGGACTCAGGGCAGGGAGTCTCAGGACGTCAGGAACTTTTCGTTTCTTGCCTCCTTGCTTTTCCTGAGCTCTGCCTGTGAGAGATACTGAGGTCCTCAGCCTGGGGCAAGAGAGCCAGTACTGCTACCTGTTTGTGGCCATGGGGAGAGAACTGGAGACCAGGGGAGAACCGCCGTAAGGAAGTGTGGGAGGCTGGCAGCTGACATGGTAACACCAGGGTCCCTCTTGGCTCTGTCCTCTGGGCTGAGGTGGGGAGGTAACTTCCTTTTTCCCACCTGGTGTCTTCTGTATCTCTAGGAGACAATTCTCGAACCCTTGGTGCTATAGTCAGAACCCTGTTGATGGGCTGTGGCTGCGTCTGGGTCTCCAGGAGTGGGGGATCAGGGTGGCAGGCCCTGCTGTAACCCCTTAGAGACCAACTGGAGGGCCTGGCTCCACCTGGCCTCCAGGAACCAGTCAGAACCCAGCCAAGGCCCTGCCAGGAGAGGAAAGCAGCTCCATCTTAGCACTGTGAGGGCTTTTGAAGAGTCTGTAGGGCCTCAAGGTGCTGCAATTCTGCCCCCTCCCAGGGGCTCCAGCATCCTAAAGGGGAGTGGCCCCTGCCTGCTCGTCCCCAGAGAAGGCCCCCACTTCTCCCTAAGGAGCTGTAACCCCGGGGCAGCCATGTCCTCAGAATGCTTCCTTCTAAGTGTTCTACCTCGCTCCCACGGTGTGATTCTGCATCTTCTCTTCTTGGTGACAACTCCATCACACTGGAGACCTAAACTTTCCCCTCTGAAATCTAGTCTGTACCTGCTGAGGTGAGGAAATCCCTGATCTGAAGAGCCCCATGGCTTCTATGCCCCACTCCATGGGTCCTCCCTACCAACCCCTCTCCAGAGATAGGCAAGGCCACTGCCCCTGTGGCTCCAGGTGGGCTGGGCAGGAGGTGCCTTTCGTTCACTCACCTTCCTCTCCTGTGGCCTCCATCCTGTCCTCCTTCTGGGTTCTATGGCTCAAACCCTCATTCTCAGGAAGCTGTTGCTCCAAGTTGTCTCCTATTGTGGTGTGTGTGTATGTGTGTGTGTGTTGATGTTTGGCATAGGATTGACTCGTGTATTCAAGCAGTTTTTGGCAGATCCGCTGTGTCCTTGGGGGCATTGGCTCACCTGATAGGGGCAAATGGAATGCATGGCATTATTCTGCATCTTGCTCTCAAGAAACTCTTGCCTTGAGTGGGGGGTGGGGGGCGCCAACCAGTTGGCAGCTGATTGACCCCCAACACGAAATGCCAATGGGCAGGTTAGACCTCTCCAGAGTTTTGTGAACTGAGGTCAGAGAGGGGTGCCCAGGGAGTGAGGGAAGAGAGTCCAGGCTGAGAGAACAGCTGGAGCAAAGCCACAGAGGAAGGTGCCTTTTGTGTTGGAGGTGGGCAAGGGCCTGGTGTGGTTGGAATATGGGGTGCCACATGAGGCCTGTGGAGAGGGAGAAGGAAAGAGAAGTGGGGCGGAGGGTCCCATCTCAGCAACAGAGGAACCTGGAGGGGTGAAGGCGAGGAGTGAGGAACTAATGGACTGGTGTCCCAGCTCTCCCTAGCCCGTGTGCCTGGGGACCGACCGCCCTGTCTAAAACAGCAATGCCCCCTTCTCCAACAGTGTCCTGCTCTCTAGCTTAGCAGGGATCATCATTGACATGCTGTACATTTCACTGGTCACCCCCGACACACGACCATTTACGTTTGAGTGCCAGGCCTGCCAAGATGGGTGTTTTGTGGTCATTTCTTCACCGCTGCATTCCTGGTACTTAGAACAGCACCAGGCATAGAACACAGCAGGCAAATCTCTGTTGAACAAATGAATGTTCTTAAGGTACCTGTCTATGGCCCAGAGAGAGCCCATCTTGAGCAGGTCATGCTTGCCCTCTCAGAGATGTCACAGTCAACAGACACTTTTCTGATTTTAAAGAAGTTTTATGGTACAAAATCTGAGGCTATAAAATATTTAAAGAAAAGCAGGAAAAAAAAAAAAAAAGAAAGAAAATTGGAGATGTGGCTCAGGGAAAACACTTACCTGGCATGCAAGAGGCCCTGAGTTCAATCCGCAGCATCACTGAAAAAACAAAACAAAATGAAATATAACCCCTATAATCACAGCTAGGACCACTGTTAGCATTTTGAATGTTTTCCAGATATAAAATTGGAATCAAAATAGGTCTACTGTTTTCCACTGGTGCATCATGTGTCGTTAGAAAATATTAATCCCCACATGCTTTTTTGCTGGTTGGGGTTTGATGATATTGTTGTATATCCTTTAAGGGGGTGCTGAGGGTGCTGGCTGGGTGCAGTGGGCACACTGGAGGAATCCCAGGATAGATCTTGGACCTGGCACCTAAGCTGAGTCCTGAGGAAGGAGGAGCGTCAGCTAGGTGAGAAGGGGCAGAGATGGGGCTGGCTGTGAATGAGCCACTGTCAGCAGGAGACACAGCAAGAGGGTGGGGACTGGAGGGTGCTACTAGAGCTCAAAGTTCAAGACCAGGGGCAAGGAGTGGCAGGAAATAAGGCGTAAGCACAGGCCAGGATAGGCAGCCTCTGGTGCCTGCTCAAGGGCTTTGACTTCGACCTGCAGCCAGCAGGGAGCAAGGAGGTGTGAATCAGGTAAGCTTCTGTTCCTTAGGGTACCCAGACATGGCCAGGCTTGTATTCCAGGTGACAGACCCCACCTGCCCCCTCTTCCTTTAAAGGGAGATGAGTATTCAACCTTGTTTGCCCCCTTTCTAGCCCATCTGACTATCCTCTTTCTCTGACACCCATAAACTCCGCCTTAGAAAGTTCCAGTCCTAAATCAGGATGTCGGGCAGCAGGCAATCCCAGCTCTTTCTGGTCTGGAGGGAGAGGGGTGGGAGCGCTCATTGGGGGCTATGGAATGCAACAAGTACAAGAAAGGAAACCACCGAAGGGACAGGTCCTGGGTCATTTCTCTCAACTTCTCACTTGCCTCTGGGAGTACACAGTTGTGCCAACTGGGTATCAGTGTTTCATTATTAATTTAAAAATTGATGTAACTGCCCCACCTATCTGCTGCACTAACTACTTCACAAAGTACTTTCAGGAACATTTCCTTATTCTCTCTCTTCGTTGCAACTTCTGGACTGGGCAGAGCAGACATTTGACACCCAGGAGAACTTAAGCAGAGAGAGAATGGAACTTGCTGAAGGTCGCCCTGGTGGCAAGTGGCCAAGTGAGCACTATGTGATCCTGGAGCTTCCCTGAAAGACACCTGTCCTCCCTCTTCACACAGGTGGACGAACCCCCGGAGCCGGTGTACGCGAACATTGAGCGGCAACCTCGGGCCACCTCGCCACGCGCTGTCGCGGCCCCGCTCCCCAGCCCGGTGTGGGAAACGCACACGGACGCGGGCACCGGACGTCCCTACTACTATAACCCCGACACCGGCGTGACCACCTGGGAGTCGCCTTTCGAGCCTGCGGAGGGCACCTCCAGCCCGGCCACCTCCCCGGCCTCGGTGGGCAGCCCCGAGAGCCTCGAGGCCGAGTGGGGCCAGTACTGGGATGAGGAGAGCCGCAGGGTGTTCTTCTACAACGCGCTGACGGGCGAGACCGCCTGGGAGGACGAGCCCGAGGACGAACCCGAGGACCAGCTGGAGATGCAGCCAGGCCTGAGCCCCGGCCTGAGCCCCGGCAGCCCAATGGACCAAAGAGTGAGGGGCGGGGCCTGGTGGGTGGGACCGCCTCCCAGCTCCTCTGACTCCGCCTCCTGATGGGGCAGGTCTGCTACAGGGGGTGGGGGAGACTGGCACTGAGACCTCTGATGCATCTTCTGCTCCCGCAGCCCCCCACCCCTGAGACGGACTACCCCGAGTTGCTGACCAGTTACCCCGAAGAGGACTATTCCCCAGTGGGTTCCTTCAGTGAGCCTGGCCCCACCTCTCCTTTGGCCGCACCCCCAGGCTGGTCCTGTCACATCAGCCCAGACAAGCAGATGCTCTACACCAACCACTTCACCCAAGAGCAGGTAGGGGCTGCAGGTGGATGGACCCAGACAGTCACAGGATCGCTCCCACACAGATCCCAAGCCAACCCCAAACACTGGGTGGCTTGCTCCTGCCCTGAAGCTATCTTGGACTCTGGTTGGAGGGAATTTCTTCCCCCTCTCTCTTGAGCTAGGGCTAGGGCTCTGACCATCCCTGTCCCCACAGTGGGTGAGGCTGGAGGACCAGCAGGGGAAGCCATACTTCTACAACCCGGAGGACTCCTCTGTTCGGTGGGAGCTGCCCCAGGTAACCAACTGGTGAAGGGAGTGCACTGGGGAGAGTGGAGGGAATTATATATGATAGCATCTCTCTCCCCAGGTCCCCGTCCCTGCCCCTCGAAGCATCTGCAAATCCAGCCAAGACAGTGACACCCCAGCCCAGATCAGCCCTCCAGAAGAAAGAGTAAGGGAAGGGACACGTAGGCCCTGGCAGGACCACCACAAAAGAGATGGGGGATGGTTTCTGGAGGTCCTGGGGCCCAGATGGACTGGGATATACCTGTCTTCTTCATAGGCCCATCAGTGGGCCCCAGCTGGGAGAGCTAGAAGGAATGTCCTGCCCTGCTGCTGGAGGAACAGGCGTCCTCTCTCCCCTACCCCAGCTGCTGGAGGCTGGGCTGGTGAAGAGGGCTTGGTGGAGACTCAGGCCCAGCCTGTGGGAAGCTGCCAGCTTAGGGGGAGACTAGCTTCCTCTCATGCCTCACCCCTTCTTTCCCCTTCTCTCTCTTAGATCAAGACTCTGGACAAGGCAGGAGTGCTCCATCGCACTAAAACAGTGGACAAAGGGAAGCGACTCCGGTGAGAGCCCAGAGCCCATCTGCACCCAGACCAGGGCAGGGTGGGCCTTAATGGTGACGTTCCCACAGGCCAGGCTCTTACTAAGTCTCATAGCAACTTCATGTGCAGTACTGGGAGGGGAACCCAGGCACTGAGAGATAAAGTGACCTGCCCAAGGTCCTTTGGTTATCAGTTGTTAGAGGCAGGAGGCAGGAGTCCAGCCCTCCCAAGTGGGAGCCCCAGGCTCTGTTCTTAAGCTCTATGCCCCCCTCTTGGGGGCGGGAGGGGGCCTCAGCCCAGGAGGGAATTGAAGCCCTCCCCACCCCACCCCCAGGAAGAAGCACTGGAGCGCCTCCTGGACGGTGCTGGAGGGCGGCGTCCTGACCTTCTTCAAGGATTCAAAGACCTCAGCTGCAGGCGGCCTGGTGAGACCTGGGAACTGCAGGAACGGTCCCATCTGTTCTTTGTCTCATCTGGTTTGGGAAAGGCCAGGTCTGCAAGAGTGGTGCCCAAGTGTCAAAGGAGATGTGCCTTGGCAGGGAAAGGATGACAACTGCAGGTTCACCCCGGGACAAGCAGTTCCAGCCACCTTGGGATGGGAGCGGTCCTTAAGGGTGAACAGCTCCAGCGGGAGGGCAGGGAGGCAGGGGCCTCCCACACCTGCTCACAGGGGCTGGCTGTGTTCCTTTCTCTTTTTCCCTTTCCTCCCTGGGTGGGCAGGCAGCAGAGGACAAGCCAGGCAGCAGGCTCTGTGGCTAAAAAGCACCAGGATCTCTGGGTCCCAGGAACCCCTGGGCCCTTTCCCCAGAGCTGTTGCCTGACCCCTCTAGTGACCCCAGCCTGTTCCTAGAGCCAAAGGAGCATGGGGGTCTGAGCCTGGGTGCTGCAGCAGGCCTGTCTGAGCTGAGGGCTCCCCACAACCTCACTTCACCCTTCCTGTCTCCTACAGAGGCAGCCTTACAAGCTCTCCACCCCCGAGTACACCGTGGAACTGAAGGGGGCCTCACTGTCCTGGGCCCCCAAAGACAAATCCAGCAAGAAGAATGTGCTGGAGGTGAGTGGTGGGGTAAGGAGGAAGAATGAAGGGACGTACTGATAGCCTAGGAGCCTCATTACAGACAGGCTCTAGGAAGGAAAAAGGGGGACATGGGCAGAGTTGAGGCTGAAATTCTCAGGGCTCAAGGTCAAAGCTGCTCCCACCTCAGAGATCTGTTTATGTTTTTGGCATCATGTTTGTTTGTTTGTTTTTGATGGCACTAGCGATTGAACCCAGAGCCTCATGCATGCCCGGCAAGAGCTCTACCACGGAGCCACATCCCCAGCCCTGGCATCATGGCTTCTGTAGCTCCCTCTCCAGCTGAGTCAATAGTCCTTGCCTCAGAGGGTGGTGAGAACCAGGGTGGCCTTCCTAGCTGCTCCCGGTTGATGGACAGGAGACTCTGACTACAGCTGCTTGCTCCAACAGGCTGGGCCAGGAAACCTGCTCTCACGGGCCAGACCCTTGCTTCTAGCAGGACTGAGTCCCCACCGAATAAACCAGGGCAGTGGGGAGCCTTGTCAGGCTCTCCCAGCAGGAAGAGCAAGGAGACCCAGGAAGGTCTTCCAGTGCCCAGCCCTTTGCTGTTCCCTCATGGTCTTATTTTGAAATTATTCATGTTCCCACCTTAGTCCCTAAAAGTTGTGAGACAGATCACAACACAACCCAGGAGGTAAGCTGGCAAAATCCACTGAAAAGCCAGGACCAGGCAAAACAAGTTAGAGATGGCATCAAGATGGAGAGGAATTGGGGGCAGATAATGAAGAGGTGCTAAGGTGGCTTCTGGGACTCAAACCCAGGGCCTCAAGCATGCTAGGCAGCACTCCACCACCGAGCCACACCCAGACCCCCCCTTTTCATTTTAAAAAGAATACAGGTACAATTTTAAAAGGAGGGAAGCCAAGGGAGTCCTGTCTGACCCGAGAAGTTGTTCCCTGCTATCTGAGACAGGTTCTGCTGCGTCTGCCGCTCATGGGCCCTAAAGGGCAGGTTTGGGGGGCACTTCCACAGTCAGATGTTCCAATGAACCTGAAGCAGCTGGTCCTCAGAGCCAGAGGTCAATGAGCAATCTGTCCAAGTCAGAAGCAGTCCTGCGGCAGAAAGTTCCCCTCTGGTGTTTGATTAATTTGTGCTTCTCGATGAAGGGGGCTATGGATGGACATGTGACCCCAGCTGGAGTGTGGGACAGGGTGGGAGTTTCTGGCCACTCAGCGGGGGCAACACTCCGAGGGCCTCAGTATGAGGAGGCTGGTTTTCTGCAGGCTCAGCGATGGTCTGCTTTCACATCCTCTGTCTCTGCATTGTCTTCATGTACTTCCAGCTGCCAGGGTCTCCCCCAGGAGGATTCTTTCACTTGCTTTTTTGCTGGCCAGTGCTCTGGGTGAGGCCTGACTTGTCCCGTGGCTCATGGAGAGACAGGCTGGGTATGAGGAAGTGTACCAGACAACTGAGCCCTGCAGAACTGGACTCCATCACTCGCTAGCTGTGTGCCCACGAGCAAGCCGCTAAACCTTGCTGAGCCTCGATTTGCTCTTCTGTACAGTGGTGCTGTCCCACCCAGCTTTCAATGAGAAGAAAGATTGGGCCTGGGGCAAGACCTTTGGGCCATGAGGCTCTGAGTTCCTGGGGACAGGAACAGGTTATTTCCCTCTGTACCCCCACTCCCAGCCCACCCCAGATTAGACCTAGGGAACCAGAGATGACTGAGTAACTTGTGTCACCCCCCCCCCTACAGCTGCAGAGCCGAGATGGCTCAGAGTACCTGATCCAGCATGACTCAGAGGCCATCATCAGCACCTGGCACAAAGCCATTGCCCAGGGCATCCAGGAGCTGGTAGGCAGAGCCTGGGGTCTCCAGGGCTGGTGGGGAGGGGTTGGCCAGTCACTATGCAGCATAGCTGTGCCCTCTATGGGAGGGAGTCCCATGGCACCAGTGGGTGAGTGCCCCTCCCTGCAAACACAATCCCCCCAACCCCCCACCCCCACCCCATAGAGCCAGCATGGCAGGTGGGCTGCTGAAGAAAGGGCTTCCTTAATCCTGTCCCTAGGGTTGTCCTTGCAGGAGGACTTTGCAGGAGAGATTGGGTACATCCTAAAGGAATTTTTCCGATTTCAAAGGAAGCAGAAAGCAAAGTATATGCTTTGAGAATTAGCCTCAGGCCAAAATGACAGACTAAAATTAGAAGATAAGACTTAAAAGGATTGATTCAAGAAGCTACCATTTTTTAGGTTCAGAGTATCCATTACATTTGTAGAGATGGGGAGACCTTCTCTGACACTTATTCACCTGGCAATGACCTGGGGCTTTTTGACTCTTCACTCCCTACACGCCAGCATTTCCTGCAGGCTTTAGCTGTAGTACTCATAGTAGGAATCCAGAGGCAGGAGTTTTTGAGGGTGCTCCAGCCCCAGTTGAAATTGCAGGTTCATGACTAGAGGCCAGTCTAGTCAAGTGCATGTAGAGACACTGAGGAAAACGAGGGAAGCGGGACCAGCAGCTGGGAGGTGGGCATAAGAGTGGTCAGGATAAGAAAGGGTGAGAGAGAAAAATGACTCTCCAACACCTTAAGGGCTCTCTACAGTCAAGTAAAGTGACAATTCTGAGATTCCCTGGAGGAGGTGAGGAAAGTTAACCAGGTTAGGGAAAAGAGAACTCTACCCGGGTGGCTCTCCCATTCCTTGCGCCATCCTGGAGAGAACCTCAGCTGGCCCCAGGCACTGCCTCTCTGAGGCTGCGGTAATTCCAGTCTGCAGACCTGCCCCCGGAGGAGGAGAGTGAGACCAGCAGCGCGGACTTCGGGTCCAGTGAGCGCCTGGGAAGCTGGCGGGAGAGAGAGGATGACTCTCGGTCCAGTGCAGGTGTGCGGAGGCCGGTGGCGGGTATCTGCGAGGTGTCATCTTGGCTGGAGCCCGTTGGACCAACCTCGAAGCCACCGACTGACTGATCGACTGATCGGGTCTTGTGTTTCCCTGCAGCAGCTGGCCCTGTTCTGAGCCCTGGGGGCCTGGAGAGCGACTTGAGCAAGGTCCGGCACAAACTCCGCAAGTTCCTGCAGAGGCGGCCCACGCTACAATCGCTGCGGGAGAAGGGCTACATCAGAGGTATGGTGGCACCCATGGGTGGGCCCCCGGGCTTGCGCCCGGCGACACTGACAAGCCTCTCCCCCAGACCAGGTGTTCGGCTGCGCGCTGGCGGTGCTGTGTGAGCGCGAGAGGAGCTCGGTGCCGCGCTTCGTCCAGCAGTGCATCCGCACGGTGGAGGCCCGGGGTACGAGCGGCTGCGTGCTGGGTCCAGCCCTTGCGTGCCTGACGTCCTCCTTCCAGGACAAAAGATGGAGATCCCTGGGTGGGCACAGGGTAGAGGGGGAAAGGACGGAAGCCCTGAGTAGGAAACACCAGGGACTCTGGCCCCACCTGGGTCAGCGCCTCCCTCTCACCCAGGGCTGGACATCGACGGGCTGTACCGCATCAGTGGAAACCTGGCCACCATTCAGAAGCTGCGCTATAAGGTGGACCACGGTGAGGCTTATCCCAGTCCCTGCCCCGGGGCCTCAAAGCGCAAAGGGGTGTTGGCCTCCCCTTCATCCTCTCTCCTCTCCTGCTGCAGATGAGCGTCTGGACCTGGATGATGGGCGCTGGGAGGACGTCCACGTCATCACTGGCGCTCTGAAGCTCTTCTTCCGGGAGCTACCCGAGCCCCTCTTCCCCTTCTCACATTTCTGCCAGTTCATTGCGGCCATCAGTGAGAACCTGGGCAGCGGGAGGGGAAGGCTGGGGGACCTGCTCGACCTCAGACCAAGCTGGCTGAGCCCACTGCCCTCCCACCCAGCCAACCCTCCTTCTCCCCTGACCTCCCTTGCCCAGAGCTACAGGACCAGGCCCAGCGAAGCCGTTGTGTGCGTGACCTGGTGCGCTCACTGCCAGCCCCCAACCATGACACGCTGCGGCTGCTCTTCCAGCACCTGTGCAGGTGAGCCGAGTGGGCAGGGGCAGGTCCTGGCCAGAGCCCCCATGCCTGCCACAGGTCTGGGCCCTAACCCCATCCCACCCCTCCACAGGGTGATTGAGCACGGTGAGCAGAACCGCATGTCGGTGCAGAGCGTGGCCATAGTGTTCGGGCCCACACTGCTGCGGCCCGAGACCGAGGAGACCAGCATGCCCATGACCATGGTGTTCCAGAACCAGGTGGTGGAGCTCATCCTGCAGCAGTGCTCAGATATCTTCCCGCCCCACTGACTGCATGGACTGTGGACCTGGGACATGGCTGTGGTCCTAGTGAGACTGGAATTTCTCTCGGAGGTCCTTGGCCTTCCGTGGGTCTGCAAGCACTGTGGCTTCTGGACCCCTCGGTTCTGAGGGTATGGTGACCCCTGGTGGGCAGTTTGTGAAATGTGATTTTTCCCCAGCCTGGCGGGTCATGTTCCTCGGTTAATTAGGTTCTGTTCTTCATTACTGCGCCGCCTGCTGGGCCAGTGCGGGAATGTGTGGGGGTGTGAGTTGTGTTTTCTGGGACTCCCACTGAGAGGAGGAATTTGGAGAGGACCTTCCTGGCTTCTTCAGACCTTCACCTGGTCGAGGCCTTCACGAAGACCTTGGTGGCGCCCTGTTCAGGCCCTGTGCCCGTCATGAAGCAGCTACTGACAGCTTCCCTCCAGCCCGGCTGCTGAACCTGCCTTCCTCAGGCCTCAGGGATGAGCTCCTGGGCCTCTTGCAGGCTTGCTGAGGTCCAGGTTCCTGTTTGGGGTTGGGCACCTATGCCCTCCCTGATCCACTGTGTCCTGGGCAGGTTCTTCATGCCCACTGAATGTGGACCCTGCACCTGCACTTGATGTGCACCTTTCCATACTTAATCCCATTTTACAGATGAGAAAACTGAGGTTTTCAGGGACAGAGTGAGTTGTTCAGGGTCCAGTGGGTGACCTGACTCCCCAGCAAAGGCTCCTCCCACACCAGAGCAAAGCCTCCAGGGAGGGCTACCATCTTTTGAGCCACCCAGGCCCCATCCCAGCATGGACCCATGGGCAAAACAAAGAAACTAAGCTGGGTCTGTCCTGTCTGTGTCTGGGCTGGGGAGGTTCCTGAAAGCAAGGAGGGAAACTGCCCGTTGTTCTTCTCTGGGGGGAGGGGAAAGGTGTGCCTACCTGGTGCCCACCTTGCTGTGAAGACCTGGGAAGGGCCTGCAGGGGGTGGAGGACAACCTCAGGAAAGGAGAGGTGAACCTTGGAGTCAGCAGACCCCTTCCCTCTTCATGCACAAACCACCTCAGTTTATGGATCTCAGACCCCAGCCCCACCCATCCATTCTTTGACTCAGCCGACAATAATAGGTAATATTTATTAGGCATTTGCCAAGCATTTTATTTGGATCATCCCCACCTGTTTCTCACAGTCAGTATTTATTGTTTGTTCTTGTGTGCCCGGCACTGTGCTCTGGGGCAAGGATGCTATACATGCCGACTGTCCTGCTAGAGCCGAGCCCACCCCTGATGCCAGTGGGGGCAGGGTAGGAGTTCAGATGGAGGCCTAATGTCTAAATATTTAAAAGTTATCAATCAAGCTAACAGCTGTTAAATAAAATATGTTCTATTCTCCTACTTTGGCAAACCTGCTTTGATGATGACTTGGAAGGCCAGGTTCTAATTTAACTCCTGTGACTCTCCCAAGATCCATACCCAAACAAGGTGGCACAAGAAGAGTTAGTCCTGGCCTTCAACCTGCCGCCCTTATCTTCCCACCCAAGGAGAGGCTCACATGCAGGCGGCTCCATCTTCTGGTCCATGAGCACAGATGGCCAGTACCCCCTACCCAGCTGCCACTTGGCCACTCAGCTGCTGACCCAGGGGGAAGTGGGCCTGGGCCGTTGGGGCAGGGCATTCTGGGACTCTGCATGCAGGGAGCCTGGTCTAGAGGAAGGCTCCAGCTCTCCCTAGATTCCTCATCCTGTGAGAAGAGCCATAAGCAGAGCGGGTTCAGACTGGTACCTTCCAGAGCAGAGACCCACTGCAGGGGCTCCATCATCCAAGTCTAAGGCAGGCGTTTGGCAACTGATGACTTGGCCAAATACATTTGTACAAGAGTTCGGAAGAAACCCAGGGGCTGGGATATGACTGTTGCCTGGGACTCAAGATGCTCTGCAGAAGCCACTTTGAGGCAAGCAGTAATAAAGAGGAATCAACCAGGCAAGGAATTAAGGGAAGTGTGTCTAGTCTGAGAGAACAGCATGTGCAAAGGCTCAGAGGCAGGCAAGTTTGCAGGGAGAATAAAATCTGAGACTCTATTGTGACTGGGCCCAGAAAGCCAGTGGGTATGGGTGAGAGTGAGACTGGAGAGGCTGGCAAGGGACAGGGCCTGCAGGGCCCTCTGAACCACCCTGATGGAGGCCTTTGGGCAAGGGTGTTGGTTGGGTCACCAGGACAAGGAGCTGGAGGATTTGGGTCAGAGAAGTCTTAGGAAGTGTCAGTTCCTCACCCCACTCCAGGCTTCTGACTCCAGCAAGGTATCAGGGACTAATAATGTGGCAGCAGAGACACCCTAGGATCCTCCCATCATCACCAGGAGGAGCAGCAGAAATCACCCACCACCAGTGAGGAAGTGACATGTAACTAACTCAGCTGAGGTCATGGTAGGTTGATGGCACCTGGCCCAAAGCTCCATTTGCACAGCCTGAGGACCTACTATGCACCTCACTGGAAGTTTGAGGCTCAACCACAAGTCCCAGCATTGAGCCTGGTGCATGGTGAGCCCTGCAGGAGCCATTGAGCATATTTTGAAGGACCCAGACTTTGTCCAAACAGGGTAGGAATAGACCCTGCCCTCTTGCAGCTCTCTGGTTGGGGAGAGACTTAAGGAGTGACAGTGGCATAGTTGTTAAGAGTTGTCAAAGGGCCTCTCCCAAGCCCCTTTCCCTGCCACTGATGCCCGAAGTCCTCTTTGGCCTGGCCTCTTCCCTTGAGCTACTCTAGAAAGGGTCATGGAGCCCACAAGCTTGCTCAGTCAGGTGGACACGTCTGTGCATGTGGACACAAGAGCTGCCTGTGTCCTCCCGGAGGCACATGTTACTTCTACAGCAACATGGCTCTTCTCCACTCCTGCACCCTCCCTTTCTCAGCTCCCCCTCTTCTACCCACCCAGTCGCTTTCAGGGGAGGGCAGGACTCCAACATGTCAACCAGAGGAACGTGAACACGTGACTCATGTTTCAGTTTTCTGAGGGACATAGGAGTGGACTTGCTGGATCCTGGGTGACTCTAACCTTCTGAGGGCCTGTCAGACTGTTTTCTATACTGGCTATACCATTTCACATCCCATCGGCCATGTGGGAGGATTTCTGTTCTCTTCCACTTTCTGCAACAACCATTCTGGGTTTTCACGCTCCTCAGACTCCAGGCCTCCTACCTCCCTCCCTCTGGACAATGGCTGCCTCCACCTCCCAGAAGCAGTGTACACATTTAAAGGTCAGCCCTTCCTCACCACATCCTGCCTTTCCTCCTTTTCCCTGGTACCTCAGAGCACTCATCTCTCCAGGGTTCAGTTAATTGCCATTTTTTCCAGGAAATATCACTGTCACCAAGCATGTTCCTCTCTTACATGGTCAGTGGCCATCTTGGGTTGAATTCCCCAGGAAACAGAAACAAGCAGGTGGTAGACTGAATGCACTCGGAGCAGCACCTGTTGGGGATGAAGACAGGTGGACCAGGCCTAGGGAGAAATTGAGTTGAGCCACAGGCCCATCCCAGGCCTCAAGCAAAGGGCCAGACCTTCAAACCGCCTTACTGGATCCAGTGAGTCACTGAATGCCAGCTGCCTCACTGGGTGGTGTAGATTTGGGCAAAGCAGCTCTCTTCAGCCCAGGGGTGATCCTGGAGAGAGACTCAGATGAGAACTGCCAGCTGCGGATCTTGCCTGCAACTGGAGAAATTCTTGCTTCAGTCCTGGAGGAGGGAATGAGGGTGGTGCCCACAGCATCCTCCACAACCCCCAACAGGCCCTGCCTGCACCATGGGGTCATGCTGAGGACCTCTCCCTCCTCCCTCTCCCCACATCTCTGCATCTGCTGCCATTCTCCCCCTCTTCACAGCCAAACTTCTCGAAGAATGTCCACATTCATTGTCCCGGTCCACCGACTTTGCTCACTCTGCACGCACTTCAGACCGCAGAAGTCCCCAGCCTCAACAATGATTCCACATGGAAAGCAGCTGGACATTTTGGGGTCTCCAAACTCATTGTCCTCCTTGGACATGCTATCCCCCATGGGCCACTCCTTCCTAGAAACACCCTCTTTCTCTTGGTTGGCTCCCCTGCCTCCTCATTTTCCTCCCACCTCTGACCAAGCATCTCACTGTCTAGTGCCCCGTCACGAAAGGTGGAATTCTCCAGGCCAGCCCTCCTCCACCATCCTCCCTCCCCAAGTGACATGCTAACACCCATGGTATCCTGAGTGATCCCCAGCACCCAGCCTGGCCGCTCCTTGAAGCTCTCAACTTCCAAGTCCCCCTGACATCTGCTTTGGGACAGTTCTTAGTCCAGGACTTGGATTCATGATTTTTCCGGAACTGGAGCTTCCTCCAGCACTTTCGCCTGTCCCAGGAAATAGCTCTGTTAAGACCCCGCTGGGCTAGCAGAAACCGGGGATCGTGACCGCCACCCTCCCTACCTGATGGTTGTGAATCGAGGTCAGTTCTTCCTCTCTGATCCACTCCTCTTCATCGCAGGGGCACACATCTGCCTGGATCCACTACTCTCCACCTCCCCACCCCCCAACCTCACTGCCCCCACCCCTGGGCAGCCTTGTTTTAAAACACACCTGATGACTGATCCACTTAAAAGTCTTGCCCCTCATCTTGGGACACTAGCACGGGCTCCACAATGCACCTGCTAGAGAATTTGGGGCAACTGACCCGCTCCTCTGCAGCCGCGTTACTCCACACCGGTAATGGGAAAGGAGTACCAGTACCAACCTCCAGGGCAGTTGTGGAGATGGCGTGAGGTGATATTTGCATGGTGCTGACAGAAGTCTGGCCAGAGCAACAGGCAGTGAACACTTGCTGGACCCCAGGCCTTACTTGTTCTCTGCACTGCAGCTACTCTGGCTAACCCTAACCCTAACCCTAACCCTAAACCCTAACCCTAAACCCTAACCCTAACCCTAACCCTAACCCTAACCCTAACCCTTACCCTCTGTTTCTCAAATGTTTTATGCTCCCTTCTGCTCCAGGACAGTTGCATGTGCTGAATTCTTTGCAGTTCACTTTTCCCTTTGCTTAGTCACCCTTTGTCATTGTGCTGAGGTGCCCCTTTCCCAGGCAGCTGTTCTGAGTGCCCATTTAGGTCTGCTTCCTCAGTTACACACCTTCAGAGATCCACATACCTCTCTTCTCTTGATTTGTCGTTTTACAATACATGGTGATTATTTATTGCTGTCTCCCCCAAAAGCCCATGATACCGAGCCCCAGGAGAGGAGATTCTGTTGCTGCTCACCCTCGTATGCCCAGCACCCAGCGCTGGGCTTGGCACATAACAGATTGTTATGGTTTGGACCTGAGGTGTCCCCCAAAAGTTCACAATGCAGGAAGGTTCAGAGGAGAAATACATTGGGTTGTAAGAGTCTTGACCCAATCAGTGCATTGATCCCTGATGGGATTAATTGAAGTGGCAGGGTGTGGCTGGAGGTGTGGGAACTGGGGCGTGACTGTGGGGTATGATTTTGTATCTGGAGAGTGCGTCTCTCTCTCTGCTTCTGATGATGCAAGCTGCTTCCCTCTGCCACTCTCTTCCGCCATGAGGTTCTGCCTCACCTCCAGCTCCTAGGAATGGAGTCTGCCTTCTATGGACTAAGACCTCTGAAACTGGGAGCCCTCAAATAAACTTTTCTTCCTTTATAATTGTGCTGTCAGATCATTTAGTCACAGCAGTGAAAAAGCTGACTAAAACTCGGATATTCAATAAGTACCTGTTGGGCTGGGGCTATAGCTCAGCAATAGAGCACTTGCCTAACATGTGTGAGGCTCTGGGTTTGATCCTCAGCGCCACATAAAAATAAATAAAATAAAGATATTGTGTCCATCTACAACTAAAAAATATTTGAATAAATAAATACTTGCTGATGAACTAGTAAAAAGAAGGCAGACAGACAGAGTTCAAACCCCTGTCCTGCCATTTCCTATTGAGCAATCTTGGGTGAATGGTTCACCTCATGCTCATCTATAAAGTTAGGACGTTCACACCCACCTCAGAAACTTCTTTTGATTAGAAAATAAGACGTGAGTAACTCCCATGGGCCTGACCTGATGCAAGAACATTTGTGAAGCCTCATTAGTCTTCATTCCTCAGGCCCAAGGAACCTGTGTGGGAAGCCATCCTTATCTAGCAGAATCAGAGGGTTCCCTGTCTAGTGTCCCTGAGAGAATGGCTCCCCTAACTCCACCCTATCCTGTCCATCACAGAAGAAGCTCCTCCCAGTCTTGCCCCCTTTACCTATCTGTCTATAAATAAAGGAGAGTTGGGGCTGGGATTTTGGTTCAGTGGTGGAGCACTTGCCTAGCATGTGTGAGGCACTGGGCTAGATTCTCAGCACCACATACAAATAAAAAAATAAAGGTTCATCAACTACTAATAAAATATTTTAAAAATAAATAAATAAAGGAGAGTTGGGCTACACCCAGTTGTTGTCGTTAGAGGTCAGAGCTGGTATGACCAGACCTATCATGCCCCCTCTCATTTAAAAAGAGTATTGGCTTTTGTGTGTTTATTGAGTGATAAGTTTTTGGATAACTGAGTGATAAACAGCCCACATCCTCCTCCGGCAGTTAACCCTTTTCTCATCCATGCCGGACGTGGCTGAGAGGATCCCCCACAGTCCTGGGTCGTGGGAGACACCCCAGATGTAGCCACATTGTCTGGTGGGCAGGATTGCACATTAGATTGATGGACCCTTTATTCCTGAAGCTCTGGAACAGCCTTTTCCCAAAACTTCGGCACTGATAGGGAAGGGGACTTTGTCCCTTTTTGGGGTTAGAACACTAAGGGGTGGCAGAGTTTTCCCATCAGGCTAAAACAAGAGGGAACCCACTGGATTAACAATGGGGGTCCTGCCAGGTAGAATTTGGGCTGGGACCTCCAAGACTGGATATTCTTCTTTTGCTGCCAGCCTCAGAGGAGGGCTAAGGGAGTTGGCAGATTCCCTTTCAAGAGGAGGCCAGGCCCTGACTGTCTTGGTGGTCTGCTGGGAGAATGGACTTCATCCTGTCCTGGCCACGGAGCACCACTAGGTGGAGATGACCAGGGGGACAATATGGCCAGGTCTGCTTTATTTCTTTTTTTTTTTTTTTTTTTTTTTTTTTGCGGTACTGGGGATCGAACTCAGGGCCTTGTGCTTGCAAGGCAAGCACTCTACCAGCTGAGCTATCTCCCCAGCCCTTATTTCTTTTTATAAACTTTTTAATTTGAAAGCTTACCAACTCATAAGAAGTTGCAAAAATAGTAGAAATGTCCCATGTACCCATCTCCCAGTTTCTTCTCATGGTGACTTTTTTTTTTTTTTTCTTGAACTGGGGATTTCACCCAGAGGTGCTTAACCACTGAGCTACATTCCCAGTCCTTTTATTTTTAAATTTTTATTTATACCCTTATTTGAAACAGTGTCTCATTAAGTTGTTTAGGACACCATTAAATTGCTTAGGCCAGCCCTAAACTTATGATCCTCCTGTCTCAGTCTCCCGAATCGCTAGCATTACAGTCACGGCCACCATGCCTCATGCTGACATCTTAGATAGCTGTAGGGCACTATCAAACCCAAGAATTATGGGCACTGTACAACCAACTGGACCCTAGAGCTTACTTTAGTTCACCATTTTTTGTATGTACTCATTTTTGTTTGCCATTTTACAGATTCACATAACCACCAGCACAATAAGGAGCCAGGTGCCATGGCACACACCTGCAATCCCAGCTACTCAGGAGGCTGAGGCAGAAGGAGCACAAGTTCAAGGTCAGCATGGGCAACTTAGTGAAATAAAAAATAAAAAGGGGGTTGGGGTTGTGGCTCAGTGGTACAGCGCTTGCCTAGCAGTTGTGAGGCACTGGGTTCAATTCTCAGCACCGCATATAAATAAATGAATAAAATAAAGGTCTATCAACATCTAAAAAAAGTTTTAAAAATTAAAAAGGACTGGGAAAGTATCTCAGTGGTAAAGTTCCCCTGAGTTCAGTCCCCCAATACCACAAGAAGAAGGAGGAAAAAGAGAAGGGGGAGGAGATGGAGAAAAGAGGAAGAAAACCCCTCTGCTGCTCATTTACCCCCACATCGCCCATCTTCTTTCCAAAGCCCTGGCAACTTAATCTTTCTCCATCGCTCTATTTTTTCATTCTGAGAGTGTTGCATAGAAGGAATCATACATACAGTGAGCGACCTTTCTAGATGGGCTTTCGGCACTCAGCATATCGCCCTTAAGAGCCTTTCAAGTTATCGTGGGTGTCCATAGCTCACAGTGGTGATGCCCAGGAGTATTCTACTGACAGGCTTTTAAAGAGTCACTCCCGGTTGTGGGTGAGGGAGGGAGGGAGCGAGATCAATCAGGAAGCCTCTGGTGTCCAGGTGCATATCAGAAGCCAGACCTCTGCCCTGGCAGGGCTCCATACCACTGCTGCAGCCTGGAACCCGTCCTAGGTGTTTTCAGGCCATGCAGACGGGTGTCTGCCTCAGAGGGACTGGGACGCTTGACGCCCAGTTGCCAGCAGGGGGCGCCAGATGACTTTGCCCAAAGGGCCATTGGAACCGGCACACCAGGAGCAGCAGCCCGGGTTTCGGGCCAAGAGATATACGAAGTTTTCAGCAGAGGGAGGCCCTCAGGCAGCCTGGGGCTCCGTGCTCAGGGGTGGCTGTGTGCTTAGGCTGCCGGGCTGGGCCTTGGCTCCTCTTTCTGTTCACCCTTTCTGCCCCTAACGACGGTCCCCAGATCCCCGCCGGCATCTCCCAAGATCCCAGAGTTCGTGCTCGTATCCGGGTCCTTCCTCTGTCCCTCTCTCACAACCTACCTGCAGGGCACCTTCCTCTGACGAGCGCTTTGCTCGGGGACCCATCCAGCATGCTCTTGGTGGTGTGGATCCCACATTTGTGAAGGGCGCCAAGTAAGCGCTTGCTGTATGCTGGCAGTTGCTAACCCTGTGGAGTCGGGAGGGGAAGCCCTGCCCACCGCAGTCCCAGTGCCCTGGGAATCAGCACCTCATGTTCCCTTGGTGGCACGTTGCTGATTAACAGGCCCTGTCCTCAAAACCTGCATTGACCCATCCCCTGCAGAATCCACCTGAGAACCTTCACCCCACGCCCAGCTCCCCGTCCTCTGGCTTGCTCCACCTGCCCACAGGTGCTGGTGCGCAGCCTCACTGCTCCTCTGCGTCCAGCACGCACCGCGCAGATTCCCATTCACGCCCTTGCTCCCGCTCTTTCTCTGTCCACTCTCTGCATCCATGCCCCTCCTCCACAAAGCCTTCCCCGGTGCCCAGCACATAGCAGCTTCAAGGAATGCAAGTCCCCGTCCTCTGTGCCCCCAAGATGTATGCTGTGTGTGCTTCGGTATGGCCTTCTCACGCAGCTTTGCTTAATGATTTGTGACTCACACACCTGTCTCCCCTGGGGACGTCTAGTTCACCTCCTATTGCCCAGAACTTGGCACATGAACCGGTATAAGGTTTGATTGAATAAACGGGCAAATGTGTCAGTTGTCCTATCTCTGAACCCCTTTTCCGGTGAGCTGCTTCCTCCCTTCTGCACCCTGATGATGATTCTTGGTGGTTTTCTTGGCACGCCCTCCTCGCCTGCTATCCCTAGATGCAGGTGGGCTACCCTCCCTCTGCTCTGCTCACTCTGCCCTCTCCCTGGTATCTCACTCAACTGCTGCCCTTATGCCATCAGGCCCCAAACCCACCCTCAGCCCAGAACACAAGCATAGCCCCCACGTCCTCTGCACCTGTCTCTGCCCTTCTCAGGCTGTCTTTCCTGCAAGCATGAAGCTCCGTCAGGGCGGGAATCTTGTCTGCTTGGTTAATATTCGTGAAATGAACACCCCTTGCAGTCACTCTGGGGTCCCACCCGTGAGCACTCTAAATCCAACGTGCCCCCGGTTGATTTCATCATCTTCTCCCTCCCCTTCCTCTTCCTCTCCTGTCTTTGCTCCCTCTCTCCACTCAGTGTCCCCACTTAGAAATCCCAGTCACGCCCCTCCCTCCTCAGCACATCCATTCCGCCAAGTCACCCAGATGCTACCTCTTTATTTTTTCAGTCACCGCTCCGCCCCAGTCCCCAGCTCCATCCAAGGTTAGACCCTCCATCCTCACCACCTGGGCCTCCTCAGCTGCTCCTAACTTGGGTTCCCACCTCCAGATTGCACCCGAACAGTTTTCCTAAATCATTGATCGTATTATGTCAACCCCTCCTTAAAACTCTCTTCGCATCTGTACCCCACACAGCTGTCTCCCAAAGACTCATGAAGTGGGAGGCTCATGACATAATTTGTAAGAGGTTTAAGGATCTCCTATATATTGTGCCAAGGGTACCACTGGGGTGAAAATAAGCATGGAGATAAACACAACAAGATAAAGAAGTTGTTTCTCTGTTCAGCCTCTGATTACATCAAGGGGAGCGTTCCCAGGTGTTCCTTACCACCTTTTTCACTTGCTCATCTCTGCCTTAGCTTAGCTCAGGACTCCAGCCCCGCTGCCAGCTTAGTGAGGTAGCTGGCTAGAATGCAGACGTACGGTCTTAGCCAGGCTTGCTGGCACACATCTATAATCCCAGTGACTAGCGGGGTTGAGGCAGGAGGATTGCAAGTTCAAAGCCAGCCCTGGCAACTTAGTGAGACCCTGTCTGAAAAAATAAAAAGGGCTGGGGATTTAGCTTAGTGACAGAGTGCCCCTGGGTTTATATGTGTGTGTGTGTGTGTGTGTGTGTGTGTGTGTGTGTATACATATATATGTATGTATATATATGTGTGTGCACACACACATGAGCACACACACACACATATCTTATTTTTATTCTATTTATTTTACAGTTGCCCTTGGGTGTCTAGATACAGTAATAATGTTCCACAGAGCAAAATTTATTTGAGAGAAGATATTGCAAATCGTTTATCCATCAAAGGACTAACTTAATATCCAGAATATGTAAAAGATTCTTACCTATCAATAAGAAAAATCAACTGATGTAAAATAAAATACAACAGAAAAATAGGCAACATACTCAATATTTCCCAACAGAGAATATACAAATGGCCAATAAACATAACTGCTCAATTTCATTAGTCATCGGATAAATGCAAATTAAAACCACAACATGATATCACTATACACCCACCAGGGCTAAAATGAAAGACTTTCAGTGTCAAACATTGGCAAAGGTATAGGAACTCGCATTGACGGGTAGTGAGGACATACGTTTTAACAGCTACTTTGGGAAACTGGCCCTATCTCCTGAAAGCACACCTACCGTCTAGGAATTCAACTCCTAGATGTAACTCCAGCAGTGAGCTCACCAAAAGTCATGCACAAGAATATTCACAGCAGGAGCTGTGGCAGCACAATCAATCAGTCAGCCGATGGCATTTATCAGAATGTTCACAGCAGCTTTGTTCTTAAGAGCCTCAAACTGAAAACTGTCTGTATGTCCGTCAGCAGAAGAGATAAATACATTATGACATATGCACATAAGGAAATACTATACAAAAGTGAGAATGAGTGAATTAAAGTATACACATGTTGAGCCAAGGGAAGAAAAAAGCACCATGCAGTAGCACATGCCTACAATCTCAGCTACCAGGGAGGCTGAAGCAGGAGGACCCCAAGTTGGAGGCCAGCCTGGGCAACTTAGGGATACCCTGTCTCAAAATAAAATTTCTTAAAAGGGTTGGGGATGTAACTCAGTGGTAGAGCACCCCTGAATTCAGTTCCTAGTACCACACACCCAAAAAGAAAAAGAACGAAAAAGTCTTTATGGTATCATTTATGTGAAATTCAAATTCTGTTAAATACTGTTAAAACTGGGAAAGAAGTTATCTTATGTCCTGGAAGAGGCTGCTAAAGGGCTCATGGTATTCTGCCTTTGACCTGGGTGAAAAAATTACTGTTTTTAAAAATTATAGTTATTAATATATACAATTGTACAGGGCTGGGGGCCAGGCATGGTGGTGTATACCCGTAATCCCAGCATCTAGGGAGGCTGAGGCAGGAGGATGGCAAATCTGAGGTCAGACTCTGCAACTTAATGAGAACTTGTCTCAAATTAAAAAAAAAAAAATCAATAAAAGGGTTGGGGATGTAGCTCAGTGATAGACTATTTGCCTAGCATGTGTGAAGCCCTGGGTCCAATCCCCAGTACCAAAAAAAAAAAAAGTAAAAATTAATGGGTTTCACTGTGAAATTTCCATACAAAATTCCTACTCTTTACACAAATAGAGTCATTGATTTGCATACTTGTTTACAGGTATATTAAACTTCAAGAAAAATGACCTGGGGATGTAGCCCAGTGGTAGAGCCAGTATTTAGTATCCTTGAGGCCCTGGGTTCAACACTCAGTGCACCAAAAAAAAAAAAAAAAAAAAAAAAAATAGAAAAAGAAATTACCTAAATTTAGGTTTTTAAAAAGTAAAATATGTAAAGACAAACATTAAGAAAATGAAAGTCAGAGGCTCTGAGGCACAGGACCCACAGCAGATATTTGGGGAGACCTACTCCCCAGGATCAAGGCCCAATTGCCATACCTTGCTCTTCAGGGCCTGCCTCATGTTATGGTGGTCAGGAGGAACAGATTTGGGATGCTCTGGCTGTGGGAGTTATGCAAGTCACCTGCCTCTCTGAGCACCAGCTTCCTCACCTATAAATCACCTTGGAGGATGGTGGGCTTGGCCAGTGGGATGGAGTGTCCAGCCCTGGACACACTGGGTGACCGGATGAAGGAAGCCACGCCTGCTTGCTGCTCCCTGAGTGAGCCTCGCTGTTTCACACTCGCAAATGATTGATTGATTGAGTGAGGGATTGATTTAGAGACAGGGTCTCACTGCATCGCTAGGCTGGCCTCAAACTTAGCAATCCTTCTACCTCAGCCTCCCGAGTAGAGATTACAGGAGGACATCACTGCCCTGGACCGAGACTCATCTTTTTGTACCTCCACGTGTCTCTATGCTGTCCTCTGAAATGTCCTTCCACCTAGTGATCCCACTGCCCCGGCCTTTACTGCCCAGCCCCATGCACCTCTTCCTACCTGCTGCCACGCCCCAGGTAAGGTCAACTCCAGCCCCTCCACCATCCCAACCAAGAACACACAGGTCCAGTGCTGATCATATATTATTTGGGGCATTAATTTGCTGTTCCTTTGGTGGTTGGCACTGTACCTGGCTCACAGGAGCAAGATCTCAATACCTACTGACTTGCTGAATGAAAGAAACCCCTACAGCTCTAACCTCTCATCAGTGTCCCCCACTGGTTCCTTCTGCACGCTGGCGAAAACATCAGACATGGGGCCCTGCATTAGGGACCTCGTCCATCTCTACAGAGAACTGGTACCGTGAGATGCATTGTGGGTGAGTGGTTATTACCATGACGTCAGCCTCAAAGGTTAGGGATGTCCCCAAGTCATCCCAGTTCCCTTTACCACCCTATATGGATAGGTCACCCATAAGGAGCCTCAAACTTCTACTTCACCTCTCAGTAGTGTAGCGGGTTCCTAAGCCAGGCGTTTTCTGTGTGACATTTCACAGTCGTCAGAGGAGAGGAAGGGAAGCCACTTGTTCTGATGTGACTTCACGTGTGACTGAGCCCACGGTTCCCTCTGTGGTTTGGTAAATCGGTCATATTCCCTTAACAAGAAGAAGTCCTTTGAAACCTGTGCTGCCCTCCAAGAGCTGAAGGGAGTGTGTCACTTCGACCCCGACACCCAGTGTTGTCCCCAACTCGGCAGGCACTTTACACAGCACCCTGCCTTTGCTCCCCTGGTTCCTCACCCTCCCATCTATGGAATCCAACCCACAGATATGGCAACCACCTGTGCTGCTTCACTGGCCAGAGTAAGATGGAAAAGGCAGGGACCCCAGTCCTCCCGTCTCCTACGTGGAGAGAGACAGAAGGAAATTCAAAATACAGGGTGGTGCATACATTGAGGGAGGAGGCACAGGGACTTGGGAGGCCAGGGGAGATTTGGGGTGATGGGTAGGGAAGGTGTCTTGGAGGAGGTTCGTTCTGGTTGCTGACCAGTTTGTGCTCTCCCGCTAGAATATACACTCCCTGAGGGCAGGAGCTTTTCCTCCAGCTGTTTTCCCAACACAGAATGCTTGGGGCGGTGTCAGGCATAGGGTGGGTGTTCAGTCACCATCTTTGAAGGAACTGGGTAATGGCTGAGCTAAACTGAGAGGGCCAACTGGAAGCATTCTAGGGGGGAGGTACTTGAGAACAAAGGCCCTTCCCCATCCCCACTGATCCCGGCACCTGGCCTACATTTCCTTCGTACCCTGAATCCTGCCTCATGTAGCATGTGGCCTTCCATCAGCACTTACTTACTGAGCACCTACTATGCGCCGGAGCAAAACATCTACCATGTGCAGCGTGGACCTGTTTCTAGAGAAATTTTCCAACCAATGTCACACCTTGTCTTTATAGCAACCCTGAGAAAAAGGAACGCATCCATCTGTTCATCCATCCATTAATTCATTTGTTCATATATTTAACATGTATATATTGAGTGCCTAATATGGGCCAAGTGCCAAGAATGTAATTACCATAAGCAAGAGGAACAAGGGTAGGCAAGAGCAAGCTCATAAACAGCAGGTGGTCCGGGATTGGGGTCCATTTGGTAAAAACCATGACAAACAGGGTGGTGTGACCAGGAGGGGGGCCACAGGTGGAGCCGTCCTGGAGGGCAGTCCAGGGAGGCTCTCGGGAAGGTGCCATCTGAGCACCAGGCCTGGAGAGGCAGAGTAGGCAGAGTGCATAGCAAGTGCAAAGATACTGGGGTGGGACAGTGCTGGGCCCCGGAGGAGCAGAAGGAAGGTGACAAGAGTCTTGGAAGAACTGGAACGTTACATGGGGCAAAGGAGTAGTGAAAGGGCCAGGTAGAAGAGAAAGCCAGGGGTGTAGACATGTGGATTAATTTGAAGCTAGTTATGCATCCATTTGCAGAGGTGAGTCAATGACATATTAACAAGCCCCGGGGCCTAGCAAGAGGCAGAGGAGATCAGCCCCCGCCTGAGTCCACCTGGGGGCCCCACTGTCCGCGCTCACTGCTGGAGCCTGGGTTCCTCTTCTCAACCTGTTTCTCCCCCATCTTTCCAGAAAATGTCACCCACACCTACCCTACTGCTCCATCCCGACATTTCTGAATCCTTCCTGTGTCCTTTCGTCCTTTCACTCCCTGCTTCCAATCAGCTCTCTCAGTGTCACCCCAGGAAAATGGAAGTGCCACCAGACAGCGCTGGATACACATTTAAGGTGAAGGTGCACAGGGCCGCCTGGCGGTAGGGTGGTCTCAGCACCCTCTCGCTTCCCTAGGGCAAGTGGGAGAGAGTCACAGTGAGGCTCTGCCAGGCATGGACGACCAAAGCCACAGGGAACACGGGCTGGGGTTGTTGCAAGAGAATAATCAAAATGGTAGACCCTGGGTTGTGGGTGGCAGAGGACGCAGGAAGGAGGAAGGGTCCCAAAGAGGGTGATAAGCTGACTAGCTTTTAGCACAGGTTAACTAGCTTTTCTAGAAGCACTCTGAAATGTCTGGACAGTCCCAACTGAGGCTGTCCGACCAACTTGTTTCATGCTGACAGGGCGGCTCTCTCCAGCCCACTCCTCCTCCCCTTGCTCTGGGATCCCCCCACCTGCCCCCCCACCTCCCCGTCCCTGGACTCGGCAAACCCAGGTGTGAATAGCTGAAGGGTTCTGGGGACAGGCCTCTTCCCCTCATCCTGTTCCTTTACAGATAATCTCGGTGGGCATGGGGAAGGCACCACCCAGAAACTTCTGTTCAACCGCAAGGAGGGCTGGTGGGGAGCCTGGGCCCTGGGGTTGCCAGGTCCCGAGCCGGCTCTGCTGTGCTCGCTGTGGGGAGAGCAGGTGCCTCAGACCACCACCGCCTTATCCTTGTGTGCAGGCAGGGTCCAAGCAGTACTGCTATCTCGTTTGTCTTGATGGGCTCTGGAGGGGGACTCCTTCCCCTGGGAGGGAGGGAAGGAGAAGAAACTAGCCGTGTGGTCCATCTTCATGGCTGTTGCAGAAGAGTAGTGCTTGCTGTGTGACAGGGAGGCCGCCGTGCCTCAGGACTACGTCCAGTGGACTGGAGAGTATCAGGGGACCTCGGGGGAGGCTCTGGCCCCTCATCATCCATTCTCCAACACTGAACAGCAGTGCGGACACAAGGGGGTGAAGCCCAGTCCTGAAACCCTTGGATTTAACAGCAAGTGATCAGTGAGCCAGCGCTGAATGAGCTGGGAATGAGCACACAGGGGGTGGGTATGGGAGCCCCAGGGAAGAGCCTTATCTGTCTCGAGGGTCACAATGCTCACAGGTTGGGAGTCTTCAGGACCTGGGTCAAGGGGCATCAAGAAGCCTGAATTGGCAGGCACAGTGACACATGGCTGTAATCCTAGCAGCTCAGGAGGTTTGAGGCAGGAGGATCATGAGGTCAAAGTCAGTCTCAGCAAATTAGTGAGTCCCTAAGCAATTTAGTTAGACGTTGTCTCTAAATAAAATATAAAAAAGGGCTGGAGATGTGACTCAGTGGTTGAGAGCTCCTGGATTCAATTCCCAGTACCAAAAAAAAAAAAAAAAGAGGAAAAGAAAGAAAAGGCTGCATTTATCTTTTTGGTGAGATGATACTCCCCTTGTGGACCAATGACAATCCCCACAGAGACAATAATCCCAGCAAAATCCACACTTGAGCTAAGGAGGTGGGATCCATCCTCACAAGCCATCCTCTCCACCCCCCTGGTGGGTAGGCAGTGTCCCAGCTTTTATTTCACAAAGGAAGAAGCAGTCCCCAGACCGAAGCTGACCTGGCCCCACAGTGGTGGGCATGCTATGCACGCATCCATTCACTTATTTATTCAGTGGATATTTACTGAGCACCTAGGCTGTGCCAGGCACCGCTGGAGGCGCTCTGATTGCAGCCATAACCACCCCTGCCTTCAGGGAGCTTCCACTCTATTGGGGGACGAGCTAAATAGAAAACAGAAGATCAAAGGAAATACAGACTGGATTAGGTAGCCGGAGTTTAACAGCTCAGACCGCTGGTCCCTTCCGAGTCATTGCTGGGGAGAGTGCTCTCCCTGGGCTGGATCCCAGAGGGAGGGAGGAAGCTGGCTCAAGAGCTGGGGGCAGCTCCCAGAGCCTGGGCCACTCATACTGTGAGCCCAGGTCAGGTGGGGTGAGGGGTCTGGTCCCTGAGCCCAGCCATCTCTGGAAGCTCTGACAACAGTGAGTTTCTTGGCCTGAAAGCCAGACGGGGTCAAGCTGAGGTTCCACTCCTTAGAGGGGCCTGACTGGGAAGCTCTCAAGATTGCTGGCCGGCACCCCTAGTTCATCCGTTTCTCTGTAAGTGCAGCCTCCTAGCAGTCTGCAGTTGACACTGGCTGTTGGCAGGGTCCCTGGCCGAGACTGTCGGCTACCCCTTTACCCATGATGGGGGCTTCCTGATAGCATGTCAGCCTCATGCTGTTTATGTGGCAGCTCAGGGCTCCAATAGTGAGTGTCCCTGGACAAGCTGAAGGGAACTGAATTATCCTTAAGACCCAGCCTCAGAAGTCACTTATACTGCTTAGTCCATACCCGGTTTCCACCATCGTCTGTAGGGCTGGCTCGGCTTCACGGAGAGAAGACTTAGCTGCTACCTCTCCGTGGGAGAACTGTGAACCATGGAAGAATCTGCAGGCAGGTTTTGACCCCAGACAGTGGTGGCATCAGAAGGTGAACTTAGGATGTCTGATGGCAGAGTCTACACCTGTGCCCTAGCGCCACGTGTGACTCCAGGCTGCCAGGAAAGAGAGGGGTGGTCTTTGCTGAGATGGAAGATGTGGGCACTGAGATGGGACCGCGGGGTAGGAGTCTCACTAGGAGGTAAAGTGCTGTCCTTTTCATCAACGGACACTGCAGCCCGGGCACTCAGAGGTCAGGAGCCCTGAGCTGGATGGGTGGTTCTGGAGGCTGGGGTATGAGTGCTCAGGGTGCCCCTTCTCCCTGGCTGGGATCAGCAGGAGGGGAGGAGGAAGGTCCTGCACTTGGAAAGCCTGGACAGAGGGATTTTTGCTGGGAGCAGGTGAGGGAGCATAAGGGACAACAGGTCCCACTGCCCAGATTAGAGTCACCACAGCCCTTGGGAAGTGAAACTCTTTCAGGTCCAACTTTCTCACTGTTGTTTGAGGTTGGCTTTCAGTGAGTCCCCTGCTCTGAAAAGCAGATAGAGCCTGAAACACACCGAAACTCGTCTGGGGGATGTGGGAGAGGGGGGTGTGGGCTTCCAAGTGACCCCTCTGTGGGAATTCCCACTTTGGGGGAAGGGCCGTGATCTCACATGCCCTTCTCCTTTAGCAGAAGGCCCTCTCCTTTAAGAGGCGTGGGGGCGGGGCAGGGCTCTAGCGGGAGTCGGTCTGAACTTTGGTGGCAGCACCACCAGGAAAGATCCGCACGACCTTCAGAAGTCACTTCCCTCTCCCTCTCCAGTGTTCAGTTTACTCATCTGTCAAATGTCAGGTCAGCTGATCTTTAGGCACCTGCCCCAACACCGCAACAGCACCACAGGAACCATTCACCCCAAGCCCCTTCTCGTAGCCCAACCCAGAGCCTGCTGACTGGCAAACACCCAGGTATTCTTAAAGATGAGGGTGTGGATTCGGTTCGGATCCACCAGGATCTCAGGTGCATCTCTCCTCTGCTGCACCTGGCCCCTCGCAACTTGCAGCGTTCCCCCAGGAGAGTGGGGGATGGCTTGGGGTGGCCCAGGACCACTGCTGAGGACACCCCTGTGCACAACAACCGTCCCCACCAGGGGCAGCACATCCTCAGAAGCCCTTCTCTCTCAGTACCCCTGTTCAGGCACCCGCCAGGCAGAGGTCACTGAGGGTAGGAGGAAGGTGAGGGAGGAGATGGAAAAATCTGAGCCTGGCACCCTCAAACTAGTCTCACCAGAGAGCATCACTGTCGCCAGGACTTCTCTGGGTTTGTCACAATCATTACTAATCATCGTGGATATTTAATATTCACCTTCCTTGCCAGGCTGGAAGCTCCCTAAGGGCAGGGACCAGGACTGGTTCAGCCCTGCATCCCCAACGATTGGAACTGTGATTGCATAAGGGAGGTACTCAGTAAATAACTATTAAGTGAATGAATGAATGTTCTCGAAGTACTTTTAATCCAGTGGGGAAGATGAGACAGAGATACTATAATGAAAAAGTTTTCTATGTCATTCAATATTTACTACTATTATTTTATTTTTTGGTGCTGTGGATTGAGCCCAGGGCTTCATGCATGCTAAGTACATACTCTGTCACTGAGTCACCTGACAGTCAATGTATGCTGGGGATTAACTCCATGCCAAGGCTTAAGTTTGAACTTAGCAAATGAAAACAGCATTCCCAGTTAAATTTAAATTTCAGATAAGCAATAAATATTTTTAACATAAATACGTCCTATGCAATGATAGTGTTTTATATCGCATCTGGCAGCCCCGTGCCAGGTCATGTTCTCTAGCTCACACCAACCCTGGATGGAGGGTGGTATTATTAGGCCCCTTTACAGATGAGAATAACTGAAGCACAGAAGAGATAAATAACAGACCTAAGGTCACACAGCTGGAAAGTCACCAAACCAAGGCTAGGGTCTGGGTAGTAGGAGGTCAACTTAAATCACCAAGATCTCTATCCCCCCGAGTGCCCACAAGTAGGAGCATCAGGCTGGGCTCTGGGATCCAAACAGGGAAATGTCATTGGCCAAAAATGGACAATAGCTTTGGTTGAGGTGGACAAGAAAAGGGACAAGAGAGGTTAGACAGAGAGAGTGGACAGAGCCTTGCAGCAGGCAGCAGAGTAGGGAAAGAACCCAGAGGCTCCTTCCAGGCTATGACTTCACCTCTCTGACCCTGAGTGCTCTGTAGAATGGGCTTGTAGATTTTCCGTCTCTTATTTTAAATGCTGGGGGTCAGACATGTTTTTGGAACTCAGAACTTCTCAGATTTTAGAAAGAAAATATGCTGTGAGTGTATGTTAAAGGGCACTCTGTGGGACCTGGGCCGCACCCTACAGTCAAACATTTGTACACTCTGCACAAACACGAGCGTTAGCATTAAGTGGGATAAATAAACTGAATTAAGCCCTATCTTAGTTTGGGTCAGGATTTGCCATCCTGTAAATTCGGGATTTGGGCACTTATGGATCGTGGAATTGGGGAGGAGGAAGCCTGGATTCGTTCTCTTCGAAGACTCACAGGTCCCCGCCCAGAGAGGGCGCTTGGTCCCCGGGCTTCTGGGCCTTCCCCGGTCTGCTGGGGGGCTGGGAGGAGACCGGCTCTGTTGGAAGCGGAGGCGTCTAAAGACTTTGCAAATAGGAAGACCAGCGGCGGCGGGCCCAGGACGTGGCCGGGCGAGCCGTAGCCTTATCCGGCGAGCGGGCGTCTTGGGCTGCCTGCGCCCTGAGTCACCAGCGCAGCGGCGACGCGCAGGAATGCAGCTGCCAACAGGCGGTCCTGGGTGGGCGGCGGGCAGGCGAGGGCACGACCCGCGGCCAGCGCTGCGGTGACTCAGCAAGACCCCCTGCGGTACCTACCGCGCCCAGTCGGGATGCAGCCCTGAGGGGCGGGGCGGGGAGAGGGGGAAACACCCGCCTTGTCCCTGGTTCGCCCAAACGCCACCTTGGAAATCTAAGCGTTGCACAGGGTCCTCCAGAGGCGATGTGGGAAAAAAGCGGTACAATTCCAGGTCTATTTATTTGCATTTCATTCTTGTAAATTTTCATTTATTGTTTAAAATAGCACACGCATGCTTGAAAAATATAAAGCTAACAAGGGACCTCTAAAGAGATGTTTGCACGGCCATCTTCATAGGAGCGTTATTCACTCACGGTGGGGGAGCCAACCCATGGAGGAAGGAATGGATAAACGCAATGTGGGGCCTGCAAGACAGGGAACAGGATTTAGCCTAAAATTCTCAAATGTTCTCTCTGATACACGGATGCTAACACACAATGAGGGGGTGGGCAGAATAGAAGTTCACTGGATCAAAGGGGAATGAAGGGAAGGGAGGGGGATGGGAGTAGGAAAGCCAGTGGAATCATTGGGACAGAACTTTCCCGTACTCACATATGAATAAACGACCAGTGTAACTCCACATATGCGCAACCACAAGAATGAGAAGTTACACCCCATGTATGGATAATATGTCAAATTACACTCGACTATCTAAAAAGAACAAAATTTTTTAAAAGGCAATTTTGACACATGCTACCACATGAATGAACCAAGAGGGCATTATGCTAAATAAGTCAGTCACGGAAAGATAAACACTGATTAATTCCATCTATGTGAGGCGCCCAGAGTAGCCTCCTTCATGGGGAAGGAAAGTTATTAGAATCGTGGTTTCCAGGGGCTGGGGCAGAGGGGGACAGGGAATTAAATGGGTCCAGAGTTTCAGTTTGGCAAGATAAAGAGCGCTCTGGAGATGGACGGTGGTGATGGACACATGGAAATATGAATGCACTAATTAATACCATTGCGCTGTAGACGTGAAGATAGCTAAGGTGAGCCCATGTAGCACGGTGCACCTGTTATCCCAGCTGCCTGGGAGTGATGATGCTGGAGATGGGGACTTCTAACCTGGTGACAACAGCAAAGAAATTGAACTAAGGAGTCCGACCACAGCGGCAAAGCTTTAATGGGGAGGGAGGAAAAGGGACCAGGCAAATAGACCAGGCTGCTCCAGAACAACCGAAGGGACCAGCTTTCTAATGGAGCTGTTGGGGTGGGCCGGGTCTGCTCTTTCTCATGGGTCATGAGTGTGGTATTTTTCCAAGGGATTTCTTCCTTGTGAAAGATACAGATCAGTAGTTATTAGTTTATTCTTGGAGATGTTATGGCACCAGTATTTTAGCTTTTATGGTGACCTGGCTCTTGTAGTAAGATTGATGGAAAACGTGAGAGAAGAGGAGGAAAGAAAAAGAAGAAAATAATGCATGCCAGTTTTAAGAAATGACAGGTTAGGGGTTAAGGGCTCTGGTAGTGTTTTTCCGCATACCATTCTTTTAATGGATAACAGGTCAGGGGCTGAGGCCTTGTGGTTTTTTTATCATCTGTCCCTGTGAAGGTCCCCAACTTGAGTCTAGGAGTTCTGGGACCAGCCTGAGCAACATAGTGAGACACTCGCTCAACAATAACAACAATAAAAAAGATACATGGTAAGTTTTAATGTTATGTGCATTTTATCACAATTAAAAAGAAAAAATGTAAAAGCACAAAAGTCCCTGTCCCACCCCTGTCCTCCAAGCCATCTAATCCCTTCACCTAAAACAATTAGTGTCAGGTTTGTGTATCCGTCCAGAGAGCTCTATGCACATACAAGAAAACCATATATACACGTATAAGGATAACTAGGAATGCATATAAAGGATATATATGCACACTTGTCCTCTTTAAAAGAGCGAAAGGTAACATACTTTGCACTTTGCTCTTTCCATTTAAGGAGACGTCTAGGAGGCCTTTCTAAACTGATGCCTGAGAGGCTTCCTCCTTTTGTTTTTTCAAAAGCAGCTTTATTGAACTCTACTTCATCCATTGTAAGTGTACTGCTCAACAACTTATGGCACATTTATAGAGTTGTGCGACTGTCAACACAATATAGGTTTTTGTTTTGTTTTGTTGTGTTTCAGTACTGGCGTTGAACTTAGAGGCACTCTACCACTGAGCTACATCCCCAGCTCCTTTTATGTTTTATTTTGAGACAGGGTTTCTCTAAATTGTTGAGGCTGGCCTCGAACTTGCAATCCTCATGCTTCAGCCCCTCCTCCCTGGGATTATAGGCACGCACCACCATGCCTGGCCACAATACAGTCTCAGAATATTTCCATGGTCCCCCAAAGTTCCTTTGGTTCAATTTACAGTTAATCTTCACTCCTATCCCAGTCCCAGCTGACCTGATATGCTGTCCATGGATTTTCCTTCTCTGGAAATTTCATATGAATGGAATCTACAATATGTGGTCTTTTGGGTCTGTCTTCCTTCATTAAGCATAATGTTTCTGTGGTTCCTCTGTGTTGTCGCACGTTTTTATTGTCAAGTGGTATTTCACTGTGTGACTATTGCACATTTGTTTATCCATTCATCAGTTGATGGGCATTTGGATGCTTCCTGGTTTATTATTATTATTATGAATAATGTGACTGAGAATATTCATGTACAAGTCCTTGTGTGGGCATATATTTGTATTTCTCTTGAGTAGGCACCTAGGAGTAAAATTATCATGCTACCTGTTAAGTTTTATGTTTAGTTTTTTATTCTTGGTGCATATTATTTATACAGAATGGTGGGTTTCATTGTGACATGTTCATATATACATAAAAACATAATTGGATCATTTCACTCTCCAGTACTTTCCTAGCCATATACATATATTTTTTCCTATCCATATATATATATATATGTATGTGTATGTGTATATATATATATATGTATGCATATATATATATATATGTGTGTGTGTGTGTGTGTGTGTGTGTATACTAGGGATTAATCCAGGGGTGCTTCACCACTGAGTCACACATCCCAAGTGCCCCCCAACCCTTTTTTTAAATTTTGAGACAGTGTCTCGCTAAGTTGCTGCTGGTATCATAGGCATGCACTATTACACCCAACTGCATGTTTAATTTTTTTAAAAACTGCAAAACTACTTTCAAGAGTGACTGCTGCATTCTATATACCCATCGGAGAAGTAGGAGGGTTCCAATTTCTCCATATTATTGTCTTTTTTTATTATAGTCATTCTACGTGGGTATGAAGTGGTATTTCCTTGTGGTTTCAATTGCAATTTCATAATAACAAATGACATTGAGCATTTCTGCATGCTCATTAGCCATTCACATGTCTCCTTTGATAAAATGTTAGCATCTTTTGTCCACTTTTTAAATGTAGTTGTTTGTCTTCTTCTTATTGAGTTCATTCTTTTTTACAGCTCAGTAGTAGTTCTGTGTATGAATGGGCTTTAATTTGTCTAACTGGTTTACTATTGATACCTCTTTTGAAATGTTTGTTCTACGTATATATCACGATGGCATAATATTAGTAGTGTAAAAGTATACATTCCTGACAAACATACATACATACACAAATAAATGCATGTATTGGGTTGCATCTTCTAATTATTTTGCTGAAAGAGGATCGATTAAGCTTGGTGACCCCTGGCTTTAGCCTTCCACCCCTCCTCACCAGCTCTACCACACCCATTGGCCTATTCCAGCGACCTGAGCCTTCGGATAACCTATTAGAAGCCTGCGGGGCTGGGGAGATAGCTCAGTCGGTAGAGTGCTTGCCTTGTAGGCACAAGGCCCTGGGTTCAATCCCCAGCACCCAAAAAAAAAAAAAAAAGAAAAAGAAACCTACTGCTCCTCTGACATCCCCCAATCCTCTAAAGACCCTGATCAGGATCCTCTGACTGATGGGGGAAACTGAGGCACAGAAGAGGTCCACCTAGGACAGTACTGGCACCGTTTGACTTTATGGGGTTTTCTGGCATGACCCAGAACCCACCCCTCCCTTGATTTGAAGAGCTCCTGTGTTCATGCCAGGATTCCCTGAGTCCTGCGGGGCCAGGAGAGCTGAAAGCCCAGGACTGTGGTTGGGGACTCTTGCTGCCCGTGGCCTCTGTGAGGTGTCCCGGCCTTCCTTCACCAGCATCTGCCCATCTAGCAAAAATATCCCCTTTGGAGTTTGGTTTAATGCTGGGTAAACTGAAGCATGGACTGAGAGTACCTGTTAGCTTAGGAGACCAACAGAAAAAAGGAAAGAGAGAGAGAGAAGGGAGTGGGAGGGGGAATGTTTCGGCTGTGATAAACTTATTTAGAATTTTGCAGTTGAAAAATCTAAGTTGTGCTGGTAATTTTGGCACACTCATGGACACACACATTCATTTAAAATAACATTGGAATCTGAATGACCTTCAGAAGCGAGAAGTACGCAAACTTTTCTTTCTATAGATCTCACTCTGGCTCCAGGTTCCTGCCATTTGCAAGTGAAAAAAATTCCTGACTCCTTGGGCCCTGTGTTATTTCCGTGGCTAATGGACTACTTGAGTTTATAAGACAGAAGCTTCTGGAAGGTGGATGCTGTGACCTCTTCCCTTTGTGCTCCCACAGCACCAAGCACTGGGGCCAGGCTCAGCCAGGGTTTGCAGAATTGCCAGGATGGGGAGTGACTACTCACTGCCCGCCCCCTTGCCACCCTCTCCCTCCTCCCCATGCCTTGCCTGGTGCTGGACAGGCTTCCTGTCTGACACGCACAGCTAGTGGTTCCCCCATTAGCAGGGGTCAGAAAGTGGTGATTGCCCTGATTGCAAGAGCTCTGTGTCCCCAGAGATGCATGTGGAAGACAATGTGAGGCGTGGAGAGACTTCCAGACACTTTGGCCAGCATCAGGGGAGGGGCCCACGGTGTCTGGGCTTTTCTTCTGGAAGCTGTCTACTGTGGGTGGAGACGGAGACTGTGCCAAAGGGAAACAGCTTTGGAAACCAGCAGTGGGGACAAGCTTGATGCAGGGCAGAGGGGGAACTGGATCAGAAGGCCAACCTGGCATCTCTATCGCTGGCTGGGAAGACCCTCCAAACTCTCCCATCTGCCCCTGGGAGTTTGTGTTTTAGACAGTCCTCAGTCCCACCTTTACTCTGTAGCACTATCCAGATTACAAAAAAAAAGAAGTCTAAGGGACACCACACTGTCAACATCCAGTAGGGCGGACCCCTCTGGCATCTGGTGACTTGCTCTGGGGCATGGCCAGGAAAGGCTGAAGTAACAAAGTGACCTCCAAATCTCAGTGGCTTCTTTACACAACAAAGATATCTTTCTCATTTAAGGGAAGCTGCTGCAGATCAGGCAACCCTCCAGGTCAGCTGTCCCTTTTATGATGACCCTGTGATCTAGGCTGCTTCCTTCTAGTAATGTCACCATTTCAAGCCATGGCTTCCGTGGCTGCCTCTGAAGGAAAAGAAAGAACGAGAGGGTTGGACACCTTTACTTGTCACCCACTCGCCTGTGGGAGAGCATATCTGCCACCCCTAGGACACCTGCGTTTGAAGCCTCCCTGTGAATGGTGAAGAGAGCTTTGGTCCCCAGCTGGAGGAATCCCAAACATAAGTGAGCAGATGAGAGAGTGGAAAATTGGCCCCCAAACATCGCCCCTGCTCATGTTTATGGCCATGAGGGTGCCCAGAAGATAGAAGGCTTCAATGTGGAAATGGAGGTCACTGAAAAGCTTGGAGGAGCTCAGATTTTGGCAAGTGCCTAGGAGAGGGCCCCTGGATGTCTGGGGGTGAGGAGGGCCTGAGCAGCTCCAGCGGTGGAGGAGACAGGCAGAACCCCAGTGGCAATGGAGTGGGAGACCATCCCTCATGACCAAACGGCCCTCTATAGTTTACAAAGCAAACCATGAGAGCCGAGGATGTGGCCCAGCTTGCCCGGCGCCTTGGGTTCAATCCCCAGCACTGCAAACACACACACACACACACACACACACACACACACACACACTGGGGGGGGGAACTTGATGGACCTCGGTGGCAGGGACAGCAAAATCTGAGCTCCTGTTTCCAGTGTTGAGTTGTCACCAGGAGGCAGCTGCCAAGCTGGGACATTTCCCAGGCCCACTTGGCCCTATGACAGGTCCTTATGAGTGGAATGTGAGCAGAAATAACATGTGCTCCTTATGGGCCAGGGTTTTGAGAAGTGGTCTTGACTTTCATGGAGATCTCTTTCCCCTCTTACCAGCTGGGTGCAGAAGAGGACAGTTAGATCACGGGACAGTAGAGCCTCAAGGTGGAAAAACTTGGTCTCAAAGTCACTGCATGGAGGAAAGCCACCTGCACACCAGGAACCCCGGTTATGAGCTGGTATGTACCTGAGGGAGAAATGAACGATAGATTTGGGGTTGACTTATTCTAGCAACTAGCATGGTCTCAAAGCATGGTGAGTACACCTTTCTTTGAAGGGCTTTGGGAGTCCTGTGAGGGTACAGAGGGGTGGAAGCCCCATTTGGCACTGCCTCCCTCCAAACAGTCCTGCCTAACCATGGGGAAGTTCCCTTGCCTCCCACCCCGCCTCCCCACCCACACTCGCCCCAGTGAGATGGGCAGAACCCAGGATGTGCGGCGCTTGGGCTCGTCCAGTTTTCTCCTTCTTGAGAATCTTTCCTCAGAGCATGAGCTGGAAGTTTGGCCCTTTTGAGAGCTGTGGGCAGCCGACTCTGTAACTGGGTGGGGCACCATGAGGAAATGGGGCTGGTGGCAGCCACGTAGCAGGGCCAGCCAAGAGCCAGCCCAGGAGGGGCGCTATGATATTCTGAGTAAAATCCAGGTGTTTTAGCCTCCATCTTCCCTCAGCAAGTTGAGCTAGCTAAGGACAGAGGCCTTGGTGGCTTCTCTTAGAGAAGGCAGGATGTGGCAGCTGAATCCCTGAGGCCGCTTCTCCTGTCTGTAGAGGGCCATGCTCACCCCAAGTCTCGGGGGCAGTCAACCTCCACCAGGGACCCGGTTGAGAAAGTTCTGGGAACAGGACACTCTCCCAAGGCCCCGTGGCGTGACACTGTTGTGCCTCTACCCTCCCGCCCATCACATGGCCACTTTCTTTATGACCCTCTTGGATCTTCTGCAACTACCTGCAGTTGTCACTTCCCCACTCCCTGCTTCCCCACACTTGGTATGTCCTGATGCCCCTCCTGCCACTGTTCTGGCACTCGGTTCTGCTGCCAACTACAGCAAACAAAGTTTTTTGAAAAAAATTTCCATTTACAAGAGTACTTTTAAAAAGTCACGAAACAGGGTTGGGGTTGTGGCTTAGTGGTAGAGCACATGCCTAGCATGCGTGAGGCCCTGGATTCAATTCTCAGCACCACATAGAAGTCAATCAATCGGTAAAATAAAGGTCCATCAACAACTTAAAAAATATTTTTTAAAAAAGTCATGAAACAGGAATAAATTTTGTAAAAGATGTGTAAGACTCTCCACTGAGGACCACAAGCATTATGAGAGACCTTCAAGATATACACCAGTGCAGAGTTGTGTTCACGGATTGGGAGACTCAATCTTATAGAGATGACACTTCTCTCCAAAATGATCTCTAGATTCAACTCGATTTCTTTCTTTCTTTCTTTCTTTCTTTTTTTGTTAATATGTATATATTTGGTACCCGTAATTGAACACAGGGGTGCTTAACCACTGAGCAACATCCCATTCCGAGCACACCCTCCCTCCTTTTTTTTAAATTGTGAGACAGGGTCTTGCTAAGTTGCTGAGGCTGACCTTGAATTGTGATCCTCCTGAGTCACCGGGATTACAGGCATGCACCACCGCACCCGGCTATATTTTTTGTTGTTGTTGTTGTTTCTAAGAAAGAAACAACACAAATATTTTTAATGAACAAAATATTTCACAAAAGAATATATAAAAATAGTGAATAACATCATTAAAAGGTGCTCAAATCGTAAGACATCAAAAGATGCAAACTGAAACTGTTATGAGACTTTACTTCACACCCAGAAGAATGGATACATATATTTTAGTTTTTTTTGTTGTTGTTTTTTTGGGTGCTGGGGATTGAACCCAGGGCCCTGTGCTTGCAAGGCAAGCATTCTACCGACTGAGCTATCTCCCCAGCCCTATATTTTAGTTTTAATGGCACATATTGTACACTTTTATGGGCTACAGCTTGACATTTCAGTACATGTGTACAATGTATAATGATCAGATCAAGATAATTGGCATATCTATCACCTTAGACATTTATCATTTCTTTGCACTGGGAACATTCAAAAACCTCTCTTCTAGATTTTTTTTTTTTTTTTTTTTTTTTTTTTTTTTTTTTTTTTTTTTTTGTGGTGTGGGATTGAACCCAGGGCCTTGTGCATGCAAGGCAAGCACTCTACCAACTGAGCTATATTCCCCAGCCCCCTCTTCTAGATATTTTGAGATATTCATTAATTGTTATTTGTACTACAGAACACTAGAAGTTATTTCAACTCAATTTCAGTCATAATCCCAGTAGACTATTTTGTACAAGCTGACATGCTGATTCTAAATTTTTAAAATCTTTTTAAAAATAATTTTTTAGTTGTTGGTGGGCCTTTATTTTATTTTTTTACATGCAGTGCTGAGACTCAAATCCAGTGCCTCACACGTGCTAGGCAAGTGCTGTACCACTGAGTTACAACCCCAGTACTGATTCTAAAATTTTAATGGCAGTGCAAAGATCCTGGGATATCCAAAACATCTTGAAATAGAGAACAGAGTTGGAGAAGTTTCCCTATCTGACTTCATTAAGACTTATTATAAAACTAAACTAACCAAGGCATGGTGGTACTAATATAAGGATAACTAAATAGATCAATGGAATAGAACAGAAAACTCAGAAATAGACCCACAATGCTATAGTTATTTGATTTTTTAAAAAGTCACCAAGGCAATCCAATGGGAAAAGGAAAGTCTTTCCAGCAAATAATGTCAGAACAATTGAATAGCCATATGGAAAAAATATAAACACTGACCCCTCTTCCCTCACACCATTCATAAAGATGGATTTTAAATGCATCATAGAAATCAACTAAAAGCTAAAAACATAAAATTTCTAGAAGAGTATATTTGGAATTTGGGGTAAGCAAAGGTATCAGACAATAGATCACAGAAAGCAGTGACTGCTTGTTTTATGATTGATTAATTAGAGTTCATCAAAATTAAGAAACATCTGCTCATCCAAAGATACCTTTAAGAACTCTATAGACAAGTCAGCCTGGGGAAAACATTTGCAAAATATAATCTGAGAAGGGACTTGTATGTGGAATATATAAAGAAACTTTCCCACAATTCAATAATAAAAAGATGATTCAAATTTTAAAATAGGCAAAACATTGAATAGAAATTTCGCAAAGGAAGATATACAGATGGACTAGAATCACATGAGAAAGTGTTCAACAGAATCACGGAAATGTAAAATAAAGTTGCAATGGGACACCAATATACCACTCCCAGAAGAGCTAAAATTAAAGACTGACAACATCACATGTTGGTAAAGATTTGTGGAGCAAGTGATAAGAATGTAAAATCGTACAACCACTGGGTGAAGGTCTGGTAGTTTCTTGTAAAACTAAACCTATCTATGACCCAGCAATTTCACTTCAAGATACTTACCTAAGAGAAACGAAAGCATATGTCCACAGAGGGACTCAAAAAGAATGCACATAGGAGCTTTATTCATAATCATAAAAACTAGAAACAGCTCTAGTGATAGAGCAGAAAAAAACAGAAAAAATTCTTCTTTTATATAATAGAATATCACTAGGCAAGAAAAAGAGATTAACTGCTGGAGATGAGGGCACACAACTGTAATCCCAGCAATTTGGGTGGCTAAGGCAGGAGAATCCCAAATTCAAGGCCAGCAGCAGCAATTTAGTGAGGCCCTGTAGGGAACATTCCTCAAGCTTATCTGACAGCAGTCGCTGACACCATGGTCTAAGTAAGCCAAACAGCCTGGACAGAGAAACTGAGGTAATGGTAAAGACTCGCCATGGAATGAAGGTCTTTGCAGCTATTGAGGCTGAGTTTGAACTGAGGGAAGGCCTCATTCTGACATGCATCACAGAAAGCTGTGATGTGAGCTCACCCGCACTGCCTTGCCTCATGCTGTGTCCAGGAGCTTTCCTTTCCCCCAGTCCTGTTGCTGGGCAGAATTGCTTAGGCATGCTTGGATTGTTTACACTACCTGGACCCTCGAAGTATAGTTCACCTATAGGCTGACTCTGTTATACTTTAACAAGCGTGTTAACCTGATTGGATAATGTGCCTATATATATCCTGTGCAAACCTAAATAAAATTAGGTCCGTGCCTTCAGAGCTCCATCTCCGCGATGCCTGAGTAATTGCGCTAGGCAAGGCTAGGTAGGGTAGGCATCGTTCATCCTCACCCTCAGCAAACCCGTCTCTGATCATCTACAAGGCCCTAAGCAATTTAGCAAGACCCTATCTCAAGATTAAAATAAAAAGGGCTGGGGGTGTAGCTCAGTGGTACAGCACTTGCCTACCATGCATGAGACCATGGGTTTAAACCCCAGCACTGGAAATTAATAAAAGTAAGGGGGATTAGTTACCAACACATGCAGCGATGTGAAGGACTCTACCATTATGGTGTGTGAAAAAAGCTAGACACAGAAGAGTACTTACAACACTATTTAATTTGTGAAGTCCTAAGATGGTCAGAACTAATTTATGGTGAAAAAAATCCAAATGACTGGGAAGTCGCAGGAGGAGGATTTCTGGGGTGATGGTGATAGTCTATATCTTGATAGGAGTTTGAATTATACAGGGATAGCTTTTATATATAAGTCAAAACTCACCTCTTGTATAAATAAGATCTGTACATTTCCTGCAAGTACATTTTACCTTGTAAAGCATAAACAGATGGGGGTGGGCTGTGGCTCAGTGGTAGAGCGCTTGCCTAGCACTTGTGAAGCCCGGAGTCCAATCCCCAACACTACACACACACACACACACACACACACACACACCACACACACACAATAAATTGACTCCAATTAATTAATTATATGTATCCTGAAGTGTTTAGGGATAAAATATACTGATATTCTGCAATTTTCTATGAAATTGCTAAAAAAATAATAAAAGAATGGATGGAAGGATGGATGGATGAAGAGAGAAAGATGCATAGATATGAAATTTAAAAAGAACAAAATGCTAGTTGCAGAACATAGGTGGTAGGTATATGAATGCCCACTGTATAATTCTTGCCATTTTTCTGTACATTTGAATTCTTCATCATGGAATTTTTTTTTGGGGGGGGTACTAGGGATTGAACCCAGGGTTGCTTAACCACTGAGCCAAATCCCAGCCCCTTTTTTTTTTTTACATTTTATGTATAGACAGGGCCTCACTAAGTTGCTGAGGATGTCCTCAAACTTGGAATCGCCCTGCCTCAGCCTCCTGAGCCACTGGGTTTACAGGTGAGTGCTGCCATGCCTGACTTCATAATGGAATATTTTAGATAAAAAGCAAAACACAAAAACCTTCAGCAGCACAATCTGGGCCAATTTTTCTCCTTAAGAGACCATCAAGATCATCAGGCCCCATCCTTGGTCCCTGAAAGAAGTCACTGTTGTTCCACCGTCACCCAGTTTCTGGTCCCAAGCTGTCCTATCCGTCTTCTGCCTCTTCTCATCTCCCCCTCTGAGCTCTCTGGAACTCCCATTCTACTGTACTCTCACCCTTTTCTAGAAATTTCTCCCAACCTCCTGGCCCTAATGGACACCAGGCTTCCATGGAGACAATACTTTCTGTTCAACAGGAAACTATTTTCTCTCTCATATTCCAAGTGCCTCTGAGCCAGGAGGTGGGAGCGGAAAGGTATTTTCCTTATTCCCTATTGTTCCATCCAAGTCATTTCTCTCCCTCCACATTCTCAAGAACTCCGCTTCCTTTGAAGTATACACCAACTGCGTAAGTCTCTCCCTACCTCTCCCAACTGCATCCACCTACCTCCAGACCAACCTCCTTGTCATTCTGGACTTTGGCTCCGGGGACAGTCTCTACTCCGCCCCCACACTCTGTCGGCATTCTGGTGACCTCACCTCCCCGGACAAACTTCAGTACTTTGACTTCTCAGTTACTTGAACTCCTCACCTCCAAAGATTTTTACCACCACGGCCACACAGCCACCCATTCACCCAGCACGCTCCAGCCCTCCGGTCTCTGGCCCGGGACTTCAGGCATCCCACACCGGCACCAACCCCCTTCCCTCCAGTTCTCTGATCTTTGTGCTCCCTCTGCCCCTGTGCTGAGTGTGTGAAGAGCTCCGATCTGGTCACCCCACTTCCTCCAGTCCCCCCTCTTATTTCTTTCCTCTCCCCTTCCCTGCTTAGATTTTCTCTGCTTAGGACCTTCTAACATCAACGAATTCTATTCATTTTATTAGTCGACTCTCTCCATCCAATAGAAATTGTGCTCCACAAAGTGTCTGCTTTTGTCATGCTATCACGCCACCCCTAGAGTCATGGCATGCAGCTGGTGATCTATAAATGCTGTGGAAGGAAGAAAGGAAGGGAGGAGGGAAGGAGGGAAGGTGACAACTTCAGTTAGAAAATAGAAGCACTCCTTTGGGAATGTCCTCGCCCTTCCACTGACCCACCTGCATCTTTTCTCCATCCCCTTGTGACCGTCAGAAGAGTGTCCCTAAGTCTCTCTGAGACCCTGTGTTCCACTCCTGATCTCCTCCCGCCCCTTTAAGAATGATTGATTGAACTCCTAAGATGTCCTGCCTCTCCTCTGCCATCACGGGTTTCCTCTCTCTGAATTAGATCGTTTCACTTGCTTCTACTCGCTTTCATTTTTCGGTATCCCTCTCTTGAGCCCGTATGTACATCCAACTAATGTGCCATTTCTCTGTTCCCTCAACCTGATTCCTCTTCATTCTTCAACCCTCTTCAGCGGTCATCTGCCCCAGAGAGTGACCCTCAAGATGGGAAATCATGTGTTCCAACGACAGAAAGACTCCAAGAACCTGGGTTCCCAGTGGCTCCAAGCAACCACAGGACCAGCTCTGGGCAGCCGACCGTCATTCTTCTATTTTGCGTAAGAAATTGTTTAAGCCATTGTTCTCTTGGGTTTTTCTCGTATATCTGTAAGATTAACGTTCTCTTTTCTGTCAAAGTTAAACCTGTAGTCTGAGCCCCACCCCCACACCCTGTATTCAATGGTAACTAGAGCCCTTCCCTTTGCCCGCCCCAATTTTTAAATTAGCCAATCACACAGACTGTAACCCTGAGCTCCTCCCATCAGGGCGAGCGGGCAGTGCTGCATTAGGGATAAAAGGAGGAGGACTGTCCAGCGCAGTGTGCTTGCTTGCCAGTCTGTTCCGTAGCACACCTTTCTGCAGAAGTAAATGTTGTCTTGCAGTGCAACTTCTGAACAGTGTCTGATTTCTCATGGCACCTCACTATTTCTAACGTATTAACCTAAATGATAGATTTTATCTCTCCTTATGTATTGCAAGAATCTTGATGCCAATAGCTGTGTTTGTTTCATTCAAAGTGTTTTGCAACCTCCAGGCGCGGTAGCGCCTGTAATCCCAGCGGCTGGGGAGGCTGAGGCAGTAGGATCGCGAGTTCAAAGCCAGCCTCAGCAATTTAGCAAGACTCTAGGCAACTTAGTCTATAAATAAAATATAAAGAAGGGCTGGGGATGTAGCTCAGTGTTTAAGCAGCCCTGGGTTCAATTACTGGTACCTGAAACAAACAGAAAACAAAAGTTCTTTGCAGAACACAGATTCTAAATAAGTGATTGCTGGGGCAAATGAGATCTTGAAAATCAGCCGGAAGCATCTGCATAGAAAACAAACCACCCAGCCTAAGCACCAGCCTAGGGTTAGCAGCTGAGGTTCCTTGGCTAGGTGGGTCAGGTGTCATGGTGGGATGACCCAGGCAAGGGAAAACAAGGAAGTAAGAGGAAGAGCCAGGTTGTAGGTAATGGTTCATGTTTAATTATTGGTGTAGACCGACTGGCTTTGTTGGTCAACTGGAGTTCCATCTCTAGGCTTCTTTTCTTTTTGTACCAGTTTCAGTGAGATGTAATTCACATGCCGTGCAATTCATACATTTCAAGCATACCATGTAATGGTTTGTAGTATATTCACAGAGTTATGCAGCCATCACTACAGACCATTTGAGGACATTTTTAGCACCTACAAAAGAAACCCCACACTCTTCAACAGTTGTCCCCATTGCCCCACCCTCATCCCAGCCATGAGCAACTGCTGACCTACCTTTCATCTCCATGGAATTACCAATCTGGACTCTTCATATAAATGGGATTATTCACTTTGTGGCCTTTTTTTGGTCTGATTTCTTTCAGTTACCATAATGTTTTTGAGGTTCACCCAGGCCGTAGTATTTATCAGGACTCCATTCCTTTTTGTGGGTGAATAATATTCCACTGTACAGACATACAGTTTTTATTTATCCACTCATCTGTGATGAACCTTTGGACCATTTCCACTTTTTTGAATATTATGCATAATACTGTTACAAACATTCATATATAAGTGTTTGCGTGTATGCATGTGCAATTGCTGGATCTTACCATAACTCCATGTTGAAACTTTTGAGGAATTGCTGGACTGTTTCCCAAAGCAACAGCACCATAGTTTTTTCCCATCACCAGTTTATGTCTCCACATCCTCACCAACAGTTGTCATTGTCTGCTTGGGGTTTTTTATTACAGTCATCCAGGTGGGTATGAAGTGGTATCTCATTCTGCTTTGCATTTGCCTTTTCCTGATAGCTAATGTTGTTGAGCATCTTTTCATCTGTTATTGGTCATTTGGACATATTCTTTGGGATAATGTCTATTCAGATCCTCTCTGGTTTTTAAATTGGGTTATTTGCCTTTTTCTTGAGTTGTGAGAGTTCTTTCCATTTTCTGGACACTAGTCCCCTCCCACATACATGATTTATAAGTATTTTCTCCCATTTGTGGGTGCCTTTCACTTTTTTTGATGGTGTCCTTTGAAGTAGAGAAGTCCTTAAGTTTTTCAGTGAAGTCCAATTTGTCTATTTTTTCTTCTGCTGCTTGTATTTTTGATGTCCTCTAAGATACCATTCCTGAATCCAAGGACATAAAGACTTACCCCTGTGTTCTCTTCTGAAAGCTTTACAGTTTTACCTCTTACGTTTAGGTCTTTGGTCCAATTTTAATGAATTCTTGTACTTAGTGTGAGGTAGGGATTCATTTTTTTTCCCCCTTGGGCAGCATTTGTTGAAATTCTTTTTTTATTTTTTATTATTTTGATTCACTGTACACAAATGGGGTACAACTTTACAACTTTTCATTTCTCTGGTTGTACACAATGCAGAGTCACACCATTTGTATAATCATACATGTACATAGGGTAATGATGTTTGTCTCATTCCATTATCTTTCCTTCCCCCGCCCCCTCCTCACCCCTCATTTCCCTCTACACAATCCAGTGTTCCTCCATTCGTCCCTTACCATCCCCCACCACTGTTATGTATCATCATCCACTTATCAGAGAAAACACTCAGCCTTTGGTTTTTTGGGATTGATTTATTTCACTTAGCATGATTTTCTCTAACTCTATCCATTTACCTGCAAATGCCATAATTTTATTCTTCTTTATGGCTGAGTAATGTTTCATCATATATATATATATATATATATATATATATATATCTCACAGTTTCTTTATCCATTCATCTACTGAAGGGTATCTAGGTTGGTTCCATAATCTAGCTATTGTGAATTGAGCTGCTATAAACATTGATGGGGCTGCGTAGCATTTGTTGAAATTCTTTTCCCATCAGATTGTTTTGCCATCGCTGCCAAAAACCAACTGATCATAAATGTGAGAGTTTTTCTGGACTCTCAGTTCTATTCCATGAAATCAATCATGTGTTTAACCTTATGCCAACCTCACCGTCCAGACTACTGGTGCTTCATAGTGAGTTTTTTAAAAATACTTTTTCAGTTGTAGATGGACACAGTATCTTTATTTATTTTTTTATGTGGTGCTGAGGATCAAACCCAGGGCCCCACACATGTGAGGCAAGCCCTCTACCACTGAGCTACAGCCCCAGCCCTGCAGTGAGTTCTGAAATTGGGAAGTGTGAGTCTTGCAACTTAGTTCTTTTTAGGGATTGTTTTGGGTATTCTGGATTCCTTGAATTTGCATATGAATATCATCATTAGTTTATTGATTTCTGGAAATAAGCCAGCCAAGATTTTGATAGCAACTGCATTGAATCTGTAAATAAATTTGGAGAGTATTGCCATCTTAACAATATTAGGTCTTCCACACCAAAAAATATGGAACATATTTCCATTTATTGAGATCTTCTTTAATATCTTTCAATAATGTCTTATAGTTTTTGAAATAATAAAATCTACACTGTTTCTGTTAAATTGATTCCTAAGTATTGTATTACTTTCAATTCTATTTTAGATGGGATCATTTTCTTAATTTTACCTTCAGATTTTTCATGGAAAGCATATAGAAATACAACTGATCTTTGTATCCTGCAATCATGTTGAACTTGCTTATTGTTTTAACAGTTTTTTAATGGCTTCCTTAGTACTTCTACACAAAAGATCATGCCATATGAGAATATAGTTTTACACCATCCTTTCCTGTTTGAGAAAATGAAATATTGTACTAGAACCTCCCCGTACAATATTAAATAGAAGTAGCCAGAGTGGTCAGTCCCATTTGCTTCCTGAAACTCAGGGAAATGTATTCAGTCTCTCACCATCAAATATGATGTAAGCAGTGGGGTTTTTTTGGTTTGGTTTGGTTTGGTTTGGTTTGGTTTGGTGCTGGGGATTGAACCCAGGAGTGCTTTACCACTATGCTACATTCCCAGCCCTTTTCCTATTTTTAATTTTTTTAGACAGGGTCTCACTAAGTGAGGCCCTAGGCAACTTAGTGAGATCCTGTCTAAAAACATAAAACCTAGGGCCTCACCTGGCTTTTGACTTGTGATCCTCCTGCCTCAGCCTCCTGAGCCACTGGGCTTACAGGCACTTGCCACTGCGCCCTGCTTAGCAGTAGAGTTTTTACAGATACACGAACCTGATGAAGTTCTTTACTATTCTTGGTTTGTTACTTTCTTTTATAATCACAAAGGGACATTGGATTTTGTCAAATGCTCTTTCAGTATGTATTAAGATAATCAGTATTTTCTTTTAATTTCTTGATATAACATTTATTGATGTGGGGATGTTAAACCAACCTTAAATTCACTTGGTGATGGTATATTATACTTTTCATATGCTGCTGGACTTAATTGCTTGTATTTTGTTGAGAATTTTGTAACTGTATTCATAATATATCTTAGTCTATAGTTTTCTTTTTTTGTGATGTCTTTGCCTGAGTTTAGTATCAGGGTACTGGTCTCATTGAATGAGCTGCGAAGTGTCTAGGTTTCTTTTTTACTAACATCTTGGTCAGTCTTGACCTTCATAACACACCATAAAAAGCCAAGGCCTTGAAAGGTGTATTGGAGTCCTTAAGTGGAATGTGCGTGACAATCAACTGGGTAGAGTATGCATTGGTTCCAAGTAGATTTCTGGTTCCAGGGCTTTGGGACTGACTCAGAAAGTCTGCATCAGGGCTAACAAGTCCCTCTGAGAGATTCTGCAATGAGTACCCTTTCATTTCCCTGTAAGAAACATTGATGGACTGGGCCAGTGCCTCAGGAGGCTGAGGCAGGACGATCACAAGTTCAAAGCCAGTCTCAGCAATTTAGCAAGGCCCTAGTGAGTTCCTGTCTCAAGATTAAAAAAGAAATTAAAAGGGTTGGGGATGTGGCTTAGTAGTAAGTGCTCCTGAGTTCAATCCCTCGTACCAAAAAAAAAAAAAAAAAAAGAGAGAAAAATAATTGATAGACTTACATAAGCTGAACTCGGCTAAGAAGCCAACGAGAATGAGCTGGAAAAGCAATGTTTTGTCACACAGGAACCTTAGAAACTTTAGTGTGTGCATGTCCATTGTGAAAATTCAATTGCAGAGTTAGAGTATGCATTGTTTCACAACTTATTTAGCCACAAAATCTGTTAGTTTTGGAGGGGTACCTCACAGATTGGACGTTCCATGGCGCACACTTTGGGAAACACTGCCCCAGAATTACTCCACTCTCCCTCCAGCCCCCACGGGGCTTTTTTCTAAGCACTCACCCCTGTGGCCTGCGGCTGCTTCTTCATGTGTCACCGTCAGTCAGAGTCTGTTGGGGCCTCCATTAGGGTTAAATGAGGCATTCACCTCGAGAGCCAAATTTCAGATGCCAAAAACTCAGTAATCAAGATTAATTATTATTTGGAGGCTGGGTTGACCAGATAAACCATCCTCCAACCAGTAGGATGAGGATGAGGTACAATAGTGAGGTGATGCTTAGTGATCATCATGAGTGGGCCCAGGCACCAGGGTCTATCTGGATGGGGCTGCAGGGTTTTCGGGGAGACCTGTTGTCTTTCTCCCCTCGGGCCTGTGAAACCCTCCAGAGGAAGGCCGAGTCCTTCTCCTTCACCTCTGAACTCTGAGTCCCTGGCACAGTGCACGGAACACAGGATTGTCCAACTCCATTCAGAGAACATATGTGGTGCCAAGTTCATCTTCCTCCCAACTTCCTCTGGAGCATCTAACCCAGTGCTAGGCACAAGGAGGCTTATTCAAGGCAAATTTGGGGGTGACTGGGTAGATTTCATCCAGACAGCTCCTCTGGGCCTAAGGTCAGTCTTCTTGCTTGTGCGTTGGTTTGGATGTGCTCCCAAATCTGAAAGGGGGTAGGGGGACCTATTGCCAAAGGATTTCTGGAAAAACTTTATCCTTTCCGGGATACCCTTTCTCTCCTTGTCCAACTGAGCTTGACCTCAAATGTGCAAGCTCTAACATTCAAAAAAAGTTGGGTCGGGGCCTGATTGGGCTGGTGGTAGATGTTTGTGATTTGTGCAATCATCGTGACCGGATTAGGCTCCACAGCTGGGAGGCCCTTGGCCATGACTTTGGGAAAAAAATCTGAAAGCCAAGAATAGTTACCCAGGGACAGTTTCCTGGACCCACCCTTCAGGCTGGTTCCAGGACACTCCAGTATCCCTACTCACTCCTGTATCTCATTAAAAGTACTTTATAGGTCTCCTTGTCTCTTCCTTGGAATTTCCATTTCTTTTTGGTTCCAAGAACTATAAAACCTCATCAATTAATTGGTAACCACAGGAATAAGAATAGGGTTCCCTTTAAATAGCTTGTGTAAAAAGTTATTACAGCGGCTCCACATTAAACTGCTCAAGAAAGGAAGTGAGTTTACTCTCTCAGGCAACATTTAGCCACAGATAAGCCTCCTACAGAAGACTCTTCTTTGTAATAAAACGCAGGTCCCCACGGCCCCTACTTGTCAACGCCTCATAAATTTACTTTGAGTTGCTTCATAACCTCATAAGTACAGTGAAGTCCTCTGGGAATTAAGCTTTGTAATAACTCGACTGTGTTAAACAAATAAACTTCAGAAAGCAGGGCAAGCTAGACCCCGGGGAAGCTCCGTGGATATGCAGGCAATAGAAGGGATGTCGTTCTAAGGAGGGGGAGCCCAGGCCCAGGGTGAGAGAGAAGGGTGATTTGCCCACATTAACACAGCGGCAAAGCTGGGGTTAGGACGTGGGTCTCCAGGCACCGGTTTCTATCTCCCTTTCCTTTCCTACCAGGAAGGACCAGCCCCTTGGCTCTCATTCCCATCCTGCTAGGAAGGCAGGAGAGAATCAGACAGCTGTGTGCCTAGGGATGAGAGTCAGCCATTTTCTCTCCTCAACTGGCCTCTGCATTTTAAATCTTTTTTTTTTTTTTTTTTTTTTTTTTTTTGCGGTACTGGGGATCGAACCCATGGCCTTGTGCACGCAAGGCAAGCACCCTACCGACTGAGCTATCTCCCCAGCCCTTCATTTTAAATCTTTTACATTTCCTTGTGCTAGGGAAATCTTTGTGCTGTGTCAAATGAATTTCAGACAGGTGAGAAGAAACGGGTGAGACCTTAAGGAGTTCCCTGAAGTCACATCTGCAGTAAAACAATAGTCCTTGGCCTTGGCTGCATGTTAGAATCACCTGGGATCATTCAAAAAGTCCCCAAGTACAGGTCACACCCCAGACCGACCACATCAGACTCTCGGGGTGAAGGGGAGGCATTAGGGTTTCTTAAAACTCCCCAACGATTCTAACATGCAGGCAAGCTCAGGAACCATGGAGTAAAACCATTATAAACCCGAGGAAGTCAACACAGGGCTGGAACGGCTTTGGTTGTAGTGAGGAGTGTCTGCCATTTATGTAGCCAAAGGTGTGTGGTTCTAGACCAGTCCCTTGATCTTTTGGGCTCTGCTGAAAAGTGAAAATAATTTTATAACCTACCACATAGGGTTATTATAAGAGTTGAATGAGATAATGCCTGTAAGGCCATAGCTCAGTGATTGGCACAGGGAAAACAGTAACTTTTAGCTATTGACAGCATTCTACATGTCAATGATATAAATTGACAATGATATTTTCTGCTATATTTTGAAATAAATCAAAATTGTACTTCCTCAATTTGAGGGATTTTTTTTCATTTTAACATCTTTAAAAGTGATGCATCTTAATTACTAATGGTGCCTGACATTCAGTGACATGTAGTAATAAAATACTCACCAGGGCCAAGTACCATAAGGACTTTATGTTTATTACTTTCCTTAATTCTCGCAATATCCCTATGAGAGGCATTTTGTTTTATCCAGCCTCATTTAGCAGATTGGTAAACTGAGGCCCAGAGTTTAAGTGCTTTATCCAAACACCCATAGTCAATGGAAATGGGAATTTGAGCCCTGGGTCCAGCTCTGGAGTCTGCACCTAACCTCTCTGCTCTAGAGCAGCTCCCGGAAACCAAGAGTCCAGTGAGCGGATCGGAGTCTCCCAGCTAGGACTTAAATCCATGACACCAAAACCACTGCACTCATTCCTCGCTCTGCTTCTGACCAGAGGTGGGTTTCTAGCTGTGGCTGGAGAAGCACATATGTGGCTGTCTGTATGTCCTCAGGGCAGGGCCTGGCCACTTCACCTGAACTGCCTGGCTGGTGCCCCCTGGCTTTCTCTCCCCTCGCTGTGATCCCTCCCTCACTCACCTCCACAGGCAGCCACTGGTGTATATTCTCCAACTCATTTGACATGATTTGGGCCAGTGTAACAGCATAGATCAATCCTTTTCTACCATCCCAAGCACCTCAGGTCTCCTGCCTCATTTCTTCTCTGTTCACCCTGTATTGGTCTATCCAATGGGACCTGGGCCACCCTCAACTGGTCCTCACCAGAGGAACCCTTCTCCTACTCCCATTGGCTGAGGGCATCCTGCAGCCCACTGGCAGTTCTGCTGAGGCCTATGTGTGCACTGCCTTATTTCCCCATGGTTGTCTGGTGAACCAGGTGGAATGATTACCCCCAACTTCGAAAACAATGAACCTAGGACTCAGGTTAGATGACTTTCTGAGATGGAACATCAACCCAGGACCATGTGACCAGAGAGCCACTGTTTTAGTCAGCTTTTGCATCACTGTGTCCAAACTGTCCGACAAAAACAACCTTGAGGAGCCCATGGTTTCAGAGGGCTCAGTCCATAGATGGCCAAGTCCATTATTCTGGGCCCAAGATAAAGAAGCACATCATGGGGGAAGGGCCCACAGAGGCTGGGCTACTTAGCTCTTCCAACTAAGATGGATTGATTAGGTTAAAGCTCTCAAAATCCAATCTTTCTTTCTTTCCTTTTTTTTTTTTTTTTTTTTTTTTTTTTTTTTTGTGGTGCTGGGGATTGAACCCAGGGACTTGTGCATGTGAGGCAAGCACTCTACCAACTGAGCTACATCTCCAGCCCCTGCAATTCAATCATTTTATCTCTGAATATTCCTGCAGAAACATAGAAACATTTGGGGAACACCTCCTATCCCAACCGTAACAGCTCCTCTTCCAGTCAATTCTTGTTGAATCCATTTACTGAATGTCTCTTGGGGACCAGGCACTGGATGTAGAGGTGAGCAGGCAGGATAAGGCTCGGCCTCGGGAAGCTCACAATTCAGTGGGGCAGAGGGCTCTGTTTACCCTCACACATGTAAACGGGCATCTCCAGATGCTGACGCACATGAAGGAGGCCAACAGGAGGGTGAAACAGTAACACAGTACCTGCTTACCAAGAGTGGCCAGAAGCAAGGACCTAAGACCAGAAGAGGGAGCCAACCTGGTTCCAGCAGGCAGGGTCAGAGAGCTGCCTTGCCACAGTCCCTTGGGGAGAGCCATCAGATACCTGTAAGGGTGCAGGCAGAACAATGACAGGATGGGATTTGAGTCCTTAAAGGTCACTTACTCGCCAGCAATGGATTCGGCCTCGGTCTCAGCACCTGCTGCCAGCTGGCAAAGGAGGGGTTGACCTGCAGTAATCATGGTTGACAGACTGAGAACCACATGTGCTACCCAGCCCCAACTCAGATTCTTAGGAAATAAGGGAAATAACAAGACAGCAAAGCGGCCAGACATAGCTAGGGGCGCTGGAAAGTTTTAATCAGAAATCTTACAGAAATTAGAATCTTAACCCAACCCACTCTAGCCAGATGGAAATCGGTCTCAACTTCAAGTTCTCTCAAAAGGCTCTGTACGCGTCCTGTGGTCATTGGCCTTGGCATTGAACGATCTCAACACTCACAGGCGGTGAATGCTTCAGCCTAGTGGAAATCTGCTGAACCCCAATGAGGACTCCAGTTTTTCGTCACATTTCTATTTGTGAAATTATGTACATTTGACGATTGAAAACCATTTTCCAATAAAAAGTTAAAATTAATGATGGTCCCAGAGTCGTACCACAAAATAGCAGTCATTCTCTTATGCCACTGCACCTGGTAGGTGCCAAAGCTGTGGTGCCAATTTGGTGGCAGCTAGAAAGAGGAGCAGGCCACAGAAGCAGGGAGGGGTGCACCAGGGCAGCCACAGCCCAGGGAGCCAGAAGCAGGTTCAGCCTCCAATCCTGAGTAGGGTGAAGGTGATGCGCCGATGTTCAGGGACCGCTGTCAGGGAAAAGCAAGATCTGTGGTACCTACTAACCACCTATCAGCACATCCCAGCAAAATTCAGAGCCCTCTTGAGGTTACCACAATCCTTGTCACCTATCTTGCCACAAGAACCAACATGCAGACACATGTGCACACACATGCATGCACACACACACCCAGAGGGAGGTCAGAGCCAACCGAGGGCAGAATTGACATATCTAAACTCTTGCCCCAGCTCTGGTCTTTCCAGACGTAAGACCTTGGAGAGGGTACCTAACATCTCTGGGTAAATGGAGTGAATAATCACCCGGGACATTCCTCATGGGTTGCTGTGGAGACTGATGAAGTCATGGTGGCCTTGGGCTGATTCTAAGGCAGGGGTCCAAGAGGGACATACAGGAGAGGAGGGATGTCTCCAAATCCTGTAGCCAGGCACATGGCAGCTGCAGCTCCCGGGCTCTAGGACTCCACACTGTGGGAACAGTGGGGCTGGCTTGGGTCAGGCCTGGTGACACGTTTTCACAGGGTCATCTCACAACACTATCAGAGGCAGGAATTCTTATCCCCAACTCTGTGGAAGTGGACCCTGAGGCTCGGTGAGGTTCTGTTTCTAGGGGAGCTAGCATTCTCTGTGCTGAAGGCCGAGTGGGGCAACACAGCTTCTAGGGAACCAGAAACACTGGGAACTTCCCCCAAGGGCTGACTTCTCTGTTAGGCACAGGAGGCATGGTGCCTAGGGCTGACAATACTTTTGGGGGTCCAAGAAAATGTTTCATTTTCATTTACTTTAAAATCAGAGGGAAAAAAGCCAGCCACAGTGGCACACTCCTGTAATCCCAGCCACTCAGGAGGCTGAGGCAGGAGGATCACGAGTTCAAAGCCAGCCTCAGCAACTTAGTGAGACCCTGAGCAACTTACCAAGCCCCTGTCTCAAAATAAAAAATAAAAAGGGCTGGGGATGTGGCTCAGTGGTTAAGTGTCCCTGGGCTCAATCCTGAGTACAAAAATATATTTTTTTTTCAGAAGAAAAACTGAACAAAATAATAATGAATATGTTCATATGAATCATCTTGGGTTATATTCATCTTTATACCAACACATTTATATATATATATATATATATATATATATATATATATATAAATTTTTTTTTTTTTTTTTTTTAAAGACTTTTCTTCTAGAGAAAGGGACCCATGAAGGCAAAAGCCAGATGCAGTCTGGTACTCCAGCCCCTCAGCATGTAGTGGCTTAGCAAGGCCAGGCCAGAGCAAGTCCAGCTGATTGAGCCAAACCCCTTAGTGAGGCCCAGGCTACCATTGCTTAGTCTAAAAAACCCCCACCCCATATCCTACTTCAAGTCCTTCCCACAGAGCCCCCCACCTTGCCAGCCTCCTCAGAGCCCAGAGCCAAGGAAGGGCGGACTCCAATTCCTGGCAGAGGTCAGCTTCCTGTTTTTCTCTAAGTGGAAGGTCAGCTACTGCTGGAAAGGGACACGGGAACGAGTTATGGGCCAATGGATACCAGCCATATGAGGGAGGAGGGGATATCGGCCACACTGGGCTCTTGGGCCCCTGAGCCCCTCTTCCTCCATCCAGAGTCCTCTCTTCCTGACACACTTGCAAAACACCACAGACCCCTGCAGACCCCAGCAATGCCTCCTTGTCCTCTCTGACTTCCTGGGCTTCAATTTGCTCATCTGTGAAATAGAGAAGGTGGTTCTATAGAAATTGCCCACCCAGCCGGGTGTTGTAATCCCAGCAGCTCAGGAGGCTGAGGCAGGAGGAGCGCGAGTTCAAAGCCAACCTCAGCAACTTAGCTAGGCCCTAAGCAACTGAGTGAGACCCTGTCTCTAAATAAAATACAAAAAGAGGGCTGGGCATGCAGGCCATATAGCGAGCCTCGTAGAGGGCCTGCCTCTCATGCTGGAGGCCCGGGTTCGAGTCCCCAGCACTGTGGGATTGTGGAAATAACAAACAAAAAGAGGGCTGGGGATGTGGTTTGGTGATTGAGTGCCCCTGAGTTCAATCCTTGGTACCTACCCCCCAAAAAATGAAAAGAAAAAGAAAAAGAAACTACCTACCTGCTAAGAGGACCCAAATCAGACACATGGGAGCAGGGAGGTCTTTGTCAACTTTAAAGACCCTGGTTGCCATTCATGCAGTGGGCTTTGTAACTGGGAGCTGCAGTAATAACTGCAGGTTTATTGCATCCTGCCCTGTGCTGGGCCCTACCTCTCTGTCCTCCATCTTCACAATGACCTCATAAGATTTTTCATTCTTATTTTGTGACAGGGAAGGTGAGGCTGTGTGCTCAGGACCAGGAAATGACCAGTGTGGTCCTTGTGCCCACACCATAGCCACCTTCTTTCTCCCGCTGGTGTGGGCTGCACCAGGCCAGAACCTGGGGAATCCAGGTGTCCTTCTGGCTGGTGGATTGTGGAATCCTGACCTAGGCGGCTGAGGAGTTGCTGCACGGAGGAGATAAGCTGCTTCTCTAGCTGGGCCCACAGATGTCAGGGGTTTATGCAAAAAGCCAGCCCATAACCGTCAACCCAAACCCCCCTACAACATGACTGAGTGCCTGCTATCTGCCAGGTGCATGCCCCCTCAGGTTGCTGTTTGGGGGCTTCTGCACCCTTCCCTTTGAGGGTATGGGGCCAGACATCTAAGTTCAAATTTTAGTCCTGCACGTTGTGAGTGTAAGACTCTGGGTAAAATTTCATAGCTCACCGTGCCTCAGTTTCCTCTGTAGAATATAGGTCAGTAATAGTACTGACCTTACAGGGATTAAGTCGTCAATGAGTTAATTCACATCAAATGTCATCAGCAGCATCCTCTCACCCCTCTTCCCTCCCAGGTCCCCTTCCTAACTGGCCCTCACTCCTTTCTGCTGCTAGCTCTGCCTCTGGCTCTCTCCTTTTTACTTCTCCTTCATCCCTTCCAGAGCCTTTCCTGAGATTGGGAGCTGACATATATGGTAAGCAGACACTGGCCAAGAACACCAGGCCATGGCCAGGGCAGTACCCACGTGGAGAATGAGCCCACGTGAGCGAGCAGGGTTCCATGCTGCAAAGGGCTCAAGGACTCTCAGCCTCTTGGGCCTGAGAGGGTTCATGAATCATTCCTGACACTCACTCTTAGCTCAGACTCAGATTCAGAAGCCCAAGATTCAAAAGGGAGGACAAGAGGCAGCTGGGCCACACAGAAGTTGGCTTTTCATCTGGATGATCTGGAGTGTGAACACCAAATGGCAGAGAATGAACTTATCTCCAGCAAAAGCAAGCTCAGGGCAGCCTACCTGAATTCAGGAACCTGTGGGAGATAGTGGAATAAAATAAGGATTTAGTGCTTGCTGCAGGATGGATGAATAAACCTTATCTGAGGTTTTAGAGACAAGAGCAGCTCTAGGGAGAAGGTAGGCGATAAGGAGGAGAAAAAAGGGAGAGGGTGTTTCTCCGAGCAGCTAATTCACAAAAAGTAGCCATAAGGCAGACACATCCATGTACCCACCCCAATCAACTGAATTTGCTCTTTACTCCCCCTGGGTGCCTTACCTCCTCCCAAAGACATCCCACCCTGACAGTAGTTCCTCTTGTGTGTGGCTGCATTCACTCATTCACTCAATGACTTATTCATGTAACATGGATGAGCCCTCCTGGCACTCAGGTCACTGGTACACAGAGGTGGACACCACCCAGGCCTCTGTCCTCCAGGAGCTCAAAGGTTAGAGGGGGAAACAGATGTGTGCCCAGCTACTGTGACATAATGTGAGAAGTTGGTAACCGACCAAGACTTGACTTTATCTTAGCAAGATCTCGTCCATCCGCAGTGAGGTGGGGAGGAAAAGGGATTCCTGGATTTGTCTGCAAGTTCAGGAACAGCTCTGATCCCAATTGCACCTAACCCCTAAGGACCCCCTGCTGCTCCTGACCCTTTTTCCACTCCCTACTGAAATCCATCCGTCCTGTGGCCCAAGCCACACTTGTGGTGCCTTCCAAGGCCATGAGGTCATGTGTTCCTTCTTCAGTAAAGACAGTGTTGAAAGATGGCCTTCTAGAGATAACCGCCTTGGTTTGGTTGCCTACTCTAGACCAGGTGGGCAGAGAGCCGGATTCTGGATGGGAAAGAACCAGCCTCATAGGCTTGCTCAGCCTTGGCACAGCAGGCAGGCAGCCACCCACCCAAGTGGGTGAGGCTCCCAGGCAACTCAGCTCAGCTCCTGGAGGAAACCTGGAGCCAGTCTGGGGAGATGGTAGTGCCCAGGGGAGCTGGCAGACCAAGTTGCCTCTCCGTCAGTCCTCCTCACTTCCCATTCCCATCTCCTGTTGGTCAGATGGGGCCTTGGCTGCCGCGGGAAGCTCACCCACAAAGCGGAATTCCAGGAACTCCAGGCTGAGCAGACTTCTGGTTGCCTTCTCAGTTCCTTTTTGCTTCTTAAAGGTCTCTGGTGCCAGAGTTGAGCCCCATGACCTGCCAGGCAGAATCCTGGCTGATCTCTCTTCTCTGCCCACCCCCCATAATTACACTTCTCCCTTCTTGGGCCTTCTGAGAATCCTAGAAGGTCACTGCTGGAAAGGACCTTATTGATAGCAAAAGAGGAAGCCCAGAGGCCCTGGCCCATCTAATTGTTCCTACCTGCTAGTCACCAGCCTCCAGAAGTACAGTCATTAATTAGGCACCAACTGGTTTGGGACACTCTTTTATCTCTGGGTCCCTTCTATAGGTAATGAAATAAAAAGGTTTAACTGTTCTAGAAAAGGGAACCCTGGTAACTCACATAGCCCAGGATAGAAAGAGAAAAAGCAGACCACTTCCCGTCCCACCTCCAGCAGCCCAGGAGATGCAGAATTTTCTATAAGGATGAGGACTCTCTGGAGTGACTGCTAAACTGAGTGTCTAAGTGCCAAGTGCTGGAAAATGGGAGCAGAGGTGACTCCAGACACAAAGGGGTTGATTTCTTCAGGGAATCTGGGAGGAGGCTTTTCTTAGACTGTGATTTGACCTGCCACAACAGGATGCCACAGGCTTGCACAGGAGTACATATGTGCAGTTTGGGGACAGGATCACAGTTAACCCCCTTTCTCTTCTTCATCCCTGGAGCCTCATGGAAGAGCTCTAGGCAGGACAGACTATGTCTTGCCTTCTTGCAAATGTCTATCCATTAATTTATTAAATTCTTTCTTCAGAGGAGATCTCTGAGCACCTGTTTCAGACTACAAAGGTGCAACTATAATCAAGGAAGATGAGGCACATGTTCCAATGGGAATGAGTAAAGACAGTCATGATAGAGTGAGATAAAGCACTATGTGAGCAGGAAAAAACTAGAAAATACTAAGGGAGCAGATGATAGCCCGTTGGCGAGACCCAAGTGCCAGGACCAACCTAACCTTGAAGGACATTATCTCAGCTTCAGAGAGGCTAATTTTCCCCAGAATCATGCATCTAGTAAGTGATAGATGCCAAATAAACTCATCTGTGTAGTTTGAATCTTGCCTTTGCCACTTTCTAGCTAAGCACCCTAGGGTAAGTTACTTACCTGTTCTGTGCCTCTGTTTCCTCATCTGTAAAAGGGGGATGTAAGCAATCTCCCTGGGCGACATGGGAAATTTTAATGTATTGGTATAGCAGTTCTCTCAAAGTATAAGGAGTCCCCAGAACTCTTTCAGGAGGTTCATGATATCAAAACTATTTGCACAGTAATACTAAGATATTATTTACCTAGATTGCTCTACAGTGAAGTTTTCCAGAGACCATATGTTGTGTGACATCACAACAAATGAAATGCAGGTATATGAACCCAACTGTCTTCAAATAAACTAGATGTTAAAGGGATTTGCAAAAATATTAAATGTCATTTCACTACTTTTTTATTTTGTGCAAAATATTTTTTCATAAAAATGTTATTTATATTAATTTGTAGTGAATTTTTTTCTTTAGGATTGAGCCCAGGGGCACTCTACCACTGAGCTGCATCTCAGCCCCTTTTATTCTGTTTTTGTCGTTGGAGACAAGGTCTCTCTAAGTTGCTGAGGCTATCCTCAAATTTGTCATCCTTCTGCCTCAGCCTCCTGAGTCACTGGAATTATAGGTATGTGCCACCATCCCCAGCTTGTTATTAGTACTTTTGATGAATTTATATTTTTTAAATTTCTCATTTTTAATTTCTAATATCATAAATATCACTAAATATTCCAGTAGCATGCTGGAGTCTGCTTGTCCTGGTTTGGGGAAGTGAAGGCAGGTTGATATCTTAAACTTGGCCATAGTGAAAGTATTTTACACCATGGAAACTGGTAAGTATTACAAATCAGGACATTCCCTCAACAAACCAATTGTTATACATTTACCATCATAACACCACATATAATCTGCATAAATAAATGCTCTTTAGGGTCCTCAAAAAATGTTATGAGCCAGTCAAAACGTTTGAGAGCCACTGAATTAGCACTTATGAAATTCTTCCATCAGTGCCTGGTCCATGGCTGGTACTCAGTGATTAATTGTGAAATTAATTAATTAATTTCAAAGCTCAAAGACTTAATCTCTAATGGACGACCTTATTTACTTATTTATTTTTTACCTGATGGTACTGGGAATTGAACCCAGGGTCTCATGAATTCTAGTCATGCACTCAACCACTGAGTTCTATACCCCTAAGCTCTGCCCTTATTTTTCAGTTGTTTTTGTTGGTTGGTTGGTTGTTTTTTTGGTACTAGAGACTAATCTAGGGATGCTTTACCACTGAGCTACATCCCCAGTCCTTTTCATTTATTTTTCAATTTTGAAATGGTCTCACTAAGTTGCCTAGGCTGACCTCAAATTTGTGATCAGTCTCCCAAATTGCTGTTATTACTTACAGGCGTGTGTCACTGCACCCAACCTGGCCTTACTTTTTGTTGTGTGTTTTCTAAGCTCCAAGATGCTCCTTTTGTTGCTGACTTGCTCTCAGCCCCTCCTTCAACCCTGGCTCCTCTTATCTCCCACCACAAAGTTTGTCTGCCCCTGGGTTTTAAGGTACCACTCATGCTCTGAACTGTGCCCCAGAGAACAACCCCTGCTAGAGACTTATTGCCACCTACTTGGCATGGAGAGCACACGTGTGAAAGGCCCTTGTTTACATTTCCAATCACCAAGCTAATTGTTTGTGTCTTTAGCTAACAAGCTGTGGGTGATTATAGGTCCACTGGTCGTTGTGGGCGCTGCTCAGAGGCTCTGGCTTTGAGATCCTTGAGGGCTTGCCTGGGTTCGGTTGTTTCATCATATTTTATTTTAAGAGAATTACTGGGCAAGTCTCAGCCAGATTATGCAAATCTGACTAAGTGTACTGTAAGAAGGGCCCTGGCACAAGCATCTCCAAACATCTCCTGAGCCAGGAATGACGAGGCTAGGCATTTGGGGATTCCAGTGAAAGATATTTTCAAAAAGGATGTAAATTGGTAACAGTTTATTTAAAAAGACAAAAACCTTTCATGACTAGAAGCTCAGTGATATCTAAGCATAAGAATTACTGAACAAAGGATAAATAATAACAAAGGATAAGAAAATAAGCTGCCTAGCTGGGCACAGCGGCACAGGCCTGCAATTCCAGTGGCTCAGGAGGCTGAGGCAAGAGGATCTCGAGTTCAAAGCCAGCCTCAGCAATTTAGCAAGGACCTAAGCAACTGAGAGAGAACCTGTGTCAAAATAAAACATAAAAGGGGCTGGGGCTGGGCTGAGGTTTGGCTCAGTGGTACACTGCTGCCTCATATGTCTGAGGCACTGGGTTTAATTCTTAGCACCACAAACAAAACAAATGAATGAAATAAAGGTCCATCGACAACTAAAATATCACTGAAAAAAAAAAAAAAAGGATAGGGATGTGGCTCAGTGATTTAACACCCCTGGGTTCAATCCTTGGTACCAAAAAAAAAAAAAAAAAAAAAAAAATACTGCCAAGGTAAAAATATGAAGGTGAGACTATTCCAACCCCAAAGTTGAATGAGGATAGAAAAATAAACATCCATACAGAATAAAGAGCCTATCCCTTCTCCTTGCTTTGTTTCCTAACCTCAGTTATTTGAATATCACATCTGAGTTCCAACTGTGGTGTTACTTAGAATTTTTTTCTAAATTATCTCATCTTTAAATTATTCTGAAAGGAAACCTCAAATTTCAAATGAACCCTTCATATTCTGAAAGGAAACTTCATACCCTACAGAGGGAACATCGGTGTCATTTGCAATATAAAATAAATCCAACAACAACCAAGTATTGTTATAAACTCTAACGAGGTTCTGTTGCGGGCAAGCATTCTAACCCTGAGGCTAACACTCTCTGTCCTAAAGAGATTAGCAAGATATGAATACACCGCCAGTGAAACCCACATCATGCTCAACCTCAAGAATGAAGTCCTCATTAGAATAAGTTATACTCCATGTATGCATAACATGTCAAAATTCACTCTACTGTCATGTATATCTAAAAAGAACAAATTTTAAATTTTTTGAAAAAGAAATTGACAAGGGGCAGAGAGAGGTATTAAGGACACACTGGCACCAAAGTGAGACTTTCTCACTTTCAAAGTGAGGTTTTCTTCTTGACTTCATTAGGATTAAAAGAAAGTGTGACCCACTTCCAGGAATTTATTCGATAGCTATTCTCCACTATGAATTCGGCTCCACAATCATAGTCACTGTAGACACTGTAGACCCTCTGAACCTAGAGCCAGCCTGGTGTTTAGTAGGTGCTTAGTAAATATCTGTTGACTGCATGGATTAATTGATATGCAAAATGAAATAGGTACAAGGATATTTACTGCAACAATTCTTATAGTAGGAAATGGCTGAAAACAGGTAAGTCCATTAGCAGGGGACCAGGTAAATTACATTTCAGCCTTACAATGGAATAGAAGACAGTGTTATAAAGAATGCGGCAGTTCTACCTATAGTATGTGGAACTCACCGATGTGTTAAATGAAATAAGGAAAGTATAGAGCAATTGTGTATAGTACACTTGCATTATTTTTTTAAAAGGCTATATGACATATGAGTTTGTAGACACATAAAATATATCTGGAAAAACACACAAAAGCAGGTACGAATAGTTGCTTTAAAAGAGGGGAAACTGGGACAGGAAGTGGGAGAAGCATGCCCTTCTGAAGTAGGGACAAAGGCTGCACATCACCCATTCAAGAAATGGACACGTGTAAACAAGAATTGGAAAGAGATCTAGCCCAGCTTGAGTTCCAATGTGAAGAGCTGTGGCCTGCCACATGCTGTCTGGCACACACTGGAGGACCCTGTGTGCCACTCTGGGGGGCCATGGTTTATAGGAAGGCTCTGTCAGCATGGTGCAGATTATTGGAAGCACTCTCGCCTCCAAACAGGCGTCTACTCTAATCTCCAAATCTTAACACCTGGGTTTTCCCTCCCCACCTAATTTAAGCATCCTTTATCTTAATTGGGTGAAACATATCTTGCTCCCCATCAGCCCATTAGCAGGAGGAGTCACGCAATCCTTGACTGGCATTCCTGGCATCCATTCTACCCATTATGTCATTCATCCCCGTCCACAGCTTTCCCAGGGGAGGTCCTTTTCTCAGAAAACAGGAGTGGCTCTCAGCGCACTGAGCTGCAGACCTGTCTCTTTCCTGTCTCCATGTTACCTAACCCCAATGAGCCTACACCTGAGACATCTGAAGGCTCTTGTCACTGTGCAATTTCATACTATGGCTACTTTTCGCTGTTGGACATTCTCAAGTTGGCTGAATCCTTAGAATCTCACTGTACATCCAGTATTGCATGTCACAGAAACCCAGCTCCAGTGGCTTACCTATGCAGCCAGAAGCTAAAGGTGGGCATCCCTGGTCATGTGATGGTTCCAGGAGGCTACCAGGGACTCAGGACCCGGATAGCTTTCTACTCTGCCATTACAGAAGGAGGTTTTCATTCTTATGCTGAGACACGGCTGCTACACCTCCAGGCACCTAGCCACATTCCAGATAGAAGAAAGGGCATAGGGCCAAAGGCAAAAGTACCAAAAGGGCATGTGCCAGCTGACTGGACCCTCTAGCTGACCTAAAGACAACCTCCAACTATGTCACTGGTCAGAATTGTCACCCTAGCTGTAAAGGAGCTAAGGAAGCATTTCAAACCAAGCAGGTCACCACCATGCATAAAATCAGAGTTCTGATCATAAAGGAAAGATTGGCTATCCCATAAGCAAAAGACTTTTTTGGGGGTTTTGGGGCTTGTTTGTTTGTTGGTTGTTTGGTACTGGGTACTAAACCCAGGGGTACTAAACCACTGAGCCACATCCCCAGCCTTTTTTAAACTTTTATTTAGAAACAGGATCTCACTAAGTTTCTTAGGACCTCGCTAAGTTGCTGAGACTGGCTGAGACTGCCTCAGTCCCCCAAGCCACTGGGATTATAGACATGTGCCACCATGCCCTGCAAAAGACAGTATTTTTAAGCTAACATTGTATTAGCTTTTTGTCAGCATAGTTCATCCACCTTGAGAGCTGGCACACTTCTGGAGAGCAGAGAAGATGGATCCTATTTTTTTTAATATCTTTCCCACTTTTAGCTTAGGGTTGAAATTGAACATGGGACGTATTTGGGGGTCATAGTAGGAAAATAAGGTTAGCTGGAACCTAAGATGGAACCTGGGAAGCCACTAGGAACAGACTTCTGAAGTGGTTGACAATAAGGAGCCACAGCAAGTTCTGATTCAAGGAACAGTTTCCGAATCAATTCAGTTACTGAATACCAACACGCCATATGGTGATAATAAACTGCCATGACGGTGTATACTGTGTGTTAAGAAAGATCAGGCAGGCAGATAAATAAGTGGGAAATGTGATTGGTGGAGAGGAGGCATTTTCACGGAGGACTTGATGGAGGGGTATGATTTGACAGGGGGCCGGGAGGCAGGGGTACACTCCATCTGAAGCCTTGGGTCTGGATGAACCAAGAGGTTTTTCAGAAGCTTGTCTGCAGGCAAGTTGTGAACAATTTGCCAAAAAAGTGAGTTGGGGCTACACTGTGAGGACATGGAGAGCAAGATAAGAGCTTGAACTTCACACCTGGGCAATGGGGAGCCATTGAAAGTTTTGAGCAAGGGAGTGACAGACAATGTAGGAAGGACTGGCAAGGAAATGAAAGGAAGAAAGAGGGGCAAGTGAGCTCTCATGGGGGCATCGGCAGGAAGGAAGGCAAAGGGAGGCCACAGACAAGGATAATGGAGATCAAGTCAACGTGACTCGGGATGAGACAGCAAGAAGAGTCCGAGGCTGGAGGTGATGACATTCACATAGACAGCACAAGGAAGAGTTTGGGGGACAATGTAGAGTTGAAGATGCCAGGTGAGTAGAGGGTGGAAATGCCCACAGGAGCCCACGGAAATGTGGGTTTGGAGCTCAGGTTGAGCTCAGAACTTTAGTGTTCGTTTGAAGGTCAATCCCTGGGAGAGGACAACGAAGGGACAGAGGAAGCTCAGATACGCTGGGTCCAAAGCCAGCACTCCTCCTCTTCATCCCAGAATCCTCTCTCTGGCTCCTGCCTCAGCAGCAGCAGCAGCCCAGGCACGCCCCTCCCAACCCACCCACACCCTATCGTTCTACTCACTTACTCAATACTGAGTCTCTCTCTCCATCTCTGTCCCAGTTCCACTCCTGTCTCCCCTGCCTCGGCCCCTTGTCTCCATGCCTTTGCCTGTGTTATTCCTCCTGCTCGGGTGCCCTTTCCACCTCATTCACCTGGCTTACTGCTAGTGTACCTGGTAGCAATCAATTCAAGCATCACCTCCTCCAGGAAGCCTTCTTTGATCTCTTCTATGTGTTACCTCACCAGGGGTTCCTCATTCCCTCCGTATTGTATTGCAGCCATGCCCGTCTTCCCTGTTGAGACCCATTCATCTCTCTCTGTCATCGGGGCCTAGTTAAGTGCCTGGCACATAGTAAGTGCTCCATTGATGTTTAGTGAACGACTCTGTGAAGCCAGGAGTGGATGGGGATTCTGAAGGAGAGGGTGTAGAAAAGAAGGAGCTCAGGAGTGAAAGTTGGAGAGTTCTTGATTTTTAAGAATGGGAGAAGGAAACAGAAACAGAAAGCACAATAGCTCAGAAACCTTGGGAAAAGGATTGGCTCAAAATGCCAGCGACTGCTGGGAATATTTTCTCCTCTTTAACTTCCCTTCTTCTTTCAGGTCGCAGCTTAGTCCCTCTAGGCTGCCCTCTCGGAGTCCCCATCACTAGCTTAGTCACTTTTATCCTTTCCCACCCTTTATCTGTGCTGATCCTGGGCTGTGTACCCTCCTATCCAGTCTTCGCCTTCTCTGGTCTGCACTGCAGGTGACTGACCCTGCAGGCTCCTGGGCCAGTGAGAGGTGTTAGCGGGAAACTAGAAGGCCAAAGGAAAGGAGACTCTGGGTTTTCGCCCCATCCTTCTTGGTCTTGAGAGGGAGCTTGGAAGTGGGCATGTCTGCCCTGTGGTTTCAGCTCCTTCCAAGTGACCCTGGCTCCCAAACTGAGACTGCAGAGCCTGGCCCAGTCCCTCCCACCAGGGGGCAGTAGTGGATTCCTGGTTCCTTTGCATCTGCTGGCCTTCTCCACTCTGGTATTCACTGTGACTTGTTTCCTACCTTAAATTCTCTTTCCCTGGTTGGATCCTGCCTGACACAGTACTATCTATCCCTCATGGGTCTAACCTTGCCACCCTGGGGATGACTTAAGTCCTCATCTGCAGGCACTTGATCAAGATCTGCCCACCCACTAGATTGGAGGCTCCCTAAGGGCAGGGACTGGTCTAGAGTCTCTTTGTTCCCTCCCTGGAGCCTGACGTACATTTTCAGTTACAGATAAGAACTTTGATGAGGTTATCTAACGGGGGGCAAAGAGTGGTTATCCATGGAAAGAAGGGATAATGGCCAGAGAGCAGACTGCAAGGCGTACACTCAAGTGGGAGATGAAACAGACACCTGGAAACAGTGTAAGGGGAAGCCAAGACAGGGGAAGCCATTGTTTATATCTTGTTTTTAGGCTGGGGAGCTTGATTGCATTTTCAGGTTAGAAGGAAAGGGCAAAAGAAGGGAGATGAAGGGCGATGTTGCAGGACCAGAGGTACTAGGAGGTTGTGGGTGGAACAGTGTGACCGAAGTGTCTCTTAGGAAGATTAAATCACCAGAAGGGTTGAGGATGGCATGGAAAGGAGACAGGAGGTGGGAAGGTGAGTTTGGAAGAGAAAACCAATCAGGAAGCAAGGCAAATTTGAATCAGGTCAGTTTCCTAAGAAGGTTCCAAAATCTGGGGGAGGAGGGTCTCAGGAAGGTATGTCCAGGACCTGATCTTGGTAACGTCATCTCTGCCCAGTGCCCCACAGAGGTCCCCACCTAAGCAGCTCCATCCTTGACCAAGATTGGCACTTCTCCTCCCTGTTACCTACATCGCCATGGCTCCTCCTCTCCTCCATTAGCTGTATGGTTCATGCTGCCCATTCCATTTCTCTGTGTGGGGTGAGATTGGTGGGCACCAGGAAGCGGCTAGAACCAGCAAGCAGCGGTATGCTGGTAAGTCTTTTACCAAGTAGCCCTGGCTTGTATTGTTTGCCAGTTTCCATGGTGTAAATATCCCCACCAACTCCAATTTCAATTTACAAACCTGAGGTCATGGATTGCAGAATAGGAAGAGTTGCATTATACCCCCGCCTGCATCCATTCACTCATTCCCTCTCCTGCCTCCCTGACCACCCTGCCCCTACCCCAGACCTCTGGAATGATGGCGGAAACAGGATGGGTCCAAACTGGGAGGGCAGCAATGGCACCACAATGGCAGCCTTGGGCAGGTCCCTGGTGGAAAAAGTAAAACTACTCTCCAGAAACATCCAACCCCAGCTCCCAGTCATCTCATATCTCAGCCTCATATCACAATTCTTCCCAAGTGAAACTCAGGTCTCACAGGAATGCTGGGCCTAAGATCCCAAGGCCCTCACCAGCCACTTTCTCACTGGACATGGCTGGACACCATAAACTGTGCTGACTAAGGCAGTAAAAACCAGAATATAATTTCCTTTCTCCAAGGCAAACAGAAAATAAAAAATGGTCCAAGGACTGCATTCTCTCACAGATGCATCAGGCTTACTCACTCTTCCACAGAACTAATGGACAGTTGGCTCCTTGAAGCCCAAAGTCTCTTTGTTGGAGTCCTGCAAGCAGGAGGGCAGGGGTTCTGGAGTCATACCTGGTTTGAATATTGGATCTTCCATAACAGCAAAGTGACCTTGGGAAATTTATTCCTTTCTGCGCCACAGCTTGCTCACCTGTGAAATGGGAGAACAGTAATATTACCTATTCTATGAATTCAGACTGCAGGAGTTTTCAACTGGAGGCAAACTTGGGGACATTTGACAATGTTTGGAGACATTTTTGTTGTCCTGCAGTGTGGGTGGAGGGGTGCTACCGGTATCTGTGTAGTGGACGGAGTCCAGGAAGGCTCCTAAACATCCTACAACACCCAGGATAGAGCCTTCTAACAAGGAGTTATCCAATCCAAAATGTCAACCATGCCAGGTTGAAAGAGCCTGGTGTAGCGAGAATGTTCAGTGAGGTTATGCACAGGAAGCCGTAAGCATCTGGCTTAATTTCTTAAACTCTCCAAAAACAGAAGCTGCCATTCTTTTGGAATAGCGCAGTCTCACCCTTCTATTTTCAGACCTGAAATAGATGGGATGTGAAACCCTCCTGAGTACTGAGAACCTAGTTCACTATTCAAGGTGTGAGTCACCCTGTAAATGCCAATTATTTTATTTAAAGCAGGGCCAAGGCTGCACAAGTGACTCAGGACTAGAAGCCTTCCCAGGTTGTTGTGTCTTAGGCCAGGAGGAAGTCATTTTGCCCTGAAGCTCTCCTTCCAGAGGGTGTGTAAGCATTTCAAGACTCAAATACCACAGTGCTCACTCCCAAGGGCTGTCAGATTGTTTCATCTTACCCCACAAACAGTGGGGCTTAGAAAGACCTGAGAAAAGCAGACAGAAAGAAGTCCCAATTTCCCAAATACTTTCTTCACTAGTGTGTGGTGATTATTCCTCCCCTGTAACCTGACCTGAAATTCCCTCTCGGGGAATTGCAACTTTTGGTCAAGAGTCAGTCTCTCTCATTAACATGCATTAGTATTCATGCATAGGTTTAAAAATAGATAATCTGGATGGGAAAGGTGGGGCATGCAGGGGAGCTAGGACCTGAGAAGTGTCAAGGGAAGCTGGATAAAGCACAGGGACACTGGGTATCCAAAAGAAGGGTGGAAAAGGAGAAGGCAAAAGCAAGCCACGGAGCGCCTGCACAATCTGGGCCTGTGCCCACATCTTTCCTGAGAAGTGGTGTGCCCAGAGGCAAACAGGTGGTGGGAGGGATGATACAGGCACCCAAGACCTGATACCAACCTGTACATCTGACCCAGCTCCACCTCTCCTTGAGTCACTGAAATAAAGACTGGGAATGGAAGGAGCTGTAGGGGCCCCCAAGTCCAGCTTCCTTCTTGCCCACCTTCTCCCAGCAGGTCACAAGCAGAGCAGGATATGCCCCAGAGGGACCCCCAACATGAAATGCTTTGGGGACCAGTTATGACATAGGTTGAGTGGTTGGGAATAAGACAACCAGCTGGGACTGTATGGGACTGCAGGCTCTGGTCTAAGGCACTTAAATACAAACAAAAAAAAAAAAAAAAAAAAAAGGTCAAACAAAGCACATTTTTGATCTTGGTGAGTGGGTGAGGCCCTCAGGTTGTGAGTTTTCAACAACTACCTGAATGAATGGTCTTCCTTAGCACCCCAAAACAGATGTCTGCTAGGTACAAATCTCCAGAAAGAGGCTGTAGGACTGTCTGCAAAGTCCCAAGCAGATGGTGGCCTGGCCTTGGCTCAAACCCTTCCAGAGATGGGGTGCTCCTTACTTCTCAAGCCAGCCTCAACCGCCACTGCAGGAGACCCTCTGACGGAGTCAGGAAGCCCAGGGTAGGAGCACATCCTTCATTATGCCAAGTTAAAATTTGAAATTTTTATTACAAATCAATACAAATCCACTGTGGAAACATTAGCAAACGTTGGAAAAGTAAAAATATCTATACCTTCTCCACTTCCCCCTCCCTCCTTGTCCCATTCTGAAAGAAGCGCTGACGACACCTCAGTGTATATTCAAACTCTGTCTTCTCATTTAGGTAAAGCTGTCTTCTCTCTGGGTCTGTGGCCTGTAAATTCAAGAGGTGAGGCTTCGTGCAGCGCTCACACCACACTGCTTCTCCAGCAGCCGAAAGGGGATGTACCACGCCACGAGCACGCTTCGCCCTGGGTTTCAACACACGTGGTCTGCCCTATGTAGGCCCCTGACTCCCCAGGCTTCTCGAAGATAGACACTGTAACCTTCTTACTCATCCTCGGGGACTCTACAGCGCCAGGCACACAGTAAGTGCTAGATAAAAGTATTTTCAACCAGACCACTCTCCGCCCCCGCCACGACAGCCGCGCCCTGGAAGCAGAGAGGAAGCGGAACGAGACCCGCGAGGGACAGCGCCTCTCGGTCTCCAAGGTAACCGAGTGAGAGCTGGGAGTGCCCACGCATGCGCACAGTCGCCCTTCCTTCCCGTAACCTCAAGAAGAATGCAACCGGTAAAAAAAAAAAAAGTGCCAAAATCCGAGTGCGCATGTGCAGTTACACCAACACCAAGACCGCCTCCGCCTCCTGTCAATCGGTCCGCCGCGCAATCTCCACTATAAACCTTGGCCGGAAATGGTGCCCATTTCTGTAAACCTAGACTCGTTAACCAATCGTTGCTGGGAAGAGGAACGACGGCAGACCGGAACGGGCCGTCTTATTGGCTGTTTTGGGGGAGTGGGTAGGGCCAAGGGTCGCGGTGTGGCCAAAGAAAGGAGGCGCGAAGCCCGGCAAAGTCGCAGCCGCGGGGGGAGGCGTGGCCCCGGGGGTGGCCGGGAAGGTGGCGAGGGGGTGGGGCGCGGTCCCGGGGCGGGGCCGGGGCGGGGCGACCGTGAGCTCTGAGCTCTGGGTTCGGCGGCCGGCGGCGGGAGATCGCTGGCCAGCTGCACGCCACACTCGCTTGGTTGGGGAGATCGGCGCTCGGCCGGTAGGTGACTGGGCGGGGCCGCAGTACCTGGATCTGGGCACCAAGGGAGCGCCGGGGATGGGTCGCCCCCCATTCTGGAGCCAGGCTGCGGCCTGGCCCACCGCGCGGTAACGGTGGGGATCAGTGGTCCGGCGTCGGCTGTCGGACCCACTCGCGCCGGACCCTGGACACCCGGGCTGTTCGCCCGCGCGCCCTGGCACTCGCTGCCAGCGTTGGTCCAGAGTCTGCAGGCCGCGCACCCCCGCAGGCCACAAGTTCGCCCCAAGCGCACATAGGGGCGCCCTGCTTCCCCTTCCCCAACACCCGTGCCGCCGCGCCCAGCTACCCCACCGCCAGGTCCGCCCCTCCAGCTCGCATATCCCCCTGCAGAAGTGCGCACTCCCACCTGTCCTGGCTGTAGAACCCTCCGGCCTTCCCTGGGAAGTACTTGATGTCACACCCCATCAACGGGTGAAGGAGCGGAGTCTGCCTTCGACACCCATGGGGCAGTGCCGGCCACCCACAGCATCCTCCCTTCTCGCTGACCTGTCGGTTCAGATGTAACATTCCCATCTCGGAAGCCCATCGTGGCCCTGGCAGCTTGCAGCCATTGGGCACCAGGCAGAAAGAGGCCAGTTGTACCGTGCAGATTCCCACCTGCCCAGGAGCCTCATTGTTGCTTGCTAACTTCAGTCTTTCCCTCCAAGTTGAGGTTAAAAGTTGGTCTCAGCACTCAAGGGCGTACTGGTGTGTGAATGAACTAATGTGGAGGGGATGGATGGAGAAAAGGTACAGAAATCAGTGGTGTCGATGACAGACAGAGTGAACACCAATGACCGATTAAGGACTCTAAAAAATGAATGAAATTAAGTGACGAGATGGAACCATGACACAAAATAACAGACTAAAGTTTATTCCAGGAAAAATGTTGAAAACCCTGTGACTAGAAAAATGGTCTAAAAGATTTCTAAAAGATTAAAGGACGATAGTATCTTAACATTAGTAATGCATTTCTTGCTTATTATCTTCATACATGTAACCTTTTCCCTTCAGCCCTTTGTGTTGTATGGTTGGCCAGTTTTATTGGTGAGGTACCTGAGGTAGTAGGCATATGTGGTGCCTGATGCTTCATAGCTAGGACTAAGGGTGGGTTTCTCACATTCCTGAATCAAGACCATATAATAGCATTCAGATAGAGAACGGATGGAGAAATGTTTGGTGTGAATTTATACTCTTAATGTGAGAGGACACTTGCAAGGTGCTTGTCTTGCTTAGAATGTGTTTCAATTTTCTCTTGGTGTTTCTAAAGTGATGTCAAAGTGAGTTACTTTGGAGTGATGCCAGGGCTTCTGAGTTTCTCAAACACCTTGAAGACATCCTCATTTATTTGGAAGGGTGTGATGAACTTCTCAGAAGATGTCAAAAATAAGGGTGTCAGCCTTTAATTTTATAAAGAGCTACCCAGTTATATGTACCCATAAATGTGTACCAGTAATTTGTGAAATCAGACAGCAATAAGCCACTAAGCTTAAGGTCATCTTCTGATTTTTTTCTGATTATAAGGAGCAGCTCTGAAGGGGGTTTTTGCCTCTGGTGTTGTCTGTTAGAGTTTGTGGGAGCGGCACCACAGAGACCCTGCCAAATGAGCCTTCGTCTATTAAACAAAAATGTCTGGTTGAGCCGTTTCACCTCAACAGATGGAGGTTTGGTTCCTCATTTTTGTCTCCTTGTGAACACTGACTCCTTTGTGATCTGCTTGGAGTGTTTATCTATCACTTAATGCTGAGAAGAGGGCTGGCCCTGATTGGTTGTCCAACCCTAGGCGACTATTGTGAGATTTTTGGTAAAGTGATAAAGAATCATTCCTGGCTAAGATCTGGTGAGAGATCTATAGAGGTGTAAAAGAGATAGAAACTTTATCAGAGGTTGTTTACTTGGTTTTTGGCCCCTCTTAAGAGTGTTGTATCACTTTGGCCTGTCACTTTTGGTTTCCTATTTTCTTCCTGTCTTAGTGGACAGCACATGGACTTTCCTAACAGGCCCGCCTGCCTTGTGAAGAGTTGACAGATTCATCCTGGTTGATTTGACAGATTTTCTTTCTGAGTGAAAGCAGAAATCTCAAAACTGAATTCAGTCCTAAATTAAAGGTTGAAATCAGCCTGATACACATACAAGCAGCTTATTTCTACTGATGGCTTCCATCATCTCACAGCTTTTTTTTTTCCTGGCAAAAGGTTAAAATGCAACTAAAATTCTGCTTTCGTGATTAATAAGTCACTACCGCAGTTGTGTCTGATGCTTCCTGTTTGCCCCATTTTAGTATTTCAGTTAAACTGGAAACATCTGAGCATTATGGGCACTTTTGATGGCACCAGTGTGAAATGGGTGGGGAGGACGATTCAGGGAGTGGTTTTGGGGAGCCCTAAGGATAAGTCAGCCCTCTGGGCTCTGCATACCAAGATCCCGAATAAGGGAAAGGAATGGGGGCTGAGCGTCCTTGTCCTCGCTGGGTCGGGTGAGCATTGAAAGTGTGAGAGCTCTGACTTGACCTGGTGCTGCTGACAGCAGTAGATTAGAGAGGGAAGGCCAGACGGGGGTGGGGGGAGACTGTATAGGAGAGCATTTCCACTGTGCTGAGGACATCGAGGTGTGGTGTCCTTAGCTCTGGGCTTGTCTTACTGTCTGAGTGACAGTACAGAAAAAAGTAAGTTTTCCTCAGTGGCCTGTGTATTTTGCTTTGTATTCTGGTTTAAAGGGTCCTCTTCCCTTCTTGCTGTTTTAAATATTTATTTATTTATTCATTCATTCATTCATTCATACTGCAGATCAAACCCAGGGGTGCTCTATCACTGAACTACACCCCCAACCCTTTTTCTTTTTGATTTTGAAACAAGATCTTTCCAAGTTGCCCAGACTAGCCTCAAGCTTGCAAATCTCAGCCTCCCAAATTGCTAGGATTACAGGTATGGGCCTGGCTGTTTTACATTCTTTAATCCCTGCTAAAAACCCCTTGAAATATATGCATCAGGAGTAATTTTGTAACCAGTCTTTATATTTTCTTACAGTACTTATATGAAGAAATAGAGGTCAGAAAAGGAAGCCCAGTAAGGAGACATAAAGTAGACAAGACTACTCAGGGAATCAATGTCTTGCCAGGATCTAAACCCACTTTTCCTGACATCTAGTTCACTGCTTTTTCTAACTTGCTCAAGAAAGGATCAGGGTTTGTTTTTGTTTTTGTTTTCCCCAAAACATGTCAATGTTTGAACTTACCTAAACCAAGCCGACTTTTCTATCATAGCAAATATTAATTGATATCAGTAATCCACTACTATTGATTGATATTGTTAATTATTCAAGGACTAAAAGATAAGCAGCCTATCATCTGGACGAGTCTGCTTATGCCCATTTATTTCCCAGATGCAGAAAGTAAGACAGAGAGGTCAAGTGATCTGTCCACAGCAATAAAGCCATAACCTGGTATCTGTGTGTCAAGTATGGTAGTTTTGGGCTGCCAACACGGACAGACAGGGAGAGGCAGGATCTGCTGCTGTCTGCCTGTGTGTCCTCGGGGAAATTGCTTCACTTCTCTAAGCATTGGGTACCTGATCTATAAATGGGATTAGATACTTTATGGACATTTTTAATAAGGAGAGGAGGTACATATAGTGTTTTGCTCAGTGCCTGGTACACAGTAAGTGGCAAAACAGTGGCCATCGCGGTTGTTGTCATTAGTGGCAGTCATGGTAGTAATAGCAGTAGTAGTAGCTGCTGGTTACTACAGTGTGACTAGACCTGTTTTCTGTAAGATGATGTCAAGAAGAGTCAGATTACCTGACAGGACAGGGAGTCATTTTCCCAGTAGGACCTCCAGGGGAACGTTTCTCTAGCCTAGAGGTTTTAGCTGTCAAGTTCTCCTAGTCTTACACTAAATTCTGCCCTTACCACACTCTAAATGAGCCTTAAAAGTACCAGGCTCTGTTCTGTCACAGTTGGCTATCCTAAGCAGTGGGCACCATCAGGGCTTCCCAGGACTTCCACCCTCTGGCAGAGCTGGACCTGTCAAGGGACTCCCTACTGTCCTGCATGTAGCTAAATAGGTTCCAGCACGAACTTGAATGAAAATAAAGAATACTGTATGTATATAAGTCAACAAGGACTTGTTCTTTGGGGGGCTAGGAGACAACGTTTGGTTCTGTATGATAAAATTCCACCACCACATCCCCATACTACCCCTCCCCCCTTTCTCCCTTGTAAATATGTCTTATCAGCTTATCACCAGTACTAGGTCTGGGAGCCCTGAATCTGTATAGTCAGGACTTGTAGATCTCCCTTAAATTCTCACAAGAAAAAAAAAAAAAATTATATTAGACTAAATCTTTTCTTCCCCCTTAATATAAAACAAAAATATAAATTCCCACCAGGTTGATGTTCCCTTTAAATAACATTTTGTTTTCTCTTGGGGAAGCTGTCTTGATGGCCGAAGAGTCATTTCTAAAGTGAACCTAGTTTTTAGAAAAAATAGATCACCGGATATCAGGCTTCATGTGGAGCTCGGTTCAGCTGAAAATGAAAGCAGCAGCCTGGAGCAGCCCTCACTTGACTTCAGGCTGGAGGCGAGAAGCAGTGTTTGGACCCTACTTAGTCGCTGGCTGGCCCCACACTGCATTTGATAGGTGCCTTAGTCATTTTCCAAGCAGCTTTGCTTAGGTGAGCAGAGCACTTTCTCTGGAAGGTGAGTCACCCATGCAGAGGTGTAGGTGACAGCGATTTGTTCCCCAGCACAGCTGCAGAGGAAGTCCTGAGCAGACCTTGTTGAGAATCCCTCTGCCAAAGATCACTCTTCTTCCAGCCCAAGGGCTAGGAGGCAGGGAGCAGGAAGCCAGGGGGAGGCTTCGGGCTTGCTGACTGACAGATGGCTCCCCTGGCGGGGGTCATGTGAACAGGGCAAAGAGCCCAGGTCAGCAGTGTCCCTGTACTCCTGAGTTGAGCCACCTTGAGGGTGGAAAATGGCCGGTTTCCAGGGACAGTCAGCAAAGCAGCAGGAGGGGAGCTTTGGCCCCAGGGAGCTGGGAAATCCCTTGGCAGAAAGCAAAGAGATACAAACTGTACTTTTGTATGAAAGACTTTTTGGGGAACCCTCTCCCCCCTGCCTTCCTTCTAACTACCTGAGGGGGAGGTTTGCAAGAGCTCTGGTGATTGGAAAAGCTAGATTTCACCCTGATCTCAGGAAGCTTTTGGAATTCTAAGCCTGCCTCCACCTGCATTTCCAGGGCAAGTGTTCAGACTCAGAAGGACGCAGCAGGTGGAACACCTGAACCAGCCTTCCCTCCCAGTTTCTGGTGGCTGCAGCTTCTGCTGACTCTCTTCCCACTAAAGGAACCATCAGGCGTCCTCAAAGCAGAGATTTGTTGAGATTCTCTGTACTTGACAACGCAGTTGGTGTCGAGTTGGACACCTGATGGTCAGGGACATCTATAAGCACGTCCAGTATCACCCACAAGGGGGCCTTGACTTTATGGAGCTGCAACAGAGGAGCTGTTATTCCTTTGCGTTTCCTGTCGTAATCACAGACTTCTCCCAGCTCCAGTGTCCACACCCCACCAGTCTGACCTAACCAGCAGTCACTTTGGATTGGCATGGCTAATAATCTTAGGCCTTAACTACTCTGTTAAGAAAGAATTTAGGCTAGGCACCGGTGCATGCCTATAATCCAACAGCTCAGGAGACTGAAGCAGGAAGATGGCAAATTCAAAACCAACCCCTGCAATTTAATGAAGCCCTAAGCAACTTAGCAAGACCCTGTCTTTCAAAATAAAAAATAAAACGAGTGCTGGGGATGTGGCTCAGTGGTTAAGCACCCTGGGTTCAATCCGTACTACCAAATATAAAAAATTTAAATTAAAAAAAAACAAAAGAACTATTAGCATTTGTACCCCTCCCTGTTTTGCAGAAGACAAAATGGTAGTCCAGAAAAACTGAACCAGTTGCCCAGGGCCACCCATCTCATTAATGACCAACCCCGAACTAAAACCTGGGCTCCTTTGTGTTGGGCTCTGCTGCCACTGGACAAAGGAGCTACTGCTGGGGCAGGAATTTTATTTTGTGAACCAGCTCCTCCTTTTATTCCCTGACACCAATCCTGTCACTCTCAGCCCTCCTTCAAGCTCCACCCGGCCTAGAAAGGGTGGAGCCCAGCAGCTGCTGCCCTGTGTCTAAGAAAAAATAAACAGAAAGCTATGTATTTGGCACTCTCTTGTTTCATGAGGTTTATGTAATCAAAAGGAGGCTAAGGTTGATAATACAGGCCTGGGCAGGGTTATCCGGAAGTCTCAAAGGTTGCCTGCACCTACAGGGCATTTTCCAACCTTGCCAAGCAACGTCTGACCCAAAGTAGGCATTTGGTGACAATTGGTGATTGCTTGCAAGGCTCCAAATCCACTGGGCACCTAGAAGCTCTTTCGCATCTTTCTTCTGTGAAGAAATGGCATGTTGCCCATGGTGTGCAGGTGGCCCGAAGAGCCCGAGTATTCGGGCATCATCCCAGCTGGATCTGTTGGGCTTCTCTCAGCGAGAGGCTCTTCCCTAAGGGCAAAGCATGATGTCATCTCCAGATGATGGCCACCTGTAAGTGCAAAGAGCTGTTGTAGTTGAGATCCACCATCCACGTTCTGCTAACATTGACCTTTCCTTTAACTGGGCAGAATCAGTGTTCCGGTTGGTACCCTGGAGAGACTTGGAAGGAAAGGGTGTTTAGCCAGCCTCAAATGAGAATGTGATTGCCAACTAAAATTATGCTTGGAGTCCTTTAGGTGAATGCAGCTTCTAGAGCCATGCCCAGCAGTCCCACCTGGCAGATGCTGTGCTTCGAGAAGCAGGCATAGCTCTACAGAGATAAGTGTAAAAGCTAGAGGTTGGTGTACCACCTCCCATGAAGCAGGCACACACACATCTGAGCTGGGTGAACTTTGTCCAGGACACAAGGTTATCTTCTCACACATTAGAAATAAATGGGTCTTAGCTGGTTGTAAGGAGTCACACCCGTAATTGCAACCATTTGGTGTCTGAGGCAGAAGGAATCCAAGTTCAAGGCCAGTCTCAGTAGCTTAGCAAGACCATCTCAAAAAAATAAAAAATAAAAAGGACTGGAGGTGTAGCTCAGTGGTAATGTGCTGCTGGGTTCAATCCCCAGTGTAAGGAAAAAAGAAAGGAAGAAAGGGGGTCCCTGGGTCACCACTTAGAAAAGGGATTGATAGGGGTGGCTCAGCAGCCAGTTTAGAGGACACATTCTTGCTAGGGTGCTGTCAGAATATAACTGCCATGATATGACCCCTCTGCAGGATCTGATTCTGTCCCCTCCTGTGTGCCAGATGATTAGACATCTCAGAGCCTGTGACTTTCATTTATTCTTCAGGAGTGTCTTGCTCAGGGAATGCTTGTCAGAGGTGTCAGCTGTGCCAGGCTCTGCAAGTTGCAAAAATAGGCAGATGTCCCTGACTGGTGAGTTAAGGGTTTTCAACTTTGTGGTGGTGCAGAAGCAATACACATTCAGATGAAACCATACTTCAGATTTGGAATTCGATCTTTTCACATGCTAGGAGACTCGCTGGTGATGCTGGGCAGTGACAATGATCTGCAGCTCCCAGGCAGCCCCACGATCTCAGGGGAAAACAAGCAGCATTCCGCAGTGCACTGTGCTGCTAAGCCACCATGTTTGGTAGGTCAGGTGTATTCGATATATTTTCAATTTATGTTTTCAGTTTACAATGAGTTTATCAGTATGTAATCCCATTGAAAGTCAAGGAGCATCTATAAATATTACAAAGTCTAACCGAGGCACAGTCTTCAAGGAGCTTATGATGGGGGGGGCAAGATGGACATGAAAGCAGACACCACATAGGTCAGCAAAGATGCCAAATCATGAGTCACAGCTGTGGGGCTGGAGGAGGCAAGAAGGCACTTCGGCCCAGGGGTTTCTTCTCCAGCCAGAGCTGCTGCTGATCATTGGCACAGCGCTCTTTGGCAGGAAGAGCCCGGCTCCTGGTCTGCAGGGTCTGGGTGGGACCACCCTCAACCTTTCTCTCATCCTGGGGCCTTGTCTGCTTGGAATAGGAGCTTGTTAACAATCTGGAAACTTTAACACTCTCTGGGAGAGGAGTGCATTTTCAGAAGTATAGGAACTGTCAGTAGAAATGTGCTTGAACTTAATTCAGGACCGAAGCAGACCGTTAGTAGACAGCTATTAAAACGGGGCTGTGCCAGGCGTGGTGCACACTGGCACGCACATGTAATCACAGCAACTCGGGAGGCTGAGGCAGGAGGATCACAAATTCAAAGCCAGCCTCAGCAATTTAGGGAGGCCCTTATCAACTTATTGAGACCCTGTCTCAAATAAAAAATAAAAAAGGCTGGGAAAATGGCTGAATGGTTACACACCCCTGGGATCAATCCCAGGTAGCAAAACAAACAAACGGAAAAACCAGGGCTGACCTCTCCTTCCTTTGTAGGTATAGAGAAGGGAGGGACCACACTGGCAAATCCCATGGGCTTGGTGCCCCTCAGACTGAATCATAGGCTGATGGCCCAAGACCTTAGAGTGATCACACTTCTTGAAAACTAGGCCCAGCATTCCAAGGCCTTTTAGGGTTACCTTAGGGAAAGCTCTCACCAGACTTGGTTGCCATCATAATCCAGCTGGCCACATGGCACCTGGAACATGGAAACTGCTGCCTAAGTATTCATGAGTGGAATTGCAAGAGTCGAATCTAAACTCCTCCAGGAGTAGTCTGAGATCATCTGAGAGTCCCACCCTACTTCCAAGCTCTTTCCTTCCCTCCCAGGGGTGAGCAAGAATGTGATCCGTTATTATAAAAGAGACATGTCATATGCACCCCACAGATGTCCTCAAGCTGGTCACTTGAGCCAGTTTGTCAAAGAGTATTTAGGCTGGTGTCTGAAACTAGGTCATGGTCAGGGTTCCACTGCCAAAGGGCAGAGTGGGCCATGTGCTTCCTTCTATTCCGCCCATGCCTTGGAAGTCTTCTATGGAAAGCCAAGTTATCTGGGTTTCTTGTTTATTCTGAAGTTCCTCAAACTAGTTCCTCAATTTCAGAACCAGTCACCAGTGACTACTGTGAACTTGAAGATTCCTCCCTTAAAGGGAGTCTGAGCCAGTCTTCTTTTCTTATTGCAGGTAGACCCTGCTTAAAGCCGGCACCACCTGTGACAACCAGATTTACAACCCCAAAAGGCAGAGAGGTGGTTATATTTCAGAAGAATTGACCATAGCCTAGGGAACTGCTCCTTGCTCTGAATCTATTCCAATAGGTCAAATAAGAGAGTTGCTTGTAATGATGGCCTCAAGGCTTGGCAAGATCACCAAACGCATTTTGAACGATCAAAGAAACTGTGTTCAGCATGATTCTAGAGACAAGGGCAGCAGATAAATACTTGGAAACTGGTCCTTGCTGAGAGGTGTAAACTGCAGCCCCTACTTCATGCTTGAGAATATTCAGTTACATGAAATATCGTAACTTGCAGATTTCAATGACACTTGAAATTTTTTTGGCATAATATACATAAAAATTCCTTGCTGAAAAAATAACAGAATGAATCAAACATCATTACCCTATGTAAATGTATGATTTCGCAAATGGTAATCCATCTACTCCATCTACAAACAGAAACAAAATGTATCCCATTTGTTTACAATAAAAATAAATTTTAAAAAAAAGTACTCTCAAACTTACAGAAAATGTGTAAAACTTAGAACGATGGGGGACCACCATACCCTTTTTTGACTTGGTTTGATTTTGATACTGGAGATGGAACCCAGAGTTGCAGACTCGCTCAGAAAGTGCTCTACCACTATTTTTCAGAACATTTAAGGGTAAGTTCTAAGCATTGTGGCCCTTTGCTCTCTAATATTTTAGAGAGCATTTTCTGAAAGCAAAGACACTCTCTTACAACCACTTTTAATATGACGTGTTTTTTAAATCTCTAGTCTGTATTCCACTTTTGTCAACTGAGCTGTAATACTCTTTTTGGCACCCCAGCTTTAGAACTGGATTGAATTTAGGATCAGGTAACCTCCACAGCCTTTTAGTGCCCTTTAACCTGGAACATGTCCACATAAATACCTGTTGGTATTTTATGACCCTGACATTTTTGAAGGACACAGTGACTGCTCACATTTTGAAAAAATAAAACAAAACATTATTCAAAAAAAAAAAAAATTCCTTGCTGCTTTTTTTTTTTTTTTTTTTTTTTTGGCAGGGATTGGGATGGACAGGGATTGGACCCCAGGAACACTTAGCCACTGAGCCACATCCCCAGCCCTTTGTATTTTTATTTTGAGACAGGGTCTCACTAGGTTGCTGAGGCTGTCTTTGAATTTGTGAATCCTCCTGCCTCAGCCTCCTGAGTCACTGCAATTGCAGGTGTACACCACTGTGCTGGGCTCTGCTGCTTATTGTATAAAGTGAAGTACATGTGAGGTTGGTTTTTTCCTCAGTACTATTTTCCCTCCATGTTCTCCTGCATTCCGATTGCAGATCGATCTCCCTGAATCCGTGATGCTCCCTGGGGCATTCTTTTCTTTTGTTTCAAGCTGTCCCTGTGCACAGGATTTTAGAGTTAAATTCAAAATGCCATTGTAATGCTATTCTTCTAAAGTTTTTCAAATGTCCTGTATCAGGGACCTAGAGACAAAGCATTGACCATATTAATGACAATGGTAGTTGATGTTGAACGCTTTGTTATTAAAGAATAGTAACTAGACAGGAAGCTCTGAAGCCAGCAACAGTAATACATGCCTATAATCCCAGGCTGGGGCAGGAAGATCACAAATTTGAGACCAGCCTGGGCAACTTAGCAAGACCCTGTATCAAAATTTTAAAAGAGCTAAAGATGTAGCTCAGTTGGTAGAAATGTTTAATCATTCTGTAAGTTAATCATTGTATAAGAAACATGCCTGCCCAGCATGTATGAGGTCCTGGGTCCAATCCTCAGTATTGGAGAGGGGGAAAAAATAAAAAAGCAACAGAGCCTGGAATTGGACTTATAAAATGAGTGGCAGATTTGAACTTTGTCAAGGAGTTGGTCCTTGGGATGGGCCCAGCGCTGGTCTAAAGAATATAGGCTTGCCTTGAAGTCTTTGCTCCCCAATCCTTTTTCCAGAACATAAGCTGGCTTGTTCATGCTTCCTAATTAAGATGCTTCCTCCTGGGTCAGTCCCTGGGTTTCTCACTAACAAATCTTTGGCTTATGACAGCTTCTGCATTTGGGTCCCAATTCTAAAGTTTAGATCATTTGAAAGGGGATTCGGTGTCATGGTTGTGAGTATGGGCTTTGATGTGAAAGTCCCTTGTGCAAATCTTGCCGTTGCCAGTTCCCTGCAGTGCTGCCTTGGGCAAATTAAATCTACTGTGTCTGTTTCTTCCTCCAAGTAAAGTGCCTTGCTCAGAGTTGTTAAGATTCAGGAATAATGCCTACATTACCTAATACACAGCAAGCATTAATAGCTGCCATTATTAATTTGTGTTATTATTGACAACTAGCATGTTAGTAGTGGAGACAGGCCAGATGGAGTCTGCTGAATGTTCTTCAAAGATATCCTCAGGGGTTGGCCTTGTCTTGCTGACTGCTGTGCCCCTCTGCTCCCAGGATTCTCCTCCTCCTCCAACAGTCTGTAATAGAATTCCTGCTACTAGGGCAGCTGGCTAGAAACCGGGAGTGGGGGTGAATTTCAGCTCTGCGTCGGCAAGGACTTGCAAATAACTTGCACTTCAGACACAGAAAGGACTGCTCCTCTTGTAACAGCTTCCGTCTCACTGGAGGAATGTTACCCGGACATTGACAGAGCGTGCCAGCTGCTGTATTGTATAAATTAAACATTGCTTCTTGTAGTTAATCATTCTGTAAAATCCTGCTAGGTAGGTTTGAGAATGCCTATTTTACAGATGAGACACCAGAGTCTCAGATTAAATAACCTACCATGGTGATCACACACCAGTGTTGACTATGACTCAAAGTTGGCTTCTGCAACTCCAAGGCCATCCTGTTATGTAGCTGGATAGCCGTCCCTCAGTGTTGGTAAGTGATATGTTAGAACAGATTATCTCCAAAGGCCCTTCTGATCCTAAGATCCGTCTACCCAGTTTTCTCCCTGCTGGAGTCTAAATGCCTTGAGGGCAAGGATCGCATTTTTCCAGCAATAACTAGTGTGTTTGGGAACCACTGTCTGATACTGCCTACTTCCCCAACCTGTAGAAATAGGATAAAACAGCATGCAACAAAAGGGTCACCCAGAAACTTCAGTCTCCAGGGTTTACCACTTAAAATCACTCAGACAAGTATACAAAAATGAATAAGGATGGGCCTTTTTGAAATATTACTTATAAATGAAAAATACAGCACTTGCCTAGCATGTACAAGGTATTGTTTGATCCCCAGCACCACAAAAAAAAAAAGAAAAGAAAAACAGAAAGAAAGTGAAAAATTAGTAGTAAAGTTCACCCATAGAAGAATAAGTGGAGAAATGATGATATATCTGTACCATGGAATCTCAGGAACCATTTTAAAAAATGAAATATTAACTGGGAAACGGAGAGTGGAGGATCACAAGTTCAACGCCAGCCTGTGCAACTTAATGAGACCTGTCTCAAAATAAAATTAAAAGGGGCTGGGGATGTAGTTCAGTGGTAGAACACTTGTCTAATTTGTGCAAGGCCCTGGGTTCCATCCCCATTACCATAAAAAATGAAATAGATCTTTATGTACTAAAGTGCAAAGTATTCATAATCAAGTTAAAGTGGTAATTTATATAATATTAGGTATTATACTCCCATGTTTATCTAAAATATAGTCCCATATTATATATATATGGTAACAGAACTAGAAGGATTTACACAAAACTTAAATATTTCTTATGTTGCAGAGAAGAGGGAATTCTTTGGGAATTTTTATTTGTTTGTTAGGTTTGGGTTTTTTTGTTTTGTTGTTTGGGTTTTTTTTTTTTTTTTAAGATGTTAATGGACCTTTATTTTATTCATTTATTTATATGTAGTGCTGAGAATCAAACCCAGTGCCTCACACATACGAGGCAAGCGCTCTACCACTGAGCCACAGTCCCAGTCCTTGTTTGGGTTTATAGAGTACTTGTGTATTGTTTCAATTTTTAAATTAACATTTTTTTTGTATTTAAAAAAATAACGATTTTATTTTTTAAGAAAAGGAGGGTTTGATATAATATGTAAGGAAGGTAGGAGAGACTAACAAAACTTGCCTCCTGGGACAACCCTCCAATTCTACCCCTTCATATAAGCAGCAGAGGAAGGACCAGTGGTTTTCTCTCCGGTTCAGTTCTTCTCTGTTTGCTACTCTGTGGGGCCACTATTCCTAAGAGCATCTGTTACATCCAGCATGAGCACAGGCCTGTAACCACTATACATTCATCATTGCATGATGACAGATAACAGCAAGGCTGTAGCCATCAAATCAAGGGTGGCTGATGGAACTGTCTCTGAGCACCTTCTTTCTTGAGTCACAACTAATAAAACTCACAGTCCCCAGGGAAAAAAAGAAAGAGAGTGAAATGAAAACCAAAACCAGAAGGGGCGAGCTTACCCATCTCCAGCCTCTTGTTTAGTAACCCAGCTGTCAGAGCTCAGTGACCACCTCAGAGCTGAGGTTTCCTGTGCGCCTGCGCGTACGTGGGGGCAGGCAGCTCACCCCGAATTTATCAAGCCCCCTCACAAACAAGACCATGTCCCCTACGTCCTTATCATGTACAAGGAGATCCATTTTTAGTTGGAGCTTGTTTTCATTATAAAAGTAATACAGAGAACATCTGTGGAGGGATATACAAGAAACTGGTAAGGGGGATCCCCGTAGAGGAATGCGGGAAGGGTGGGAGGGACTTAGGCTTCGTGGTATATTTTTTCTGTATTTTTTTAACCACTTGAAAACATTATCTATGTAAAAAATGAAAACTGAGAAGACTAACACATACTTACTGGAAAAAATGTGGAAAAATTCAAAAAGTATAAAAATATATTAAAGCATTCATAAACCCAACCCCAAGCGGGAACCATCGCTGTATGCCAGGGCTAGGTGTCTGTTTTTTATAAATGTTAATATTCGATATAGACTTGGTGGTCATACTTTAGATATAATTCTGTATCCTTTTTCTATTAACTTTGTATCCCATGGGCATTTCTTCATATTGTTAACAATTATTTATCCATTTTAATGAATAGGCAGTGATTTAATAATTATCTTTCCCCTCGGTTCCAATTTTTTACTATTATAGAAATACTCTATAAACTCTTTGATTATGTGTCTTTCTCTGTATTTCTATTTGTTCCATACCTAGGTTGCAATTCTATGAGTTGTGCACACAAAAATGGCTGTCATCTTTTGGTATAACCCATGATATCTTTCAGCTGCATTATTTCGATGAATGAGAGGGAGTGAGTGTGTGACTAAGGAAAGAGGACCAGGATGAGGGTGAGGGGAGAGGAGACAAGGTGCTATTGGCGGTCAGAAAAGGAGGCTGAGCTGTTAGGAGGGGCTTCCCGGAGGTGGAAAGCCTGAGCTTGCCTGCCAAGGACAAGTTGAAGGTGCAAGGGGCCCACCATGAGACCCTCATTGTTGAGTAGCTAAGGGGTTGTGGAGAGATCAGGCTGGCCAAAGCCAAATCCCATGTTACAGAAAGAGTGGTCAGATAGGTTGTAGACCACAGACTTGGGACTGGTTCCACAGGCAGTGCCAAAGATGTCTTTGAGCTTGAAGTTGTCTGAAGGACATGTTTTAGGATGAGCTCACTAGGGTGTGGACAGGCGGAGGTCAGGGAAGCTGGATGGTGAGACGGGTGCTGATACAAGAGATGTGAAGTGATTGCCTTGGGCCTCCGAGGGGGCTTTGTATACAGAAGCAGTACTTTCCGCACACTCGGGCCTGCTGATCCTGGCCATGGTGAGAATTGGAGGACAGTCATAAATTGTATTTACCCTGCAGTTTGGCCTGTGGAATTGGCAGTGAGACTAGTTTTTTGTGGGCATGTCAGGTTTTGGTTTTGGTTTTTATTATTTTTTTTGTAATTGATCGGTGAGACTTTAAGGATTGATGAACGGTCGTATTTCATATTCTCCTTAATGGGAAATGTGTTTGTAGAAATTGCTCTCCTGGGAAGCAGGCTTCAGGCTGGCCAGGGAGCAGGTTCCAGTGCTACTCCAGCTGCGGTTCACTGAGCGTGCCCTAGCGCGGGCACAGTGATGCCCCTGCTTCCTTCCCAGCGATCACTTGCCCACTCTGTCTCCCACCTGAGGGAAAGAATCAAGCAAGCCTTCCAGAGCTCTGTAGCGTGCGATGCCATTGTGCAAGGCTGGCATGGGTGTTCTGCACCACAGGCTACATTTCCATGTAATGCCCAGCATCCACCAGCCGCCCCTACCCTTCTGCAGCTCTGTCCCCAGGAGTGTACAGGAATGCAGAATTTTAGCCCCCTCACTTTTCTGAGAATAAAGCCCTGAGGGTATATGAGGACCAAGTGCACTTGCATGGCCTAGTATCTGAACCTCACCAGCAGTGTCATCTCCTGTGACTGTGTGACAAGTTTAGCCACCAGCAGCCTCGAGGCATTTGTGATTCTACACACACTCACCTCCGGGCCTTACCTTTTTGTGTCCTCTACCTGGAATAACCTCTCCTTTTTCTTGGGCAGTTCTTGCTCACCTCTTGAGACTCAGCCCAGGTGTCACCTCCTTTGGGAAGCCTTTCTAGACTTGTCCAGCTGGCCTGGGCGTCCCCATTGTGCCTGCTGTGGTCTCTGCCCTGTGCTCCTGTATTATGTATACTTTTCTGACGAGGTGTCTCTTTCCCCCGCCGACCGGACCTCGGTGCCCTCCCCGCACCCAGCACACCCAGGACCTGCCCCAGGCCCATAGTGCTCTAGGACGCTGTATTGCCCTGCAGTTGAATAGGACACTCTAATTGATGCCAACCCTGTCTCCAGCCATTGACTCGGAGGCTCTTTGTTGGATGTCTACAAGTGATTGTTAGGTCTTTGTGTCATAAGTATTCTGTCCAGTGTGACGAGTGTACGTTTTTTGGTTAGTATTGGCCTAGCATCTCTCTTTCCATCCCTCTGTTTTCAAACTCTTCTGTACAATTTTGTTTTGTTTCTTTTAGTCAGCATTTGGCTGTATCTTTTTAAATTCTGGAGTTCTTTTTGGGGGGAGTTGTTTGTTTGTTTTTGTTGATACTAGTGATTAAACCCTGGGGTGCTTAACCACCAAGCCACATCCCCAGCCCTTTTTTATTTTCTATTTTGACACAGGGTCTAAGTTGCTGAGGCTGGCTTTGAACTTGAAATTCTGCGTTAACCTCCCAAACTGCTGGGATTACAGGCATGCACCACTACACCCAGCTAATATGTAAACATTTATTTTTGGGAGGGGTAACAGGGATTTAACTCAGAGACACTCAACCACTGAGCCATATCCCCAGCCCTATTTTGCATTTTATTTAGAGACAGGGTCTCACTGAGTTGCTTAGCACCTCGCTTTTGCTGAGACTGGCTTTGAACTTGAGATCCTCCTGCCTCAGTCTCCCCAGCTGCTGGGATTACAGGTATGCTCCACTGTGCTTGGCTAATATGTAAACATTTTCATATGTAAATTTTCCAAAAAGCCAAGGATCTTATTACCTTTTATCCACTGAACAACCCATTCCACCCTTTTTTCTTAGATTGTCTAGATTTTAATGTTTTAAACTAATTTTTTATTCTCAGTTGTTAATTAAGTTGGCCAACATAAATTGCATCCGTTGCCATGCCTACCATTGTTTCTTGCATCACATTTCTTTCCTCTGGTTTACTTTTCTTTTTTTCCAAAGCACATCCTTCATTAGTTCTTTCAGTAAAGGCAGCACCATCTTACTGGAAAATCTTGAACATGTATATTGTGTGAGGATTTTTTGATTGCTTAAAGAAAATGATCTGTTTAATAAAGTTAAAAATCAAAACACCCAGGAGCATGTACCCGTGCAACTCAACTAGCAGTCTGACATGTTTGCTGCTGATTTAACCTTTACTGACAAGACCCCTCATTCTTAGTTCTTGAGTTTCCTGCCTACAAGGACTGAGAAATTACTACCAACAGTGAATGGAAAGATCCTATAGGTAAAACAGGTGTAATAATATTCACACGGCTAATAATACTTCTCAGTTCCTAGATGTCAACAAGCTTTTATTCCAGGGGAATGAACCGAGAATGTCCATTGTTGAATGTTGAAGCCCTAACCCCCTGCTAGATGCTCTCGTTGTGTAAATTGGGCCTCATTTGTTCTGGCAGGTAACTTACCTCTCTGAACCTTAGTTTCTTCATCTGTAAAATGGGAACAGTAGGGCTAGGGTTGTAGCTCGGTGGTAGAGTGCTTGCCTAGCATGTGTGATGCACTGGGTTCGAGTCTCAGCACCGCATATAAATAAAATAAAGGTTCATTGACAATTTAAAATATTTTTTTAAATGGAAACAATAATACCAACCTTGCAGAGTTGCTGCGAGGTGCATCTGTAATGCAGATAAAGCACCCAGCGTAATGCACCACACATGGAGGTATTGAGAGTGGTAGTGGCTGATACCTGCCTGGCATTTAGGAGACACTTCATGAACACCTGTTGAGTGAATGCAGGAGGCTACCATAAAGGCTTCCCCAAGGAAAGATAAGTGAGATCTGGGCAAACATAAAGGAAGAGGCAAGAAGGCATTCCCTGTGAGAGGAATGGGAGGCAAGGGGAAGGGATCGGGGCCTTAATTGCCATGGCTGCCTGGCTATTGAACGAATCAGTTTGTTTGGAAAGAGGCCAGGCAGGGCCAGCGTGGTGGCGCACACCTGTAGTCCCAGCAGCTCAGGAGGCTGAGGCAAGAGGACCGCGAGTTCAAAGCCAGCCTCAGCAAAAGCAAGGCACGAAGCAATTTTAAGACCCTGTCTCTAAATAAAATACACAGCAGGGCTGAGGATATGACTCAGTGACCGAGTGCCCCTGAGTTCAATCCCTGGTACTCTCCCCGCCCCCAAAAAAGAAACAAGAAAAGAAAGGGAAGGCAGGCAGGACAGAAAAAGGAACCAACAGGGCTGGGCATGTGGGTCCTTCTGGCCAGGTAGCTGTTTTGCCAGGTGGGCTCACTCCGCCTGGCACTGGTCCTTATTCCCCCTTCCTGCACAGCCCCTCATTTTTGATGGCAGAAGCTTGCCCAGTGTGGCCTGATGGCCAGGCAGGCTGAAGACTAAAAAGAGGAAGCATCAGGATAACACTGGTTTTCAACCAATGTCTTATTAAGGAAGTTGAGTCATTCCACTTCTGCTATTACCCTCTCCGGGCATTCAGAGAAGGGCAAGGTTTTACTTCCAGATGAAATGGACGTGAGAAGGATTTGCTCTGCACTCTCAGCGGGCATTTTAGAGATGACCCTATAAGGCAGATGTTTGCATTTTCCTTTCATACATGGAGAACCAAGGCTCCAAGTATGGAATGCCATAGCCATAAGTCAGCTGTAGACACCTTGGCGACAGGCTGCCAAAACAGAGGTGTCCCAGTGGCTAGGCAGTGGCTTCTAGCAGTCTGGTAAAGGGCACGGGAGTGAGCATTTATTTAGCATTGTCATTGTCTATTAGCATGTCAGTTGGCATGTCACATGGTGAAACTGCTCTGAACCCTTGAAACAACTCTGAAGAAGCTGAGAGAAGTTGGGGGCGCTGCTCGAGGTTAATGCACAGGGCCGGAGGCAGCAGCCAGGCTCAGCCCTGCCTCTTTCTCCTGTAGCTGCTGAACTTTTCTGCCACACCATTGAACTTCTCTAGGCCACACCTTCACATCTGAAAGTGAGATTGATAATGGTAGGTGCTTAGTAAATATTGACCATTGTTCTGGATTGGAGCCATCCAGAACACACGTTATTCTGAACTAGAAGGAACCTCAGAAGATTTCCAAGGCCAGTGGTTCCCAAACTCTTTTCTTCAGGACTTAGGATTCTGCAGGGGTCCTTGGTGACTGGAGGGAGTGGAGTAGGTGGAACTCTTGCCCACCTCCCTTAACCAGAGCCAGTTTCTGACATGAGTCACACGCCAGTTGCTGCTTCATATATTGAGGATTGGTGGGATTTCACTCCACAAAAAAGGCCATACTGCACTGGTTTTAAAAAAGCTGCCCAGGCTAGAACCCCGTAACTTCTGGTTCCAGTTTGGCATTTTCACTGTACTGAGCACTTAACTAAAAGAGGGAACTGAAATATGATTCATTTTAGAAAGGTTATCTTCTATAAAGAGCAACATTTAAGACATTATTTTTGTACCTTCCAGTGAATCAAAAACTCATTTAGCCTAAACTTCATTCCTGCCCAGAATCCTCCCAGACCAGAAATTTCACTGTCAGAGAAAGCTTTGCTATCGTAGCCTCAGATCAGAACTGACCTAGGAACTTTCTACAGTGATGGAAATGTCTTCCATCTGCACCATCCAGTGTGAGAGCTTCTGTAAGAAAGGAACTGATTTCTCAATTTCACTTGATTTTTATTAAATATAGCCACGTGTTGCCTGGCACTACCATTTTGGACAGTGCAGCCTTTGAGTATAGAGCAGGGGCCAAATGGCAATCCCTGGCCCCTTGACATCAGAATCAGCCAGAGAACTTGTCAGAAGTACAGATTCTGGGCCCAATGCCCAGTGACTCTGATTCAGCAGGTCTGGGATGAGTGCGTTTTAAGAACTCATTTGGTTATTCTGTTTGCACTCAAATTGGAAACTTGCATTATGTGAGCTCTTGGAATGAAAGAGGAGAGCCAGAATCAGTCATCAAGTCCTGGTCCTACACTTCTGGGGAGACTGCAGCAACCTCCTGGGGAATGGCAGACCCTCAGCAAATGTGTTGAATGCTGTGAGTCTTGTCCCTGGAAAAATGCAAATTGCATTTCAGTTCTGGGGCTCACAGGCATCCTCGAACTCAAACTAAGAGCTCCTCTTACAGATATGGCCCAGGGTGAATCTGGTACCACCCCCAGACTTCTGCTGGGGTCATCAAAATATCACAGAAGGAAATTAGGCAGTGTACATGCATCAAGCCAAAAAGAATGCTGAATGAATCCTGCTCCTTTCCTTTCTTCCTTTGTTTTGCGGGCTTGTGGGTGTGGCTATTGCCACCCTCTGCCCTTTGCTCCTAATGGGATGCTGAGAGCAGGGGCTGAGGCGCTGCAGATGGGGTGTGGCCAGGAGAGCGCAATGGAGCAGGATCTCCACTCACCCTAAGGCGGAGGCAAGGTAGAAGGACTCCCACCTATCCTCACTGCCCCCTGCTGGAGGAGAGAGAGGGGGCAAAGCTACAGAGCTATGAGTGGGGAGAACAAGCCAGAGACCAAAACCCAGCTGAGAAGGCCACCTGGCCAGCAGTCCTGGGGTGAATAGAGAACCCTGAGTTTTGTGGACCAGACTGTAGAGAAGCAGAGAGGAGGGAGGGAGGAAGCCCTTGTATATGCAGGAGAGCTGCCATCAGGCCAAAGCTTCCAGAGAACAGCCTCTTGAACTTGGAGGCTGTCTGTGAGGGTCTGAGTCATGGTCATGTGGCATGGGAAAGCCAGCCACAGGAGCAGCTTTGCTGCTTCCAGGCCATAATTTTGTGCCCCTGGGAGGTGAGTGACAGCCTGTTCACCCTGTGCCCTTCACAGGTCCAGATGCTATCTGCTGGGTCAGCTTCTCAATGGCCTCCCTTGTCCCTCTGCCTGACAGGCTGAGTGAGTCATCAGGGAAGTGCACAGGAGACTCTGAGCTTGGCGGCTCGACCTCGGCCTCAACTTCTCCCCAGGGAGAAGGAGCCTGGCATGTGCGTGGAGGGAGGATCAAGGCTCCTGGCCTGCTGCCCAGCTAGCCATCAAGACATATGTGTGGCTCCTGGGACTGAGGGAGTGCCCCATAGCCTCTCTGCAGGAGCTCCAGCTCAGGGTGAACTTTCCAGAACACAGGCTGTCTGAACCCGAGCACAGCTAGGCCTCTGAACAGCTAGTCGCCCCACAGCCTCATTTTCCTCTTTCACCAGCTTTGCTGTCTATTCTTGGTGCTCAAGGTCATCCTGTCTCTGAAGGTCAAGGAGAAGCACTCCTGGTCCTTTGATTGCCTTTTTCAGCCAATATCAGTCGTCTTGCTTATGCCCCACTGTGCTATGTACTGAGGGTGCCACCGTGTGTAGGGGCCCTTCTCCCCTCTGCAGTCCCCTGACTAGGGTGAGCATGAGTTTCTCCCTCATTGTGTTTGCTCATAACCCAAGAGACTTAGGGGTGGGCACACAGTCTCAAGTCTCAAGGACATAGGGCCTGGGATCTAGTTGGTGAGCTGGGTGACCTCAGGCAAGTCTCTGCTTAATTAGGACTCAAGTTCTATAATTGAAAAATGAGGAAATCAAGTAGTGTTGACCTCCCTGTAAGCACACCTCTACTACTGTTCTGTTTGGAGATTTTTTGGTTTGTTCTTAAGATCACATCTTCCCTGGTAAAGAGACTGAGAAAGCTAAGATCTACTCTAGGCCTTAGATCAGTTCTTCTCTGGAGCAGAGGGCTTGGGGCAGCGCATAGGGTGATTAAAAAAAAAAAAAAAAAAAAAATGGTTATCAGAAATAGCCCGTCTGGAGGCCTTTCACCTTTTGGAAAGTCAGAACATCCTTTAGACCTCTTAAGATGACCAGTCACATGAGGTTGCCCATCTGGCCTGCTCGGCACCTGGCCTCTAGAAGCAGGCATCTCTGCTGGAAGCTGGAGCTGCTCTCTGTTGAGAGCTAGGAAGCCCTTGAAGGCCAAGATGCAAGGAACAAATTAAGAGCTCGACAAGCCCCGTGCCACCTCGGAGTGGAGTGCTGTCTTTCATAGCCATCAGTGGGAAAAGATGGGAAGAGGCAGACTTGGTAGAAGCCTGGCCAGTGTTCTTCAGCTTTCCACCATCTCATTTAACCTTCGACCTTCCGGCCTGGAAGCAAAAGGCCAGAGGGTTAGTTTTGTCCTGTCCACTTGTGGTCTGCCTTTCTGCCTCAAGAGCAAACAAAGGTGTGATCCCGGTTTAATGGCGTTACAGCAGGGAAGACTACACCTGTTAGTGACAGCTTTAAGACTGACCTGCCATTAGAGGGCAATTATTAAAAACCTGTCTGCCTTTGGTTCCTTCTGAGGCTTTGTCTAAAGCAAGACACACCCCAGTAGAGCCCTGCCTTTAAAAAGTCCCTGTCTTTAAAGACATTTCCAAATGCTAATGATCTCAGTCTGCCCCTTTCGTGATAATTGTGGTCTCTGTGCTGTTTATGTGGATGGTCCGCAGCATGGGGGTTGCTCTCCCCTGCAGCTTCCTTGGGAAGGCTCAGGACTGGTGAAGAGAGGACCCAGAGACAGGTAGAGTCCCATGTTTTGCCCTCAGATTTCTAGAAGTCTTGGTTGGTGTTTGGGCTTCCAGTATAAATGGCACTACTAATGCCTGCTGAAAGAAAAATGGTATCTAGAAGTTTTCAGTAAGTGAGTTTGAACAATAGAGGAAGAAGCATGTCAGTCCCTCCTGGAGAACCACACACAGATGCATCTTGGGAAAGGAGCCAAGTGCTGAGCACCACTGCAGACTGAATATTAGACTTTGTAAGATATATATGCACATATGCATGCATATATACACATATATGCATATATATTTTATGCAGTCACATGCTGCATAACATTTTGATCAGTACTGGACCAGATATACAATGGCCCCATAAAATAATATAGCCTAGTGACGTCATAGCCACTGTGGCTGGTGTATGTACGCTCTGTGATGTTCACACAATGGTCAAGCTGCCTAGGATGCGTTTCTCCAGACGTATCCCCATCATTTAGCGATGCAAGGCTGTATGTATATCTGCCTCCTGCTAGGGGACAGCACAATACCTTGGTTCTGTCCACTTGGAGAGGAGCCACTGCACTGCATAGACATGTCCTCTGGGAAGGCAAGGCTTCTGTGGGTCAATGTAGTGATGGTTTTGGAGGATGAGATTCACCACCTGTCCTGGTGAAAGAGTTTGCCAAACAGTGGATGACTCAGCCATTGTACAGAGGAAGCAGCCAGGCCTGATGTTTATATTGTTGCTGTCTAGAGGGAACAGGCTGGAATCCTTGTTAGCCCAGTGGAGGAGTTTTGTATCTTGGGGTGCCAGTGGGGCCAGGGGTTCCACACTCGGAACATGTGTAGATGAGGAGAGTTGATTCTTTCGCTGCTTGGGGTGTTTGAAGGTCATGTACGGAACATGAAGAAGCAGAGACCATTTGTCCCCGCTGTCTCTCCTGACCCCGGAACCTGCCTTATGCCCCCCCCCCCCCGGGGCCTGAGCTTAGGAGTGACCTGCTCTGTGTCTGGTCTTTCTCAAGGTGAGAGTGAGCCTGGGAGATGGCAGTGATGGAAGTGGCCTGCCCAGGCGCCCCTGGCTCAGCCGTCGGGCAGCAGAAGGAGCTCACCAAGGCCAAGGAGAAGATGCAGTCACTGGGAAAGAAGCAGAGCTGCGTCTACAAGCTGGAGGCTGTGGAGAAGAGCCCAGTATTCTGCGGGAAGTGGGACATCCTGAACGATGTGATTACCAAAGGCACCGCCAAGGAAGGCTCTGAGGGCGGCCCAGCCGCAATCTCCATCATCGCCCAGGCGGAATGTGAGGGCCTGGATTGCTATGGGCATGGGGCTCGGGGCGGGCCTGCCAGTGGGCGACTGGCCACAGAAAAAGGCCAACTTCAAGGTCCCCTATGAAAGAGCAAGACCAGGTGACCACTCCATAACATTTTCACAAGGCACATTGGGGTCCAAGCCCCAAACCCGTGGGAACTATTAAAGTGCCAGGATGGAACACTGAGACGGAGCACAGGCTGTGCCCATTGTGGTGACCAGAGCAGGGGAAGAGAGCCAAGAGGAAAGAGTGCTGGGGACTTCTTGCAGGATCCTCAAGCAGGCCACTAAACAGCTGGGTCTGGAGCAGCCCAGGCGTCTGGAGAGGCCCAGACGGGAAGGGCTAGGTCTCCCGGAAAGCCCCACGAGGGCTTCAAGCCCTTCACCACCTTCCATCAGAGGGGGCCCCACCCCAGGGAATGAGCACCCTGCTCTTGGGCCTGCTGGACCAGTCTAGGGGCAGTCAGCCACTGCAGGGTGAGACCAACGTGGCCCTTTCTGTTTCTACCCCTGATGCCTTGAGCTAACTAGTAATGGTAGCTACCATAGCGGAAGACACTCCCAGAAGGGGCAGGGAGGGTCAGGAGTCCCCTCCTACCCTGTCACCTCCCCTCCAGCCCAGGAGCCTGAGAGCTCCTGGTGGCATTTCCCCATATACACACATCCTTTGCTTGTTTCCCACTGCCTTCTGGTTGATTTTTGAGGTGAAAGAATAAAAATTGAAATGGAGTGAATGCACCCATATGTACATAAATATAAGTGTAGAAGAGCTTATATTTTTTGAGCCACCACTATGTGCTAAGCACTGTTTGGAGTGTTCTGGGTGGCCTGTCCCACTGGAGCTTCACAGTCAGTGTAGTGAGGTGGGCATCCTCCAGCCCCCATCTTGTAGATGTCCCCTCTGCTCTTGACCAATAAACTGGAGGGAGGGGGACCCCAAGGGAGAGAAGGAGGGCCTAAGTGGGACTCTCTAAAATCTCTCTCCTAAGTGCTGACTTCCCGATTTTGCTCTTCTTCCTGCTAATCCAACCCTTTTTCCTTAACTTAATAGGTGAAAATAGCCAAGAGTTCAGCCCCACCTTTTCAGAACGAATCTTCATCGCCGGGTCTAAACAGTACAGGTAAGAAGCCACTGCCCGCCCTGCTGCTCCCCAGTGCCCCTGGCCCCCTGCTCGGCACCTGGGCTCAGCCCCTGGCGGCCGCCCAGCTTTCCCCTCCGAGCCGCGCTCTCAGCCAGGCAAGCTTTGCACAAGCTCCTCACCACTCATGGAGGACTCCTGGCTCCCATCAGCTTGACATTTTATTTTTATTCTCTTCCGAGTCCTGATGCGCCCCTGATTTCCCATCAACAGGGAGGGTGCTGGGAACAGAAGCTACTTCCAGCTGGCGTGCAGCCATGAGCACAGGCCAGAGGGGCCACCTTTACTGTCCTCAGGGAAAACACCAGAGGTAGCTTACTCCTGTGCGACCAGTAGGCATAAGGACTGTTAAAACAGTAAGGGACGCAGATTCGAGCCACTGGATGGCCTGTGGAAGGAAGCCAGGGCCAGGCTTTGTCTGTCCCCAGGCTCCCCATTCCCTCAGGTGAATTTTGGCAACCGAGAGTTCAACCTAGAAACAGTTCCCTCCCTTACCACCAGGCAGACTTTTTATCATCAGTATTTGGAAATTGCTAGTGATAAAGAGGCCAAGAAATGCTTGGTTAGACCAGGTGTGGTGGCGTGTCTGTAGTTCCAGCACTCTGGAGGCTAAGGTCGGAGGAGCCTTTGAGCCCAGGTGTTTGAGACCAGCCTGGGCAACAAAAAGAGGTCCCAACTCAAAAATTAAAGGAAAAAAGAAATGCTCAGTGCTTGGTTCAATTGCTTACATTGCCTCAGACTCCATTTGGCACAGAGAAGGGGGGATTCTAATGACCCCACTTCTGTCAGCATCCTGAGAGAAGCCACAGGCCTCCAGCCACTTTTGTGAGGATAGAAGGTGAGGCCAAGGAAAGGAGGCTGAAGCTAGGGTCTGCTCCACAGCTATTTTGCAGCAGCCCTGTAGTCAGTTCCTATAACACCTGGCAGGGGTAGGTACCAGACAGAGCCTCCATAGTGATTAGCCTCTAGACCACCAGAGGACAGGCCTCCTAGTAGCCAGGTACTAGCCAGGCAGCGGGTGTTCAACAGCTGCCTACTGTGGTCCCACAGCAGCCAGGTAGCTCTAGGAACCAGTGGTGGTAGAGAGGACAGAAACAAACTCACTCTTGTCCATCAGAACTGAGGATGCTTGCCCTGAGTGTGGTCCCCTGAGAGCCCAGGGTAGTAGGCAGCCTGCCTTGAGGTCAGGCACAGAGCTAGTGTTTTTTAAATGAACTATTTTGTTTAAGACTCATCTCCACCCTGAATGGCAAAAAAGTACTACCTTGTTTTGTTTGTTTGTTTTTGTGGTATTGAAGATTGAACCCAGGGCCCCACACTTGCTAAGTGAACACTCTACCACTGAGCTACATCCCCGGTTATTTTTTATTTTGAGACAAGATCTCTCTAAGTTGCCCAGACTGGGCTGGTCCTCACAATCCTCCTGCCTCATCGTCTTGAGCAGCTGGATTACAGGCATGCACCACTTCATTTTATGAGAAAACTGATGCTCCTTAGGGTTTAGGACCTTACCCACATTTGCACAAGTGCAGTCATGTGCCACATAATGACATTTTGGTCAACAGTAGACCACATACACAATATTGGTTCTATGAGCTATCACTTAGTGACCTCATAGCTGTCTTAGTTCATATAACTACAATGTGACGTTTGCACAATGAAATCACAGAACACAAGGTTTCTTGGAATGTTCCCCTTCCATTAAGTGATGCACGACTGGGATTTATGCTCAAGTCTGTCTCACTCTTATCTGAATCATTCCATCCTCCTGCTTTCTTGTACTCAAAACATGGATCTATCCCTTTTTTGACAGCCAATCTGAGAGTCTTGATCAAATTCCCAACAATGTGGCCCATGCAACCGAGGGCAAAATGGCCCGTGTATGTTGGAAGGGAAAGCGTCACAGCAAAGCCCGGAAGAAACGGAAGAAGAAGAGCTCGAAGGCAGGAGTGTCCTTGGCCAAACCCTTGCCCAGAACCCCCGAGCAGGAGAGCTGCACAGTTCCAGTGCAGGTGAGGCCCAGTCCCCAGCTCATGGGGCCTTCGGAATGGAGCCTGTGCCCCATCCTGGCCCTGTGTCCTAACACCTATTTCCCCACAGGAGGATGAGTCTCCACTAGGTACCCTGTATGTCAGAAACGCCCCCCAGTTCACCAAGCCTCTGAAGGAACCAGGCTTTGACCATCTCTGCTTTAAGAAGCTCGGCGAGGATCTACGGCCAGTACCACCTCGACCAGAACTGCACAAACTCATCAGCCCCTTGCAATGTCTAAACCACGTGTGGAAACTCCACCACCCGCAGGACATGGGCCCCCTGCCCCATTCTGCTCACCCCTTTCCCTACAGCAGACTGCCCCATCCCTTCCCGTTCCACCCTCTCCAACCCTGGAAACCTCACCCATTGGAATCCTTCTTCCTGGGCAAACTAGCCTGTGTAGATGACCAGAAGCCCCTGCCTGGCCCACACCTGAGCAAACTGACCTGCATAGACAGTCAGAAACCCCTGCCTGGCCCACACCTGGAGCCCAGCTGCCCGACTCATAGCTCCCGTGAGAAGTTTGTGGAAGAGTACCTGGTGCATGCTCTGCAAGGCAGTGTGAGCTCAGGCCAGGCTCACAGCCTGGCCAGCCTGGCCAAAACTTGGTCAGCAGGGGGCTCCAGACCCCAGAGGCCCAGCACCGAAACTGAGGACAACGAAGGCGTACTGCTTACTGAGGTAACTAATCCCCCAAACTCCTTTATAAATACCTTCACCACTAACTCCCAAGCCAGGAGCCACAGCTGGGGGTTAGGTGGGGCCTGTTATGGGAGCAGAGCAGACCTTGGGGGATGGTTCTCTCCCTGTCAGAGTCACTCATGCCCATGGTAACAAAGCAAATAGTAGCAAAGTACTCTCTGGGGATTGTTAGTCAGCTTCCCATTACTGTGACAAAATACCTGAAATAATCAGTTTGAAAGGACGAATGGTTTACTTTACCTCATAGTCTCAGAAGTTTCAGTTCATGGTCACTTGATCCTGTTGCTTTGGTGGTTTAGTACACCACAGGAGGAGTGCCTGGTGAGGAGGCCTGGTCACCTCCTGGTGGCTGGGAAGGTAAGACAGGAAGGAGTCCCAATATCCTCTTCAAGGACACCCCCCCACATGACCTAACTTCCTCCCACTAGGCCCCACCTCTTGAAGGTTCCACAACTTCCCAATAGTCTGACAACCAAGCCTCCAACATTTGGATTTTTTGGGAATATTTAAGATCCAAACTGCAGCAGTTATATTCCTTTCCACCTACAACCTCACTTTCCACAGCCTTTCTAGCCATTTGTATTTTTTTGTTCTTCTTATGAGCTACATCATTAAAACTGAATTGCACGTATTATATGAATAATACAGGCCAGTAATCCAGCAACTTTGGAGGCTGAGGCAGGAAGATCCAAGTTCAAGGCCAACTTCAGCAATTTAACAAGACCCTGTCTCAAAATTAAAAAATAAAATAAAAAGGGCTGGGGGGTGTGGGTTCAATCCCCAGTACAAAAAAATAAAAAAAAGTTTGTATGAATAATACATATACTGGAAAATAGAATAAATAAAGAGCAGCTCAAGATTTTATCTCATAACCTGATAAGAAGGATGAGCATTTTGCCATCATCATTACCCTTTCCTCCTTTCCTTCCTTTTTCCTCTAGTTCTCTTCCTGAATACCTTCAGAACTTTAAATGATTGTGCTTAGCTTTACTTTGGGGGGTTTTATTCCATTTACTTCATATTATCCCTTTAGCTCTGCCTTTTCTCATTGTTCCTCCCTTTCTTCTTCCCTTTGGCTCTCGAGTTAAATCTTTTCCTTGTCAAGGTTGTTGCAATTCCAAATATGCCCCACCATCACAAGCCTGAGAGGTCTTTCCTCACAAGAACCATCCGGCCCCAGGCAGCTGGTGCAGCTCACCTTTGCCTAAGCCCCCCTCTGGTCCCCCCTAAGAGCCTGCCTCGACCCCCTTGGGGTGGTGTCTTTGGTGGTGCCAGCAGCCCTGGCAAGGGCCCACAGTGGAGAGCCTTCCCCACTGTAGCCCTTTGTCCCTCTGCTGCCCTGACCACTGAAACTGGCCTCTCTCTCCTGCCAACCCCAGAAGCTCAAGCCAGTGGATTATGAGTACCGAGAAGAAGCCCACTGGGCCACGCGCCAGCCCCGCCTGGGCAGAGGCTCCTTCGGAGAGGTCCACAGGATGAAGGACAAGCAGACAGGCTTCCAGTGTGCTGTCAAAAAGGTACGCCAGAAAAGGCACATCAGGGTTCCAGGGGCCGAAGGGGAAGCCAGGCAAGGGCTGCCGCCATCCATGTTCTGTCTTTCAAGGTCAGCCACAGGGTTGCCCTGGCTCTGACTTGATAACAACCTGGCCATCACTAGCTGCCCTGGGTCAGCTGGAACTGGAAGGGAGCAGTCTGTCACATGGCCTGGGCTGGTTGCTGTCCTCGGTATGCATGTCTGTGAGAAGCAATGTGAGAGCACATGGCTTCAGGGTCTGAATGCAGCCAGGGCCACTGCCGACACCAGGGCCTGTAGGGGCAAGTCCAAACCTGGAAGGTGGTCGGATCCTCATGAAGTCCCTGCTGAGCTAAAACCTGCAAGCCACCCAGCGGGCTACTCTACACTCAGACCAGAAGGTAATTAGAGTCGTGGCCTCCACCTGTCAGGTGCCCCCCAGGAGGTGGCGGACACGGAGTTACACACAGGTCTGCTTCAGGTTCAAGCCCTGCCACCCGCTGGCCAGGTGCAGCACAGAGGGACATCACAGGGGAAACAGGACTCAACATGAGATGGAGGAGCTGGCTTGGCACAGCAGAATCAGGTTTCAGACCCAGGCTTGTCTGACCCATGTGGCTCTGTACCACTCTTCAGGAAGAGGGAATGGAAGGGAGAACTCGTCCCAAGGTCTTGATTAGCAGCAGAAGGCTGGAGTCACCTCTCCTACCCATCATCTCCTCAATGACTCGACACCACCCAGCTGGGCCTAGAGCAGCCCAGGCCCAGGTGACAATCAACAGCAGCTGCAGAGCCATAGACATTGAGGGTGTTGGCCCTGCTCTTTACAGCACTGTTCTCCCACCCCAACTTGGAGCTCCCCTCAGTTGGAAACCCCCTTGTTTCCAACCCAAACTCCAAACTCCAGGGTGAACCATTTTCTTGGCCCATGGTACAAGGTGACATAAGCTCAGATGGATTTGTTTCAAGTGGCTTATATCAAACACTCTGATCCCCAAAAGGAAAAGGACCAAGGTGCCAGACCAGACAGGCACTGCACACTCAAGTCCCATGCAAAGTGAACCCTGCCACCACCGTCCTGGCTGCCTGTGACTTCCAGGGGTGAGGCTCTAGGTGGGCAGCAAATGACCCTGGCTTCCTGGGTTTGTACTTGGGCCAAGCTATTGGAGTTCCTGAGTTCAAACCTCAGCATTGTGGGATGAGAGAGGAGTCAATCTGTCAGTTTTACCCCAAACTTCACATACACTGTGTCAAATAAGCAAGCACCACCCTCCCATCCACCACTGGCAGAAACGCATGCTGAGTCCCTGCCAGCACGGATCATCTTCCACTTAGATGCCAGGGCCACGTGCCTGACCTCCTCAGCTGCAGTTCCCTTCCCCAGGCCACCGGAGAAGGCTCAGCTGTCCCTCCTGAGAGGCCGTGGGAGGAGGGTGAGAGAGTGTGAAGTGTCCTAGAGACGGGCACCCAGTTCTGGGAGCTTAGTCACTGGGTTCTCAGCTGTTCCTCTGCTGAGGTCCTCAGAGTCCCAGGCAACAAGGTAAACAACACTGATGTGGTGGAAGAGGACAATACTCCATTTCTTATCCCCTGTGCCTGGGCAGCAGGGAATGCGCCAAGCATAAGACCTGGACTTCCCAGAACCAGAGCTGGCCACAGTCAGAACTCCACCTCCCCCACCCAGGAGCCCCAGCAGGGATGGCTTGTTGGCCTTCCACACAGCCGCTACTGGTTGGGCAGGCAGTGGTGTCCTTTCCCTGGGGTGTAGCGAGGTGGTAGAGCAGTTGCCTAGCACGCATGAGGCCCCAGGTTCAATTCCCCAACTTCACACACCACAGGAAAAGCTCCCTGATGAGGGGGTAGGGACAGAAGTGAGCAAGGGGTCAGAGGTTAGGCTGTGCATGGGGTCAGAGCAAGTCCATGCTCCTTCAATGCTCCTGGAAGGATTCCGGATGTGTGATGTGACATGGTAATGCCAGCATTCCCCTGGTCTTCCTTCTAGAACATCCTTGGCCTCTGGTCACATGCTGATTGACTATAGGTCTAGGGTTTAATGCAGAATTTTTAAAAATAAAGTTATCTTTGATCTTTATTTATTTTATTTATTTATTTTTGGTACCAGTGAATGAACCCAGGGATGCTCAACCATCGAGCCACATCCTTAGTCCTTTTTATTTTTTATTTTGAGATGGGGTCTTCCTCCTGTCTCAGCCTCCCAAGCCACTGTGATTACAGACATGTGCCACTATGCCCAGCCGATCTTTGTTTTAATTGCAAACAAATTCAGACTTATTATAAAATCATTTATGATGCCAAAAAGTAAAAGTCGTCTTGTTCCCCAATCCTATTCACCAAGATAAATGCCACTTGACATAAATCTTTTTAGACTTTTTATGTATGTATAAGCATGAGGTTATTTCGTTTATAAAAATGATACCCTGGGCTGGGGAGATAGCTCAGCTGGTAGAGCGCTTGTCTTGCAAGCACAAGGCCCTGGGTTTGATCCCCAGTACCACAAAAAAAAAAAAAAAAAAAAAAAAAAAAAATTAAATGAGATTATGAAAAAAAAAAAAATGATACCCTACTCTCTAGATTATTCTGTACCATGATATTTTCATGTTCAGAGTTTGAGTTCCTTGTGGTTCCTATACAGCTCTTGTGTTTTGTTGTTTGTTTTGGTTTTGGAGTTTGTTGTTATTGTTCTTTTGGTTCCAGGGATTGAACCCAGGAGCGTTTAACCACTGAACCACACTCCCAGCCCTTTTTATTTTTTATTTAGAGACAGGGTCTCACTAAGTTGCTTAGGGCCTCTCTAAGTTGCTGAGACTGGCTTTGAACTTGCGATCCTCCTGCCTCAGACTCCAAAACTGCTGTGATTACAGGCGTGCACCACTGCAACCACACTCTTGTGCTTTTTAACACCAACATGAAAATTTTTATTCCAATCAGTGAGTGGATTCAGAGGATTCCTGAACTCCTGGAATGTGATTCAAACGTGTGTGTGTTGATGTGTGGGCGCACACACTTTTGATGGAGGAGGGTCCATATCTTTTATCAGATTCCCAAACAGGTCTGTGGGCCAAAGATGGTTAAGAACCTTTTGTTTTAGGACATCTGGCTCAAGTATGGCATTCTGGGAGCCTCCCTTTGGCTCTGGGATCTGATCTGGGATAGTGTGGCCTAGGCCAAGTCAAACCAGCTGTCACCAAGCACCTGCTCTGTGCCAGACACTGTGCAGGGGCTGGGTGCAGAGCTGTGGAATCCACAGGCCTGACCTGAAGGAACTTGAGTTTAACCAGGGATAGGCTTTTACGTGGCATGTAGGTGACGCAGCCATCAGCCCGGACGTGTTTAGAATGAAAACAGAACAAGGATGAAGTAGAGACTGTTTTGATAGCAATGAGGAAATGGGGGAGCACCTAGTATTTCCTGGACATCTATGTGCCCAGTCCTATATTATTCCCTTTCCCATGTTGATATTGCTAGAATCTTCTAAAGAACTTGTAGAATTGCTTATGTCTTCTTTTTTCCTGATGGAATAAAACAGATAATACAAAAGAACTCAAAAGGGGAGAGTTTCAAGGAGGAAAAGTGGTCCCATGTCAGGCGCACAGTCTCTGAAGTGAGAAAAGTGGCTTCTGAATTTGGCAGTAGGCTGATTACTGTCCACACATCCCCCTGGGGATGCTCCCTCCTGAATGTGTGTACAAACCGCCAGGATTAAAGGCTAAGCCCAGAAAGTTCTTCAAGAGGTAGAGCAGGTGGCACCTCTAGCATTGGATTTCCCTGACCAAAGTTGTGGCTGTGGTACACTTTTCCCAGTGACCTTGGACAAGTCCCTGTCCAGGCTTCAGCTTCCTCGTCTGAGGTAGCACCACCTCACAGGCCAAGATATGAATAAGCGATACTTAGAAAGTGCTTAAACTGTGCCTGGCTTACGTCGGTGGCAGTGAACACTGGTTCTCACTAACATCCTCATCACATCCGGCCCTCTCTCTTTGGGCCTGAGGACACTGAAGTCCAGAGAGGAGAGGTGTACTAGTTGGGCAGCCGAGCTGACCCAGAGACTAGGGTGCTTTCCCCACGATCCCCTGAGAACAGCCCTTTCTCCTTGCTTCCTTTGGTTCACCCAGACTTCTGAAGCACCTTGTTTTTTGAGGTTTCCCATCTGACCCACTTTGGTCTAGGTGTTGGAAATGACTTAGCATTAGTGGGACACTTAGAGGACAAAGAGATTTCTTAGAAGCAAAACCAAAGTTTCCCACACTATCCTGGTTCACAATCCTTATTTAATATCTAAGGCAATTTTTCATGGCACCCCAGGCCAAAACAAATACCTAACCATCTGTTTATTAAATAGTTAGGTTAAATAATAAATCTATCATAAAACTTAGCAACCATTTGAAAGCAAAAGTTGAAAGAAAAACAATTTACTTCCTTTCTTAAAATTACTAATGTGACATAGGCCTTGTTGGGCACTGCATGGCTTCTTGAACTTTGAAATCAATTGAATAACACCACCTTCATTTCCTGTTCCACATCCCCCACAAAGTACTTTTTATCGCAGCAACCTCCAAAATCCTAGCTTCTTAAAAAACATATTATCAAAAGGAATACAGCCAGCTGGGGATAGCTCAGTGGTAAAGCACTTGCCTAGCATGCATGAAGCCCTGGGTTTGATCTGCAGGAATTAAAAGGAATTCATTATGATTTAATTTTGGAACTGAACCATCTCTAGAAGTATTTGACACCATCTGCAGACGTTGAGCATCCCTGTTTACCTCAAATGCAGAATATACCAAAGCATCCTTCTGAATTCTTGGTGCCTTGGGGTGCTTCACGTCACAGCTGGGGGTGGCGGGTGGTGGGGACACAGTGTTAAGGTTAAAGATATTTGCTGGTACAAATCCTTCAGGTGAATTAGTTCCAATCAGTTTCAGTGACCTTTTCAGAGCTGAGAACACTAACAAAAGTCAAAGTTCATGTAGGTGGTTTAACTGAACCAGATAATTCTTTAGCAAGGTGGCAGAGATTTTCCATGGATAGGCAAAAGCGCAACAGCCCCACATCATCAGAACTCCTGTTTGCCAAGTCAACAAGATCCCAAACAAAAACATGGGGGTCCCTAACTCATCTCTGTGGTTCTGTGACCACTGGCGCCCCCTGGTGATGCCACTCCAGGCTTACAGGAGAACCAGCAGCAGCAGCAAGGACTCTGCAGAAATCTAAGTGTTTAACAAGCTGCTCTTTGAGTTTGTGGGAGGAAGTGAAGAGCTAGCCCTTCCTGAGTGCCCAGTGGCGACCAGACATGGATCCGACTAGCATCTTTCCAAATCCTCGCTACCTGGAGCAGATATCACTGTCTCCACCATGGCAGAGTGGTTGATGGGAAGTATGCAGCACTTTTTTAAATGGCCGAGCCAGGATCTAAGCCCAAGATGTCTGTACCCAAGGCCTGTTTCCTCCTGCCATGGCAAGCTGCAGGTCCCTGCAAAAAGTAGTGGATGGGGGTGGGGAGATAGCTCAGTTGGTAGAGTGCTCGCCTCACAAGCACAAAGCCCTGGGTTCAATCCCCAGCACCGCAAAAAAAAAAAAAGTAGTGGATGTTCCCAGTCCTGCTGGTCACAGCAGGAGTGGCCCTCGTCAAAACCCTCCCTAGAAGCCTCATCAGTACCCAAAGCTAGGAAAAGAACTGACAATAGAGTAAATATAAGTTCAGGCCTATCTACATAGACATTTTAGTCCTCTGGGGAAAAGAGACAAATAATTACAAGAAGAGATAAGAAATGTGCTGAGAGGGGTGCTTAGGTTCCAGAGGCAGAAAAGGTGAGAAGCCTGCTTCTGAAGGGGAGACATGGCCCCATGTCCTAGAAATTGCCCAGACAATTGGGTTGGGGGGGAAGTAAGTTCTGGGTTTGGCATATTGAGGGTGGGAAGCATGCCAGGAGCCTGGATAAGGTTTGTGTACTGTTTTTCACACTGTCAGCATTGAGGAACTTTAGTTAAGTATGAGCAGTTGTCCCTGACGCCAAGGGTACACAGTACACAGTTTAGTCTGAGAGCCCAGCAGACCCACCTGGCCCATCTGGCCTGGGCATCACCTCTAGCAGCATTGGCAGCATCTGCATGTGGAGCACCAAGAGTCCCCATGGGATGCCAGTCACCCAGCTGGCCCCTCTCCCTTGACTCAAGCTGCCACTGGGCCCTTTCAGGTGCGGGTCGAGGTGTTTCGGGCAGAGGAACTGATGGCATGTGCAGGATTGACCTCGCCCAGAATCGTCCCTTTGTATGGTGCTGTGAGAGAAGGTCCCTGGATCAATATCTTCATGGAGCTCTTGGAAGGTAACGAGCCAGGGTCCATTCCTTCTCCCTCACAATTCAAGGGCCAGAGTTTCCCAGGCTGACCTTGGTCTCCAGTCAGTCACATGTAACTTCTTGGCCCTATAACATCTGCAGGAAAGGCCTGCTTTGCCACCACCTGCACTTTGCCCTTGTTCTTGGCTTGTGTGGAGACCTGGGAAAGCCCCATGTAAAGACTGGCCGTTGGTCCCCTAGGTGGCTCGCTGGGCCAGCTCATAAAGCAGAAGGGCTGTTTGCCAGAAGACCGGGCCCTTTACTACCTGGGCCAGGCCCTGGAGGGGCTGGAGTACCTCCACACACACAGGATTCTGCATGGAGATATCAAAGGTGAGACTCCCACCCCCACAGCTGGTCCCACAGGCTCTTCCCCCAGGCCTTCCTTCCTGGCTGCCTCCCAGTTCTTCTGGGCCTGCCTGGTCATCTCCAGTGGCAGGGTCTGCAGCGGGCTGACAGGACTTTGCCTTACGGGAAGGGAGTGTGTTCTCCGGGCCCTCTGCCTGGCACCCTAGTTAGCAGGGCATGGTTCCCACAGAACTGGAAACCAAGCTTCAACCCAAGAGTAGCCCCTGCTCCTGTCCCCTCCTGCTCAGATCCTGCCTGCTGCCTGCCCCTAGCCTGCACTGATACCCCCCCTTTCTCCATGTCTAATGAAATGAATCCGAAGCAGCAGCTGCCATGTAGGGTAGACCAGAATATTACCTCACTGGAGACCAGGCCAGGCAGCCCCGGTGGGCTAGGACCCGTCGTGACTCAACTGTTTTCCTCCCCTGTGCTGGGTGCTTGCCTGCAGCTGACAACGTGCTCCTGTCCACTGATGGGAGCCGCGCAGCCCTCTGCGACTTTGGCCATGCCGTGTGCCTGCAGCCTGATGGCTTGGGGAAGTCCTTGCTCACAGGTAAGGCCCCAGAGTGCCCCTCCCCATGATGACAGTAGCCAGTGCCCTTTACTAGGCATTAGCCTCCCGCCTTTGTGCTTCCACAGTGGGAACGAGCGATGTGAGCACTTTATGTCCCCCAATAGATGTAAACCCCACAACCACCCTGGCTTATTACAAGGCTCTTGTTATGTATAAATGCAGTCATGGATGTCAGGTACTCGGTTCTGTTGCTCCAGTTGCACAGTGAAGTGAACAGGAAGGCGGAGAACTCCACCATAGATCCCAGGCTCCCTAGATGGGTCCCCCCCGGCCCTGTACCAGAGATTGAACCCAGCCACATCCCCAGCGCTCCCCCCACCTTTTTTTTTTTTTTTTTTTTTTTTTTAATGGAGACAGGGTTTGCTAAGTTGCTAAGGGCCTCACTAAGTTGCTGAGGCTGGCTTTAAACTTGTTTGCAGTCCTCCTGCCTCAGCCTCCCAGGCTGCTGAGATGATAGGCATGTGCCACCACACCAGGCTGAAATGTCTATTTTGACCTCCATTTTTCTGATTATTAAAATAATCCATGCCCATTGTAAAATATTGCAAGTACAGTTAAGTATTAGAGAGTCAGGGAAAAGAATTCCTGCTATTCTTGATCACAGAGATGATCGTGAATATTTTTTTTTCTTTCTTATTTTACTAACATTTGAGAAGCACCATAGCAGCAATTAGTCTTCCATCCTGAATTTTCAATGACCAGTGCCCGCCCTATTTTTATGAATTCAGTCTGAAGGTCAGAGCCATGCTGTGGATGATAGGTTGCTCTGCACCCTCAGCAGAGTTCCTGGCTGAGCTCATTGCTGGCAGGTTTGCTTGGAGGCTTTTTTTACTTGAAGTACTTCAGGTGGCACAAATTCAAGGTACCCCTGGAATTAATTAACTGGAATGGGCGTTGCCGAGGCTCTTGCCCACCCGAGGTCACTGGTGATGTTTCTGTCTTTCCCTGGCCTTCTTAGCGGACTACATCCCTGGCACAGAGACCCACATGGCCCCGGAGGTGGTGATGGGCAAGCCCTGTGATGCCAAGGTGGACATCTGGAGCAGCTGTTGCATGATGCTGCACATGCTCAACGGCTGCCACCCCTGGACTCAGTACTTCCGAGGGCCACTCTGCCTCAAGGTCAGTGGTGGCTCTGGGACAGCCAGGAGGGAGGCAGCAGGGCCGTGGGCCTGGGCTGCAGGCTTGAGGGGGCCTTCCATTTTCGGTGACAGATATGAGCAGGGGGAGGCTTTGCCATAAATGTGAGATCCTGATTAAAAGTCCTGTCACCCAGCTGAGGGGCCTCATAGTTCATGCCAAGTCAGAACTCTCTTCTGTCCGTCCCTGGGCCACCTTCGCCTGCCCCCTGACGGCGGTTTGCTGCCTCACTCTGGCTTGACCTACCTGGCTTGTTTCCCTCTTCTAGGAAGTGTCCCATCCCTGGCTCTACCCCAGATCTTTCCATTCCTTGTGGCAGACCCCAGTCCAGCATGGGGGTACAGGAAGCGTCAGAGAGCAAAGACAGAGGACTGGACTGGGAACGAGGGGGAGGCGGGCCTCATGTGTTGTCTTTTGGCCCCCAGATTGCCAACGAGCCTCCACCTGTGAGAGAGATCCCTCCCTCCTGCTCCCCTCTCACAGCCCAGGCCATCCAAGAAGGGCTGAGGAAAGAACCTGTCCACCGAGCCTCAGCGACAGAACTTCGGGGCAAGGTTGGCCGGGCACTGCAGCAAGGTAAGAGCTGGCAGGGCAGAAAGCAGTGGACCCTGAGGGGGCAGGGCAGGGGGTGGTCAAGAATGGGGTCCTCAGCCTCCAGGAGCCTCAACTTACTACCTGGAGCAGGGGGTGACACCAACCTTAGGGGTGCTGGGAAGAGGAGGGGCAGTGCTGCAAAAGTGTGGGGGAAGGGCAGCAATGCAGAAAACCAGGCTGGAAGCTGTTAGGGATCCGAGAGCGCAAACGAAAGCCACGCACCACTGAACAGCCATCCTGCTAGGAAAAGCCAGAACGTTGGGAGTACCATGTGCCATGGGGCTGAGGGGCAGTTGGAGCCCTGGGCACTGCTCGAGGCTGTGTTGGCAAGGCTGCAGGCTCACCGGAGGGCACCTGGCAGCCCTCCAAAGTCAGTGGTTCAGGGAGCTGGCCCGTCCACTCCTGGCTGCGCTGCCAAAGGAATTCCACCCGTTCTGCACCTTGTTTGTGGGAGGAGAATTGGCAGGGGTGGGGGTCTCACCTGGACAGTGGAGTGGCACAGGGTGGGGGTTGGAGCAGCACCCAGTGCCGAAAGCCACTCCATGTTCACAGAGCAGTGGGGACTGAGCTGAAACCAGAGTGCTGAGTGAAAAGAGGAACCGACAGGAGGAGATCTGTGACACACACCTTTATTGTAAATTAAAAATCAACAAATAAGGGCCGGGGCTGTACCTCGGTGTGGCAGAGCGCTTGCCTAGCACATGGGAGGCACTGGGTTCGATCCTCAGCACCACATATAAATAAGTAAAATAGGGGCTGGCGATATAGCTCAGTTGGTAGAGTGCTTGCCTCACATGCACAAGGTCCTGGGTTCAATCCCCAGCACCACAAAAAATAAACAAATAAGTAAGATAAAGGTATTATGTTTATCTACAACTAAAAAAAATTTTTTTTAAATCAACAAATGAACCGGGCACTCCCATAATCCCAGCTACTGGGGAGACTGAGGCACAAAGGATCACAAGTTCAAGGCTAACCTGAGTAATTTATCAAGTTCCTGTCTCAAAATAAAAATAAAAAGGATTGGGGGTGTAGCTCAGTGGTAGAACACTTGCCTGACATGTGTGATAACCTGAGTTCAATCCCCAGTACTACAAAAAGGAAGAAAAAGAAAAAAATCAGCAAGTGAAAATGACACATTTTGCAAGAACACAACCAAATCAAAAAGGAGCTTAACAGAATGTAAAGAGGAAAGGCAGTGGTTATAGAAATGAAAGGAGAATAAGTCCAACAAACCTGTCACCAAAATCAAGTGGTAGTTACAATTATAAGGCTGCACCAGGGAACCACCCCCACACCAGAGAAGTGGCTCCCTGGGGAATTGCCCTGTCTGGGGATTGGGGTGAGGGAGCTGCTGGGTGGCTAGTTCGGTGTTGCCACAGAGCCATTTTTCGTTCTTGCTGTGGTGGTGATGGAACCCAGGGTTTCACTCACGCTGGGCAAGTGCTTTTCCTCTGAGCCATGCTCCCAGCCCCCAGAGCCTTTTTTATAGCTTTTCTTCTCTCAAGAAAATTCTCTGGAAATGATTTTGCTGGAGTTTTTTAATTTGCCACTAACATCTAGAAGGAAAACAGAATAAAAACATACAGTCCTATTCCTGCTCTGTGGGCCATCGGAAGAGGCCCCCTCCGGGGCCCACCTTACTGCCCCCTGTGCTCACCTCTCGCCCTTCTCCACTCAGAGGGGCCATTCCTGTGGGGCTGGCATCGTGCTGCCCGTTTTCATCTCCCCTCATGGGCTCTCTGTGTTACAGTGGGAGGTCTGAAGAGCCCTTGGAGGGGAGAATATAGAGAACCAAGACATCCACCGCCAAACCAAGCCAGCTACCACCAGGCCCTGCAAGCCCAGCCCAGGGAGCTCTCACCAGCCAAGGACACCACCGGAGGGGCCCGTAAGCTTCAGCCTCCTCTACCGCCAGAGCCCCCAGAGCGGAACAAGTCTCCAGCCCTGAGCAAGGAGGAATCTGGCATGTGGGAACCCTTGCCTTTGTCCTCCCTGGACCCAGTGCCTGCCAGAAGCCCCAGCTCACCAGAGCGGAGAGCAACCTTCCCGGAGCTGGAGCTACAGCAGCTGGAAATAGGTAAGGCAGCCAGGCTGTGGCCGTGGCCCAGGGCTCCTGGGCTCCTGAGCTCCTGAGCATGGCCCTGGGCCTCTCACCAAGGCTTCTCTCTACACCAGCCTGACTTCTTCCAGCCCTGCCTGGCCCCCTCTAATCTTCCACATTCACTTTCCACTGTTCCCTACAGAATTATTTCTGAACAGCCTATCCCAGCCATTTTCTCTGGAGGAGCAGGAACAAATTCTTTCATGCCTCAGCTTCGACAGCCTCTCCCTGTCAGATGACAGTGAGAAGGTGAGTTGCCCACGGACCGGGAGTCATGCTTCTTGACCCTGGGGGCTTTATGTCCAGCTAGGGGATGGGCTATGGGAAGGTGGTGGGCAAAGGGAGGGTGATGGGAGAGCAGGGGGGTTGGCTTTGGTTCCCTATAGAAATATGCCTTACCCTCCTTCAGCCTAGGACATGAGTAGCTTCTATCCCCCGGGAGGGCCCAGACTGCTTTTGTCCCAAAAGAGACAAAGACTGGAGATGGTTTCCTGAACCTGGGGACCTGAATCTGTGTCTATTCTTGTGTTTCAGAACCCATCAAAGGCCTCTCAGAGTTCTCGGGACACCCTGAGTTCCGGCGTACACTCATGGGGCAGCCAGGCGGAGGTTCCAAGCTCCAGCTGCAACATGGTGCTGGCCCGGGGACGGCCCACTGACACCCCAAGCTACTTCAATGGTATGGTCCCCTTTTCACTTTCTCAGCAGTCCCATAGCAGCTGAGCTGCCTGGGGCTAAGGAATCACAGAGAGTTTCATGTCCCCTTCCCCTGGCACCCTGAACATGAAGTCTTTGGCAGGGACCCTGATCACCCACAAGCATTTCCTGATGGGACAATAAAATACCATTATCCCCTTATGGGCTGCTGACAGAGTCCCAGAAGGTCCCCTAGCTTGGGGAGGAGAGCAGACTCTCCTGGCCTGGTGTCAAGAAGCTGAGTAATTAATGTCTTCTGAGGGGAAAAGAAGGAAACAGGATCCATGAGCATTTTAACCAAGAAGTCAGCCCTTGGACTCCTCTCCTGGGATTTGAGGTCAGAGGATAAGAAAGACAATGTATAATTTCCTAGTTATCGAGCTTGGTTGCATGGAGTAGTATTTGTGATTTTGCTAGGGCTTCATCAGCCTACAGCTCTGGGCCAGCGTGATTCATGACATCACGTCCCCACTGCCTGGGCCAAAGGCTGTCTCAGCTCAGGAAGCAATCTAAGTTGCCCACAATCTAATTTAAGAGTCTTTGTGTTCAGTTCCTCTCTGCTTTGCATCCAAGTTGGAATGCTGCTCCCCCCTGGGAGCCAACCTCAGCTCTTAGCAATGTGCAGGCTAAATTCCAGGTGTTGGCAGCCACGAAGAATTAGCAGGTGTGCACTATTAGGGCCACTCCATCCTAAATTTCAGCTCTGCCACTTCGTCACAGCCAGGCCTGCCTCTCTCTGTAGAGGGCAGAGTGACTTCTAACAAAAGGTTCCCCCATCCCCTGCCAGTCCCTGCTCCCTGGGGAGCCAGTAACTGCCCTCCTGACTATCACCTTGCTGACCATCTAGGTGTCAAAGTCCAAATACAGTCCCTCAATGGTGAACACCTGCACATTCGGGAGTTCCACCGGGTCAAGGTGGGAGACATCGCAACTGGCATCAGCAGCCAGGTAAGGGGGTTACACACTTAGAGGCAGAGTCCCCACCCTCCAGGAGGAAGGCTTTCAAATAAATAGAAATGATACCTTCTAGAATAGTTGAATGTGGCTTCAGATGTCTCCATGGGTCTCGGTGATTAAGAAGCCAGGTGGGATTCGCCTAGTCTAGCAGAATGGAAGGCTGCCTGTTCTGCTGGAGGAAGATGTCTCCCAGTGTGGTTGGGTACTGTCAGTTTTATACTTCTAGGTGGCTTCTGAGCCCTGTGCCACTGTCTCAATCCATTGGTTTCTCCACTCCCAGATCCCAGCCACAGCCTTCAGCTTGGTGACCAAAGATGGGCAGCCTGTTCGCTATGACATGGAGGTGCCTGACTCCGGCATTGATCTGCAGTGCACCCTGGCACCTGATGGCAGCTTTGCCTGGAGCTGGAGGGTCAAGCATGGCCAGCTGGAGAATCGGCCCTAGCCCTGCCTTCCACGGCTAGCTCCAGTCCACCTTGAGCAACCTTTCTTCTGGGTGCTCGATGCCGCCCTGAAACACAGGCCCAACCTGTTCCTGGGGATCTGCTGTCCCCTGGCTCAGTAGTGGAACCAAGGGCTGGCAGCAGCAAAGTGGGGGTAAATGATACACCCCCCAGGACTTCCCACCTGAGTCCTGCCACCTCTGCCAAGAAGATGCTCCAGCCACCTAAGGAGACCAAGGAGGAAGGCAGGATGACTCTTCCTGTGGGAACCAAGAGGGTCTTCTCTGCACTGCTCCACAGAGTTGGCCTGACCCATTTGGATCAGTGACCACTTGCTGGCAATCAGAGGGAAGCAGCTTCCAGCCTGGGGCAGGAAAAGCAAGAGAGCCCCTGGGCCTCTCGGCCCACAGGCAAGTGTGAGAGTGTGAGGGCCCATACCCAGGTCATCCAGGACCAGAGCAGCAGGCGTTCCCACCCTTGGCATTAGTGGGGGTTTCTGACCCCTTGCCTGGCCTTCCTGGCTGTGGACCCACTTTGGGATAGAGGAGGGAGGAATGCTGCCTTTATGGGTTGTTGCAGCTCAGCTCCTGAGTCAAACTCTGTTCAGCCAAGAGTCAAAGAAGGTGTTGAAGTGAAGTGGTTCTCAGCCCTTAGGCACAAGCATGTGTCCCTTTGATGCTCCCCAGAACAGCAGTCCCCTTGCCCTGCCACTGACTGGCTGGCACTAAGTTCCCTTGTCTATACAAGTGAAGAGTGACACGAGACACACCTGACAGGAATGGTCTGCAGATGGGGCACCATGGAGGCTAAAGAAAGTGACAGACATAGGCATTGTTGCCCACACACACACACACACAAACACACACCACACTGCCAACATCCAGCACACTTGCCCTGCCCAGCCCCTGGCCCCAGGGCACTGCCAGATACACTTTGCACTCCGATGACCTCAAAGCACTTTCCTGGCTGCCCTCCAGGAGGGCAGTGGCTCTACATGGACACAAGCAGGCCAGGGCATGGATGAAGGGACTCAGTCTTGACCTGTCCATGTGCATGTGACCCCTCAAACCTCTCCTCAGTTTAAGATGAGCACTCCCTCCCTACTGCCTCTGCCTAGCCTCTTCTCTGCGGGGAGCTGCTCGGGACTCATGTAGCATTAAATCAACTGTGAATCGTTTCAGGGAGGGGTACCAAGATCCCTCCTCAGAAGCAGCTTGTCCCCCACCCAGCCAACGTGGCCTTCATCCAGCTGTTAGCATGGAGCCAGGCTGCTCCAGGGAGAGCCGGCCCCAGCACATGAAGAACTGCAGCCTCTGAACTGCAGCGTTGGGTTGTAGAGAACTCTGTAAACAATAAAGTTTGGGGTGATGACAGATATCCCAGGCCATGGGTGTCTCTTTTTGTCTGCCTACTCACTGGACTCCATGATTTCTGGACTATCCATTCAAGACCAGTTAGGCAAGATGCCCTGCCCATTGCAGAAGGGAACACCCTGGCCAGACTGCAGGGCCAAGGGGAAGAGGGAAGAAGACTCCAGACCTGCACGCTTTGCCAAATACCCACCAGAAGGCAACTAGAGGTGGGATGCTAGGCACTGCCCAGGCACCAATCAGTAGGTGCATGTCACATGCGTCCACTCATCCCTTTTGTCCCTGAGGCCTGGCTGCCAATAAACTGAACTGAGTGCAGGCTGGGGCTCTTCCCACTTCCAGCTGCCTCACCTCAAGAGCTTCTGCATGGGAGTAGAGGGTGACGTTACCTGAATGAGCTCCTAGGACACAGAGCAGGGTCTGATTGAGGACCGATACCACAGGGACACAGGATACCTTGTACGAGCTGACTCCACACCCCCAAAAGCTGTGCTCAGTGTATGTGCATTGCACATGTATACAGCTTGGGTTGATTCATCGGTTCCGGAGGGATCCTGGACCCACGGAAGGGCAGCGGTCTTGTGTCCAGAGCGATGCAGAGTCCAGTCCAGCAACCTCCAACTTACCTGCGCCTGCCCTCTGCGTAATCTGCCCGCACTGCCGAGGCTCGCCAGCCTCCCCGACTACAAGCTGGCCGGGAATCCAGAGCGCAGTTCCCTTGCCTAAGGAGTCGCGGCGGGAACGTCACAGAGGCGGCGACATCACAGGCACCAGCGCCCCCAGTATCTCCAGCGCCCCCACATCCCCCCAACCAAAGAGCGCACTGGAGGCGGAGGGGCAGCAGCCACCAGCCCGCTCCCCGCCTCCCAGACAGAGCCTCGGTCAGCATGGGGCTGACAGGTGGGAGCGGCTGCGCAGGTCGGGCGCCTAGGGCAGCGGGGCGGGGGCGGGGAAAGGGAAAGCGAGAGGGAGGGGGCTGCACGGAACCTGTCTTGGGCGCGGGAAAGGAAGGCAGACCCCGCCAAAGCCTCCCGATAACCCGTTTCTCCGCCCCGCAGCTCAGCACCCCCAAATATGTGTGCACGACCGCGCACTCGCTCATCTTGGGCTGAATTAAGAGTGTTCTTGGAGGGGTGCTGGGCCCACGCAGGGGCAGTCGCCGTGCGCCCAGGAAATGACCCATGAATTATTCCTAACTGCAGCTCACGTCAGACTTCTTGGCTGATGCTTGGAACTTTGCAGGAAGGAGCAGTCTTTTCAACAAGTATTTATTGGTCACCTCCTTGATGACTTGCACTCTTCTCTGTACCTAGGAGCAAAGAGATCTGTCACTCTGTGCCCTGGGTCTCCCTTTTCCACACAGAGACCAAGATCTCAGCTGAAATTAGGGCTTTCTTCTTAGAACTGGCTGAACACAAGCCCTAGGCCAGTATTAAACATATGCCAGCTCTCTCCATTCCCAAAATTCATGGTTAAGAAATTTTCACAGACACCATAAATCACTCCTGTGACATTTATTGCACCCCTTTCAAGACTTACTTTTGTGTCAGACCCTGAAAAGTGGATTGACTCAACAAAGTCGAGATGTAGGTGGAACATTTAGGTTTGTCAGAGAAGATGACACTGGAGTTTTGAGTTGGGCTTTCAGGTATGTTTAGGATCTTGCTGAGAGAGGGTTTTCCAAATATAAGAAATAGCATGGGCAAAGACACTGAGGCACAAGTGCCTGCCATCCTCTGGATGAGCTTGACCTTGGGGCAAGGGACAGGGAGCGTGATGCCAAGAAATAAAAAAAAAAAAAAAAGAAGGCGGCAGAGGTCAGACCACACAGCATCTTTGAGGCCACACTGGTATCTGGTATGACTGGAGGTGGGTGTGATGGAGCACTCTCTCAGGGGTCAGTGAGAAGCCCAGGTTGAAGGTGAACGTGGTTGCAATGTTCCGCTAGAGGCCTGAAGAGATTTCAGACAGCACAGTGATTCTCATCTCCAGGGTTTGGAGCCAGCGAGGCTTGCCTTCAGGTTGTGTGCTATTCTTTATTGCCGGGCAACCTCGTGGACGTTTTCTCTGAGAGGACAGTCGTAGCCTCCATGCATAGGGAAGCAGTGAAGACAATGCGTGCAAAGCACTCAGCTCAAGCCCCAGCAGGAAGTAAGTCCTAGGTTTGTGTTGGCTCTGGCATTGGGAGGCAAGGAGAGAAATGGTGGAGAAGGAAAAGGAAGGCCAGGAGCTGCAGAAGCGCAGGGGTTACAGGTGTCTGAGGTTTCTAATTTACGCAAAGGATAAAGGATGACTCGGGGAGGAGAGGGGAGCATCAAGAGAGGAAAGCCTGGAAGAGAAAGGGTGTGTCAGGTTTGCAGAATGGCACTGGCCACACTGACGTCTGACCTTGCAGAGTGTGAACTTGAGATAAGAAAGGCAGGATGAACTGCAGGGTTCTGCAGAGGGAGGAGGATAAGAAATTTGGGTTTTTTGCAAAGACATTTGCTGAGCATCCTCCTGTGCCAGGTCTGTGCTTAGGATCAGAGACTCAAAGCGAGCAACCTGAACGTCCTGCCAAGGATCTCAAGAAGGGTGAGCAGGAGACCAAGTGCTCAGTTAGAGGTCTGCAGGGATAGACCTGGGGCAACTGGAGAAACAGCCCCTAACCTGGCATGAGGGAGTGGGGTCTGGAAGGCCTCCAGGAGTTGGTGAGCCCTCCAGTCATCACAGTGAGATATTGGGATTCCAGAGGGAGAAGACAGCTCGCTCGCCCATGGGCAGTGTCTTGGATGTGGTGAATTCGAGGTCAGGAGAGAATGGCCACCAACGACTGGAGTTTGGGTATAGAGCTCAGGAGAAATGCAAATAGGAAACAGATTTGAGAGTTTGCTGTGTTTCACAGACTTGAAAGCAATATGGGACAGGGACTGTGGTCATCACTGTATGCTCAGCCCGCAGGACAGCAGCTGGCCTATAGCAGGCACTTGACATATTCTTTCAATTTTATTAGACATGTACAGATGTCTCAAGAGTACTGAAGAGCCTATTCAGTGATGAAAAACAAGGATCCCTACATCCCCCTGTCAACTCCTCACTGCGGTAGTTCCATTTAAACTATTTTTCTGCCTAATTACCTTTTTATCTCTACAAGCTCACAAGCTCATTCTTGGTTTATCAGTTCTTTCCTGATCTAAAGACCCCAGCCAGCCTCCCCATTCTCCCAGAATCAATTGCTTTAGATCTGCTGATTCCTATAAACTGAATATACTTATAGTTATTTTCATCAATTTCAGACAGTACCTGTTTAAATCTTTTTTAGTTGTCAATAGACCTTTATTTTATTTATTTATATGTGGTGCTGAGGATCGAACCCAATGCCTCACACATGCTAGGCAAGCACTATTCTACTGAGCCACAACCCCAGCCCTAGACAGTATCTTTTTATACCCCACAAAGTAAGATGTTTTTAGGCTCCTCCATTCTCTTCACCTTTTTTCTCTGCCTTCTATCTCACCAAAATTCTAACCCATACTTTTGTTTTCTGAATATTGAGATTGGTGACATTTTCATTGTCCCATAACCACAGTCATGTTTTCTAAATATTTTCTATATATTGAGTCTAAAAATTGAAAGTTAATGAAGAAGATTTGTTTCATTGTAACTAACTTGTATTCATTGCAAAGCCAAGAAAAAAGTACCATGATTGCCTCTTCTTTTCTTATACAGCTTTTTGTTTTTCCTGGAATTTTGTATTGCCTTTTTCTTATAACCTTTTATTTTATCATAGTGTTAGTTTCCCTCAACCGCCATGTCTGGGCGACTCTTCTATCAGGTTTTCTTTTTCAGATCTACTGTCTAGAACCACCTGGCCTCTGCGCTAATCTGAACTGATTGTTGGCCTCTATGCAGTAGATAAAAACCAATAATAGAAAGATAACTAGAAAGCACTCAAATATTTGGAAAACAGTAAATACACTTCTGAATAACTCATGTATCAAGGAAGGAATCAAATTGGAAATTAGAAAATATTATGACTGAATCAAAATGAAAACACAACACCAAGAATTGTGGCATGCAGCTAAAGTTACAGCAATAAACTCCAATGTTAGAAAAGAAGAAAATTCTAGAATCTATATGTCAGCTTCTGTCTTAAGAACTAGGGAGAGCCAGTGGGGTGGGGCAGGGGGAGGGCGGCCATAACAAATGAAGGCCAAAGTAAACAAAAAAACAAATAATAAAGATCTAAGTGGCAACCAATGAAAAGAAAGCAGAAAATATAGAGGAAACCAGTGAAACCAAAAGAGGATCCTTTAGGATCCACAAAATTGATAAATTCCCAACCAAAAAGAAAGAGAACCAAAGTTATCTGAAATGAAAGGGATGATGTCACTACCTATCATAGACTCTATGATATCATAGATTCTACTTATGTGAAATGGATGATAAGGGGATATTACAACAACTCATGCAAATGAATTTGACAACTTAGATAAAATAGGCCAAGATGAAAATTCCAGAAGCTCACTCAAGAAGAAATGGCCATGCACGTGGCACGCGCCATAATCCCAGTGACTCAGGAGGCTGAGGCAGGAGGATGACAAGTTTGAGGCCAGTCTCAGCAACTTAGTAGGACCCTGTCTCAAAATAAAAAGGGCTGGGGATGTAACTTAGTAGTAGCGCTCTCCCGGGTTCAATTCTCAGTATCACAAGAAAAAAAAGGAAAGAAGAAACAGATATTTTGGAGATGGATGGTGGCAATGGTCTCACAACAGTGTGTATGCACTTGATAGCCCTTGACTGAATAAAAGATTAAAATAGGGCTGGGAATATAGGACGCGCTTAGCATGCACCGGGGGGTTTGTTCTATCCTCAGCACACACGCAAAAAAAGTTTACCCCAGTGAAAAGAAAAAATAGGCAAAACAACCCTCCATGTAGCTTTTAAAAATGTAATTAACAATTATCCTGGGGCTGGGGATATAGCTCAGTTGGTAGAGTGCATGCACAAGGCCCTGGGTTCAATCCCCAGCACCACAAAAAAACACAACCAAACAAAACAAAATAAAAAACAATTATCCTGGTAAGGAAGCTCCAGGCCCAAGTTCCCAAGCTTCACTTGTGAATGCTACCAACAGTAGGAAAAAGATAATACCAATTATTTGCACAAACTCTTCCAGAAAACTAAAGAGCAAATACTTTCAAGTCACTCTATGAGGCCAGCATCACTCTAATATCAAAACCTGGCCAACTCATTACAAGAAAAGAAAATTAGTCACCATATGCCTTGTGATATATATGCAATTTTTTTTTTGTGTGTGTGTGTGTGTGTGTGTGTGTGTGTGTGTGTGTGTGAAGATTGAATCCAGGATCACTTTATCACTGAGCTACATCCCCAGCCCTTTTTATATTTTATTTTGGGATGGAGTCTTGCTTAGTTGCTTAGGGCCTTGCTAAGTTGCTGAGGCTGGCCTCGAACATGTGATCCTGCTGCCTCAGCCTCCCAAGTTGCTGGAATTATAATCATGAGCCACCTTGCCAGACATTATATGTGAAAATTCTAAAGAAAATTTAGCCACCCAAATCCTGTAATACAAAAAAGGATAATATATGATAACCAAATGAGGTTTATCCCCAGGAATGCCATATTGACTTAACCTTAAGAAAATTCATTTATTTTACCACAACCAGAATATTAATAGAATATTTTAAAAATTATTAAAGAATAATATAACATTACTTGTCAGTTAATGTATTATAACATTATATATTCCATACATCATATTAACAGAATATAATAGAGAAACCAGATTATCTCAATAAATGTAAAAAAGCAATGGACAAAATCCAAATTCATGCCTAGATAAAATCCAAGCAAACTAGGAAAGAACTTTCTCGTTCAGATAAAAGCCATCAATATAAAAAACTACAGCTAACATCATAGTCAGTGTGAAGTGCTGTGTTTGCCCCCAGAGCTCACAAAGTAGGGCTATCCACTCACTTTTATTCACAGTCGTGTGGAGAGGATTGTCAGTACAATAAGGAAAGAAGAACCTGCCAGACTGGGAAGGAAGAAGTAAAACTGTTTTGATTCAGACACATCATTGTCTGTAAAAATCCTCTGGAGGCTGGGGTTGTGGCTCAGTGGCAGAGTGCTGCCTAGCCTGCGTGAGGCACTGGGTTCTATTCTCTGCACCACATATAAATAAATAAAATAAAGGTCCATTGCCAACTAAAAAAATAATTTTTTTAAAAATTGTATGCCATATATATATTTTAAGAAAGTTACTAGAACTAGTAAGATTTTAGCATGGTTGCAGGATACTATATAGAATAGAATAGAATAGAATAGAATAGAATAGAATAGAATAGAATAGAATTGTAATACGTATATATTTCACATATATGTATATTTATATATGTGTGTGTATGTGCCTGTGTGTGTGGTTATTGTTGTTGTTGTTGTTGTTGTTGATACTGGGTATCTAACCCAGGGACACTTTACCACTGAGCCACATCCCCAGCTCTTTTTACTTTTTTCTTTTGAGACAGGGTCTTGCTAAGTTGTTGAGGGTCTCACTAAGTTGCTGAGGCTGGCCCTTGAACTTGGGATCCTCCTGCCTCAGCCTCCCTAAATAGCTGGGATTACAGGCATATGCCACTGTGCTCAGCTTTAATATATTTCTATACGGAAGCAACAATTGAAAATTGGAATTATTTCATAGATCATAGAATGTCACTTGAATCCTTAATAGAATATCCTCAAGTCAGGCACAGAGGTCCCAAGCTGAGTCAACCTCAGACTTTCTTCCAGCCCCACACTCCATCATTTTTCCTCTTGTCCATACCCAGTTGCTGTTTATGGAAGGATTGAGGCTGTGGATGTTGGTCAGATTGCTCAGGGAAACTGTAAAGCAAGCGAAGGAAGGCTCTCCACTCAGGTGCAGAGGGGCAGTGCGTGGGCCACAGGGAGTTGGAGATGGAGCAGACAGGCTTGTGGAGGAAGCCAGGGGAGCTGTGGTCAAGGGGGCAGAACTGACTGTTGGGGTCCTGCCCATGGAGGTGCCCTCAAAGCCTCACCACTCAGTTAATACAAGATCCCCAGGGTCCAGGCTGAAGCACAGAGGTGGACTGAACCCCAGGCCCTGGATCAGCCTTGCAAGAACCACCACCTTCCCACCTCTGCATCTCTAGGAAGAAGTCACAGCACATTCTCATGTTCTTCTCAGTCAGAACCAGAACTGTCACTTCCTGCCCCACCCCAGGTTCATGGGGACGCACCATGCCTGATGCACAATTGCCCCCATCGCCCTGATTACCCCACCATCGACTCTTACCCTCTATCCTGGGGAGCAGAGAAAGGGACAACCTGGTGCCGCCACCCCCAGGGAAGATAATGAGCAGTTTCTGCACTAGAAGATACAGCCTCGAGGGAGGAGCCTGTCCTCGGAGTCCCTCAGCCTCCTCTGCAGAGGGTGACCCTAACTCACAAATCACCAGTGAGGGAGGTGCTGCCATAGACTCAGATCAAGCCCCTGGAGTCTGGTCCTGGCCTGGTTGGGGATGGATGAGCCAGAGGGAGAACAGCAAGCAGCAGAGGAGCAGGAATGGAGAGGAGGAAGGTCCACCTGAGGTGTGGTGGCCCCTGCAGTTACAGGCTCCTGTGGAGGACAGCAATGTGGGCAGGGAGAGAAGAGTTTCGAAGCCTTTGTTCAAGTCCAGCTGTGGGACCATGAGCAAATGAGCCCCCTCCAGGGTTTTGTGCAGTGAGCGAGATAGAGCCAGCAAGACTGGGGCAGAGGCGGCACTCCATTAGCACGAGGGAAGACAGTGAGCCCTCGCCCCTGTGGCCAAGGTGATGGAGGCAGACGGTCAGGGTCAGGACAGTGGAGGCAAGCAGATGTGGAGGACAGGCCCTGGCAAAGGGACAGGGAGAGGGGATGGCAGGCAGGCTGAGGTGAGGGAGGGGCTGGGGGAGGCAGCTGGACAGCACCCCCAGCCCTGACTCCAGGACCCCTCAAGGATTGTCCCTAACCCTGCGGCTCCCCGCCCTCACCTCTTTCTCCCTTGCCAGGTGCCAATGGATTTCCCTGCTGTGGCAAGGGGGCAGTGGACATCGTGGAGATACCGTGAGAACCAGTCCCCCCTCCAACCCTTTCCCCCTGATGCCATGTGGCCCCCACCACACCTAGAATCTCCCTCCATTTTGCCCATTTCCAATGTTTTCCCAGGGTCAGTATCCAGGCCAAAAGTCTGGGGGGGGGGGGTGTCTTCCATTCCCCTTCTCTCTCTGCCTTCAGTCCCTGACACTGGAGGAAGGCTGAGGGTTGGTGGGGCACAACAGGGGCATGGATAGGACCCGACCACTGAGGGATGCCTTGCCTGCTGCAGACAGAGCTATCAGGAGGGGGTGGGCAGGTGCCTAAGGAAGAAGCAGGGATCACAGTGACCAAGCCCTGAGGGCAAGGGTCATGAGCAACAGAGGGAACCCTCCCGTCCACACACATCTCTGGTTTCCAGATCTGCCAAGCCAGGTGTAGGCAGGTGAGTGGACATTGCTCTGGGATTTCTCCTCGATAGGAAGCCTTTTTCTGGGCTCTGTTTTTTCTCTTTTTCTGTGGGCTCACCTGCAATGTTTGATGAAAAGGAAGGTTCCCCATATCTCTCCTCCGACCAACCCAATCCCACTTTGGGGATGGTAGTTTGCTAAACTCACTGGAATTTAAGTATATCATGTTCTTGGTGGGAGAGGGGACACTGGGGAATGAGTAAGGTGGGGTTCATCTTACCAGTCCCTGTATAAGACAGGACACCTTGAGGGCCTCAGAAATCCCTTCCCCCTGAGCCAACCTTGTGGATCCCTATCACCCACTCTGACTCCTTCTATCTTAGGAATGACTTCAACTACCGCCGGCCCCACTCCCAATTGACAGAAGAGGAAGAAGACACAGAGGTGAGAGTGACAAAGTCCCCCTTATGGGGAGGCGGTAGGCAAGGGGCAGAGTACTTTGAGCCCCACCTTCCTGAATCCCCACCAACCCTTATCCTTGACAATCTGGGACCTCAGTACCAGACCCATGTGGCAGCTCTCACGCACCCACCCCCACCACTCGCCCATACTGCCTCCCACCCCCGGCAGCTCTCCAAAAAGAGTCAAGTGTGGGATAGAGATTTGGTGCCAGGGAGGACCTTGGGGGCAGGGACACCTCAGTTTTTAGTTGAAATCTTTCAGGTGGAGGAAGAATTGCTAGAGGAGAAGCCTCTGCACAAAGTTGACTCCCATGAAAACCTGGACTCCCTCCCAGATCTGGAAGACAGCCCAGAGATGGGGCGAGGGCTGTACCAGGTATCCAAGCCTGAAGCTGAGCCCCAGTGGAAGATGACCACCCTGGAGTGTGATCCCACCGAGCAGCAGAGTTACAGGATAGAGACCCTCCATCCCTACACCGAGGCGATGCCAACACCAAGGAACTTCAAGCAATGGAGGATAAGCTCCAACTCCAGCCTCCAGAGTGTCTCAGAGAAGGATCAGATACTCCCTGAGCATCGCTCCATCCGCGTGCAGACCTCCAAGCACCTCTTCTGGGCAAATAAGCTCATCCAAGCCTCAGAGCACAGCCTGCAACAGGCAGTAAGCAGGCAGTGCAAAGAGAGAGACACAGAGAAGACCCCCAGCCACCCAAAGCAGGAGTCCAACCCCAATCACCCACTGGGCCCTGAGAAGCAGTTCCAGATCTCCAGGACCCAGTCAGCTCTCGCAGTCTCAACCTGCCAGCCAACGCCAAGCCCCTGTCTGTCAACCTCCAGCCTCCCGCCGACCATCGGCCTGGCAGACCTGATCAATTTCGCATCTTCCTTGGCCATAGCCTCTTCCAGCGACATACAATTGCCCAATTTGGAGAAAATGATCAAAGCTTCTCCCCAGAAGTCTGTGGCACCTTCTACAGAGCCTGTGAAACCTTCTGCAGAGCCTGCACAGCCCACTGAGGACAATCCAAAACTGCCTGAGAATCCACCCAAAGCCATGGAGCCAGAGAAAGCTCCAGAACAGGAAAACAACAGCTTCCCTTCTTACCTAGACTTCAACAAGCCCGGGGTCAAGAGAACCACCATTGAGGGGGAAGTGAAGTTCCTCCAGACACAGGCCACCTCCCCCGAGCTGCAGAAAGCCAAGGAACAGTGAGTAGACTGGTGGCAGCTCCCCTAAAGGCCACAAGCGTGGGGCCTCATTCCTTGCCCAGCTGGGCAGGGGTGGAGAAGAGTGGAATGGAGGGCTGAGCAGGGACACTTGCAGCTCAGTGAGGCCTCAACCTCAGTGACCTCATAAAGGCTGCTGGAAACAAAGTTCCGGTGGACTGAGGTGAAGTGCTAAGGCTGCAGGAGGCTTGGGGACCATGGAGGGTGAGCTCTCCCAGGCTAGGGCGGGGACCTGGGTTCAAAGTGGGAAGGGTCACTAGTCACTAGAAAGTGGAAATGCTCTGCTTGTGTCTGCCCTGCTGAGAGTCTGCTGACTGCAGGCCTGGGCAAGGACACTACGTGGAGGGAGAGTGAGGGGACAAGGCTGTGTAGCGGCCCTTACCTCTGGTGATGAAGGGACACAGACCAGAACATCAGCTGCCCAGCCTCATGCAGCAGAAGGCCCCTGACCCCAGGACCTCCTCCCTTGGACAGGTTCTGGCCCTGCCCCTCCCTTGTCACCCTCTCACTGGGACCCCAGTGACACTCTCTCTTTTGTGTTGCAGCTCGGTGCCGGGAACCAAGAAAGGGAATCCATTATTGCTGAAAATCCATTTTAAGCTGTCATCCCCCTCCGTCCCAGAGTAATGACTAGACAAAACCAGTAAAGCCTCCAGTGCTGGCCCCCCAGCTCAGACTTTTTGTGCAAATGCTCCTGGACCAATGAGCTCACCTGGCTGCCACATCCTAGTCTCAATTTTTTTAGGGATGATACCCCCATATTTTAGTTGTCCCCGACTCCAAGGCCCCCAGAGGGCTCCGTCACCCTGCTCCTGGCCATTCGTCTCACCCTGCTCACTCCCTAGGGTAGTGCCACTTCACTCCACCCAACCAGACTTCAAGGCCACCTGCAAAGACTCACGCTGAGCCCTCAGGAGGTTTCGGAGTCCTCTCTAAGGCTTCAGATTCTTAGGCTGAAGCCAGGGGCACGCTGGGATCATCCAAGGGGGCAGCCCCTCGGGAGTGGGGCTGGGCAGGGAGAGAGGGAGTGTGAAGGGAGTTCTTCCTGTCTCTCCTCAGGGAAGACCTGACATGGAAAAGGGATGGTGCCTGGGGGCTTGAAGGAGGCCAAGACACTGATCCTCCAGGGGGCCATGGCCTGGAGCTGAAGGTCCCTCAAATACAGGGAGAGCCCACAATGATAATGGTACACACCCACACACAACCCAGACATGCACACACACCATCAGCCTAGCGCTCGAATTGCACTTCCATGCACACACATAGGAAGCCATGCAGATGCCCAGGCACACACATCCTGTGACCTTCTCATGTACAAAACATGCACACAGGTGCACAAAGCTCCCTGTGTCTGGGGTCAGGTCTTGGAGGCCCAGCAGGCAGGCCATGCAGGGAAGCTTCTGGCAGAGGCAAGATGGATGCAAAGGAAAAAAGAAAATTTGGAGTTAAGGGTGGACATGGATGTGGAGAGAGAAGGGGCACCTCTGGTCAGCCTCTGACCGGTTCTGGATGTCAGGCTCCCTGCCAAGGGAAAACCCAGCCTTGCAAGTCTTCAAGATCCTGGCAGGGGTTGAGGAGGGAGGAGTCCAGAGTCCAGGGAGAGGGATTTAGAAGAGGGGAGCAGTTGAGAATGGGCGGGGCCAGAAGGAGAAGCAGGCAAGAGGCTGGAAGGAGAGACCAGGAGATGATGCAGAGGTAAAGTGTCCCAGGAAAAGCCAGAACCAAAGTGTCAATAGGCTCACAGGATTCATCTTTCTGGAGTATTTTGATTTTTGTTTTTTGAAAAACAAATTTTATTTTTAGAGCAGTTTTAGGGGCACGGTAAAATTGAACTTTGAAGTACAGGGTTCCCACACACTTCCTTACCCACCCACCCCACACAACCTCCCCTTCTATCAACATCCTGCTCCAGAGCTACATCTGTCCAGAGTTACATCAACACTACATCAACACATCATCATCACACAAAGTCCATAATTTCCTTTAGGTTTCACTCTTGGTGTTGTGCCCTCTAAGGTCTTCGACAAATGTGTATTTTCAGAAAGGTTTCACACCTAAAAAATCTTCTGTCCTCAGCTGATTCATCCCTCCTTTCCCCCCATTCCCTGGCAACCACTGATCCTTTTACTGTCTCATTCTGCTTTTTCCAGAATGAGTTGGAACATTAATATACAAAGCCCTTTCAGATTGGCTTCTTTCACTCAGTAACATGCATTTGTTTCCTCCATATCTTTTCATAGTTTGATACCCCACTTCTTTTTAGCACTGAACAGTGTTCCATTGCCGGGTTATACCACAGTTAACTTATCCATTCACCTACATCCAAGTTGTTTCCAAGTCTTGGCAATTATGAATAAAGCTGCTATAAACATCGACATGCAGGTTTTTGTGTGGACTTAAGATTTCAGATCGTTTGGGTAAATACCAAAGAGCGTGATTGCTTTACCATATATATGGTATAGATTTGTTCTGTTTTGTAAGAAACCACCAAACTGTCTTCCCAGTGACGATACCAATTTGCACTCCCACCAGCAATGAATGAGTATTCCTGATATTCCACATCTTCACCACCAGTATTTGGTGGTGCCAGTACTTTGGATTTCAGTATTTTGATTCTAAAAGGCATGTAGTGTGTGGTATCTCCCTAATGATATATGATGCTGAATATCTCATATACTCACTTTCCATTTGTGTATCTTTTTTGGTGAGGTGTCTGCTCATATCTTTTGCCAGTTTTTCAACTGGGTAGTTCATTATTGTTGAGTTTAAGGGTTACAGTCCTTTATCAACAGTGTGTTTGCAAATAATTTCTCCCCATCCCGTTTTTCTTCTCATTCTCTTAATGTTGTCTTTTGCAGATTAGAAGTTTTTAATTTTAGTGAAGTCCAGCTTATCAATTATTTCTTTCACAGATCATGTCTTTATTGATTGTATCAAAAAAAGACATTGCCACCCCCATACTCAGTTAGGTTTTCTACCATGTTGCCTTCTAGGAGTTGTAGTTTTGTGTTTTTGAGAAGGATGTAAGGTCTGTGTCTAGTTCATTTTTTTGCATATGAACAACAGTCATGCCATCGGCAAAGATTTTATTTCTCCCCAATCTGTATATCTTTTATTTCCTTTTCTTATCATACTGCATTATTTAGGACTTCCAGTACAATTTTAGAAAAACAGTGATTAGAGGGGACATCTTCTGGATCTTAGTAGGAAAGCTTTGTGATTCTCACTACAAAGTATGAGGTTAGCTGTAGATTTTGATTTTATTTATTTATGCAGTACTGGGTATTGAATCCAGGGTCTTGCACATTCTAGGCCAGTGCTTGGATTTTTTTTTTTTTTTTTTTTTTTTTTTTTGTACTGGGGATTGAACCCAGGGGCTCTCAGTCATTGAGCCACATCTGTAGCCTTTTTTATTTTATTTATTTTATCTCAAGACAGGGTCTTGCTAAATAGATTAGGGCCTTGCTAAATTACTGAGGCTAGCTTTGAACTTGTGATCTTCCTGTCTCAGTCTCTGGAGTCACTGGAATTACAGGCATGTGCCACTGCACCCAACTTAAACTGGACTCTTTATTTAATTTAATTTATTTATTTAATTAATTAATTAACTTATTTATTTATTTATTGGTACCAGGCATTGAACCCAGGGATGCTTAGTCACTGAGCCACATCCCCAGCCCTTTTTATTGTTTATTTAGAGATTGGATCTTCCTAAGTTGTTGAGGACCTCACTAAGTTGCTGAGGCTGGCTTTGAACTCATGATCCTCCTGTCTCAGCCTCCCGAGTTTCTGGAATTACAAGCATGCACCACTGGGCTTGGCTGTAGTTTTTTTTTTGTAAATGTTCTTTATCAAGTTGAAAAGGTCTCTATTTCTTGAGTTTTTGTTATGAATGGGTGTTGAATTTTGTCACTTTTTTGCATGTATTTATATGATCATGTGATTTTTCTTCTTTAACCTGTTGATGTGATGCATTACAATAACTGAATCTCAAATGTTGCACTCCTAGAATAAATCCCATTTGGTTATGATGTATAATTTTTTATCCAAGTAGAAATAATAAAAATAAGAGTAGAAATCAACAAAATCAAAAACAGGAAATCAATAGAGAAAATCACCCAAATCAAAAGCTAGTTCTTTGAAAAGATCAATAAAATCAATTAGTCTGTAGCCAGACTACCAGAAAAAGAAAGAGAAGAGAGAGAGAAAAAGAAAGGATTGATATAATTTCTTCCTTAAACCCTTGGTAGAATTCATCAGTGACTCTATCTGGGTCTGGTGCTCTTTGTTTTGGAAGATTGTTAATTATTGATTCAACATCTTTAATAGATATAGGTCTCATCATATTGTCTATTTCTCCATGTGTTATTTTTGGCAGATTGGGTTTTTTCAAGGAATATTTCATCTAGGCTATCAAATGTATTCATGATATTCCTTTTTTATCCTTTGAATGTCCATTAGATCTAGAGTAATGTTCCCTCTTTCATTCTACTATTAATCATTTGTGCAGGGTGTGGTGGCACACATCTGTAATCCCAGAGACTCAGGAGACTGAGGCAGGAGGATCGCAAGTTCAAAGCTAGCCTCAGCAACTTAGTGAGGCCCTAAGCAATTCAGGGAGACCCTGTCTCTAAATAAAATATAAAAAAGGGCTGGGGATGTGGCTCAGTGGTCAAGTGCCTCTGAGTTCAATCCCTGGGACGCTGATGATGATGATGATGATGATGATAATTTGCATCATTTTTCTCTCTCTCTCTCTTCTTTCTGTTAGCCTTGCTGGAGCCTAAATGATTTTATTGATCTTTTCAAAGAAACAGTTTTTGATTTGGGTGATTTTCTCCATTGATTTCCTATTTTCAATATTGTTGATTTCTGTTCTTATTTTTATTATTTCTACTTACTTTGAATTTAATTTTCTCTTCTTTTTCTAGTTTCTTAAGGTACATCATGCTTTTTTTTTTTTTTTTTTTGCGTTGCTGGGGATCAAACCCAGGGCCTTATGCTTGCAAGGCAAGTACTGTACCGATTGAGCTATCTCCCCAGCCCTGGTACATGCTTCTTGATTTTAGATATTCCTCCTTTTCTAAAATATTCATTTTAATTCTATAAATTTCCCTCTAAACATTGTTTTTGAGGCAGTCCATGAATTTTGAATGAGTTGTATCTTTGTTTTCTTTTAGTTTCAAGTATTTTAAAATCTCTCTTGAGATTCTTCTTTGACCCATGTATTAATTAGAAGTGTGTTATTTAATCTCCAAGTAATGGGGAATGTCTCAGCTCTCTTTTCCCCACCAGAACTGGAGGTTGAACCCAGGGCCTCTGCAGGCTAGGCAAGTGCTCAATCATTGAGCTGCATCCCAGTCTTTTTTCTTTTTTCTTTTTAAGATGCCCAAACTGGGCTCAAATTTATAATCCTGCCCCAGCCTCCTGAATAGGTAGCTCAGGGATCACCAGCATGCATCACCATGCCTGGCCTCCCAGCTATCTTTCTATTATTGATTTCTACTTTAATTCCATTGTGATCTGAGAGCAGACATTATATGATTCCTATTCCTTTAAATTTGTTAAGGTTTCATGGAATATTTTTTAAAATATGGTAGACAGGTCTATATTGGGCTCACCTCACCCCCCCAGTTCCTGGCTTTGGGCCCCTGGAACCTGCTTCTCTGGGCCTCTGCCATCCTGACTTAATATCCAGAGTGGAGTCACAGTTCATATGTCATAAGGAAGGCAAAAACTCAGAAGAATAAAGCAGCAGGTGCCCCGACAGGGAGAAGCAGATCTCTGGTGAGGGAGAGCGTGTATCTCCAGCCAAAGACAAAATCCACCAGAAAGGCAGCCTGGGGGCTGTAGGTTTAGGGCACTGGAGCAGCCTCAGAGCATGTGACTCTGCCTTTCAGGCAGAAGAAGGCAGAAGACCAAGAGATCCCCATCCACACAGAAAAGGTACAGGTGATCAGGGCTGGAGGAGGGTCCTCCTCCCTCACGAGAGGTGGGGGGGTATCACTGCCATAGCTCTGCTCTCAGAACTTCCTGGAGGGAGGGCTGTGGGTACAGGCTGGGAGGAGGTAGTTCTGCACACCCAAAGGCCTGGTCCCAGATGCCCTGGAGTCTATACTCCAGTGGCCTGGACCCCTCTGCCCTGTCTTCTCCATGCCTCTAAGGCCTCCACAGAAGCCTCGAAGACTGCTCACACGAGATCCAGGAGAGGAGCGGTCCAACAGGATGCAGAAAGGGAGGTCTCAGCTGCATACTGCCCAAATGACCCAGATGGAGCCACCAGAAGCCATAGCCATAAAGACTGAGCCGACTACACAGAGGACAAGAGAATTCAAGAGCCCTGTGACTACCCACTCAGTTTGGTCAGGCCCGGAAGCCAAAACTCAGAGGTGAGGGTGGGGACTGGAGGCCACACCTGGGGCACTGGGTTTGGGTAAGGCCTCCCTGGCCCTGGCATCTCTCTGCAGCGGATGCAAAGACCTGTCCAACCTCTTCCCCCTGGGGCAGCGTGACAGACGAGAACCTACTGCCCCTGACACCCCGGCAGCTGACAGGTGAGGGCCTAGGGTTGGGAATAGGGAGGGAAATTAGGGGGTGCTCAGGGCAGAACTACAAGGGGTTGCCTGCCCTGAGGCTGGGGTTAATTCTTGTAAACCTTGCAAGAAGCCAGAATTTATAACCTTCCCTGCCAATATGATTTGCTCATCTCTACAGACCAGTCTTCACTGATGTGCCTGGCCCTTGTGTGTGTGTGTGTGTGTGTGTGTGTGTGTGTGCGCGCGCGTGCGCATAGCACATATAGGAGAGAAAGAAAACTAGATGGATTGGTGGATAGGTAAATGATGGTATTTGGATGGATGGATGGATGAACAAATGGACAGTTAGGCAGAATGAAAAGAAGGAAAGGAGGAGGGAAAGAGGGAGACAGGATGGAAAAAAAGAATGAGTTCCCCTGCTGCTCAGGGTCTAGGCTGTGGGGTGGGGGTGAGGATCATTTCCCCAGTGCAGACTACACAGAGGGCAAAGATATGTCCTGGTGTTGGCAGGGGTCCCTCAAAGCAGAATCATTTTCTACATCAATTTTCAGTGCCTGCTATATGCTAGGCCCCAGCAGGGGCTCCACAGCATCATAGTTAGAGAGTCAGACTGCCAGGTGTGACCTTGAACATCAGTTTTAAATGCTTTTTATATAAACATGTCCAAAACTTATGTTTGGATTTCAAGACTGAATGGGCACTAATGCGCCAATACCCAACTGCCACTACTGTTCTTTGTGTTAAAAGTTATAAATGCCCAGGGGAGTGGGGTAGCCCAGTTCCACCATAACTGCAATAGGCAGATCTCAGGGCTCAGAGTTCCTATGTGTGCTGTTCACCTGTCTGACTGCTCCCCTCTACCCTCAGCCTTCCAGGATATCTTCAAACTGTTCAGCTGCAGCCCAACAGGCACCGTGGACATGCGCAGCATGAAAATTGCCCTGCGTAATGTGGATATCCAACTGGGCCCACAGGAGATGTGTGAGGCTCTTCGGCTGGCAGACTTGGATGGTGGGTGCCCCATGCCTGCTCTCTTACCCTCTCCCACCTCCAGGTAGTCTCCTGATGAATGCTACCCCTGCCCACAAAATTCCTACCTGGTTCTATTTTAAAGTTCCCTCTTCTGGGAAAAGAGCCCTCATCACCACTATCTCATGGCCTTCAAACACTGCTGCTGAGTTAATTCTTATCCTGATATGTGGCTGCCCCAAAGCAAGGGTTATTTCTCCCCTACCCAAACTAGGGTCTACCTTTGGCTTCTCCTGTGGACCCAGTTGGATACCCACATTGCACAGGGCAACTTTCATGCTGGGCATGTACCTATTGGGTTGCAGCTGAACAATTTGAAGATATCCTGGAAGGCTAAGGGTGGAGAGGGACAGATATCAAGGTTAACCACACACGTGGGAACCCTGAGATCACACATGGGAACCTCCTCTCTCTTTCCAGGTGATGGAATCGTAAGCTTCAAAGACTTCCTGGGTGTCCTCACTGACAACCATTACTTGGTTCAGTGCCTAAGTGAGCAGCGAGACTGGTGTGGCAGGGGTGGGCCTGGCCTGGGGAGGCCCCTCCTCACCCTCATTTTGCTGTCTCCAGGGCAAGTGAGAAACCATAGGGTCTGTGACCACCGGAGCCTAAAGACCCTGTTCATAGAGATGCTGTTCAAGCTGCTGAACCAGGGCTTTGTGCCCTCCAAGTCCGCGCAGGAGGTGATGAGGTGGGCACAATCATCCCTAGCTCCCAAGCCCCAGAGATAGGAGCCCTGAGTTCTGGGCCCTTTTCCTGGTTCCCAAGTCGCCCCAGGTCTAAGAAAAGTGGCTTCCTGTCCTCCTTGGGTTTCCCCACCTGTGAGATGGAGAGAATGAAGGAGGCATTGTCTGAAACGGCTACCCTCTCTCCTTCAAGTTACTACTTCAAGAAGCAAAGGACTCTGCAGCTGAACCCGGGGTGTAAGGGTCGGGCCCGCGGCCAGGGCCGGCCTTCGCGCGCTCACGCTGGCCTCAACTTCCTCTGTCAGGCGGCGCGCGTCAGCGGCCTCTCCAACACTGAGCTAGCGCGCTCGCTGCACACACTGTACAAAGCGGGTGCGCGCCCAGTGGGGCGCGGGCGGGGGCCCGAGGCGCGGGGCTGGGGACCGCGAGAGAGGGGACACTCTCGGTCACACACAGTCCCCACCCCCATTTCTGGCCTCCGAGGACCCACTCCCCGCACTGTCCCCTCTTTCTCCTCCCGGGCGCCCGCCCCAGGTGCGCGCTGCCCCTACTCTCAGATGCCCAAACTGGCCGGGCGGACGAGGCCAGAATGCAAGACGCGGAGCCGAATCCCCGGCCCAGACGTCCGCCTTCCCAAGCCTCACCAGCCCGGCCGCTCCAAGCTCCCGCCCAACCTGGGACCTGTCAGCCCAGGTGAGAGCAGACGCGCAGGGCGATCGATGCAGAACAGGGACCCCGGCGGAGAGGGGCGGGCGGGCTGGAGAGAATCAGGACAGGGCAGATGGGGCGGAGGCGGGACAGCAGATGCGGCGGGACTGGCGGGCGGCAGGCGAAGAGTGGGAGCAGACCGAAAGAAATGGGGTCGGGGTAGGCGCAGGCGCAGAGGGAGGAGTGACTAAAGTAGTACCGGCAAAAGAAAAGGGGGCGAGGTATCCAGGTAGACGAAGGCCGCAGCGGAAGTTGGGGGCAGCCGGAAGGCGGACCGGGAGGCGCTAATCCTGTGAGTCTCCGCGTCTCCCAGCTGCTGGCTTCACGCTCCACACACCCCCTCCGCCCTCCCGCAGGGTACGTGGACGAATCGCTGGAGCAAATGCGCCTCTCGAAGCGGGCTCCCTCCCCTGCGACTCTAGTGCAGAAGCAACCCTTCTCCCCTTCGCCAGCCTCTTTGCAGAAAACTGTGAGGAGCTTGTACAAGTAAAGCGTTTGCCGAGCGAAACAGCTGTGTGTAATGGGAGTGGGCATGGAGCGGACGCAGATTTTTTTGCAAACATCTTTATTAATCTTGTATAAAAATAAGGTCCAAGGAGAGTCCTTGGGGCTGGGGGTTGATGGGGGAGGGCAAGGTGCACTTTATAAGTTACAGGCCAGGCTCCCGCTCAGGTTAAGTATGGCTATAGGGGGGTTGGGGGGGGGGGGTGCTGCAATCAGCATTTGGGAGTTCAGACCAGCAACTCTGCCCTCCTCAGCAGAAGGAGGCCGCACTGGCCCATTTAAGGCGAGGCCAAGGCAACGGACAGCAGGAGGGGCTGCCCAGTGGACCGTCTTCCTTGAGCCCCAGCCTGCGCCCAACCTCACCCCCTACAGAATCCACCTATGGAAATAGGCTACAGCGAGAGGTCAGAGGTGACCTGCAGGGGGGGTCCTGGAGGGCGCCGACGAGCACTGCGACGGCCTGTGTCTGCGCGGATGTAGGGCTGGTTCCGCAGATCTGGCAACCAAAGGAGATACGTTAGCCCTTCAGGAGTCTGCCCAGAACTGGTACCGTGCTCCCAGGTACAGGCTCACTCTTCTAAAGAACCCAGGTTGTGTGCTTAGGGAAGGGGCGCTGTTTACATTTGCCAGACCTCCCACCTGCCCCGAAATACATTCCAGTCATGCACTGGCCCAGGAGAGTGACAGTGCCCACAAGGGTCCCAGAGCTGGCAGCAGCGATGGGACAGGTACCTGGGGGGCTAGAGGGGCATCTCCTCTCCCAGGCTGGCCTCACAGAGGAGCCGGGATGTCCGCTTGCCAGTGCGGGCGGTGAAGGGCACTGTCTTGAGCACTGAGGGGTGGGGGGTGGGGAAGGGAAAGGAAAAAGGAAAGAAAAACAGAAAAGGTAGCAAGAGGCAGTGAGGTAGCCAGACCCCTGGAGGGGGTCCCGACAAAGAAAGCTTAGAAGGACCAAACAGACACCTGGCCAAGCCCTCACCTGTGATAATGTCTTCAATGGCCCCATCACGGTCACTCTCATAGATGAGTGGCTCCTTCTGCTGCTTCCGTTTCAGCTCAGAGATGAGGTCCATCTGTTGTCTTCGGGCCTTGGGTGGAGACTGGAGAGGATGTATATAGCTCCAATTCCAGGATCCCTCCACCCCACACCCTGCTCAATTCTACAAAATCTGCCTAGTGCCTCACAGCAGGGACAGCTGACGGGAGCAAAAGGAACCCACTCCCATCCCTGGCTCCTAGGGCACTGTCTTTGTCTTTGTACAGGGTCTGTCCCTAACAATGAGGGATGGGATGGGGCCAGAGGGTGTAAGGATACCTTGCATCCCTGCATCCCAATACCAGGCTCAGTGGCAGTTGCATACCTTGGGTGCTGGGGGTTCCCCTCTGCCTGAGGTGTCGGCACCTGCCTCCTGGGCAGCTGCTTCTTTCTTCCACTGTTCCACCTCTTGCTCAGCTTTCTGAGGGGTGGAGGCAGTTCTCAGTGAGGGCAGTCCTCATTCCTGCCCTGTCCCACGGGAGAGAGAAGCAGCCCCTGCCCCTCCCACTGTCCATGCAGAAAGGCTACAGGGTACCCAGCCCACCCACCCAACACACGTACCTTGTAGGCCTTGGTGAAACGGCTGAAGAGGGAAAAGAACATGGAGGGGGATGTGGTCTTGGGGTTTTCTCCGAAGTACTCCACCACAGACTCATAGGCCTCCTGTGGGCACAGCCCATCAGCCCTGCCCGCATGGACCCCTTAGAGCCTGACGCTGCTCCGCACCACCTTAGGACATTGGCCACTTCATCTGCTCCTCCAGGCAGGGTGGCACCTCACTCCTATTTTATCCCCAAGGGGTCCCAGCTGTGGCCACACCCCTCCCCCCACCTAGTGCTCCAATGGCAAGGACTCCTTCATTTCCCCAACCTAGCTTCCCTGGCTCCAAGCCAGGCCAGCCCCAGCCCCAGCCCACCTGAGCAGTCTTGCTGTCTGCCAGTAGCTTGTCCATGGTGGGCGAGTTGGCCCTCAGGAACTCCTTGAGCACCATGCAGTCATCCTGCCGCACAAACTCCCGCTGTGTTAACTCCAGGCCTCGCTGCAGGGAGCGCACATCCCCCAGGACACTGTCCAGGGACACTGGGTGGGAGGTGGGGCAGCATGAACTCAAGGACTCAGGGAGGCAGCATTCTCACCCATTACGTCTTGCAGTCCCCTTGCTTTTACCCAACTCATATCAGCCCAGTGGCCTTGGGACTAAGCCCCTGCCTGCTCAGGGCCCTGGCTGCTCTATACCTGAGCCTGCCTTGTCCAGGAAGTGCAAGTCACTGTGGAAGCCAGTGAGTTGTGGGTACTTCTCAGCAATGACCTTCACCAGGTAGTGCAGCAGCGTCTGCTTTCGGTCAGTCGACTTCATCTCCAACAGCTGCACAAAAACCTGTTGTAAGCCACAGGCCACCAGCCAGCCCCCAATCCCCCAGGCCAGACCCTCCACCTCACCACATCCAGACTCTGGAGCCGGAAACCGTAGGCTGCCCCACGCTTGCTGCTATTCATGTAGTTACCAAAGGCCAGGACAATCTGGGAGAGGCAGGGGAAGAGACTCAACAGAGTGCCAGGGCTGGGGAAGCCCCTTAAGTAAATATTTCACAAGAGAGATAGTGGCAAGAAGCGAGCCCTGCACACACAGCCCCATCACACTCCTGAATGGACCCCTCTCTCCATGACACATGTACTTGCGTGTAAGCACATCTCACATGCGTGCATGGTTAACACAGAAGCATACCCAATTTTGTCCTCTGTTGGTTCACCCCAAAATTGGTTGCTACTATCCCCTTCTAGGTTGTGGGTTTGCCACCCTTTCGGCAACCATTACTACTGGTTCCCTCCTGGGACAGTCACTGAGCAGGCGTGGTAGCTCTGCCACTCACACAGCAATGCCCAGAGGGGCTGAGCCCTCTGGCATTAACAGTACCCTGTTAAAGACATGACTGCTGTCACCGATCTTCACCCCGATCTAGATGTGTCTTTCAAAGCATGCACATGAAAAGTGGGGACATTACATTCGTGGCAGAGCCCTCTCACATAACTTAGAAGAGGCCAGAGTGGGCTCAGCCTCTGGGCCGCTTGCCCTAGGCTCTCACCTCCAGGATCTGCCGGAGTTTGTCAGAGGACTTGATGGACATCGAGGCTGCAATGATGGCATTCAGTTGCTGGGGGTGAGATGGGGGAGATAAGTTGGAGGCTCCCTCATCGAGAGCTCAGGCCCTCCCAAATGGAGCCTGGGCTGAGAGATGCCTCCCCCAACCCCAAGCCCAGGCCACACCGCCCTGCCCGCCCCGCCCACACCGGCATGAGCAGCTGGGCAGTATCCGGGAAGTTGCCCAGGAAGGTGAGCGTGGACATGCGCTCGGGCAGGCGTGGAATGCGGCTGAAGCGTAGCATGAAGCGGTCCTCTTCCGACAGCTCCTCCATGGGACGCTGCTCCCGCTCAAAGCGGGCAATGAGGCTGCGCTCATACTCCGTGGGCAGGAAGCGGGTCAAAAGCTCCAAGAAGTCCAGGCCAAGAGCCTGCAGGTCGTACCTGCAGTGGGGAGCAAAGGAGACAAGGGGCATTACCCTATATCCACCAGTCCAGAGAACAAGACTACATTCCTTCCTTTGGTTGATTAAATGAACTTAAATATTTACTCTTTGCTGACAGTTTCAGAGAACAAGAGAAGAGGTAGGAGTTAAGGGAAATGGGAGTTGGGAAGCCCAGGTCCCCATCATTCATCAGTGGCAGATGCCGTACTATAAATCCCTCTGCCAAAGAGGCAGGAAAGGAGTAGAATGTCCCAATCTAGGCCTGGACTCAGGTTTCTTGGCCTGAGTGGAAACAAGGTTCCCTATCCAGGGTTCCGATGAAGCTTATAGGCTCTGTCCCACAGCTGGGGCTCTTACTAGGATCTGCCTGGTGATTCCAGCCTACTAGAGGGGTTGGTCTGCCCAAAAGCCCAGGGCAAGGTACTCACATCTCAATAGCCTGGCAGATGCGGTCCGCTCCCAGATTGCCCTTGCGCAGAGTGATGGCCAGGTTTTTGGCCCGGTTGGCCTCAATGAGTGTTGCTTTACTGGGGGCCTTGTGAGCTGCCTTGCCCTTGAAAGCACTGAGGTCCAGACTAGGGCCTTGGGACTTAGTCTTGAACTGTTCCTCAAAGTCACTCATGTCCAGCTCCTGAGGGTACAGGGGGAGAAGGTGGGGCTGGGTGGGGCCAAGGTCTGGCACACTCCTGGCTGAGCACTATGTTCAAGGATAGACCAAGGTTGAGCCCTGACAGGACACCAGCAGGGAAACAAAGCAGTAACCCAAACAGACATAAGCCCTGATACAGGAGAAGCACAATAAACATTGAGAAAGAAGAGAACCACACAACCCAGGAGATGCAGCTTTCAGGCCATTATGAAAAGGATGAACTGGCCCTCAGTAAAAAGGGAAAAAGGAAGAGCATTACAGACAAAGGGAACAGAATGCTCAATGACTAAGAGGCAACAGAACACAGCCCTTTTGGAACATCGAGAGTGGAATCAAGAAGGCTAAGCCCCTGGTTGTGGGAAAGTGGTAGAAAAAAGGACCTGAAAGGAAAAGAGCCTCCAGGGTAAAAGGAGGGCAAAGCCTCCAGGGGAGTCAGTATACTACACTGGACCAATGCACTCATGCAGTGTAGCTTAATGCTTACCCAGCCTCCACCTCCTCTGTGAAACTGATCCTGGCAAGCCCCCTCCTCTTTGATGCCCCTACTAGGGCAAGACAGGTTCACTCACCTGCAGCACTTTCTCATCGTTGAGCTCTGTGAACACGGTGCCTGTGATCTGACTGGGTTTCAGGGCCACCCAATTCAAGAGTGGCATCCGGAACTTGGTCTGGATGGGTTTCTTGGCCTTTACTCCTAGGACGGGGAGGGAGTGGTGAGCAGTGGGGGCTCAATAGGCAACCGGCCCAGCGGGGGCCTGACAGGGCAGGCAGGAGGTAGTAGAAGGCCCCGGGCAGAGGGTGCTGGAGGACACTGAGGACAGGGCCCTACCCATCTCCCCCAAGACTTGGGCTCGAGGAGGTCCACTCCACTCACCTAGGCCCATCTCTGGGCCGGGCCCGCCAAGGGCATCAGGGGGACCTCCGGGAGGCGGTGGGGGCGGTGGTGGCACTGGTCCGTCAGTGCCGAGAGGTGGCGGCGGTGGCGGCGGGGGTGGGGGTGGTAGGTCTCCTGGCAACGGCGGCGCGGGCGGGGGCTCCGGGCTACCCGGGAGGGGCGGGGCCGGTGGGGGCGTCGAGGGAGGGGCATCCTGCAGGAACTGGAGGCCAGGCAGTGGGGGCGGTGGCGGGGGCGGTGCTGCTCCAGAAACCGAGTCTGCTGCAGGTGGGAGAACTGAACCCGGCGAGGGCGGGGCGGGGGGAGCGAGTCAACTTCCGGGCGAGGTGGTCTGTCTCCTCCTCCCTGCCCCGCGCAAGCCCACAGGGCCCATTTCCACCCACCTACTCCTACCTGAGCCACACCCACGACCCAAACCTCCCTCTGCCGCCTCTCCCCACCTGGCCCTTGGTTTCCCTTCCAGACCCTGGTTCCCCCCGCACCGCCGCACCCTGTCCCAGCTTGAAGCTCCCGCACACCTGGGCTGGAGGAGCCGCAGGGCAACCCCGGAGTCGGAGCATCACCGCCGCTCGGGGTTGCCACAGCGACTGGGATGATCTCAATGGAGACGGCATCCCCCGGCCCCCTCAGGATTCGGATTAACCCCTTTTCTTCCAGCTCCTCGACCTTCAGCTCTAGGGCGGAGGGCCGCCGTGCCGGGTTGGGAAGAGGCACTTTCTCAGGCTCCGGGGGACTTTTGGAGACGCCCATGGGGGTTGACTCGCTGAAGCGCTCCTGCAAGTCCCAGGGAAGGGGTCAGTGCCCACCGGCAGGCTCCGTGGCACAGAGCCCCCATCCTTTCCCCCGGTAGGGAAGAGATGTCCAGTCCAGAAGCCCCGGCTAGCCTGTTCTTAGGAGCCCACCCCAACCCACACCCCCTGCCTCACCCGCAGGGTCTCCAGTTCCTTGCGGGCCTGGCTTAGCTGCTTTTCCAGTTCAGCAATCTTGGCCATGGATTCGTTCTCCGCGTCCCGAAGTCGCTCTGTCAGCTGTAGCACCGGCACATGGTGAGCTACCACCCGCGGCCAGGCAGCACTGGCACCGCCGGTGAGGGGGCGGCATCAGGCAAGCCTGCCTTGGAGGCTGGGGGAGGCTCCCAGATTCGCTCAGCCCAGCGTGCCAAGGGTGGGCCGAGCCTGGTACTTGAACCCCAGTAAGAGGAGGGGAAACTAAGTCACCCCCGATGAGGAAGATGAGTGGGAAGGAGGAGACTGAGAAGGGAGGGGCCCCAGGCACCCAGTTCATCCAAGTCGAAGTTTGGGGTCTGAGCATCTGTGGAGGAGGCGCCTGCCTTTCACATAAATCCCACACCGTGTAGGAGCTCACTGAATGCTCATTGAGAAAGACACCCAAAAGACTCAGGATTTGGATTCAGGCCAAACTCAGGGGCTAGGCAGACAGCCGCCTCCAATTCACATCTAGAACCGAGCTTGCCCTTCAGTGCCTGATGCCCTTGGGCCCAAGAACCCTGCGACAGACACACGCGTTCTGTACGCTTACTATGTGCTGGGCTGGGTTCAGGACCAGCTCTCACCAGCGACACCTGCTCCTGCAGCTCCTCCATGTGCTCCAGCACAGCATTCTTGGTCTCAGTGTCCTCCAACAGCGCACCCACATCAAAAATGTTGTCCAGATAAGCCTGAATCTGCACCTGCAGCTTGTCACTTTCCGTGAGCCGAAGTCTCTGTCCCCAGATAGAATGAGCAGGGTGAGGCCCGGGGCATGTCTTTCTGACCATCCACCACCACTGGGACCCAGAGGAAGGGGCCTCCTTTTTTTCTTTATTTTTTTTTATTGATACATCATTTGCATATGATAAAATTCACCATCTCGAAGTATACACTTCAATAGTTTTCAGTACATTTACAAGGTTGTGTAACCATCACCACTTCTAATTCCAGAACATTTTCCTTTTTTTTTTTTTTTTTTTTTTTTTTTTTTTTTTTTTTTTTTTTGCGGTGCTGGGGATTGAACCCAGGGCCTTGTGCTTGCGAGGCGGGCACTCTACCGACTGAGCTATCTCCCCAGCCCTCCAGAACATTTTCATCACCCTTCCCCTTAAAAAAAAATCCTATACCCGTTAACAGTCACTCCCTATTCTCTCCTCCCCAGCCCCTAGAAACCATTCATTTACTTTCTGTCTGTGTGGATTTATTCATCCTAGACATTTCATGTAAAGAATCACATATGTAGCCTTTTGGGTCTGGCTTCGTTTATCTAAGGTGATGTTTTTAAGGCTCATCCACGTAACATGTCAGTACTTTGTTCCTTTGTTCTGGCTGAATATATTATTCCACTGTAAGGATACACAAGTTGAGGCTGCTCTTCACCTTTGTCAATCTTGGCTCTCAAAAATCGAATCTCAAAGGCCCTACTCCTCCAGCAACCTCCCAAAGGAACCTGGGCAGAAGCTGCAGTTTCTCTGCTTAGTCTGGACCAAGAAGCCCCAAGACCTCCACCCACCTTCCCAGGACCCACCTTCAGCACGAGCCATTCCCACCTCCTGCCTACTATCTATGGGCTCCCTATTATGTCCTGAAGTGAGAGTGCCTATCTGAGCTGGTACTCCCAGAACCAGACCCAGGGCCACTGGCACCTATTCCAGCATCTGCCACAATAGCTGCTGGACAGGGTGCCTATCCCGTGCCAGGCATTGTTGCACACATTAAAGTCATTATTATTTCTATGATTTTCTTGTTTGACAGATGGGAAAACTGAGACTCAGAGAGAGGAACAGACCTATCCAAGATCACATGACTAGGAAGTGGCAGAGCCAGGATCTGAACCCAGATCTGCCAACCACCTGGCCATAATCTATATTGGTTGGTGGTTGTGTCAGGGGAAGGCGGAAGGAGTGCAGGGCTCACCTCCAAGTACAGGTCCAGACCCAGATGAGTGAACTCATATTGCAAGAAGACACGGAAGTTCATGTTCTCCACAGAATGCACCACGATGTTGATGAACTGCATGCAGGCTACCTGGGTGCCAGGAGAAGAGGGAGTCTGTGATCCTCTAGGTAGGGGGTGCTCGGTGCCTTCCAAATCCCATTAACCCCCAAGTCTCCCTCCCTCTCCACAGTACTCACTCCACTAACACAGTGTTGTCACCTCCATGTCCCCAGTTGAGCCCTCCTCCCTCAACACCCACCCCTCCCCCACGGGAGGGGGCACAGCCCAGAGCCTAGCCACCCAGGCCTTAGCTGCTCCCTGAACCCAGCCTGGCCTGGGCCCCAGCCAGCCCCTCAAGCTCACCATGAAGTCGATGTTGCTGTCCTCGTTCCGGAAATAGTCCATGAGCTTTTCAAAGCGGTGCTGCTCCCCGCATACCTGGGTAGGGAGAATGGTGCTCACTGAGAACCCAGTAGCACATCTCCTACGCCATCTTTGGCTGCCACTCTCATGTCTGTACAGGTCCTCATCAGTTACATCTAAGTCAGGCCATGTCAGACTTCTGCTCCAAACGCCACTTCTCTCTCAGCCTCCTCCCAGAGCTCCTCCTTTCCACTGACTGCTCTGGTCATGCACATGGGCACATCTCCACCTCAGGACCTTTGCACTTGCTGTTCCAGCTGCCTCAACAATGAGCATGCCCAGCCCTCACCTCCCTCACAGCTTTGCTCCAGTCTTACCCTGTCAATGAGGCTCCCCTGACCACCCTGCAACCAGTTCCCCCTCCCCCCAGTGTCCTTTTTACCCCACAACATTTGTCATTTCCTAACACACTGTGTAATTTTCTTACTTATTACATTGTTTATTATGTGTCTTCCCCTGCTTTTTTGTTTCTTTTGCTTACTGATACATCCCAAGGTCCCATTCCTGCCTGGTTCATAGTAGGCCCTCAGTGAACATTCCTTAAAGGAATGAGTGAACATATCCAGCTTCATGCACTGTGTTCTCACACAACCGTTCTGGCAAGCCTGTCGGCCAGCGTGGGCAACCCCAAGATGTCAGGATCAAGACCAGGTGGACCTGCTAAGGCTGAGAGTCAGAGGCTTAGCAATCCCTATAGTTGTCCCTGTCACCATCAGGCAGTACCCCTTCCTGACTCTACCTTCCTTGCAGAACTTCCTCATTCCAGATTGTCCTCTGGCTTCCCCAGATGCCTCCCCAGTATCCTCAGCTGCCCCACCAGAGACCACAACTGCCAACCACGGGACTCTAAGCAACACCACTGGGGCAAGTGTGTGTTTGGACAGGGGCTCCAGTACCTCCTTGAAATTGTCAAAGGCTGCCAGGATGATGTCATGTCCCCCCCGCACCAGGCACACAGCCGCAAGCAGCTCCAGCACCAGAGCCTTGGTTCTGGGGAGAGAAGAGGCAGGCTGTCTCTCAGGAACCAGCAGTGCCCACAGCAAGGGCGGGCATGGCCGGGCTAGCAGAGGACAGGGGCCTTGATGGTGGGATGAGTCTGGGCAGCAGTCCTGAGAATTGGGGGACAGAGTGCACAAGGGGTTAAGCAGAAGAATCTGCATGTGGAGACAGATTAGGGACGTGGACCTTACCTGGGGTTCTTGTTGTTGAGGCTCAGAGCGATCTCATTCACACAGGCTGGGTGGTTCATAACAAGGCTAAAGCCAGACTGGGGAGAGAAGAGGGGTCAGCGCCTCCAGGAAGGCCCCCAGGACTGCAGCACCTCCTGCATATTTGGTGCCATACTGCTCTGATCCCTAATGCCCTCAACATAGAAAGTTCTTCTTCATATCCAACCACACCTCTTCAGCAGCAGCCAAACCCTAAAACTGTCCCTCTTTTAAATTAGCTCATCTTCTCAAAAGCCAGTGACAGCCACCTTGGACATGGCAAGTCTTTAAAGGCTGACAGCATAAGGGAGACAAACTTCACCCACGGTGCTGTTCCTCCAAACAGCACAGCCAAAGGCTGCTCTCTCCACAGACCTCACTGTCCCATTCTACTTGGCCCCCGTGTGAGGCACATCCATGCCTCAGTCGTGTTCAGGGGCACTTAAGGAGACCTGATAAGGGGGCAGCAAAAATGTGACATCCCCTCAAAACTCATCAGCTTCAAGATCCTGTACCAGCCCAGATCCCCAGGGTTCCTTAGGGTGGCAGGGAGCAGAGAGAAGGATATTTGGTCCCCAAATCTCAGCAATTTGCACAACCCCCAGTAAAGACAGGCCCAGCTCCCCGGGTCCCCTAGTCCCATGGCCACCAGCCAACCTGGTAGTTCATGATGGCACGCAGGCACATGATGCAGACGTGGACATCATCTTTTTGACTGACGATCCGGGAATTCCGCAGGGCCTTCCTGCTGTGGGCAGGGGTCAGCCTGAGTGGGTTGCAGAAGACAACAGAGGTCAGAGCCCTGAGAGCCCCAGCTTCCTGCTCCCCCTACCAGTAAGATGACCCCTGGAATAAGAGAGGGCATATTGGAACCTTAGGTCATAGCTTCCCATCTACCTGACCAAGGAGGCCAGCTGAGGGCAGGTGGGCCTCCTTAGTCCTTAGCTGGGGAGGGTGGATTGAGGAAGCAAAGACCCTTATGGGGACTTAGCATTAAGAAGGGCTACTGTGTTGTCGGGTGGGGAGCTTAGGCATGGAAACAGCTATGAGAAGACTCTCCACAAGGTGGCGCTCGTAGCCACTTGGGCTCATCTTCCATCTTGAGAGGCAGATTGTGAATGCAGATGGCTGTGGTTCAAGAACATTCCAGGTCACCACTTACTAGGCAAGTTACTTAATCTCCCTGTACCTCGCTTTCCTCAGTCATAAAATAGGTATGGCAATAATAGCACCTTCTTGACAGGGTTGCTGGGACTATGAAAAGAGCTCAGAACAGCTCCTGGCACCTAGTAAGGACTACATGTGCGTGCTCAATTATTCCTGGCCAAAAAAAAAAAGTGTGATGTTTTCATTTTTGCAGAACTGCCAACCGAGACTTCCACGTCAGTCCTCTTGATAATTCCATCACATTTCCAGCAACACTGAGAGGCCGCACCTGCGTCCAAGTCCTCGCCTCCACTTGCTACATCACTCTTTTACGTCATTACACAAATATGCCTGTCTTTGCTGTTCCTTCTCCCCAAACTGCCCTTCCTTGACCCCACTGTTGCCTATACAGTCCTGTCCATCTGTAAGGCGTAGTTCCAGCATCACCTCTTCTGAGAGGCCTTCCTGATGCCCCAGGGAGTGGCCGCCTCCCTTTTTGAAGTTCCCAGTCATCTCTGTGACAACGTGTCACATTGGATTGTTCCCCCACTAGATTGTGGGCCCCCAAAGGAGGATGATCTGGCCTGTGTGTACTTGCCACATACCTAATACATAGTAAGTGCTTTAAAATGTTTGTTGAATGAATATGTGAATGAATGAACAGAGAAACATTGTGAGAATTTGGGGGTTAGTATGCAATTGGTTCCCTAGACCCAAACTTGGAAGCTGGGTTCCACGTGATGCTCCAGGGTCATCTCCTTCCTCTTCCCACCTCCCAGCAGAATGCCCTATATTCAGATAAGGAGACCTACCACAGTAGCTGATCCCAAGGATGTCAACTAATGCCCCATCCAACCCACCCACCCTCCAGGGAGCTGGCCAGGCAAGCACCGGCCCCCCAGGTGGCTACGTACCGGGGAGAAGGGGGGCACCTGGAGGCCGCATGGGAGAAAACAGGGGGTTAGATGGGTACAAGAAAGGTCCCACCACCCAGAAACCCCCTCCTTATCCCTGACCCACCCAGGTGCTCACCCCTGAAGGCTCCTTAATATATTAGTGTCCTGAGTGCTGTGTGAGGCCCTGACTCTGGTTCCCCGTGTTTGGCTACCCCTCCCACCAACCCCCAGGGCCCTGTGTGGCGCTGTCTAGATATGGCAGCGTGGGGGTAAATTCTTCATTCTCCTGCCACCCTGTCTTGGGGACCACATACTTGATGGTCAGGTGGCGACTTTTGGGCACTGATGAGGGCGGCCCCTTGGTAAGATCTTCCACCGACTGCTCCAGGGGCTTGCTCTTCTCTGAGGTGGCGGTGCCATTATCTGTGCTTTCCATGTCATACCTGGAGATACGATGCAAGGGGCTTGGAGGCCAGCACTGCAGGGGACACTTAAGAAGGGGATGGAGGAAACTGCCGGGTGGGCCAGACCTGCAGGAGAGACTGGGCAAGAGCAGGAGGCTGTGTTCTTGGCTCTGCGCTGAGCACAGTGGGAAGTGAGGGAACATCCCTCCTTGGACAGGGCATGGCTTCAGGAAGGAGTGTGTGGGGCAAGTACAGGGCCCCAGGGGCTGTGCAGCATGGAACTGGCCAGAGGCATGGGCCAAGGCCCAGGGACCATGGATCAAGAGGAGTGGCATGAGGGCTGGAGAAGGTGCTTACGTGACAGAGCACTGGGCAAAGGCCAGGTACTCCAGGAGCACATCCAGGCCGCGGTTCTCCTCGTTGAGAAACTCCTGCACCCACCTGCAGGGCACAGGCTCCCTGAGTCCCAGCCAGGAAGTGCCCTGCCTCAGCTGCAGGGCAGGCACAGCAAGGGCCCCTGGATGGAATGTCCCAGGAAGACACCAACACACCCAACCTCAGGAGACCCAGTGAGGCCAAGGGCTGCTGGGGGCTCAGGAGGGTCATGCAAGGTGCTGACTGAGGATGGGCAGGAGCGGAGGAGAGGTTGCTGGACACCCACCAGGAGGTGGTCCATAGGCACAGTCCTATGAAGGGGACAGGGAGGGCAAGGGGAAGCTTTCATAGGCCCAGAGGGGAGGACTGAGGCCCTTGCTCACCCAATGTGGTTTGTCCTCAGGGAGGTCTCCAGCTCCCGCAGTACTTGTGTGGACTCCTGAACTCGCCTCTTGAACTGTGAGCCAAGAACAAGGGAGGGGGTGGTTCCCCCATCAAGCCCTCAGGTCATCAAGCCCTGAGACAACAGCCAGCACGCCCACCCTCCCCCAGCCTCCACGCAGGGCCTTTCACACTCCACCTCCCCACCACCTCCACACACAGCCCAGCCGAACAGACACTCACGGATGCGTGCACTTCCCAAGCCCAGGTGCACAGGGTGCACACAAGCTACACACAGACACAGAATACACACACACCCCCTCCCTATAGACATACAGTGTGCACGCACGCACACACACACACACACACACACACACACACATTCCTACACAAGCACACTGGGCACATACACATTTAAACATGCACATCCTGGCTCCACACACTCATGCACATCCATTCAAAGCACACTGGGGACATAGACACAGGGTGCTCACACACCCATGCATGGATACATGGGGTACACACACACACACATACACACATGCACTGACACGAACCCACAGAAAAGTTGATTCGCATGGCTGTGCCAGCCTCCCAGAGTCTGGATGGTGCAGAGGGAAAGGGAGAGAATAAAAGGGGAGACATATACCCCCAGGTTGGACATCCAATCAGCTGCTACCTTTCGGCTGACCCCACCGGTATCCAGGTAGCTCTTCAGTTTCTGGATATAAGCTGCAGGGGGGTTCTTGACTTGAAACCGCTCCTGAGGAGATGGATGGGGTACAGGGAGCTAGTCAGAGCTGCCCCAGGACAAATGACCTGTCCTGGTCCCAGGATCCCTTTCTCAGCTCCAACCTGGGGCTTCAGGCTGTCTTAAGATGCCTCTGAAGTACCAATGGCACAAACCCAAACAATCCAGCCCAGGCCTAGCCTGCCCCTCCTGCCTTGGGAGGCCACAGTCCTATTGTAACCACCGGGGTTTCCAGGTAGAATGCTGAGGGTCAATCCTGCAGTCAGCCTGGCCCTGGGGGGATTCAGTCTGACCGCTCCCTGCCCTCCCTGGACTAGAGCTGGGCGTATAGGCAGGGGGGTAGGTCCCTGGCAGGCTGAGGCCCCCCCCTCAGGACTCTGCCCCCAGACATCCTATTCACCTGTGTTATAGGTGCCTGTGTGGGGACTCCTCTCCTGTGTTCCACAAAGCAACTCCTAACTCAGCCACCCCAGCCCCGGGGTAGCGGGGAGGTTCACACAAAAGCAGGGACCATGCAAAGGCCCCCACCCAGAGGACTCCCATCCCTCCCATCCCAGACCCCTTGGATGTGCCCAGCCACCCCCAGCAACCCTCTACTTCTCCAGCCTTTGAGCCCGACCTCTGAGGTGCAAGGCCAAGCCCCTTCAGCAGGACCCCACACACACATGCGCATACTCACACACAGCTCCAGAGCTTCCAGTGGCCTCCACCCTCTGCCCAAAGCCCAGTCTTACCCTAGATGGCTGCCTAGCCAGCTCATCCCAACCCAGGCCATTAGAAGGAGGCTCTGCCAGCCCCGGGAGAGGCCCTGGCTCCCCAGATCCCCATGCCCAGCCTCCACAGCCTCAGCTGGCACCCTGCTCCTGCCTCCACCTTATAGGATCCCCCAGCAACCAAGCCCTGCCCTACCCCAGAACTAGGAGGGGGTCCCTCCTGACAACAGCAACCCAGAGGGCCGTGAAGGTGGCAAGCCCAGGGCCTGGACCAAGCTCTGAGGGACCCAGGTCTGAACTGGCTACTTGACTATATCTCCTCTAAATGTGAAGGAAAGGGAAGACAGAGATTCCTGCCCTTTCCTGCCCCATCCAGTGGGCTCAACAAAGATGTAAGACCCAGGGTTGACACCTCCCTTCCCCAGCCCAAGTAGGTTGGGAGGGTCAAGAGAGGCTTCTCAAGGCCAGGCTTGGTGGCATATGCCTGTAATCCCAGCAGCTGGGGAGGCTGAGGCAGGAGGATCACAAGTTCAGAGCCTCAGCAACTTAGTGAAGCTCTAAGCAACTCAGAGAGACCCTGTCTCTAAATAAAATATAAAAAAGGGCTGAGGGCTCAGTGATTAAGTGCCCTTGGGTTCAATACCCAGTAACAATAAAAAGAGAGAGAGAGAAAGAGAGAGAAAGAGAGAGAGAGAGAGAGAGAGAGAGAGAGAGACTGCTCAGGAAGCTCAGCAGGAGGATGGTGAACCAGCCCAGTTGCCTGGCCAATGCCCTGGCCCAGCTCCTGCCAGCTCCTCAGGAAAGCCCAGCCTTGCTCATGACTCACAAGGTCTCCAAGGAGGCTGGTGTCAAAGGAAGGGAGATTTGGGGTCCTACAGAGACCCCCAGCACCCTCCCCAGATGCCAACCCAGCCTCTAGGTAGGTCTTGGCCCCAGGGGCAGTATAGTAGTACCTGTCTCTTCCCAGCATCAGCCTGCTCAGGACAGGATGCCCCAGTGACAGGAGAAAAGGGTGGCAGAGCCATCCTGACACCCACCTGGTCACAGATGAGCTCCCACTTCTTCTCGTTGTCATACTGGCTCAGCAGCTGGACCTTGTCTGGGGGTAAGTTCATGCAGTTCTGGGAGGAGGAAAAAAATAAGATCCCTGAGCCTGGGGCCCCTAAATGATGGGGAAGGGGAGGACGGGTATTTTCAGGGAACCTACTGGAAGGTATGTCATCCTTTCAACTGAAAGACAAACAGTATTGAGAAAGCCAAGGCCCAGAGAGGTGGAGCACCTTCCCCAGGGCCCAACAACATGAAGGGACCCAGTATTTGAATCCAAGTCTGTGGGCTCACCACAGCCCCCTGACACAGCTGGCATGAGGCAGATGTATGCATTCCCTGGGGGCCTCAGACACCTCTGGACTCTCGTTTCCCCATCTGTAATAAGTGGGCATCCATCTCTCCTCCCAGCCAGGTGGGAAGCTAACAGGAGAGCCATCTCCAACCAGGCTTTGGTGTGGCTGTGGACATGTGCAAAGACTTGGCCCAGAGCACCTATGCCTCCAAAGCCTCTGCCCTCTCAGTGCCTCCCTCTTCCCCTCCAAGAAGGAAGGGAGCTGAGGGCAGCCATGTCAGCCAGGCTGGGAGTTCCAGGCAGGTGTGTCATGGCTGCAGAGGTGGGGGGATTTGAGCAGGGATGGTCACTCAGCCACAGGAACTGGGCGGAACAGCTAGCACACTGGGTCTGTGATGCTGGTGGCCCAGGCTGGGACTCCCCTCAGGAGCTAAGAAAGGTCAGCAGAACTCTGTGTGGCTCCTCTTTCTTAGCCACAGTGTCTCTGTCACCACGGGGTAAGTGTAGAGTTCAGCCCAGGGCTGTGGAATCAACCCAGGGGCTCCCTGGACCCCAGGACTTGGTGAGTCTCCCTAATAGATTCAGAAGATAAGGTCAGTTCACCCCAACAGGGAAAACCCCAGGTTTGTTGAGGGCCTATGAGTCAGATGCCAAAAGACAGTTCTTGCCCTCATGGAGTTTCCAGTTTAGCCAGGGTCTCCACTGGTGGTGTGGGAGCCCCCAGAGAGCCCCAGAGTATACCAGGCTCCTGTCCCTAGCTCTGGTGGTTCGGGCTACACACTCTCAGTCACAGGGTTCTGAGGAGAGGTCACAGCTGGAGCAGAGTAGGGACCACACCCACACAAGGCTCCTCAGCCAGCTTCCTCTCTTGGGCACTGGGCCTAAGTCTGGGGCTCTGGCCAGACTTCACCCCAAAAATCACTGCCTTGAGTTATCCTCAGATAACAGGAAGCTGGGTGTTCTCAGCCCTGGTTGCCTAACCTTTCCGGCGGAGGCCCCACTTGAGAGGTGAAACTGCCCACCCACCAGACTCCCAGTCAGCTGGGGTGGGGTACGTCATCCCTGTCCCCCATTTCGAAAGTGAGCCTGGACTGAGGAATCTGCCACAGTCCCAAATGCTGTCCTCCCTGCCAGCAGGCCAGGGCCTAGGACAGCTGTGCTGCATCCAAAGAGACCACTATGGAAGGGACTTTCGAGCTGGGGGGAGGGGCCTACTCTGCTGGGGGCGCTTGCCAGGCCATTCTTGCTCTCTGTCTCCCTCTGAGCCAGATCCACCCCACTCCGGGTGGGACAGGGATGAGGGCTGAGGGGAAAGGAGGAAGCAGGGGTGACTGGAGCAGTGGCCAGCACAAAAGAGGGAGATGCAGGGGTAGGTGGCTGAGCACCAACATCTGAGCCTTAGCGGGGATGGCCACTTTCTGACATGGGACCTGAGCCCTCACCTGCCCTTGAGACCTGTTTGGCTCTGAAATGGCCCAGTGACAGTTCCAGTCATAATCTCAACTCCAGCAGCTTCACGGGAGTGTGCACAGTGCCAGGTACTGCTCAGCGCCCTGCATGCTGCCAATGGTCTTCTACCTTCTTCACCACCATTGGCGCCATTATGCCCACCTCACAGGTGCAAGCACAGATCAGTGGTGTGACCTGCCCAAGGTCAGGACGCCAGGAAGAGAGGAGTCAGAAAGACTGAGCCAGGGCGCTGGTCTCCTCCCCAAGGGCAGCCCAGGGTTACTACTGGGGAGGGGAGGCCTCGGCTGGGGCCCGGCACACCTGTCCCCACTTTGGCGGAGGGCAGGGCGCCCCTTTGCTCCTTCCCCACCTGGGCCTCCTCAGCCCCAGGCCCACGTGCCAGCCTGCCAGACGTGCTAAATTTAGGCTCAGAAATCAGAAATAGCTCTGACAGCGCTGAGCACTAATTAGCAGCTGCTCCCCGGCTGTGATGGTGCCCACCCAGGAGACGGGTACCCAGGGTGGGAGAGGGGCCAGCAGATGCCACTCATTTGGGGTGAGGTGAGGCCACCCTGAAAAGAGGAACAGAGCCCCAGACCCGGGTCCTGAGTAAAGGAGATGGCACTGTGGGATGGAGGCTGGGGGACAAGAAGAAGGCTGGCGTTGCTCAAGTAGGATAGGAAGGGACAGGCAGCCCAGGTGTGTGTGCAAGGGGCACACCTGCCACCAGACAGGAGGACAGAACGGGGGCAGCTGTGGTGTGGAGGAAATGGAGCTTCATTCAAGAGACCCAGCCCAACAGCTTCTTGGCCTCCTTGAGCCTCAGCTCCTGCCTCCATAAAATAGGCACACTCCCACCACACAGAGCTCCTGGGACTGCTTGTGCAAAGTTCTGGTTCAATGTAATAATGTTCTTCAGCGACCCAAGACGAGGAGAGGCATCTTGCACATGTGGGGGCACAGGGTTCAGGGAGCCCACAGATGACCCCAAGATGGGGCATGGTAGTGTGAATAGAAGTGTGGATACATACAGAAAAGACAGGCCTGTCTCCAAGAGGCTTGGTCAAGCATGAGCTGGCCCTCAGCCCCTTTTCTGCCACCCTAGTGCCCTGGGTCTGCTGAGGAGGGAGATGGGATTTATCTCTGGAAGTGTGGTTAAGAAAAGGAGCTGAATCTTCCTATGAGAACGTATGGGGACCACTGTCCTCCCTCCGTGTCCCTACCGCCTACCAGAGAGCACCTCGCCTCTGCTCACCCAAGACCAGCCTCTGCAGGCTCAAGCTTGGAGCCTCCCCGCTTCGGCACCGCCCCACTGCCGGGTGTTGACTTCTAAAGGATTGTCCCAGGAGACTGAAGGGCTCTGGCCACATCTGGACACTGACCACACCCTACAGTTTTGCTTTCAATTTGAGCACAGTCTGCATCTCAACCCAAGAGCCTCCCAGCACCTCTGCCCTCTAAACCTCAGGATGCCCCTGACCTTGGACACCCACAAATCCCAGTGTCAGGCCAGTTCCACAGGGGTTCCTCAGTCCAGTGGGCCCAGAAACTGGGCCTGTCCCCAGCTCCCAGTCCCCATCTATCCCATCACCTCTCTACTTTGACTTTCAAGCTCTCAGAGCATCTCCAGAAAAAATCAATAGCATCTACTCCTTAAAAATCCCAGCATAGACATTTTGGAGCTCTTATGAGAATCCCAGGCTTAGAGGAGGCCATGGGCCTGCCCTGCATTAGGTGCTAAAAACCCCCAAAGCTAATAGCTTCCCCCACCTGAGCTCAGGGGTCCCCAGCGCAGGTATAAAAGCAAGGAAGGCGAGAGCCCGGACACCAGACCCTGCTCACATAACCCAGGCCGGCAGAAAAATAACAACAGCCATGATGGCGGTGACAGTAATAATACTCCCGAAACACTTCCTCTGGGCCAGGTGCCATCTTAAGTGCTTTACGTCTATTAACTCACTTAGACCTCAGCAACAAGCCTGCAAAGCAGACAAGATTAGCATCCCCATTTTGCAAACGGGAAACCGAGGCACAAAGAAACTCAATGGTTCGCCCAAGGTGACCTAGAAGACAGGCTGGTTAAGAAATCTGGTTTCGGGGCTAGGGAGATAGCTCAGTCGGTAGAGTGCTTGCCGTACAAGCACAAGGCCCTGGGTTCGATCCCCAGCACCCAAAAAAAAAAAAAAAAAAAAAAAAAGAAATCTGGTTTCCTCTGAAGAAAGAGCAGTGGGGGCAAAGAGAAGTGTAGGTCCTGGCCCCAGGGGTCTTCCGAAGACAGCGCAGCCCTGGTCCCCCCATCGGAGAAACCAGGAACAGCCAGCAGCACTTCCTGCCACCCAGCACCCTGCACTTCCTGTTGTTACCCACACTGAGCTCTTACTCACTGGGGAACCCCCCCCCCAGCGCACCCTCTGTCAGGGGAAGTGCAGGCCTCCCCACCCCCTCCCCATGTGCACAGTGCTACCGTTAGCACCACCGCTGCCCCACCCTCCAGGAGAGGTAGCCTCCCTCTCGTGGTTTCCGGCCACCAGGCAGTTTTTCAGTATAGGCCTCCCTGTTGCTGACCTGCTTAATGACAAGCAGGCAGCCTGGCCTGTGATGGCTAGAGATCTGGGGGTGCCTCAGGAATGCATGGCAGCCATGGGTGCTCTTGGCAAGGGAGATGGGACAGGGGAAAGGCAAGGTCTGGGCTTTTTCACAGAGAAGGGCCCCAAGATGGAGACCAGGCTTCACTTCCTCACCGTGGAGAGCATTTATTAACGCTTGCTCCATGCCAGGCGTGGTGCTGAGCACTTTATTTAATTCCCTCAATAATTCTAGGAGGTGGATTATTATAAGGAAAATTGAAGCTTACAGACGTTAAGTAACTTGTCCAAGGTCACGCAGGTAGTAAGGAGTAAAGAAAAAATTCAGCCCTAAATTTCATGACCCCAGTACCCAGGAACCTTCGCTGCCTTTCTCCTGAGTAACCCCTGCTTCCTCAATGGCAGAGAAATCTAAGCCACCTCCTAGAATTCTGGAAAAAAAAAAAAAATGCAGAGGTGGTACCAAGAACAGCCTCACCTGTTCCTGCCCATCTCACCCAGCTCTTTGCCAATGGCTCCAGATGTCACTGTGAATCATGCCCACCACATCCCTGGGTTTCCAGGGTCAGCATGTGCCAGCCCTGCCTGGGAATGTCACCCACAGTCTCTGCCCAGCCCAAAATCTGACCGGAGGGCCACACCTCATTAAGATCTGTGGAAGATACCCCAGAGGTTGGAAGCACAGGGCCTGAGCTACATGTCCCCGGACTTCATCTGCCCACCCCCAGGAGGGAGCTGGTCAAGGGTGCACACCTCAGTCAGAATGGAGACATCCACTCCTGCTCTTTACTATCAGCCCCAGAGGGAAAAGGGCTAATCTGGAGGCAGGACTCCCAGGGACCACACCCTACCTGCAGCTGTCTTCATTGCCCCGCTACCTGATCAGGTGACCATGTCCCTGGGCACAAGTCAGAGCACCCCAGGTGATAGGCCCTCAAGGGGCAAATTCCTCTCCAAATAGCTCAGTCCCCTCTTGGATGCCAGCATCACTCTCAGCCTTGGGACGTCATCCAGGCTCCTCTTATCCCTTTGCCCCAACACCACAGGCTCCTCTTTGCCCAGGCAGATCAGGGGTGTCCTGTATACATGCCACTTCCGGCAGGCCTGAAAAGGACGACTTGTCATCCAGATCTGTCACCCTACATGCCTCACAGAAGAAGGCATGAGGGCTGGAAGACACCCAGCCTTGGGTTTGGGCGTAGGAGAGGCGAGAGCTGGGAGCCTGGCTGGCTGGTGTTCCCACCATCGCAGCATGCCCATGTGGCTGGGCAGCCATCGCTCCTCCACGGTTGCTAAGGCAGCAGCCAGAAACCCTGGCTCAACCTGCACTCTCCCCACCCCCATTTTAAGCAGGGGCACCCCTCTCTCACACAGCCTTCTTGGAAAGGTCACGCCCCTCCTTTCACCCTTGCATGGGAAAAAGCCTCCTTGTACCCCCTACCTGGCTGTGGGCCTTGGTGGGAATACCTGTCATCTGGGAGTCCCACCACCAAGAGAGGAGGAAATGTTTGGGGCTGCTGGGCTCTTACTACCCACCAGGGATAAGACAAGGGGCCAAGCTGAAGCAAAACAAAGAGGTTCCCTGGGGCCATGTGATTAGATCTGAAAGTAAGGTGTCATCTCCAATCAAGATCCCTGAGGTTGGTGGCCCCCAGCAATCGAAGTTTTTTCTCTTGAACATCAACTAAGGACAGGACTCAGCTCTGGTCCCAGGGATGGCGGTCAGATGAAGAGCCACTCTCAAACAATAAATGCCAGACCCATGGGTTCACCTAAATCCTCCTCCCTGGGCATTGCAGGCAGAGGTCAAAGCTGTTACCCCAGGTTGTGGTTCATGTCCCTGTTGGTAGAAGAACGAGATTCTTAGCTAAGTGACCTGAGTTTGGGTTAGAAGACAAGGCATGGGTTGAACATACCCAAGAAGAAGGTGTAAACATGCCAAGGTTCCTGGGGATCAGGGAAGAGTGGGGCCCCCAGTGGGTGTTGTTGCCCTAGGTTTCTCCCCAGCCATCACCCATTTCTTCACCAGGATTCCCCCTGAGATCCATGTCTGGGCCTCCCCCACCCCAATACCCTGGTACTGGCAGTGGGTCTGGGGGCCAACGGGGGGGGGTGCGGAGGGGGGGTTGGTATTCAGTGACATTTCATGTCAGACTCAACCAGTCAATTACAGTCACAAATCTAAGCAGGGCAATCAAGTCCTCAGAACATCACCACTTGACTTTTGGGTTTTCCATTGGTCTGAATTATTCACTCACATGGCTCCTCCCTATTAGTGTGCATAACAGAGAGCAGCTTGGGGCCTGGGCCTCACCCCTGAAGCCTGCCCCACCCCCAGCTACAGACAAACACTTGGAGGGAAAGGCAGACTCATTCCCCCACTATCAGGCTGGTGGGAGTCCAGGGATTCACCACTAATTCAGGTTCCCCAGATGGACCCAGAGATTGTCTCTCTTTACATGCCCTTCCCCCATATGCTAAGCTCGGCTTAGCTTTGCCTTGTTCTGTGGAGATGGGGAGTAGCGTGGTGTGTGGTGTCCGTTAAAGTCCCTCTTCCTCCCCTATCAGGCAAGGCGGCTTCAAAAGGATAGACCCCACTCCAGCCCAGAGTTCCTCCAGATCCCTCCTAACCTTCTCCCGGAAGGGGCAGCATGTGACTCTCAGGGACCCTTAGGAGGGATCTAGCCCTGCAGAGGATCTAGCAAGTAGGGCCTAATGACTGGACAGAGAGGAATGATGTCTAGGATGTGGTTGGGACAAAGACTGAGCCAGCACTACTCTGCTCCTGGTGCCTGCCTTGGGCGCCCACCCTCAGACCTTCAGTGCCAGCCTGCTCAGACTAGGAAGTGCCTCTGGAAAACAGCCCAGCCTTATTCTCCTGTCACAAAGTATCCAGCAAGGGAAGGTTGACAGCAGACAGGCCATCAGGCAATTAGAGAAAGGAGCAGAGAAGAGGACTGAGGTAGGGAGGGGGAAGTGAGAACAAGTGCCCTTCCCCTTCCCTACTTCTGCCCACCAGTCTTAAGGACCCCTGGCTGCTTTGGAGTCCCCACCGAACCAAACATTTTGACCTCTCCAGGCTCAGCCTGAATGGATGAGTCCCTCCCCAGTGGCCTAGACTCCAGCGTCCCCACACCAATTCCCCTGTCAGGTGACAGTGGAAGGGGGCTTCTGACTTTTGCTCCACCCCGAATCAGTGGCCAACCCATCCTGACCCCGCCCTTCCTAATGTACTCCTTTCAGTAGTTCGGAGGGGATGCCCAAGATGAGGAGCTGCAGGCAGCCTGCCGGGGCATATGGGGGAGTGAGAAACACAGACACCCCCTCTGCACGATCTGACAACCCACTCTCAGCAGCCCGGGCACCCGAACACACCAGGACCAAACACTTGCGCTAGGTCTGCGGTTTCCAGGAGGTTAAATTTGTAACCCCTTCCATCTTTGACCCCGAGACACAGAAGGGCAGATGCTGGAGACCCGCACCCAGTGGCTGGGCCTGCGTGCAGTAGTGAAGGGAGTGCCTGGGGCCCCCTTGCGTTGCGCTCCCATCTTCCTCACAGGACATTTTAAAGACCTTTAGACCGAGGAGCAGGAGGGTTGTCTCAGGAAGAGAGACTAGGCGACTGCAGAAGAAAGTTTTGGGGGGAGTGCTAAGTCACTCTGAAAGAAACCACTGTCACTGCCATCCCTGGAGGGGGCAGCCGCTGGGAGGGGGATCTCCAAGCGGCACCTGAATCCCCGGGGGCGGGGACGCGTGCCGAGTCCCTGCCGCCCCTCGCCCGCGCCCCGCGCGCAGCGGGTCATACTCACCAGCACCCGGGTGAACCTCTCCTCCAGCTCCCCAGCCGCCGGCATCGGCTGCTTGGGGGCAGCGGGCTGCTTCGGGGACGGCGCAGCGGGGCCCGCGGGCTGCTCTGCGCTGCCGGCCGCGTTGCCCATGGTGGTCCCCACCCAGCCAGCCAGGCGCCTCCAGCCTCGGAAATCCAGCTTTCCAGGGGAACGGGACGGGGCTCCCGGACCCGGTGGCGAGGGTCAGCGGCTCTCGGCGACGCGGGAGCTGGCTCAGCGGCTCGCAGGGGCCGGGGCGCGGCGTCCCATCGGGGCGGCCCCGTCCGAGGGAGCGCGGCAGCGAGCTGCAGGGTGGGGGGAGGAAGTCAGGCTGCAGGCCGCCGGGGCCAGAGGGCTGGGCCGGGGGCAGGAAGCTGCGGCGCGGGCTCCCCCCTCGGCGATTTTCGAACTTCTGCTGTCGCTCCCGGTGCGCGCAAACCGCAGTCCGCCGCCGCCGCCGCCGCCGCGCACCCAGCCCCAGGGGGGCGGGCTGGAGGGAGGGGGCGGGCACCGGGCGCCGGCCGGGGGTCCTCCACAGCCATGGCGCGGCGGGGAGGGGGCTGCGGGCCGCTCCACCTGCCACGGAGGCGGCAGCGGGCGTCGCTTCACCTGCCCGAGCCGCAGGCGACCAAGGCGAGGCCGAGGCGGCGGCGCGCTCGGCGGCGCCTCCGGGTCCTAGAACCGCATCTCTTGGCTCGCCGGGAGCGGGGGATTGGCCCCGGCCGAGTGAGGTGGATCGTGGCCTGGGGCTGGAGAGGGCAGACCACGGAGTGGAAGGTTGTCAACAAATGCGAGCGCGGATTAGGGATCCGTAGTGGTGCGGCGTTGGGGATCAGGGGATGCGCTCCCCTCTTGGGTCCCCAACCGAGAAAGTGGGAACCCCCTTCCAGGCCCCCCACTTCTGTGTCTGTCCTCTTCTGTTAGTCCAGATATCAGCTGAGGACCAGAGGAACCATTCGGAAACAGAAGCTTCCAAACAGGGTGGGGGCACCGACCCACGGCAGTGGAGACCCTCACCACCTGTCCCACTTCTACCGACGGTGTGCCTGTGCGGGCATCCCCAGTGGTTTTAGAATGGAGGAATCCATGGAAAAGGGCAGGCTGGAGAAACTGGGGACCATCAAGACAGTGCCAAAGAAAAGCAGGGGTTGAGGAACGGAGGGCTAAGACAGCTGCCAGGCTGGAAAAGGAGCAGGCACCACAGAGGAGGGAAATATCTTGGTCGCTGTCCCCACCGGCAACCTAAGGTGGCCTCTCGCCTTTGAGAATAACAATCTCCGATGTCTGCTAATTTCCAAGCTCTTCTCATTCATCCTGTGAAAGGTACGTATAGATGTCCTCATTTTAGAGATGGGGACACTAAGCTCAAAATGGTTAGTGACTCTTCCAAGGACACACAGTAAAGAAAGGGCAATAACAGGCCTTTCTGTCCACCTCCAAAATCTACCCTGTCTTGGGGTTGCTGTCCCCGTCTCCCACTGGGCCTCTTAGATGGGAGAGTATGAAGAGGTAGACCTTCAGGTCTAGGGCTCAGTCTCCAGTCTGAATCTAAGACTCTTCCAGTTGCTTCTCTCCTTCCCCAATTAATTTGTGGGGCTCCTCATTGGCCCCATCCTATACTACCAGGACTTTGGAGAGGGAGGGCCCTCTGAGTGAGCCCGGAACTTTCTCCAGCCAGTCCAGGTCAGTGCTATAAGTGATCCCTCCCCTGATAGTTTCCTCCTCCTTCTGCCCTTGAATTCATAACCACTGTCAAGAATTTCAGCAGGAACTGGAAAATTAACTATCTAATCTTGAGGAAGACCCTGGGATGAGCTGGCCCCTTCTCCCAGGCTGACCTAATTTAAGCCTTTCTTCAGGCAAGGTGACCAGCACCCCAGTTTGTTGAAAGATGTGACCCCTGTGTCATGTCCTGGCCAGGGACCCCCAAGGTGGTCACAGCAATATTGTCCTTGAGCCTGCTGGGAAGGTGACCCATTGCTTGCCAGTTGCCACCTCCTCCAGTCTGAAACAAATGATAGCCTTACCCTTGGGGCCTTGCCCTTGAGATTAGCTGGGACCTCTCTTTTTCATTTTTCTTTCTTTCTCTCCTCCATCCCCCTCAAGAATTTAACTCCTGTTTCCTCAATGGCCATTTCAATTCATTGACAAATTTTCCATAGTACCAGCTGTGTGCCTGGTGCTGTGTTTAGTCCTTGAGATTCTGTGATTCTTCTTCTGATGAGAAGAATCCCTACCCTTGGACTGATCACAGTCTAGCAAGCGACAGACTCCATACATATCTGGGAGAGTCACTGCTTTAAGGCAGTCTGTGAGATGAGGTGCCCATGCTTCCTCTTGCCCAGAACTACTTCTTTGAGGAGGGCAGAGAGGGTATGAGTGTGCCCTGCAACTGAAAACCCAGAAAGACTGTAATGCAGCCACTGCCAGTCTAGTCCTCAATTTCTGGGGTCCTCAGGTCATTGCTTACCACTCATCACCCAAAGCCTGGCAAAAATAAGGCTAAACTAAGTAAGACCTCTTATGCTGATAATTATCATTTCACCAAGCCTGAAGTCTTTCTCTCATGCTGATCAGAACTGAGTTACCAAAAAAGTAAATAAATAAAGGAGAAAATGCAATCAGTTGTTACCTATTAAATGTGCTTGGTTTGGCAGGAAGTAGCTCTCCAATGACGGTCCACAGAGGAGGAAATCCTACAAGGGAGGGTTGGTGGTCGAGTTTGGGAACAGTGCTTTGGTGGGTCTGTGCTGCCTCCTTCTGGGAACAGGCGGTATGACAGCCAAACCGTTCAAGGTTTTCAGTGGAATCAGACAGGAGTGATGTTTCACCTTGTTATCCCGGATGGAGGGATTGTGCAATCACTGGGAACACTCAGAGCTCAGGTGACTAGGGGGTTTCCCCAAGATTCGCCTCCCTTCTTCCCCTCACTATTATTAAGTAAGTGCCTCTATTTAAAAAAAGAAAAAGGTAGCAGTGTTAATGTATCTTTCCAGAGATATTTTGGGTACATACAAGTAGTGTGTGTGTGTGTGTGTGTGTGTGTGTGTGTGTGTTTGACACAAATGATAGCGCACACTTCACACTGTGCAGCACCTTGCTATTTTCACTTACTAAACCTGCCTGTATCTAGTCCTCCATCACAGGGGTCTGTCATAACATTTCACTATTCCCCCACTAGTAGAATCAGTGCTGCCTGCAGGAAACATCTTGGTACATATATTTATTTGCATTTATGTGTATATCTGGCTGGAAGCAGTGGCACATACCTGTAATCCTAGCAGCTTGGGAGGCTGAGGTAGGAGGAGTGATGTTCAAAGCCAACCTCAGCAACTCAGCAAGACCCTGTCTCTAAATGAAATACAAAAAAGGGCTGGGGATGTGACTCCGTGGTTCAATCCCCAGTACCAAAAAAAAAAAAGAAAAGAAAACTTGGACTGGGGTTGCAGCTCAGTGGTAGAGTGCTTACTTAGCATATATGAGATACTGAGTTCAATTCTCAGCACGGCACGTAAATAAATAAATAAAAATAAAGGTTAAAAAGCTTATGCGTATATCTATCAGATAAATATATAAATATGACATTGCTGTATCAAAGGTTTTGTTTTAAAAGTTTTGGTAGATATTCACAGAATTGCCATCTAAAAGTTTACACCAATTTCTACCCCCCAACAATGAACAAGGTTGCCCATTTCCCCACATCCTCGCAAACATAGGATAATAACAGGCCTTTGATCTTAGGTGAGGTCTCTTTAAAAGTCCAGGTCACATGATTGTTCCTTTGGACTGTGGGTTTCTCCATGGCAGGAACTGTCTTTTCCATCACTGCACCTCCAGTATAGTTTCAAGAAGTATTTGCTTAAGGTCAGGTGTGCTGGTGTACCCCTGTAATCCCAGCTACTCAGGAGGTTGAGACAGGAGGATCACAACTTCAGGAACAGCCTGGGTAACTTAGTGAGACCCTGTCTCAGAATGAAATTGAAAGGGACTGGGAAAGTAGCTCAGTGGTAGGGCACTTTCCTAGTACAGGGGGAAGCCCTTGGTTCAGCTGTTAAAAAAAAAAAATTAAAAAAAAAAAGTGTTTGCTAAATATTGAATGAAAGGTACAGGACTGCATTTAGCAGGGCTCTGGATGGGTAGATAGAACGATGAAGGTGATGCTGTGCTCCAAAGCCCTCAGCTCAGCCGGACACTCCAGGGTGAGAGAAGTGGCCACATGCCTCTGTGGCAGACTATTTCAGAGACTAAAACATTTAATTTAAGGTTGATTTGATGTTAACCAAAAAGCTTCTCCCGCCTCCGTCTGCTGAACTTTCAGGGGCAGCCTGAAAATTGAGAGGGCCAAACTGGATGTGAATCCTGGCTTTGCCACTTCAATGGGGGTCTTGAATTTCTTCCCCATTAGCAAATTCAGGAACCTCATCAGTGAAAGGAAACTAGAAAAACCCCCAACTCATGGAATCATTTATGGTTCATCCTTTGAGTCTCCCATCCCCAAATCACTGGTTAGCCCCAGATACATTTCCTTTAGTCCTTACCCCTCCTCATTAAGCCTGGAACAATCTGGCAAGTTCATCCTACAGACAACCCCACCCCCAGGCTATCGCTGCATCTTTATCGCCCTCATGACCACTTCTAGGGCACTAGATGCAAAGGACTTTATTCATAGTACTTTTTTTTTAAGTGCTGGGGATGGAACTCAGGGTCTCACACATGCTAAGCAAGTGTTCAACCAATAAGCTAGACCCTCAACTCATATGCATCGTATTTTTAATAGTCTGTTCTAGATATTTTCTAATTTTTATTAGGAGTTTTTCAACCCAAGAATTATTTAGAAGTTCATTTTGACATTTCCAAATGCACGGAGTTATCTTTTTTTAGATTGTTGATTTCCAATTTAGCCCAGGGCTCAGCTAGGCTGAGCAAAGTGGGTGGACCGAGGGAGCTGCTCAGAGTATCCAAGGCCATTCATATGGCTAGGGGTCACCTAGAGTGGGGAACAGAGTCTTGCACCTGGTAGGCAGTAAGTGTTTTGATTTTGTTTTTCTTTTTGTACGAAGAATTGAACCTAGGAGCACTTGACCACTGAGCCACATCCCCAGCCCTATTTATTTATTTATTTATTTTTGAGACAGGGTCCTACTAAGTTACCTTGGGCCTCACTGAGTTCCCAGGCTGCTTCAAACTTGGGATCCTCCTGCCTCAGCCTCCTGAATCACTTGGATTACAGACACGCACCACCGTGCCCAGCATAGTAAGTGTTTAATGAATGCTGCCTGAAGGAACATGTATGCCCGGCCTGCTGAACACCCAGGTGTTGAGCCCCCAGAATTGTCATATTCATTTGATTCTCATGGTAATGCACCTAGGTTGGTGTTATTAGCCCCTGTTCTTGTTTGAATGTGCCCCCCAAAGATCACATGTTGGAACATAATCCTCAATCTAGCCTTGGGAATGGGACCTTTAAGAGCTGGTTATGGCAGAGCCCTCATGAATGATTCATGTTATTCTGGGAGTGAGCGCCTGATAAAAGGGTGCGTTTGGCTCTCCTTGTGCATGCTCCCAGCCCAGGATGCTTTCCACCATGTTATGAGGCAGCCAGAGAGCCTTTGTCAGATATGGATCCTCAGACCTGGATTTCCCAGAACTATAAGAAATAAATTTCATTTCTTTATAAATCATCTAGTCTCAGGTATTCTCTTATAGCTACACAACAAACAAAGAAATTTCATTTCTTTATAAATCATCTAGTCTCAGGTATTCTCTTATAGCTACACAACAACATTATTTACAGATGAGAAGACGGGCTCAATGAGATGAAGTGACTTGTCCCAAATCAAGAAAATGGCAGACCAGAGACAAGAACAGGAGGAATGGGGAAGAATTAGACCCAGAAAGAGCTCCCAACCTGGAGGGAGAGTGGTGGGGGAAGGTCTGTGTGCCACAGGGACTACTGAGAAAGGAATGCTAATCCCAGATGACTCCTGATGTGTGAGTGTAGGGCAGTAAAGCAATGGAAGCCCACTTACCATCCATCTAACTATTTAAAAGTAGGGGTAGTGGTGCATGCCCATAATCCCAGCTACTCAAGGAGGCTGAGGCAGAAGGATCACAAGTTTAAGGCCAGCCTGAGCAAATTAGCAAGACATGTCCAAAAATTTAAAAAAGATTTTTTTTAATTAAAACGAGAGCTCTGGGGATGTAGCTCAGTGGTAAAGTGCCCCTGAGTTCAATCCCTGGCACCACAAAAATAAAGGTTAAAGTTATAAATCAAACCAACACAGATAAATAAAGTGAATTCTACATTCTTACCCTGGCAAATGTACTTTCTAAAGGAAAGTACACACAAAAATTCTAGAACCACAGCTCTGCACTGGAATATGACAGTTGAGGGAGAGCCCCCACTTTCCCTTCCTGCCCGTGATTCTGTCCCGCATTATGAGAGCCCCCACTACTGACACGTGCAGATACCTCCGCTGCATATCCAAGTCCCATCCACATTTCACCAACAGCACCCTCAGCCTCCCCCCTGCTGAGGGCTGTGCACACCTCCCGTGTGCTCTGCCCTTAGAAGAGCTGGGATGAAGCGCGGGCAGCCCCTGAAGCAAGCCTGGGACCTCTGGGCAGGGAATGCTGAGTCCCAGGGGCAGAAGATCTCCTAGTCCTGTGCAATCCAATATGGTAGCCACTGGCCACGCCCCTAGTTATTGAAATTTAACTATTCAAAAGGAAATAATTTTGTGTGTGCCTGGTGCTGGAGATTGAACTCAGGGCCCCTACATGCTAGGCAAGTGCTGTACCACTTAGCAACATCCCCAGTTTCAAAATTAAATAAAGTTTAAAATTTAGTTCCTCAATCACACTAAGTCACACTTTCAAGTGCTCAGTAGCCACATGTGGGTAGTGACTACCACATTGCACAGTGCAGATGGTAAACCCTCCCACCACTGAAGAAAATTCTGTTGGTCAGTGCTGGTCTAGAAGGGGAGGCAGGACTCCTAAGGGGTTGCTCACCCAGAGGGGAGGGATACCACTGGAAGAGCCAAGAGTGGGACCCTTCTTGTCCAGGTGTAAGGGCAGAATAGCCTGAGAAATTGGGAAGGCTTGGATTCACTCCCCAGCAACACACACACACACACACACACACACACACACACACACAACCAGCAGCAATGATCTGTTAGGAGAAACACAAAACACCACCAGTTTGGAGTAAAGGGTATGGTGCTAAAGGGGAAGGGGGTTCTGGAAGGATCCACAGGATCAATACTCAAGGTTTAGGCAGACAAACCTTGTGAGACTTGAGCTGAGTGGCTGACAGGGTCAGGTGTGGCAGGAGGAGCATGATCAGCCACATCTGACCGTGAAGAAGAAGGAAATCTTGAGGATCAGATGCAGAATTCATTTTTAACCACCGACCAGGAAAAAGAAGCAGAGGGGAAAAAAGGGAGAGATCTTCCATTGGAGGACATGGCTTTCATGGAAGGGTAAAGACTAACTCAGGTTTTTATTTTGTTTTGTTTTTATTTTTTATTTATTTTTTTTTTTGGAGGTGGGGTACTAGAGATTGAATTCAGGGGCGCTCAACCACTGAGCCACATCCCCAGTGCTATTTTGTATTTTATTTAGAGACAGGGTCTCACTAAGTTGCTCAGCACCTCGCTATTGCTGAAGCTGTCTTTGAATTCCCGATCCTCCTGCCTCAGCCTCCTGAACTGCTGGGATTAGAGGCGTGCACCACTGTCCCTGGCTTAGCAAAGTTTTTTTTTTATTTTTTTATTATTATTTTTTTTAGATGTCGATAGACCTTTATTTTATTTATTTATTTATATGTGGTGCTGTGAATCGAACCCAGTGCCTCACACATGTGAGACAAGCGCTCTGCCACTGAGACACAACCCCAGCCCCCAGCAAAGGTTTTGAATGAGGTGTTGGTGAGATGGTGAGGGCACTGAAGGACAAGAATGAAGGAAGCAGAACAGATTGAAGAGCAGTAAACAGCACCACTTCAGATTCATGGACTCCAAGAGGCATCCACTGGATCAGGCCAGGCAAGAGGGAGGTGGTGCAGGGCTGCCCTCCCGGGTGTTGGAGAAGAGAGCAGATGTTGAAGCTACTAGAAGGCTGAGCTCTCCCTAGGGATGTGAACCAGAAGAATCCATCTGCGGACAGAAACTGTGAGGATGTTTTCGCTGGGGTTCAGAGGGTGCGCAAAAAAGACCAGGATCTAAAGAAATTACTGACAAGCGCCTCCTGCAGGAGCAACTCGGCATCTGGCTACCTCTGTATTTCCCAGGGCAGACAGCAAGCATCATTTGTTGACAAGGCGATGGGCGGAGACTGGCGAAGCCAAGCTTGGCCTCCAGAGATTTCAGGGAGGTGGCAGTCAGCCACGTCCTGGAGGAGGTCAAGAGGTTGAGGACTCTCGAGTTGGGCAATTAGGGTGTCCCTAGAGGCCTTCAAAAAGAGGGCTGTCAACAGCAGCTGCTGGATTTCAGCATGCAGAGAAGGCGAGAGATAGAGAGCCTAGGCTAGCCATCAGCAAAGAGAAAACACACACAGAATTAATGGTGTTGTTCTTAAACTGTTTTGAAAATTTAATTTTTGACAGACAACTTGAGGGTTAATCCTCAAAGGTTCAGGACTTTTGTGAACCTCTCAAGGTGGAAAATCCCATCCCAAGAATATAATAGGGTTTGTATTCCTACCAGGGATTCATAGCTTGAATCTGTGATAAAAGAAACACCAGACAAACCCAAAATGAGGAGCATTCAATTAAAAGCAAAAGGGGAGCCGGGTGCAGTGGGGCAGGGCTGTAATCCCAGCGACTAGGGAGGCTGTAGAAGGAGGATTGCAATTTTGAGGCCAGCCTCAGTAATTTAGTGAGTCCCTAAGCAATTTAGCGAGGCCCTGTCTCAAAGCAAAAAAATAAAAGGACTGGATTCTTACACTTTTGAAAAATTTTATTGGCACCTGGCACAGTGACACACATCTGTTATCCCAGCAATGTGCGAGGCTCAGGAAGGAGGATAGTAAATTTGAGGCCAGTCTCAGCAACTTAGTGAGAGCCTCAGGAACTTAGTGAAATGCTCTCTCATTAAAAGTGGATTGGGGCTGTAGCTCAGTGGTAAATGCCCCTGGGTTCAATCCCTAGTAACTCCACCCCCAAATTTCATTGGCCCCTCTGAAACATTCATACTAGTACTTTAACCATAGGATCACTTTGTCAAGCTCTTATCAAAAATCATACTGGGGTTTTCACTGCAATCACATTGGATTTGTAAGTGATTATAAAAGGACTGCCATCTTTGCCATATAGCACCTTCCCAAGCATAAATGTTATTTCTCCATTTATTTCTCCATTTATTAATCCATGAAGGTCTGGCGTAATTTTTAGACTTATTCTGAGGTTTTTGTAGGATTTGTTTATTTGGTTGTTTACATCTGTTTCTATGATTTCTCACTACTAATGTGTAGAAATGCTGTAAAATATTGTACAGACCTAATGTTCAACATCTTTGATGAATCTTATTTATTAAAGTTATTCAGTGTTAAAAAAAATACCATAAAAAATTAAAAAATAAAAATAAAAGGACTGGAGATGTGACTCAGTGGTTAAGTGCCCCTGGGTTCAATTTCTGGTACCAAAATAATAAAAATAATAATAATAATAATTGCTCCAGATTAAAGAAGCACAAAGAGACACAACATATGCAATGTGAGATCTTGGTCTGGATCCTATATTAAAAGGAAAAGATTCTAAAGGATCCTTATTGAGTCAGTGGATAACACTGGAGTATGTACAGTAGATTAAAGTTATCAGTATTAAATTTTTAAATTTCTGGTCTCCGTAGCACACACCCATAATTCTAGCAACTCAGAAGTCTGAAGCAGGAAGATCACAAGATTGAGGTCAACCTAGGTGACTTAGCCAGACTCTATCTCAAAAAAAAAAAAAAAAAAAAATTAAAAAGACTGGGGTCTCAGTGATAAAGTGCCCCTGAGTTCAATCCCCAGTCCCAATTAATTAATTAACTAATTTCCTGAAGGAAAAAATCGACTGTGGTGATGCAAAAAAAATCCTTATTTTTAGAAAGTAAATGCCCACTGAAGTATTTGTGGGCCAAGGGGCATGTCAACTGCCACGTAATCTCAGTTCAGAAAATGATATATACATATGTGTGTATCTGTGTGGGATCCAAACCAGGACCTCGAGCATGCTAACTTCACTCTGTATCAGAGTTAGGCCTACGCCCAATACACATATTTTAATATACATATAAAAGTATATTTTTTATATATGCGGAGAAAGTGAACAAAATTTTAACAACTGGTGAATCCAGGTAAAGTACATAGGGAATCTTAGTATCTTCTTGGAACTCTTTTGTAAGCCTGAAATTATTTCCAAATAAAATATTTTTTAAAAAATACAACCACAAAAATTTCCAAACCAGGCGTCTTCTAAAAGTTAGGGATCCTTATTCTGCTCTTTTTCCTTAGCGCTGGCAGGGAGCTGGCCCAGGGTGGGCCTTGGGTTGGTCAGAGTTCTGGATGAACAGGGTGGAATTAAGGGCGCAGGTGGCGACCTGAAGGGCAGGGACCCGCCGCTTCGCGACACTCATCGACCCGCGACATTTTCTGATTTGACAGCTTTGGGGAGGCGGCGGACCCCGGGCCAGTAGTGACTCATCTGCGGGGTCCCAGAGCGGTGGGGGAGCCCCGCCCCGCAGGGAGGACCCCGACCGGCAGGTGCCGCTGTTGAGCCAGCTCTAGCTGAACCTGGCGGAGGATCAGCTTGGGACTTGGAGTGGGTCAGCCCAGGGGTTTTCTTCCAAAACCCAGCCCACCAGGGACTGTGAATGGCCTCGCTCATCCTTGCCTCAGTCTGGCCTCCAGCTTCCAGGGCCTCAGCTCCCCCATACTCCCGGCTCCACCACGGATGCCCAAGGCTACCCTTCCGATGATGCCAAGTGGAGGAGGGAAGGTACTCCGGACAGCCTGCAGTCCTTGGCCTTAGAGTCTACGTAGCAAATTAATCCTCCCCTTCCCTCCACCCAACTCCCTCTCTCCCTCCTCCTCCACATCCTCCTCCTCTTCCTGAGCAGCCTGATCTAGTCGATCTAGTCGTTCAAAACAAACACACCTCCTCAGCCCTTCCCACGCCTGCCTGCCTGCCTGCCAGGGCCTTTCTCTGGGAGTTGTGGATCCTGAACTCCAGCTCCTTCTTCTGGATCCAGGGTAGAAATGGGAAAGGGGTGCAGGGTGCTGAGGTAGGGGAGGGGTTTGACAGTGTCCTGTGATATTATTTCTTCTCTGTCTGGGAAGGACTTGCCCTCACAGGTCTCCTGCAGTCCTGAGGGCTGGGACATGGAGGAGTCTTTCCTACCTGGGAGGTGAAGTGGCCGTTTATTTCAGCTCTCTGCTGGTCTACCCTGACACGAAATAAAAGGAGCCTGGCTCCAGAGAGGACCAATATGGTCACTAATTCCTTCAACAATCTTTCACTGAACTTAGCACTGTGCAAGATGTCAGGAGCTTTATCTAATTCAAGCAAGCACCTTAAATCCTAATTAGGAGCATCAGAGACAGGTACCCCTACTCTAAGATGACTTGTCCAAAGAGCCCATTTAATCCGGTGCTTCTCTGTGACTTCTCCCAACCAGCCCAGTAGGGTCACCTCTCTCCTCTTGGAGGTCTCCTCACCTGATAAATCCCAGTTACCAGTTGTCACCAGTTCCCAGAATTTGTCCTAATGGTACTACCACTCTACCAGACTGGGCCTCAGACCATAGTGACTGGCTGGGGACAGTAAACCTGGGGGCTATGCACTAGCCCTTACTATGTGACCTTGCAGTTCCTTAGGGGTTGGAGGTCTAGCTCAATGGGAGAGCATGTGTTAACATCAGAGATTCTCACACACACACAAAGAAGAAAGGAAGAATGAACAAAAGGAAGGAAGAAGGAAAGAAAAGTTCCTCAACTTCTTCAATTTCTCATCTGTGTATCAGTGTTAACAGCAACACCTTCTTCATGGAGTTCACATGAGGGTAAAACGAGATGCATAAAAAGTGTTTAATTCAAGTTTTTTTTTTTTTTTTAATTTTTGATACTGAGGATTGAACTCAGAGGGTCTCTACCACTAAGCAACACCCCAGCTCCTTTCATATTCTCACTAAAAAATGAACCTTAGCTACTTGGGAGGCTGAGGCAGGAGGGTGGCAAGTTGGGGGACAGCCTTAGTCTCCCAGGGTCTTAATAATACCCTGTCTCAAAATTTTAAAAAAGGCCTGGGGATGTAGCTCAGTGACAGAACACTTGTCTAGCATGTGCGAAGTCCTATGTTCAATACCCAGTACAAAAAAAAATTTTTTTTTGTCTGTATGAGTCTAGTTTTTTTGTTTGTTTTGTTTTGTTCAATACTAAGGATTGCGCCCAGGGCCTCGCACATGCTAGGCAGGCAGTCTACCACTGAGCTACACACCCAGTTCTTTATCTTGAGTCAGAGTCCACTAAATTGCCCAGACTGGTCTCAAACTTACAATCCTCCTGCCTCAACCTCCCTCCCCAGTTGCTGGGATTACAGACATGTGCCACCACACCTAATCTATGGAGATTTTTTTTGTTTAACTTTTAAAAAAATTTTTAAGGACCGGGGGTATAGCTCAGTTGGTAGAGTACTTGCCTCACATGCACAGGGTCCTGGGTTCAATCCCCAGCACCACAAAAAAAAATTTTATTTGTAATGGACACAATACCTTTATTGATTGATTGATTGATTTACTTGGTGCTAAGGATCGAACCCAGTACCCCATGCATGGGGGCAAATGCCGTACTGCTGAGCCACAACCTCAGCCCTCATAGAGAAATTTTAACAGTGCCTAAAAGCCTAGTGTTACATATTGTGTAAGTTTACATACACAAAAAAGATATGCAGGAACTGGATGAGGTAGCACACTCCTGTAATTCCAGTGACTTGGGAAGCTGAGGCAGGAGGATGACAAGTTCCAAAATAGCCTCAGCAATTTAGGGAGATCCTGTCTCAAAAGTAAAATAATAAAAAGGAAAAAAATGGAAGCAAAGATAAAAATTTAAATTTAAAAAATGACAAGGGTTAGGACAAAGCTCCCTGGGTTCAATCCCCAGTACCAAAAACAACAGAGAGGGCTGGGGAGATAGCTCAGTTGGTAGAGTGCTTGCCTTCCATGCACAAGGCCCTGGGTTCAACCCCCAGCACCGCAAAAAAAAAAAAAAAAAAAAAAAAAAACAGCAGAGAAGGACAAACAGAGAGAGAGAGAGAGAAAAGCTAAGAAGAAAAGACATGGGGGGGGGATGTCAAATACCAAATGCAGAACAGGTTTCCTTTTAGTGGGAGAGAAGGGACTGAGATATGCCCAAGAGACTTCAAATGTTTTTCTAGCCTTATTTCTTAAGCTGTTTTTGTTTTTGTTTTTACACTGGGATTTAACCAAGGGACACTCTGCAACTGAGCTATATACCCAACCCTTTTTATTTTTTTGTTTTAAAACAGGATCTTGTTAAGTTGCCCAGGCTGGCTTCGAACTTGGACTGCATACCTGGATCAATCTCCCATGTAGCTGAGATTACAGGTCTGTGCCACCACACCTGACGTGGTTTGTATCATGGGTGTTCACTCTATTATTCTGAACACTTTATACTTGTCTGATTAAGATAGTTCGTAATTAAAAGAACTCAGTGTTAAAAAGTAAAGAAAGGCAGCTGGGTGCGGCTGTAATCCCAGTGACTTGGAGACTGAGACGGGAGGATTGTGAGTTCAAAGCCAGCCTCAGTAACTTAGTGAGGTCCTAAAAAATTTAGCGAGACCCTGTCCCTAAATAAAATGTAAAAAGGGCTGGGGATATGGCTTAGTGGTTTAAGCACCCTTGGATTCAATCCCCAGTACCAGAAAAAAAAAAAAAAAAAAGAAAGAAAAGAAAGGAGAAGGGAGGAAACTGTGTTTTATTTATCTTTGTCTTTCTAACACCTACCTATCCAGTGCCTGGCATCCAACAAACATTTGGTGAATGAAAGACCACTTGATCATTGGACCATGAAAGCATTGGAACTAGGGCTCAACACCAGTTCTTCCTACGCCAAATCCCAAGTCCAGGGCACTTGGCACCCTGCCGCAAATAGGGGGAGACCGAGGAGGGGAAGGAAGAGTGGAGGCTACAACCTGACTCAGCACTCTCTGCACCTGAGTGGAATGACAGAATTACTGAATTAAAGAGCACACGAAAAAAAGAACAAAATGGCTTCATTAATAGGAACTCTGCAAATTCAGAACCCAGTGGCCCAAATTTCTATTAAGTCAATAGTACCAAAATCTTTTCACAGCTTTCCCTTTATCTGAAAGCTTTTAAGATTCATCTATACAACACACGCAGCTAGATTCTTTTGTCTCTTCTACATTATTGCACTGTCTTCTCCTTGGGACAGAAATGGGGGCTCTCTAAGCCAAGGTCTGGTTCAAACAGGTTGTGGTGTAGATCTGAATGCTGCAAGAGAATAAATGAACAGCCTTTAGCACATTAAGTCTTTGAGAGCAGAGATGTCACTAATTGCACATGCATTTTATCTGTTTATTAGGCCCCGTGTGGGATGCAGCCTCTGAGAAAAGCACTTTGCACAGCTCAGAACCTATGGAAGCATGCCCGGCCTTGAGGGGGCTTCTAGGAATGCAAACGAGGAGCCCGAGCAGCCCTAATGAGCACACTGAAGGGGATCTGTAGGCTTTGAAGAGTGTTTTTAAAGAAGAGACTAGGTCTCACTTCTGTGGGAGGTTGTGAATGACCCCACTGGGGCAGAAGTCCTGAGAAGCCCATCTGGTCATAGCATCCCCACATCGTGGCCGCACAGCAGACTCCTCTCCCTCCCTGTTATGCACCAAGGCAATGCCCAATGCCCAATGGACTGGGCAACGCTGATGAAGACACAGGTGCTACTGAGTCTGAGTCCCTTCGAGAACACTCTCATGCAGACTCTCTGTTTAGTCTGTCCTCTAGCTGCCAGCCACCCCCCAACCAGGAAGGTTGAAATCAATGAAACGATCACTCACTTACTTGTTTATCAGTCTAATACTTATTAAAAACCTATTTGTGCTAGTCACTGGATTAGACATGGGGTTGACAAAGATGAATAGAAGGTTCTATACTCTCAGGATCTCAGAGTCAAGCTAACAGATCATCAGGATTTGGTCAATGATGGAGGGAAATACATGTCAGACCTCAGAGGAGGGAGGACTGGATGCTTATCTACCTTCATGTCTTAGTCCATCTGGTGCTGCTATAACAAAATACCACAACTGGCTAATTTATGAGGGAAAGAAATGTATGTCTTCCAGTTCTGGAGGTTGAGAAATTCAAGGTCAAGAGACACACATCTGTTTTCCTTGCCAACAGCACTCCTGCAAACATGGTGAACATTCCTAAAACCCGCTGGATGTTCTGTAAGAAGTGTGGCAAACACCAACCCCATAAAGTGACACAGTACAAGAAGGGCAAGGATTCTCTGTATGCACAGGGAAAGCAGCGTTATGACAGGAAACGTGTGTGTGGTGGGCAGATGAAGCCCATTTTCAGGAAAAAGGCTAAAACTACAAAGAAGATTGTGCTGAGGCTTGAGTGTGCTGAACCTAACTGCAGATCTAAGAAAATGCTGTCTATTAAGGATGCAAGCATTTTGAACTGGGAGGAGATAAGAAGAGAAAGGGCCAAGTGATCCAGTTCTAAGCTTCATTGTTTGTTTTGTTATAAAGATAATACAATGTTGAGGTTCTCTTCAAAAAAAAAAAGACCCACATCTGGTGAGGGTCTGCATGCTGTTGTCATTCTATGGCAGAAGGTAGAAGGCACAGGGGCAAGAGATGATACTCTAGAGAGAACCCAAAGAGTGGGGCAGAACTCATCCTTTTTATTAAGGACCTTCTACTCCCTTGATAACTTTCTCCATTCAGATTTGACAGATTAATGGATTAATTCATTCATTTTGAATGTCCATGACCTCATCACCTCTTATTAGGCCCCACCTCCCAACATCGTTGCATTGGGGTTAAGTTTCTAACCCTTGAACTTTGGGGGACACATTCAAACCATAACACTCCCCAGACTCACCCAAAGCCCCACCCCCATAGGTACCCTGCTTCCCAGCCGTGCCCAACACCTGCCTCCCCAGGTCATTGCTCTGGGCCTTTGCCCTACTCTGCTCTCCCTGAGGGATGCTCTCTCCTCACTGAAAAATCCCTACTCCTCCCCAAAGATTCAGCTCAAAATGATAAGCGCCCCCTGGAAGGCAGGGTGGCACATGCCTATAACCCCAGTAGACAGGTGGATCTCAAGTTTGAGGCCAGGGGCCTGGGGATGTAGCTCAGTTGGTAGAGTGCTGGTCTTGCAAGCACAAGGCCCTGGGTTCAATCTCCAGCACCACCAAAAAAAAAAAAAAAAACAAAAAAAAAACTCAAGTTTGAGGCCAGACTCAGCAACTGAGACCCTAACTCAAAATTTAAAAAATTTTTAAAAAGTTAGGAGTGTGACTCAGTGGTAAAGCACCCCTGCATTCAATCTCAAGTACCAAAAGAAAAGAATAAAAAGGTAATCCCCAAATTCAGGAGGGTGGTTCATCTGGGATGATGCAGTCAGGGAAGAAAACCCTGTGGGCCATTTTTCAGTTCCTAAGTAGGCTCTTCATTGCATTGTTCTATGTGCACCTTTCTCTTATCACCTTTCTCTTAACATATTTCAAAAGAGACTCCGGTCAAGCTATACCTTCGCCTTGATCCCCACTTCTTGTTATGCTTCCTTGTCAAGACTTAAGGTGGACTATCCCTTACTATCAGACAAAAGCAACTTTCTGTGTCTATAAATGCATGGAAGCGATTGTTATCACACTAGGATGCTGGTTACCCCTGGGGTGGGGCTGCACCGAAGAAGGATAATGCTGCAGCTTCAGGAACAACCATGACAATGTTGCTTCTTAAATCAGGAGTGGTATGAGGGTGTCTGTTTTATAGTTAAAATAGTTTACAATAAATATTTGACTCAGGAATGGCGATGCATGTCTGTAATCTCAGCAACTCAGGAGGCTCAGGCAGGAGGATTTCGAACTTGAGGTCTGGGCAATTCAGTGAGACCCTATCTCAAAATAAAAAATAAAAAGGACTGAAGATGCAGCTCAGTGTAGAACTCCACTGGGTTCAATCTGTAGTACCTATATATGCCTACACACACACACACACACACACACACACACACACACGAATATTTGAATATTCAAGTAATATATATTAATATGAATATATGAATATTTGAAAGGCCATTCTGGAACTGGGTGTAACTTAGTGATAGAGCATGTGTTTAGCATGCATAAGGCCCTGGGTTCAATCCCAGCACAAGAAAGGAAGAAAGGGAAGAATGAAGGAAGGAAGGAAGGAAGGAAGGAAGGAAGGAAGGAAGGAAAGAAAGGGAGGGAGGGAGGAAGGGAGGAAGGGAGGAAGAAAAAAGAAAGATAGGCATGACCCTTTCCTAGGCATTAAACATGCACTGAGCAATGGCACTTGACTTGCTGGTACAAAGCAGAGGTATTAAAGGAGACCCAAGGCTGTAGTACGTCACTGTAGTGAGTCATATTGGGGTGGCGAAGAGATGGGCATGGGCACTGGAGTCAGACTGCCTAGGTTCAAGACTTGATGTGACCTTTTACTAGCCACATGACACTGGGCAACTTTAACTTCTTTATCCTGCAGAATGCTCATGGGCACCAAGTGAGATGAAATGTGTAAAACTTGCACTGGTTGGCATCTAACAAGCGTTGGATATTGTTATTACTTGTGTTATGACTTAATGTTCATGTTGATTCCACACGAGTCATTTCAGTTCTCCAAAACTCACCCTCCCCATCTGTGAAATAAGAATCTGGTCATCATACCCAAAGAAACTCACCTGAACGAAACCACCTTGAACTCTTCAGGGTGCTTCATAAACGAGGATTAGCATTTAAAAGGAAGGCTACAGCCAGCCAGCCAGATGTGGTGGTGCCAACCTGAAATTCCAACAACCAAGGAGGCTGAGGAAAGAGGCTCACAAGTTAGAGGCCAAGTTAGGCAATTTAGGGAGACTGTCTCAAAATAAAATTAAAAAGCATTGGGGATGTAGCTCAGTGGTAGAGCATTTGCTTAGCATGTGTGAGGCCCTGGGTTTAGTCCCTAGTACAAACCCAATGTCTAAATGACTGGAATGTACCCCAGAATAATTAAATTTGAATTTCTTCCTTTTTTTTTTTTTTTTTTTTTTGGTACCAGATATTGAATCCAGGGACACTCTACCACTGAACTAGGGTATTTAGAAACAGGGCCTCAGTAAATTGCTAAAGCTGGCTTTGAACTTGTAATCCTCCTGCCTCAGCCTCCTGATCTATTGGGATTAGAGGTGTGCACCACAACGCCTGGCTTAAGCACTGGAACTTTTAAAAACTCTCCCAGGTTGCTGGATGCAGTGACACATATCTGTAATACCAGCAACTCAGGAAGCTTGTGGCAGAAAGGATGGCAAGTTCAAGGTCATCCTTGGCAATTTAGGAAACCCTGCCTCAAAATACAAAAGGCTGAAGCCAGGTGTAGAGGTACACACCTGTAATCTCAGTGACTAAGGAGGCTGAGGAAGGAAGATCACAAGTTCAAGGTCAGCCTCAGCAATTTAGGGAGGCCCTAAGCAACTTAATGAGACTCTGTCTCAAAGTAAAAAGTAAAAAGGGCTGGGAGGCTGGAATTGTGGCTCAGTGGTAGAGCACTTGCCTGGCATTTGTGAGGCCCTGGGTTTGATACTCAGCAGCACGTGTAAATGAATAAAAGATTCATTGACAACTAAAAATATACATATATTTTTAAAAAAGGGCTGGGGATGTGGCTCAGTGGTTAAGCACCCCTGGATTCAATCCCCAGTACCAAAAAAATAAATAAAACTTTCCCAGGCAATTCTAGTAGGAAAATTTCCCAATGGGCACTGAGATTGAGAAACAGGGATTTATTGGTCATAAGAGTTCTGCAAGGGGAAGCAGCAAGGAAGCAGTCATGTAGAAAGTCTTCTAGAAGAGCCAAGTGGTGGTTGCTAGGACTGGGGGCGGCAAGGAGGGAGTTACTGTTTAACACTACAGAGTCTTAGTTTGAGAAGACGAGGAGTTCTGGGGATGGGCGGTGGTGATGGTCTCACAACAATGCGCACGTATCGAATGTCTGAACTGTATTCTTAAAATGGTTAAAATGAGGGCTGGGCATGTGGCGCGGTGGTAGAGCACTTGCCTGGCGTGCATGAGGACCTGGGTTTGATTCTCAGCACTGACGAAAAAAAAATGGTGGTTGTTAAAAATGGTTAAATGGTACAATATCGTTTTGTACATTTTATAACAAAAAAGAATACAAGAGAGTTATAAATTTAGGAAGATATTTAATACAGCCTAAAGGAGTATTTTGCCTGCTGCTTTCCAAGATATCTATATCTATAACTGCATGTCTGTCTGTCTTTATATATAGATCTATAAATATATGCTTTGAATGGAGATCTGGACAAGTACAACTTTTAAATGTATTCTAGAAAAATTAACAATCTAAGAATATCTAGGACTCTTCAGTAAGATGATTAATAAAAGGGAATAGAGTTATCAGATATTAAAGCACGCTATGCAGCTATAACAACATTTTTTGATTTATTTTTTTGGCAATACTGACAGTAAACCCAGGGATCCTCTATCACTGAGCCACATCTCCAACCTTTTCTTTTAAATTTTATTTTGAAAGAAGGTCTCAAACAAGCCAATCCCAAAAACACAAAGGCCACATATTTTCTCTGATAAGGGGATGATCCACAGCAGGGGTGGGGTAGGGAAGAATGAAGGAACTTTGGATTGTGCAGAGGGGAGTAAGGGGAGGGGTGGGGATGGGAAGGACTGTAGAATGAGACAGACATCATTACCCTATATATATATTAAAAAATTATAAAAAATTAAAAAATGAAACAGGGTCTCGCTAAATTACCAAGGCTGGTCTGGAATTTGTGATCCTCTTGCTTCAGCCTCCCAGGTAACTGGGATTACAGGCATGCCACCACCATACCCAGTTTATAATAACTTTTATTTATGTATTTACTTATTTAATTTGGTATTGGAGATTTAACCCAGAGATTCTTTGCTACTGAGCTACATCTCCAGCCCTTTTTGTTTTTTATTTTGTTACAAGGTCTCACAAAGTTGCTTAGAATCCAGTAACTGGTTGATGAGGCTGGCCTCAAATTTGTGATCCTCCTGTCTCAGCCTCCAGAGCTGCTGGGATTACAGGCATGCACCACCACACCAAGTTATAACTTTTTTTTTTTTTTTTTTAGTTGTACAAGAACACAATACCTTTATTTTATTTATTTATTTTTATGTGGTGCTGAGGATCCAACCCAGTGCCTCACATGTGCCAGTCAAGCCTTCTACCACTGAACTACAACCCTAGCCAAGCTATAACTTTTAAAATGGAATTGATTCATCAATAAATGAGAAATAGGGGCTGGGGGTTTGGCTCACTGGTAGAGCACTTGCCTAGTACATGCAGGACCCTGGGTTCCATTCCTGGCACTGCAAAATAAATAAATACCTTAATAAAGGAGAAAGAGAACTGGCATAGAATATGAAGCTCACAGATTCATATGTGAAGGTAATTTATGATAAACAAGTAATTTCAAATCATGGTGAAAAGAATTTTTTAATAGTGTTCAGACTGTAACAAATGGTATAATGATTTGGAAAAATTAAAAATTTTTTTTTTACAAACTATTTTCTAGAATCTGCGACTCAGGGAAGGAAGAAGGGCAGCTTGGGTGCACTGCCCAAGGGGCCTGGGAAGTCAAGGTCATTCAGAAGGGGGCCTGGGAGACCGGTGGGGGTGCTGCCTATGGCTAGAGACACAGCTAATGTGAATTACAGGTGAGGACAGTTGGGCCAGGGGCCCAGAGGGAAAAAGAGACCTTTTCTCGGAGGCCTACAGGGGCTATAGCTGACTGCCATGGCCAACAAAGGAATGGAGGTCTAGCCAAAAGCATGGTGGTGCCTGGGGCCCCAGGGGGCCTCAGAGTGGGATCTGGCTGGCCAGGCAGCCCCAGGGCTTGGTTCCAGGCATGACCTGAAGGAGTCTGTCTGGGTCCTTCCTCAGTGCAAAGAAGTCACCGAAGGGCTGCCTGGAGGCCAAGGGGTGGGGGCTGAAGAAGTCACTAGGACTAAGAACTAAGTATAGAAGAGGCCCAAGGAAAAGAAGGCCCATTCCTTTCTTCTCTGTGGAACACAGGGCTATGGTGGAGGCAGCTCTGGAGGCCCACAGGGATCTCAATATCCTCCCTACAACTTGATCTCCTTGGAAACTTCCTCTTGGAGCCCTGGGGTAAGGAGGGACAGGAAAGGGGGGTCATCCTGGTTGCCCGGAGGCTGGAGACAGCAGGTGCCTCGAGGGCTGGCCTGGGGTGTTTCTTCCTGGATGGGGTCCAGAGAGGGTCTGTGGAGCAGGTGGTCTCTGGAATGTCCATGCCACAGGCAGCTGCGACACAGTGGCCAACTGGGGGCCAGCTGCTCAGCCTATCCCCCTGTCAGGCAAGGCCCCTCCCTTCTCTGTTTCCACAAAGGACTTTCTGTTTAGGGGCTGGATGTTCAACCATGGAGAAGTGGGTGAGGGACAGAGCACCGTCTCCTCCTCCTTAGGAGGGGAGGGAAACCACGCTTCCCATCCTTTACCTGCTCTCAGCCCCACAAAAGCTGCCACCCTAGAGAGGCCAGAAAAGAAAGCAAAGAAGAAACTCTTCTAAGGATAAGGGAAGGAGGGACTGAGAAGAACTCCCAAGAACTACCTTGGAATGAGCTATTCATGATTATGCAATGCCCTGAAAGTAGTAAAATTTATGGCTGCTTCCCTTTGAGAGCACCTCCCACACAGCTGGCACTTAGCTAAGCCCTTAACTTGCTTTATCTCTTTGAAGACCGGAGAGTACAGTGGTCAAGAGCTCAGACTGCAATCAGACCTAACCGGCTGGGCCCAGCACAGCAGTTGTGTGGCCTTGGGCAAATTTCTCAACCTCTCTGAGCTGAAGTTTCTTCATCTCCGGGGTCTGACCCCAAACCTCACAGTATGAGTCACACTGTCCCTGGGGCCACCTTCACTGCCTGGACCTGCAGGGAGAAGCAAGGGTAAAGGTGGGGAATATGTTTTTCATGCCAGGCAGAATAGCCTAGTAGGGGGGCCAGGATCCTGGACTGGCTCAAAGCTCCTGACCCCCTTTGAACAAATGAACACAGGGAACCCTGAGTGAGAGTAGAACTGGGATGAGTCACAGATCTTAGGACTCCTGGTCCAGTGTGCCCTCCACAATGGCACCCTCAGGGTGACCGTGGTTTTCTAGTATAGGCACTGAGTCTTTTCCTCTTGACTGGATATATTCTGGAATATACCCAGGGTGAGTAAACCCATAGAGACAGAAAGCAGGTGGGTGGGTGCCAGGGTTGCGGAAAGGAAAGAATGGGAAATAACTGCTTAATGGATTTGGGGTTTCCTTTTGGATTGATGTGAAACTAGGTTTCAGTGGGATACATACATAGTGAACATACTAAATGCCACTGAATTGCTCTTTTAAAGGGTAAATTTTATAGTATGTGAGTTTCACATCTACTTAAAAAAGATAATAGTACCTGAAGGAGAAGAGGAGTTAGGGAAGGTAGCCGAGGGGCTGAGGTCTGGGGTGGGGGACACTGCAGAAACAGGCAAGCTGGAGATAGGGGAAAGGCTTGAAGGGGAGGTTCCCCACTGCAGGGAACCTAGGAAGCAGACTTTGATCTGGACTGGGGGCCTTTGGGCTTTAGGGGGAAAAGAGAGAGCCAGAAGAGGGAGTCTGGGGAAGGTCAAGGGTGCTAGCAGTCTAGCTGCTTGCTTCCTCTCTGACTGGAAGCTGCTGGAGGGTGGGGACAGGGGTCTCACCCTTGTCATTGTACATCACAGGGTCCTCTTAAAAACCCCGGCCCTAATGGAAGGAAATTGAACACGTTAAGTGGCAGGAAGATCTGCCACCGCCCACACCAGAGAAGTGAGGTTGGCACTGGGCTGAGCCTGTGCGGCCTCCAGGCAGCAGGGAGACTTCCCAGGGCCAGGGCGCCTGCCCAGCACCCTTGGCGGTTCAGCACTCCCAGGGGGAAGGGGCTGGGGGAGCACCACGGGATCCTTTGTCAGACCCAGGAAAGAGAGTGGGGGCAGCTACAGGAAGTAGGGGGTGGGAAGTTCCCTCCGGAATCTATCCCTCACCTCCTCCTCTCTCCCTTGCACAGCTCCTGCACATGCTCAGTGTGCCCATGAATTGGGTTGGCGGGGGAGGGCACTGACTGGCACCCCCACTTAAAGGGCCAGTGCCATCATTGCTGTTCCCAACAGGGGCAATGATACCTGGCTACGCTTTCCCCTCTACTGAGTTACTTCACCTCAGACTCCCTTCCCCACTTCCTGGCAGCTTCCTTCTGACCCATTCCACTACCTCTGCCCCCTCCAACACCTCTTGTTCCCTGATCACACTGCAGATAGGGGCTATCCCCTGGGCATAGACCCTGATGGGGAAAAAAAGAGGGATCCAAGGCCAGTCAGGCAGGGGTGGTGGAAAGCGTTAGCAATCCCTCCTGTGAAGTAATTGCTCTCTAGGCCTCCCTCCCCTGGTCCAAGTGACCAAGAGGGTCCTAGACAGTAAAGGGGCTGAGGGAAGTAAGTCACCGAGCACTTGCTCTGCAAAGGCCTGGGATGGGTGGTCAAACCTGTCCTCCCCAGCTGAGGGCCTGTGTTGGGAAGATGTCTGTGGTAAACTGGAGCTGTTGTCATTGCAGTGGGATAAAACAGAAGCTCAGGCCTCAGCGGGAGGGAAGGCAGGAGGGGAAAATGGGGGAAGCACAGAAGGGACTCGCTCCTGGCCCCCACCTACAGTTGAACGGACTGTCCCCAGTTCTGAGCCCCCATGATCTCCATCCACACCCTTCATCTTAGGGTTGGGGCCCTGAAGTCAGAGGACCAGATTAGGGCATGGGCTGAAGTCGACCCTGTTCACTTCAGTCCTGCCTGACACGTCACTAGCTAGCATCCTTTTTCTTTTCTCACCCTGTCCCCACCAGCTTTGCAAAAATTAACTCACCTATATGTTGCTCTGGCCAAGAGCCCTTCAGCCATTTTGTGTGTGTATATATGTTGGGGGAAGCTGGCAGTCTTCCCTCTCCAGGCTCCTTAGCTCCTGGGCCAAGAAGGGCCAGATTTCTCACCTGCCCCCTCATGGATCCACCAGCCCACCCAGCTCCCCACACAGCCCCAACACCTTCTCCCACACGAGGCCTATATTCCACCCCCACACTCCAGCAGCCCTCTGGAATCTTCTCTCCCCTCCTAGTAGCAAACACACACACACACTCTCTCTCTCTCTCTCTCTCTTTCTCATAGCCTCCTGCAGGGTAACCGATCTTCCTCCTGGCCCTCCCCATCCCTCAGGCTTCAGGTTCGTTCTGAGGAATGTAGCAGCTGGAGGCTGGAGGCCTTGGGTCCCAGGCTAGCACCCCACTGGGGAAGGCAGGGCTCTGGGTGGCTTCTCTGGAGTCTAGAAAGCTACTTCCTTTCTGAGTCTTGGGTTTCCTGTCTGCAAAGTGGGGACAATCATCCTTGTTGCCCTTTCTCTTTTGGTACTAGAGATCGAACCCAGGACCCAGGGGTACTTAAATCACTGAATTTCATCACCAGCTCTTTTCTTAAATTAAAACAAATATATATTTTATATTTGAGACAGGGTCTTGCCAAGTTGCTGAGGCTGGCTTTGAACTTGTGATCCTCTTGCCTCAGCCTCCTAAATCCTGGGATTACAGACATGTGCCACCCTGCCCACTGCTCCTTGTTGTTCTGACACTCTCTAGGGATCAAAGGGAAGGAGATAAAAGCCCTTGGCCAGGGTTCCAGGGGCAGATGCCCTAGGATGTGATTTTGCTTTCTCCTGAACTCTATTCCTTCCTTGAATGTTTTCATCTTGCCTCGTTGTAGAAGGTGCTGGCCAGGCCTGGGTGTGGCAGGGCAGAAATAAAAGTTGTCCTGGCAACATACAAGATTCGTCAACATTTCCATCCCTGGCAGCTCCCAGGCCTGAGCCCTTCTTTTGCTCAGTGTGGCTGATTCGATGAGTGCCTAGAAGGGAAGCCAGGCTAGTCCGGCCTGGCCTTTGCTCCTCCCTGGGCTGGTGACTGAGAAAACAAGGGCTCACTGGTGAGCTCACTTCCCCCAACACCACTGAAGTTAATCTGTGTTGCCAGCCTAACACCTGGTGCTAGCCAGTAGGGACACGACACTCGGAGGGTGACAGAAGAGTCAGGGTATCTGCAGGAGGGTGGGGCTCATTTCAGAGCCCAACAATGGCTGACATGCTGGGGGCATCTGAATTCTCTCCACTCTGCCCAGCCAGGCAAATGGCTTGCACCTCAGGGGAAACTGACCACATGTGATTAGACCGAGAGGTGCAGGATGCACACAGGGCACCTGGGCACCAGGGAAGTCAGGTGGAGCAGCTCTGCTAAGGCACTGCCCCTGCCGCTTTCCTTTATTTTCCATCAAGGGAATCCTTCCCTTGAGTGCTTACTTCTAAATGTCTTTCCAGGAGGTAAGGGGACAAAAACATGATGACTAACCTCAGCCCAACCCCTGCTGGGAGGACGGGCTGTCAAGGACAAGGAGGCGCAAGTACCTGGATTTTGTCTGGCCAAGTCCTCTAAACTACCGGGAGAACACAGGGAGCAAACCCTGAAGGAACTGCAGATTTGGGCCTTCTCTAAAAGCCCAGCTCTCTCTCTTCATGGCATCTGGGAGTGCCAGGTCTGGGCCAAATCTGGGGGCTCCTGCCTGAGCTCCATTCCATCTGTAAACCCTGAGCAGATGCAGATAGCTCCAGGACACAGGACACAGAATTCAGGCACCCTGGAGACCCTGACAGGATCCTATCTAGGGGTCTGCTGTCCTCCCAGACTTGGGGCAAGGGGTGAGGGGGCTGGAACCTCTTCCAGATGAAAGTGTTTTGATTCTCCGAAGAGCACTAGTGAAATAAATCCTAGCCACTCCCACTGGGTCTCAGCAAGACCATTTAATCTTTTTGTAAAAAGTAAGATGACATCAAAGAACCAATTGTGGAAATGACAAGGTGGAAGTCTGAACCTGTTTCAGCTGTTCTCAGGGGGCACTGTGGTATCAAGAGTGCTTTTCATTTGCCACCTGTCTCCTTGAGACCCAGCTGGCCTGAGTGGCTACGAATCAGGACAAGGTCCACCTGGCTGGGGGACACCCCTAGGTGCCTGGCTCCTCAGGGCGGCAGCTGCCCCCTCGGTTCCACATCTCCTTCTCCTGCCGAAGCCGCTGGTTCTCGGTGCGGAGCCTCTCTACCTCTGCGGCCAGCTCCTCCACCTGGCGACAGGGCTGCTGGCCGATGCGCCCCTGCAGCTGCTGCAGCCTCCGAGTCTCTTCCTCGGCCTGCGTCAGCCTCCGCTCCAGGTCCAGGTAGTCTCTCACCAGCTCCTGCTTGCTGCGGCCCTGCAGGCTCTCGGTGTGATAGCGCTCGTAAGCCTCAGAGAAATCCCTCTGCTGGAACTCGCCATGATCTCGGGCCTGCCCGTCGCTGTCCGCTGCCTCGCTGTCCCCGCTAGAACCTGGGTGGGACGCCCCGTAGGGTGGCACTTCAAGGTTGGGTTCCTCGGGGTCTCGGTCATTCATGAGAAACTGGGTGGTGTTGTAGGGCGCCACGGGCTGGCCTTTGGCAAACATCTCCTCGCGGACCCGGGAGGCCCTCTGGCTCTGCCTCTCATCCCGCTGCTGCTTCTCCGCCCAGCTCAGCTCCAGGTAGGGTCGCCAGTGCCTCTTGCGCTTGGACGGCCTCCTCCGGTGCTTCTTCCGGCCCAGCACCGCCTCCACTGAGCAACCCCCTGGGCTCTGAGTCTGGGGTCCTCCACAGTTCCAGCCCAGGCCACCGGCAGCCTGGGGAAGATCTTCATCCTCTGACTGGCTCTCCTTTCGTGGTGTCAGGGATAGGGAACCGCCACAGTCGTGAGACTTAGTGGGTGTTTGGGGGCTCCCTGAATCACCAGAGGTCTAAAGAGAAGTGGGGAGGGAGGATGGGTCACAAACAGCCTACCCTTGGGGGTGGAACCCTTCCCTGACCATCAGACCTGAAGCCCCACACAGCTCATGGGGCCCCTCTCCATTTCCCTGTCTGCTGTCTGTGCCCCAACCTTCCCCAAGGAAACTCACCTTAAGAGCAGCATTTTACCTGAGTATTTCTCTTGTAATTTCAATGCCTAGAACAACATCTGACACAGAGCAGGCGTTCCATAAATACTCTCTGAATGAATGGAGGAGGAAAAGGAGCAATCCGGATAGAAGATGGCTCCTGATGTACTTGCTTGATCAGAAACCCAAATGGCACTTTCTTTTTCCTCTTTCTGGAAAGCATGTCTTGCCGACAGAGCTGGCTTTGTGGGAACAAAACCTATGTGCTTGCACAGAGGCCCGCATTCACAAAGACCCCCACGCTTGGCTTGATGCTGTTATCCCTGCCTTGGAGTTCTCAATAACCTTTGAACAAGGGACCCCACAAATCATAAGGCCAATCCTGCTTCCAGCTGTTTGCATGATTGACTCTTTCTCATCCTTTAGGGTCAGGGAGGCCTTCCCTGACCACCCTACCTAAAGCAGCCCCTCCCCAGTGGCTTTCTATCACATCACTCAGTTAACATCCCACAAAGCATTTAGCACATTTTCATTTACCATCTGTCTTCTTCCCCCTGAGAATGTGTCTTGTCTATTCAGTTCACCTCTTTACCCCACGCATGAAACAGGGCAAGTGCTCAATAAATATTTATTAAGTGACTTGAAGCTTAGAAGATAGGGTGATCCAAAAGATGTTGGAAAATGAGACTCTCCTTTCTATTCCTCTAGGGTAAATAAGATGGAATGTGTTTATCCCAGGCAGAAGTTGTATTACTCTTTTTTGGGTTTTTTTTTTTTTTTTTTTTTTTTTTTTGGTATCAGGAATTGAACCCAGGGGCACTCAACCACTGGGCCACGTCCCCAGCTCTTTTTTTATTTTTTTATTTTGAGACAGGTCTCGCTAAGTTGCCAAGGCTGGCTTTGAACTTGCCATCCTCTTGCCTCGGCCTCCTGAGCTGCTGGGATTACAGGCGTCTGCCACGGCACCTGACTGTATCACTCTTCTATGTGAGTGGTGGAAAGAAGTCCTAACCAAAGACAGGAAGGGTTGACGCCTCTCTACAGTCAAAGTTCCAGAACTTGCAAGAGGTGGAAAGGATCTGTCAAGAGAGCTTAGTGTATGCTCAGGGCATCTGTTTATCTCTGTTGTGGTGAGCTTGGGAGTACTGGGTGTGGGGGATGGGGATAAATTGCTCCAAGTCTGTGGTTTGAGGGATTTCTAATAATAAACACTACGATTGGCATGTTGTTTTATAAAACACAACATGGTTCTGAGCATGGGTCCCTACAAGTGTAGGGTATGCTTTGGGGGCTATGGTGTTGGCAGCCCTGGAAGAACTAGGAATGTTCATGTGTGTTTTGGAGACCATAGGGAGAATTTCAGGGAAAAGGAGGTATGTTGGAGTGAATGAGTGTGCATGTGTGTGTTGTGTTACTTCACCTACAGGGAGATCACCAATCCCGAATAACAGCCCTTGTTACCACCAGGGGACTGGGCCAAGTAAGACAGAACTGCTGCCCCACCCACAAGAGGCAAGGCCACTGGGATCTCTGTAGCAGGTTGGTTTGTTTGTGTCATAATCATTCACTTGTTCTCAGTCCTCAATAAATGTCCCCTAGTAATCCTTCCCTCAACCCAAGCCACCTCTGCCACCTAGCCCCACATGCTGCCTCCCTCCTGAAGGCTTGTCCCTCTACCACCATTATCAATATCAAAGATAAGCTGTGTGACCTGAGTGAGTCACTTGCCCTCTCTGAACCTTCTAGCTCTGACATACCATGAATTCCAAATTCAACAAATCCAACAAATACTGAAAGTGGTTATGCAGGGCAGGTTGGAAGCTTCTCTGATCCCCAAATCTCTGATCTATAGGAAACAGTGGGCCAGGAGAGAATGAAGGAGGGGTAGTGAAAGAACGAGAGCTGAGAGAGTTTGGGATCCTGTTGCCCTCCCAGAAGGTAGCATTATCTGAAGGTCTGGTATTGGTCTCTTTCTGTTCCTTGGATTATAGCCTACCCCTAAGCACCATCGCAAAATTTGAATCCCAAACTCTTTTTCCTGCTGTAGACTTGGCTCTCAGCCTGGACAAAATGCAAATATTCAACCAAGTTATTTGTCCTTGAGATCAAGGCAAGTCCTGCAGTCAGAGGTCCTAAGTTTAAACCTTGGATCTGCTGCTTGTCAGTGGCATGCTTCTGAAAAAGGTATTTCAGCTTTTAGAACCTTAGCTCCTGTGATTTGGAAATAATTCCTACGTTGAAGTGCTTCTAGGCGTTCATGAGACAACACAGATTTAGTACCTAGCCTATCACCCAGGGCATAAGAGACTCATTTAAAAAATAGGTTTTTCAAATCTATCAACACATCTGAGACAAGAAACTAGGATCCCAGCAGATAGGTCCCAAGTGGCTTGGAGGGTGGGCGCTTACCTTGGCCTCCTCCAGGATTGCTGGTGACTTGGTATTACAGTTGGTCTGATTCAGAGTGGCCATCTTTTTCTTCTCTCAGTCTTTCAGCAGATGCCTTGAACTAGTCACACCTGCTTTAAACAACAATAGAAACCTAAGTCCTAAAGGAGAATTCTCAGGAAGAATCTGACTGCCCAGGAATTGTTTGCCCAGGCAGCGGCGGCCATTTTGTAGTACCAGGCTTGTACACCATTATTTTCAAATGAAGGCCCTAAAGCCTGCATCCATATCCTGGTTTTCACACCTCCAGTCAGCGTGGGGCCAAATGGGATTAAGGGGCCATCTTCCCAGTCCTGTTTCACAAGGTCCCAGGCCAGGGTTTATATCCTATACTCTCCTCTAAGTCATTGAGGCCTGGGCTGGCAGCTAGGAAGGTGGGACTAAGTTTTGCTCTCTGCCAAAAATGAGACTGCTCGGAGAAACTGGGAATGGGGTGGGTTTGTGGCTCCAAGAAAACAGGTGCAAGCTCCTGGAGCCCCGAGTCTTGACTGCAGTCCCGCCCCCACCTCCTCCCCAGGCAAGGCTCCAGAAGGCAAAGTCTCTGCAAGCAAGGCTGGGACCCCGCCGTGCCTGGGGCTGAGACCTTTTTGTCTTCAGGGCCTGGCCTGCCTCCCTCCTTCCTCTCAGGACTGGGAAGAGAGTAAGGGGGAAAGAGAAGTCTTTGCACTACATGCAGCTGGGGGGGGCGGGGGGAACCCAACTGGGATAAGGATGGATTTCTTGGAAAAGGGGAAATAGTCATGGAAGGGAGGCTTTGCAAAGGTGGAACTGACCTATTTGCTGTCAAGGGCTATGCACACGACTACCTCTGTGTGTCTTTCTGTGCGACCGTCTGTCTGTGCAATTCCCAACGCCTCAGCCCTACCTCTTGCTGCAGTTGCAGCAGTTCTGGCCAAGCTACTCAGGCACTAAGGTTGAGGGGAGGGGACAGCCTGGCAGTGCAGTGCCTGCTGGGGATTGTAGTTCTTCCAGCCTGGAATGGCAACCCAAGGTCCTGTCACGTCAACAACCACACCCGGAACTCTAAAGCCCATCTACCCTTGCGCGGGTGGCGTCCCGCGCTCACTGCTGTCTTCCTTGATTGGTCGAATCATCTGCCAATAATCTCACTTTCGTCAACGATTAGCGGTGCGGAAGCACAACCGGATCCACCCATTTCGAACTCAATTAAAGAGTTCATTCATGGCGTTAATCTTTACCGGGCAGAAAATAGATCCGGCCGAGGGGGGAGTGGCTATGCGCGCGGAGGGATCCCCGGCCTTTGAGGAAGGCGACGAGAAGCTCGGTGGCCGCCGCCGCCATTTTGGGCTGGGAGGAGGCAGCGGAGGGACTCGCTGCGCAGTGAGAGCACCCCATGGGGGGTGGTCCGGGCGCGGGGAGAGGCCGGGCCGAGTGGGCTGTCTGAAGTGGCGGCGCCGGGAGACGGCGGGGAGTGGGACCAGGGGCCGGGGAGGGTGAAGGTTGGAGTCTCTCCCGCCGAGCCCGGCCCTCAAACTGTCCCCGCAGCCCCGCATCTTCGCCGCTCACATAGGGCGGGATTTTTGACTAATTACCGCGTGTTTCCCGAGACCCCAACGGGGCAGAGGCTGGGGAGACGCCTCCCTTTTGGTGTCCTCCCACTGGGTCACTGGTCTCGAGGCCGCGTTCAGCCAAGGCCTCTCCCCACCCCCGTTCGGCCTGGGTATGGTGGCGAGGCCCAGCGTAGCGGGACCCCCACTTCGACTAGGTGGGGACGACGCCAGATTTCAGGCACTGGCGCCGAGGGGAAGGGCGGAGGTCGCAGCTCTGGTCGCCTGTGCCCCAAGTGTGGTAGTCAGCTGGAATGCTCGAGGGCTGTGCCCGGTGCACCCTCCTCTCTCCGCACCCATACACCAAAGCCATCCCGCCTCCCGGGCTGCGAAAGGAGCTGTCCTCTTAACTATTGTAGCAACCACCAATTCCCTTGGGACAACTAGGTGGGGTGGGGGGCAGGGGGACGTGGAAACCTCGAGCCTCAGTGCTGGGGGATCTCTGAGCACTCTTGCCCTCAAGCTTTCTCCCGTCCAGCCCGGGTTCTCTGAACGACCTGACCTCGCACTTCGCCAGCCACTTTTGGAAACTCCTAAAGTGTGCTGTCCCACTTCTCTTGAAAGTTTACACCAAAGGGATGAGGTTCTACCCTTTATGGGGTTGGAACACACAATACAGAGTCACCACGGCCCAGAATAAAAGTGGAGTGGCCCATTTCAGATGCTTCAAAAACATCTGTTTGCGTTTTGAAATCCGAGCTGTAACTTTTGGAGAAATGGCTGCCTATGCTCCTAAAGGGAAAAAAGAACTAATTCCAATGTAATCTTTGTAAGACTACAAAAATCTTTCCAGTTCAAAGAATTTTGTTTCACAGACTAAACAAAATGGGGGAATATTTTGCATGCCACTAGTGCATTCTTAAGAGGGAATCTCTCCTGTAGACCTAAAAGCCACAAAAGTAGGAATGGCAGTTTTGATCGACTTGAATAGTTGGCATTTAGGAGATGGGGGAGACCTGTTCTGAAAGAATAAACTCAACCCTAAATTATACCTGTACCAGCTTCTTAAAGACTGAAGAAGTTTGATGTGAAGTTTTATTGAATTTAACCTTTTTTGAGCGGGGAGTAGTACTGGGGATTAAACCCAGAGTTGCTCTACTACTAAGCTACATCCCCAGCCTTTTAAAAATTCTTATATTATTTTGAGACAGGGTCTCATTAAGTTGCCCAGTCTGGCATGGAACTTGTGATTCTCCTGAGCCACAGGGACCACAGACCTGTGCTACCAGCCCCTCCAGATAAAACCATCATTTTTCCTACTGCTTGAGAGCTAAATTTCAGAGAGATTTGTGGCTCAGGGATATCTTGAAATCATAGTTTGTTGCTAAAATGTCACTTGAAATTATGTCTAAGTAGACACTGAAGTAGGAAGGTGACTGGGCAGGGAACTTTACCTCTGTGTGTAGTGTGATGAATTATCATTACTAGCTACAGATGGTCAAATTGTTCCTAAGCCTCTGACCATAATAGCAAGAACCAAGAACCCTGAACATTTCTTCAGAACTGACCGTGCTGCTGTTCCTATTAATAAAGTAGTTTTTCTTAAGTCATATGAGTGATAGTTCCATAGTTTTAACTCTTCTTCCTCCACCCCTCAGATGTTCTCAGAAAAAAAAAAAAAAAAATTTTTTTTCCAATTTTTTGATATTGGGGATTGAACCCAGGAGTGCTATACCAATGAGTTACATCTCCAGATCATTTTATTTTTTGCTGTGAGAAAGGTCCAGCTAATTTGCTTAAGACTTGGCTTAATTGCTCGGTGTGGTGGTGCATCCCAACAGCTCTCAGGAGGCTGAGGCAGGAGGATCTCAAGTTCAAAACCAGCCTCAGCAACAAGGTCCTAAGCAAGACCCTGTTTCTAAATAAAATATAAAAAAGGGCTGGGGATGTGTCCTAACTAAGTGTCCCTGGATTCAATCCCTGTTACAAAAAAAAAAAAAAAAAAACTTTCCTAAGTTGCTGAGGTTGACTTCGAACTTGCGATCCTCCTGAGCCACTGGGATTACAGGCATATACCACTGCACCTGGCTTCTCCAAGAAATCTTAAAACTGGATTGCAAAAATAGACTCACCCTTGGTAAGGTTCTTAGGTTTTTATTTGCTTTTTTTGTTGTTTTGTTTTTTTCTGTCAGTTCTTGGGGTTGAACCCAGGGGTACCTTACCACTGAACTTTTTATTTTGAGACAGTCTTTTAAATGACCCAGGCTGGCCTGGATTGGGATCCTCCTACCTTAGCCTCCTGAATAGCTGGGATTACAGGTGTATACCACCATGCCTGACTAGGGTTCTTAATCCAAAATTTGAACCACTTAACCCCTAACTGAAGCTTCAGTACACTTGATTCATTCTGTAGTTTGATTTTTGGCACATTCAACTATATACTGATAAAGAGAAGATAAGTAAAAAAAACCTGACACTAACTGTTGGAATCAAATAGTCATAGGAGCTGAAAGGGGTTTTAGAGATTATTTTTGTATTTCTTTTGTCAAGAATTTATTGGAGGCTGGGCATGGTGGTGCACACCTGTAATCCCAGTGGCTTGGGAGGCTGAGACAGGAGAATCAAGTTCAAAGCCAGCCTCAGCAACTCAGTGAGACCCTGTCTCTAAATAAAATACAGAAAAAGGGCTGAGGACGTGTGAGTGGTGAGCGCCCGTGGGTTCACTCCCCAGTACCAGAAAAGAAAGAAAGAAAAAATTTATTGGAGGAGGACCAGCCTCTTGTGATTCATCCTCCATTGTGAAAAATTCTAGTTAAACGTTTGGATGCTAAGTAGTGATACCACATGAGGCACAGGAATTTGTTACTCATTTATAAATAAAAGCTTAACCATTTTTAAGTTTGACCCAGAAGCTTTTCCATTCCTTGATAAGAAAAGTTGGGAATAAAACTAGTTTATTAGCCAAACATGGTAGTACATACCTGTATTTTGTTACTCGGGAGGCTGAGGTAGGAGGATTACAAGTTTAAGCCTAACCTGGGCACCATAGTGAGACTCCCTTCTCTAACAAAAGAGTTTATTAATGGCCCCCTACTTACCTACTGTGCAAAAGCACAGGCCTAGGCTTAGAGGTTAGGAACTCAAAAGTTCTATTTCTATATGCACTACCACTGATTGGCTTGGCTAGAGGCCAAATCCTGATGATGAGGCCAGACTGGTCATTTGTTGAGCCTGTTCATCTAATGTTCAACCAGACATTCAACTTCCTCAGCTCTCCCCTTGCAGATGAGTTTCTACAAAGCCTGTATGCCTCAGTTTCCTAATTTGGAAATGACATCAATGCTACCTCCCTCATAAATATGTTGAGAGTAACTTCAGTAGCTACATAAACATCTAGTCCCTCTAACTTTGTTATTTGGGAAATTCACAACATTTCCTTAAAGTTTTTAGGATGCATCTCAGTGGTAGAGTTGTTTCCTGGTGTGCTTGAGACCCTGGGTTCAGTCCTCAGTGCTGCCAAAAGATAGAGTTGGGAGGCCTGTCTTACCAAAGTATGGCCATGGTTTTCCATGGTGCAGAAAAGACTAACCATCCAAGTAGGTTGGAATGTACGAGTTACCAGCCTTGGCCACCTAGTGAGACCCTGGCTCAAAATAAAAAGGACTGGGAATGAAGCACAATGATAAGAGTACTTGCCTGTCATGTACTAGAAAAAAATGTTAAAATATTGTGCAGTGGGCTGGGGTTGTAGCTCAGTGGTAGAGTGCTTGCCTAGCGTGTGTGAGGCCCCGGGTTTGATCCTCAGCACCACGTAAAAATAAATAAAGGTATTATGTCCATCCACAACTCAATAAAGTATAAAATATTGTTCAGTGTAAAGTAACAACTAGAGAGGAAAATGGAACTAACCTATTAGATGTTCCTTCCATACCCAAATTTGATGTTTTGTCTTTACTGGAAAGTTGTGCTGGGGTTATTCAGGTATTTAGAATTATGCATTAAAATGGGAGCAGTGATGCATACCTGAAATCCCAGCTACTAAAGAGGCTGAGGCAGGGGGATTGCAAGCTTGAGGCTAGACTCAGCAACTTGGCAAGACCTTGTGGTAAAAAAATAAAAAGGGCTGAGAATATAGTTCAATAATAGATTACCCCTGGGTTCAATCCCCACTATCAAAAAGAAGTTTTTTTAAATATCAACCTTCAGAACTCCAAATTAATTTCTTCCTTTCACCCTTTGAAGGCTAGGACAAGTTCTAGCCTTAACTGAGAGGTTTTGCTGTCATTTTCCCAAATTCTTGTGAATGGAGCACTCAAGAGTTTCCACGTTTTTCTTTTGAAATGTACCTTTGCTCACTAGAAACTGGAACTTTTTTGTGGGTTGGACATTGCTAGGGATTGAATCCAGGGGCAATTTACCACTGAACTACATCCCCATCCCTTTTTTTTTTTCCCCATCCCTTTTTAAAATGTTTTCTTTTAGCTGGGCATGGTGGCACACATCTGTAATCCCAGCAACTTGGGAGGCTGAGGCAGGAGAATCAAGAGTTCAAAGCAAGTCTCAGCCAAAGTGAGGCACTAAGCAATTCAGTGAGACCCTGTCCCTAAATAAAATACAAAGTAGGGTCAGGGATGTGGCTCAGTGGTCAAGTGCTCCTGAGTTCAATCCCTGGTACCCCCACCCCCTGCAAATTTTTGAGACAGTTTCCTTAAACTGGTTAAAATTCCAATGAGGCCGGCCTTGAACTTGCAATTCTCCTACTTCAGCTTCCAGAACTTCTGGGATTACAGGTGGGCACCACTGTGCCCAGCCAAGACCCAGGACTTTTTAACACTTTGCACAAAGTAGGCGGTTTTGTCTAAAAGAATACAACTTCAGATGAGAGTTTATAATTTCCTTCTGAATTTTTGTTCTACTTGAAAAAAAAAAGTATGCCCAGTGTAATTGCTCTTGATTCTGTTTTAAGGGCACAGTCACACTAGGTATTTCAAATGACTTGTTGACAGTTACTGTAGTAGCTCAACCATTTGAATTTTGTTAGTGTGCAAAGGTTTATTAATGAACTACTAGGATTATTCCTTGCCTGTGTCATTTTATTGTCTAATTGAACCTCCTCTAAGTAAAACCAAGAAGTTTACTTGGGAAGATGGTAAGAGCTAAGTTATTGATCTGTCTAAAGCCCATCCTTTGTTTTTTCAAGAACCAGAATGGTAAGGTTTCCAGTATTCAAAGACAATTGGCAAAAGTTGGCCAAAGATCCAATCTTTGCCTGCTAGATTATATATTTTGTTCCAGTGGCAAAGAATGACTGTTATTATCCTCCAGTCAACAACCCTGATGATGTTCAGGATCTAAATTTGACATTTTCCTTGTTTTAAAATTGCTTTTCTGACTGGGGATTTAGCTCAGTGGTAGAACTAAAATTAAAAATAATTACAAATTAAAATAAATTTTTATTTCTAACTCAACCATTTATACTGTGTAAATGTGAAAAAGTTATTCCCCCAAAAAAACCCCACAACTCAAGTGTACTTAAAGTACATAGATAAAAAGTAATGTCTTAATTATAGCCTACTTTTCCACCACACTGTTGGGAATATTTTTACCAACTATTAGGAATATGAATAGCCAGGGAACACCTATGACACTATCTAATGTTTGACTAAATACAATCGGCCTTTGAGTAACTGAAGGTAGACTATTCAGTAGTGGAATTTGTTTTTAATTCTATGGAGTCCCTCTTTGGTCTAACTTTTTAATTTTTATTTTTTTGGTGCTGGTGCTGGGGATTTGAACCCAGGGCCTTGTGCATGTGAGGCAAGCACTCTACCAACTGAGCTATATCCCCAGACCTGGTCTCACCTTTTAACTGAGTTCTAACTTTTAAACTCATTAGGTTAAAGTGTATTTATTTACATTTCCCAAGCAAAGGATTTTTATTTTATTCTGGAGTGAAGTGAAAGTTTGAACACTGTGACCTGCACAGTGGCACCTGCCTGTAATTGCAGCTATTTGGGAGACTGAGACAGGAGGATCACAAGTTTGAGGCCAACCTTAGCATTTTAGTGAGGTCCAAAGCAACTTAGCCAGAACTTGTCTCAAAAAGATCTGGGGATGTATCTCAGTGGTTAAGCACCCCTGGGTTCAAGCCCCAGTAACCCCCCAAAAAGTTAAAACACTAATCAAATCGTTGGGCAACTGCTCTGGCAGTTTAAGCAGAGTCAATAATCATGCCAGAGGTACCTTTCCCCCCACCTCACTCAGGGCATCTTGCATGCTTCACACGTACTCTCCCACTGCCCCATATTCCCAACCCTGTATCTTACTTTTGGCTTTGTTTTTTGGCACCAGGGATTGAACCCAGGTGTGTTCAACTACTGAGCCACATTCTCAGACCTTTTTTTTTTTTTTTCCCCAGACCATTTATTTTTTATTTTCAGGCAGGGTCTCACTAAATTGCTGAGGCTGGCTTTGAACTTGTGACCTTCCTGCCTCAGCCTCCTGAATCGCTGGGATTATAGTCTGGGGCCACCATGATTGACTATATCTTTTGTATAGTACATTTTTATGCTCTTGTAAGTCCTTAAAACAATTATTTGAAGTAGGCATGGTAATTATTACTTTTTTTTTTTTTCTGATAAAGGAGGCTTAGAATTTGAGAGGTTTCCAGGATTTCACTTATATCAAAAATATCAAAGTTATGACTAGGACCCTGGTTTTCTGTCTCCTAGTTACACCTCTCTTTTTAGAGATACCCAGACTTCCCCCGCCACCCAAGGGTGCTCTGCTGCTGAGCCATATTTCCAGCCCTTTTTGAGACAGTCTCCCTAATCACTGAGGTCTCACTAAGTGCAGAGACTTGAACTTGTGATCCTCCTGCTTCAGCCTACCGTGTCTCCCATTACAGGCTTGCATCACCACGTCAGGCATACCTGGTCCTTTTTTCAAAACTAAACCAATCTGGAATTCCTCAGCCCTCTTCCCTAAAATTGAAACCTGAAGGACCATGTCTCCTGATGATCTCTCTGTTATAGGATAGCCCAGGAAAAGCTGTCCTTATTTAAAGGAGGATAAAGCTCTGTCCAAGCAGTTTGTCATTTTGGGAAGCCATTTTCCCTGGTTGGATACCCAGGTCCCAGTATGAGAAAGGCAAACTGAAGTCTTAATTTGTAAGCCTGTTCTTTTGAACGGCTCAGTTTAAATGTTTTGCAAAAGACTTTAGTTGGCTAGGGGATCATTTGTCATCACAACCCCGTTACTATAGGCAACTTGGCTTCTTCTCTCTGTTGGGAGAGCAGTAGGCTAGCTGTGTGTTTGAATGTAGAAAGTGCTAATAGAAAACATGTTTTGCATAAACTTCATTCTAAGAACATAGATGCAATAATTATAGAAAAATGCAGGTGCCTTTGAAAGCAAGGTTAAGACAAAGTTGGATAACAAGGTAGATTAAATTTGAGACTTACTTAGAACTAAACATTTGTATATTTTTTGACTGGACTGAATTTGTCTCCTAAAAGTAGAACACTTTTTTTTCCTGATAATAAATGCATTTGTAGGCTTTCTAAGGTTCATTTTGGAAATTTCACATTTCTAATGGAAGGGGAAATAGGTTCTATCTAATTCAGTCCTCAGGAAGAGGATCTAAGATCAGAGATTATCACTGCTGCATCCTGTAGTGCAGTCAAAATGAGGCACGACTCTGCACAGTAAAGCCAGAGGGCACTGTTGCTGCCACCTTTCCACCAAACATTTTTTCTTGGGCTGCTGCATGATGTCATAGTAGACGAAAAATTAAAAACACGAAGAAAACTATTTCAAAATAGACATTTAATGTAATTTTTAGGCCAAGGAAAAAACAGATCATATAGCATCTCCAGTGAACCAACTGCCAGAACAGGATGAGCATAGTCCAGTTTTGAAGGCCCTGATTTCATCCTACTGGCATAATTTCCCTAGATTTATTGATTTGGGTATATTTCTGATGCATCAGAAGCTGCTTTTTACTCTTGAAGTTCCCACCACCTCCATTATTGCTATTTAGCTACAAAAGCTGGCTTCCCAATGGGAGGGGTTTTTTCCCCCTTTCCCTGCAGAGGTTCTTAACCTTCAAGAACTTTGACAATCATGACTCTTAACCCTCTCCCCAGAAAAAATGTTCATATGACTGAAGACTACATATAATTTTGTGGGGTCAGGGTTTATAAGGCCCCAAGTCAAGGAACCCCTGTGCTAGTGATTTAAGCAATACAATTTCCTTAGGGAAACACACAGGGCAGGTGAATGAGGGCTGGGTCAATCATGGTGACAGGAAGGAAGTAATTTAATTTCTTACTATTTTGGGGGCCAGAATTAGTTCTCAGGGCCTGCCTGCATTTTTAAGAGCAGAGCTACTCAACCCAAGCAATTGTGAGCACAGTTAAGGAGATAGAATAGCATGATAGTTGCTGTATAAGAAACATGCAGGGTCCCTCATGAGGTTCACCCAAAAACCTCATCTAGCTCCTGAACGAGCTTTTCTTTTCATATTGGAGACTGAACCTGGGGGTACTTTACCACTGAGCTACATCCCCAGGCCTCTTTTTATTTTTTGTAGACAGTGTCTTGCTAGGCTGCCAAGGCTGGTCTCAAACTTGTGATCCTTCTACCTCAGCCTCCCCAAGTAGCTGGAATTACAGGCATGCACCACTGCACCTGCTTTATGTTGGATTTAGTGAGGTGCATTTCTAATTTAGTTTGGCCCTTATGGTAAGGTGGACAATTTGTGTGTGTGTGTGTGTGTGTGTGTGTGTGTAGAGCAGTTAGATATTGAACAATTAGGGTAAGTCCTTAATAAGTTTAATATTCCCTGCGAGCAAACATCTTAACATAAAGAGCCACCTGCCACTGCCAGGCACCATGTTGCAGGCCTGTAATTCCAGCTACTTCAGTGGTTAAGGCAGGAGAATAGTAAATTTGAGGCCAGCCTCAGCAAATTAGGGAGACCTTGTCTTAAAGAATCAGGGCTGGGGAGATAGCTCAGCTGGTAGAGTGCTTGCCTTGCAAGCACAAGGCCCTGAGTTTGATCCCCAGTACCGCAAAAAAAAAAAAAAAAGAAAGAAAGAAAATAAAAGAATCAAAAGGGCTGGGAATGTAGCTCAGTGGTAAAGTGCCTCTGGGTTCAGTCCCTGGTACTGAGAGAAATAGCTGTCCCACAAGTTTACCTAATCACTGCTTGTACAAAGAAAGCAAGAGGTTTACCAGGAGCCTCATCCAAGCATCCAGGAACTTCTAGCCCTATGGGGGTGGGGAGCAAGGTAGGGAGGGAAGAACTACTGAAAACCAACTTGTAGGAATAAGGCTGTCAGTTGTCTGTCCTAACAAACTGCCAAATTTTGTTAATATATTTAGTAGACTTTTGAATGGCCATCAATAAGCAGAATTAAAAGTTTAGCTTCTGACTGTAGCCACTGTGCACTCCCCAACACACATTTCTCCAACATGAAAGAAAACCAAGGCACTAGAAAGCAAGCACACTTAAGTATTGGAGATAATTAAATCTTTATATTTTGCCTGAACTGTATATTGTAGCATACTAAAACTCATTCAAGGGGGGGAAAGGCAAATAGAAAATTCTCCCATTAATTTTTTTTTTTCAAACTGACAATTTGACTATTTCATCACCTCTCCTCAAAAATGCAGTCTCATAAATCGAGAGTATTTTGAGTTAGGTCTAGAAATCACACTGAAACTATGTTACATTTACAAATATTAAATTTATTATAACTAGAATGAATTTAATGGTTCTCAGATTTGGCCACCTTGTAGCTCCACTTAAGGAGGGGATTATTTTTTTTTTAACAGAAAAATGCATTATAACTTGGTCAAATTACTTACACATTTTTTTTAAAAAGCCTTCTAAAAAGGAAAACAAGAAAAGCAACTCTTCATTTTCACATAATTAAAGAACAGGAGAAAGCACGCAAGCTACATCATAGCTAAATTTACCAAACCAACCAAAGCCGGGGGGATTTTCTCTTCTGATTATGTGTCATAAAAAGGTCCGCTGTCTTATATACACATGTATATAATGTTACATTCCAGCACTGTAAAAAGTCCCCTTTGCCCCCTCCCCGCAAGTTTCAGTCTAGTCTCCAAACTTGGAAAGCGGCGCACGCTCCTGTTGCCTGTGCAGTTCGTTCTCGGTCAGCAGCTGGAGGTTCTCCGCGCGCAGTCGGTCTAGCTCCAGCTCTAGCTCCCGCACACGCGCGTCGTCGCCACCCAGCCGCTTGCTTTCCAGCCGCAGCCGGTTGTTCTCGTCCTCCATGCGCGAGAGGCACTTCTCCAGCTCCAGGTACTCTTTGATGAGCTCCTGCTTGCTCATGTTCTGCAGGCTTTCCGCGTGGTACCGCTCGTACGTCTCCGAGAAGTCCCGCTGCAGAAACTCACTGCCGTCCCCTCCCATCCCGTCGCTACCCCCGTCCTCTTCACCCGCTTCTTCCATAAAGTCCTCATCACTAGTATCGTCGGATTTGGCGGCGGTTCGTTTGGGGTAGAGGCCGGTTTTGAGATCTGGCTCCTCCTGGTCGTGGTCATCCATGAGGAACTGCGTGGTATTATAGGGCGCGACCGGCTGGCCCTTGGCGAACATCTCGGCTCGAATCCTGGAAGCTCGCAGGCTCTGCTTCTCGTCGAACTTTTTCTTCTCTTCCCAGGTCAGCTTGTAGTACGGTTTCCAATGTCGCTTTTTCTTGGAGGGGCGTCTCCTATGTTTCTTCTTACCTAGCTGTCTCTGCTGTTGTCCCCACGTTTCCTCGCCACCAGCGGCAGGAGCCCCCAACTTGTTGGCCTCCGAGTCATGACACGGTTGGGCAAGCGGCTCGGACGTCGGTTCCCCTCCCGCCGACGGGGAGATGCCACCAGCGGACAAGTCGTCCCCATTTTGGCCCTTCTCGCCTGCTTCCAGGCAGCTTGATTCTGGACAGGCCTGGGTCTGCAGGGGAGGAGGCTGGGGCTCCTGGCTCCCTTCCCCCTCCGGCCCCGGCCGGCCACCCGACTTGGGGGACGCTCTCGATTGCCACCTACTGTCCTCCTCGGGCACCCGCTCCTCCGCGCCTGGGGGGCGCTCAGGGTTCCGCTCTTCATGGACAACAGCAGCACCTGTACAGTTGCTAGTTTGAGGCTGGTGTTGATATTCTGACAAGAGTGGCTCGGCCATGACTAGAGGAGTCCTTGAAGTTTGAGAAATTTTGGCTCTAAGTCCTTAAGGAAAAAGAGGTTTTTCTTTTCTTTTAAAAAAATGTCCAATAGTTGTCTTCGATCTGTAATTTCTGCAGTGACGCCTTTAGCCAGTCCTTCTGTCAGCAAACTCCAGACGCAACTTGGGAGCTCGAGTCAGTAAAGGGTTAAGCGCCCACAGCGCGGCCAGCTAGCGGGTCCAAGGGGTGCAGCGGCTGGAACAGTACGTAACGTGCGGACGGGGTGGGCTTCAAGCCTCCCCGCCGAGTGCCCCCACGATCAAGGAGTTGGGCAAGAAGATGAGGTTAAGTCCAACGGGTTAAACCCAGCCCCGAAGGGGTTAAAACTACCCGATGACGCTTCCTCCGAGGGGCCGAATCCACAAAGGGTTAAATCCCCTGCCGCAGAGCCCACAAGGGGTTAAAGTCCCAGAGCCACCTCCTCCCACTTCCACGGGTGTCGCTCCAGCCCGAGCTCCCAGTTCCCTAGGCCCGGCCGGAGCCTTAGCCGAGGACAGACAAACTCATCTCCCCTTTGGCTCGATGCTCTGCTCAGCTCAATTCTCCTCCGCCTCCTCCTCTTTGCCTCCCTCCCTCCTCCCCTTTCAGACAGCTCCTCTTCCGCCTCCTTCCCGACTTCCCCTCCCAACCTGCCTTTCCACCTGCCAACTTCCAACTGCTGCCTCCCAGCCCTCTGCGCCCCTTTTATATAGAAGTCTGGTTGCCCCGCCCATGCGCATGCGTAACGGAGTCCCCATCACTGGGTGCCGGGAGTCGTAGTTTCCATCTTTCTGGTCCGCTGTCCTCGCGCGCCGTGCGACGTAGCCAATCCCATACCACGTAGGGGGCGTCTCCCAGACCGCCTCCTTCCATCGCTTAGCCCTCGCTAGAGAAACCAGAGTGACCATTGGTCAAGAGTCGCTTGTCTAACCAAGGAAGGAAGGCCAATCGGAGAGGACATGGGGCGGGTTCTGGACCATACCATTCTGTTTCAGGAATACGAGAAGATTCCATGGTCTGTGGGAGCCCACACAGAATATTTTTATGAAAAGGTGCGTTTTAAAGACTATTATCGCATTCTGTTCTCAGCGGAAGGGTTCCGACGATGATAAACATTTGTTAATTAAAGCAAAAAATGGTTTATTCCCGAAAAGTAGTCCCTAACGTGTAAAAGAGGAGAAATGCTATAAAGAGAGATGCTGACTACGGCTACAAACACTTGATTCTTAAGATTACAGCAATGGCTTCAGGGTGGGTTGTTGGTGTCTGGGACCGACATTTGCGGAAGGATATCGTGAACATGTTTTTGTAAAACGTAAAAGCGCATGAAGAAGTAAACAAATGAAGAATAAAAAAGTGCCGCCTTAAAGAGACAGTGTGACCGCGTTTTCGTGCGGCAGCCTCAGAAGAGGCCTCGGGAGACAGGAGGGCGGGTTCGAGTCCCGGGTGACGTCGATCCCCGGGAACCCATGGGTGAAGGTGGCCGAGTTTCTGCCCCAGCCTGGTCCTTGAGATCCGTCTCCGCCCCAGGGGCCAATGCAAAATGGTGATCGGCGACAGAGCCTCTCCCTGGGCCGGATCTAAAATGCAGGGTGGGGGTGAAGAACTCGCCCTCGGGCCTCAGCTTCTGTCGAAGAAAATGGCCTCCTGGGGCCGACTTTGTCTCTTCACTTCCGAAACCTAGAACATTTCCTCAGCTAGGTCAGGGGAAGCTGGGCCATATGATGAGCGTCTTTCTTGGGAAGGGGTTCGAAATGAATGAGTTTAAATAATCGGATTTCCGGAAGAGAAGCGGGGGTCATCCACAGAGGTCCTCCCTCATCAGTGGGTGCTGAAGGAGAATGAGGGAGGGAGGAGGGAGGGAAGCAGGGCCAGAGACTTCCACTTCCCTATGGAGGAGGGCCTTGCCCTGAAATGAGAATCCAGGGATGTGGGGTAGATTCGTGGCGGCCGGGGGTTGGGGGGATTCTCCCTTGAGAGGAATTCTTCAGACCCGAGCTCTGCCCAGAGATCTGGGAGAGCCCTCCACTCTAACCACTTCGGCTTAATCGCCACTTTCCCACTGGTCACCCACCCGGTGACCCATTCTTAGTCTGTAATAACAATTCCTTACATTCCAAACGGTGTGGACTGGATGAGGTTCGTGTACACACAGAACCATTTGACCACACCATAGCCCAGTGAGGTGGGCAGGGTAGGGATTACTGTCTCCATTTTAGAGATAAGAAATCTGTAACTCGGGGAAATCAAGTGACTTATCCAAGGTCATATGACAGCTAAGTGGCAGTTCTGGCTAAAGCGCAGGTCTTTGTGACCCCCATGCCATTTTTCTTTCTGTCACAAACAGAAAATCGCACCCCCCTTTTTTTCTCAAGAACTCTAATTTGAGTTCCTTTTATTTCCAATAGCCTTCACCTAATGCAAACCCTTACTTCATCATTGGTAGTTAAGAGGGCACAAAGATGAATAAAATGTCATCCGTGCTTCAAGTTGTTCATAGACTGCCACCAAACCAGTGAATCAAAATGGCAAGTGAAGAAAATCCCCAGGGGGCTTGTGAGCTAAGCTGCTTGTGAGTTAGGAATTCATGGAAGAATGGAGGACTTAGTTGGCTCTAAAGATGAAGAATTTTCGAGCAAAGTGACATGAAAAAGGACATTTTTACTTTTTTATTTTTATTTTATGAGCAAGGATCACACTGTTTCCCAGGCCGATCTGGAACTCCATTCTTCTTCAGCCTCCTGAGTAGCTGGGACTATGGCTCTGAGCCCCAGTGCCTGGCCAGAAAGGCATTTTATGAGTAGGCCTCCTTTGAGAAGCAGAGTGTTGTCTGGGAACTTGCATGTGGTTGGCAGGGCAGTGGTAATGGGCATGTGCAGTGCAGACTGCCTCCAAAGGAAAAGCAACCAGAAGTGACGGGGGGCACGTCCAGGTGTTTTGGAAATGACCACCCCAGCTTGTTTTGTGTGGGCTTCAAGTAAATCAAGTCCATCTGAAAAGCCGGTCCTCTGAGTTTCTTTATCCATCCCTTAGGAGGCTCTCATAAAACAAAAGTCCAAAGGGAACTTCACTAGGAGAGACAAAAGCCCTCCAAACTTTTACTGTATTTTTAGGCTTCAGAGGACTGGAGTACCTGGCCTGGTCTGGAGATTTGAAAGCTACAGCTGAACCCAGCCTCAGTTTACTAGATAGTTCAGCTGTAAGGTCTCGTTTGTCATACTAGAGGAGAGGTGATCACTCAGTGTGAAACTCTATCAAACAAGGGGACAGGCATCTCAGTATTGACTGAATTCCAATCCTTTGCCAGGCATTTTATTAAACCCCAACCATTATTAAACCCCATTGTTAAACTCAGGCCTGCCTTTTGATGAAGGGCTCGTTCCTATTTCACAAACAAGGAAGCCCAGGCTCAGAGTGGTTAAGAACCTTGCCCAGATCCACACAGCCAGCGTGCAAGGTGAGGGACTGCATCTCCTCCCTGCCACCCATCACCACTTTGGCCTTTCTCCCACTGCCCCACTGCTGTTCATCCTTATCACTGAAGGCCAAAGAGTGACTGCAGCGGGGCAAATGATGGCCAAGCCTGGGGCAGTGGACAGGGACTGAGGGAGCTTAGAGTCTAAGGGTCTCTAGCCAAGGGCCTTCGGGACTGCCTCTTCCTCATCCAGAGACAGGAAGGTCCTGGGGCCCAAGTGGTGGCAGCTGCCGGAACTCAATGCTGCTACACTCCTCCATGATTCTGGACCCTGCCCAGGCACCAGGAGGCACTTGGAGTGGCCAGTTCGAGGTCGAATACAGGCTGATAGCTGGAGTCAGGGAGGCCAAGACCTATGGGGCTTAGCAAAAAAGTTCCGAAAGTTCTTAAGCCAAGCGGTCCCAAGGTCTGTGGCAGGAGCTAGGCCTACATCAACTAGGTCTGGTCGCCACTCAGCAGGGAACAGGGGCGGGGCTCCCGCCGGACGTTGGTCTTCCAGAAAGTTCTCTTGGAAGACGGGAGGTCTGCTGAGGAGGGGGCCGCGGGCACAGCGGGAAGCAGCCGCCCTCCCTTCAGACGGGGCCCCAACCCCGGCCCTCCTTGCTCAGCCGGGACCCGCCCCGCCGGCCCGGGAGCCCCACACCGGGCGGGAGGGCAGGGCGCTGGGGAGCCAGGGCGCGGCCGCGCCGCCGGGGGCCGCTTTCCCTCGGCCCGCCCGGCGAGGAGGGGGCACTCCTCGTCAGAAGCTGACGGGCCTGGGGGGCCGTCCTCGGGGCGCCGGGGAGGAGCCGGCCGCGGACTCCGGCCCCGCGCCCCCGACCTCCTTCCCGCTGCCTTCCCGCTGTCGTGGGGGCCCAGACGGCAGAGGATTGAGTTTTATTTTATTTAGTGAAACACTCATACGTAAAAGAATCTTCAGCGCGGACGTCCTGAGCCGCGTGTGTCGGGAAGCAAGCGAGGCCCGCGTCCGCGCCCTCCCGGGCCTGCGCACTCCTCCACCCTCCCGCCTCTCCGCCTTCCAGGCCCCGGCCCAAGTCCCAACTTGCCAGGAGCCGAGCCTCCTCTGGGAGAAGCCGGGAGTCAAGTGACCAGAGGGTGGGGCCGGAGGGGCTGGGCCCTGGCAGCGCCGCCCAGCTCACAGCCACCCCAAAATGTGGGGACGGGCACCGCAACTGCAGCCTTCCAGGACGGCGTGGGGTGGGTGGGAGGGGCGTCTAGTGTGACCTGCTGGGAAGGGTGGGGTCTTATCGGACCCCTACTGGGTAAGGGGGTGCCAAGGCAAATGCGAGTGGGAGGGGATTGCTAATGGTGTTCTCCTAGAACGTGGAAGACAGGGCACAGCAGGACAAGCGCTCAGAGCCTCCTCGGTGACTAGAGGCCCCTTCCTGGAGAGTCACCTCTTCTGGATCCGAAACTGCCGGAACAGCCACTGGACAACGAAGGGCCACAGGAGGAGGAAGAGCAGCGTGGGAGCTGAGAGCCTGAGGGGCCAAGGCCGAGCCCTGGGCGTGGGCCTCTGCTGTCAAGAGGGAAGGAGTCAGGGGCCAGCCCAGGCTCAGCAACGCCCTCCTTAGGAACCTGCTTCCAGAACTCACAGAGAGCCCTGCCTCCCCCAAATTGGGAAGATCTTACCCCCAAGTCTGCACCATTAGCCCGCGGTGTATCTCTGACACCATGAATCCCAACTCCCTCCCATATCTTTCAGGCCCAGCTGTCAGGAGAGGCTGGAGGGAGGGACTGGCTCCTCTGGGCCACACAGCAATGACCCTATTGTTAGGACCTGAAAACCCTGTATTGTAAAGGATGTGCCACATATTTTAAAGGATGTTAGTTTGTAAATATTCTCCTCCAGCCCCGCTGGTGGGGCTGGTGGGGCTGGTGGTGCGTACCTGTAATCCTAGCTACCTGGAGGCTGAGGCAAGAGCAGGAGGATGGCAAGTTCGAGGCCAGCCTCAGTAACTTAGCCAAGACCTAAGAAACTTAAAAAGACCCTGTCTCAATATAAAAAGGGTCAAGGATGTAGCTCAGTGGTAAAGCACCTCTGGGTTCAATCCCTAGTACAAAAATAAATAAATAAATGTCCTCTAGAAAGAGTCAATGCTCCTTGGAGAAGTGGCAGATTCCAGGACTGGGGGCACTGAAGGGAGGGGATGGGAGAGTGTGGAGCATCATGTACCAGAAAGCCAGGTAGCTTCTAAAAATGGCCATGTTCTAAGAAGGTAACATCTGGTGTCCGGTGCAGTGGCACATGCCTGTAATTCCAGCACCTCAGGAGGCTGAGGCAGGAGGGTTGGGACTTCAAAGCCAGCCTCAGCAAAAGTGAGGCGCTAAGCAACTCAGTGAGACCCTGTCTCTAAATAAAATACAAAAAGGGCTGGGTGGTGGCTCAGTGGTCGAGCGCCTTTGAGTTCAATCCGCAGTACCATAGGAAAAAAAGAGAAAGAAGGTAAGACCTGGCTTGCAAGGATCTCCACTGGTCAAAGCTGTGGCAGTCTGGGCACCAGAAAAAGTGATCTTTACAGTTGATTGGAATACTGAGTTTTTAAGAATCATGAGTCTAGGGGCTGGGGAGATAGCTCAGTCGGTAGAGTGCTTGCCTTGCAAGCACAAGGCCCTGGGTTCGATCCCCAGCACCCCCCCCCAAAAAAAAAAAAAAAAAAAAAAAGAATCATGAGTCCAGGACTGGGGTTGTGGCTCAGTGGTAGAGCATTCTACTGGCACGTGTGAGGCGCTGGGTTCAATCCTCAGCACCACATAAAAGTAAATTAATAAATTAATTAAAGGTACTGTGTCCATCCTATAACTAAAATTAAAAATATAAAATACTAAAAAAAGAATTGCGAGTTCATAATCATACTCAAAAAGAAAACTAGCTGGCATGGGGAATCACACGCTTGTAATTCCAGTGACCTCGGAGGCTGAGGTAGGAGGATCACAAGTTCAAGTCCAGTCTCAGCAACTCAATGAGACCCTGTCCCAAAAAACAAAAAGGACTGGGGGTGTAGTAGTGATAGAGCCCTGGGTTTAACCTCCAGTACTGTAAAAAAGGAAGAAAAAAAAAAAAAAAAGCGAAAAAGAAAAACTATAAGTTTGTCACCATTGAGGAGACTTTTAAGTCAATGCCTTACTTTAAAAATAGATAATTAGAAGGGCACGGTAGTGCATGCCTGTAATCAGCCCAGTGGCTCAGGAGGCTGAGGCAGGAGGATCCAGAGTTCAAAGTCAGTCTCAGAAATTTATGGAAGTCCTAAGCAACTCAGCAAGACCCTGTCTCTAAATAGAATATAAAAAAGGAACTGGGGGGCTGGGGCTGGGGCTCAGTGTGGAGTGCTCACCTAGCATGCATGAGGCCCTGGGTTCGATCCTTAGCACCACATAAAAATAAAATAGAAGTATTGTGTCCACCTATAACTAAAACAAAATATTACATAAACAAAAAAAAAAAAAAGGGACTGGGGATGTGGCTCAGTGGTTAAGTGTCACTGGGTTCAACCCCTGGAACCAAAAAAACAAAGATAATTAAGGGCTGGAGGTACAGCTCAGTAGCAGAACACTTGCCTAGCAGCTCAAGGCCCTGGGTTCTATCCCAGGTGCCACACGCACAAATAGTAATAATTAAGAAGAAAGAATTAAGCACTTATTGTGCTTTTCCACAAGGGACTATATTTCCCAAGGTAAGCAGGGAAACTCTACAGAAAATTTTTAGCTAATAAATGTTACAGGAATAGAATTTTAAAACCCTTTTTTTTTTTTTTTTTTTTTTTTTGCAACCACTTAATAAATAATTGATTCAGGCAAAGATAGTCAAATCTTGTCAAAAACTGTGTGGCAAATGCTGAGGAACTGGATATTCCCTGGATTCAAGAGGAAAACATGACATTCCACAAGTAGGTTGAGATCTTTACCTTTTCATTTAGGCTAGCAGACCCTACTAGGATCTCTAGTGGTAAACATCCAGATACCAGATGTCCCCTGATGTGAAGAACATCATCTCTGGTCCAAAATATTTAACCTGACCCTAATCCAGTTTCTTATTTCCAACGTCCGGTTCACAGGAAACACCTCGTACAGAGGAATCAGATGTAATTAGACCCAAAAAGTGGAACATTCCTTTTACAGCTTCCTTCCCCAGCCTGATCAGCAAGCCAGTAGCATGGGAATGGACGGGTCTAGATAAAAGGACACTTAGGCTAGAGATGTTCAGAAGCAGAGTGCTTGCCTAGCATGCTTAAAGCCCTGGGTTCAATCCTCAGTACCCTCTCAAATAATAATAAAGACAATAACAATAATAATAAATATCACTTAAGGGGCAGAGGAACTAGGTGCAGGGTGTGGTGCTGGACTGGGCAAACAGCGGCTGGAAAAAGCAGTTTTAGGACAGCTGGAGAAATCTGAATTTGAATTCAGTATTTGATGATTTAAGGAATTGTGTGTGATCCAATGTTCTGGCTAGGTAGAGGAATGTTTTTATTTTGAGAGTTATAAACCCAAGTATTTCAGGGTGAAACGTGATGTCGATAATCTACTCTAAAATCCTTGGCATTTAAAATTGGCAAAAGGTAGAAAAATCAAAGAAAGAATGCCCTGTGGGGGAGGGCGTTGATTCTGAGTTAGCCATCGAGAGGAGGGGATGTTGAAATCCCTGTTGCAGTGGCTCACACCCACCATGCCAGTGGGTTAGGGGTCACCCCAGAGATCTCCACATACCACCAACGCTCTTCTGCTCTAGCTACTCCAGGCTTCTCAAGACTAGACCATGCATAGCTGGGCCTGGTGGTGCACACCTGTAATCCCAGCAATTCAGGAAGCTGAGGCAGGAGGATCTCAAGTTCAAGGTCAGCTTTAGCAGCTTACCATGGCCCTAAGCAATTTAGGGAGGAAACCTCACCTCAAGGAGGGGGGTAAGTTGGGGATGTAGCTCAGCGGTTTTAAAAAAAAAAAAAAAAAAAAAAACCCACTCACTGGGTTTTCAATCCCCAGCAACTCCTCTTAAAAAAAAAAAAAAAAAAAGCAGACCACTCAGAATGCTGGGTAGCAGCACAGAAGGGGAGACAGACTTGGGCTATGCTCAGCTCCATCACATGTTGATGATAACTGTAATAGCAACAGACCCCACCGGAGGCCTTGCTGGATGCCTAGCACTGCAGAGGCAACCTCTGTGCATCATCTAGTCCTCACAGCATCTCAGTGAGGCTGTGTCCCCTCAGGCAAGTTACTCAACCTCTCAGAACCTGTTTCTCCATGTGTAAAAGAAAGATGAAAAGAAAATCTATTTCATGGGATCACTGTGTGGATTGAATGACCGAATGCAAGTATTTGGCTGCTGGGGCCCTAGGAATGTTAGCTGTTATTTATTCTACATGGCTGAGATGGATGCACGACGCAGGGCTGAACTGACTGTTTGGAGGTAAACCCAAAATCTGAGAATAGGAGTTTTGGCTGAGGGGCAACAGGGACCCCAGCCCCAATGCAACGCTCAGATACCTCATGGTCCTATCTCTTGGGATTAGCCTCATGCAGGTTTCTTTCAGCAGAGGTGGATAAGCAGGGAAGGGTCCTCTTCCCACTCTCCCTCCCAGGTGGAAGTGCTTTAGAACCCTTGACCTCCCTGCCTGCAACAAAAGCCACACCGTTCTTTGCACAGAGCTGCAGAATTGTGGAGGCATGGTGACAAAGACAGAAGTGGCTGGATGAGGAGCCCAGGGCAGAGACGAAGAGTTCTATAGCAATTTTGGCCCAGACTTTGAAACGGGGGATAGGGAAACTCACCTGCTCAGCAGGCTGGGGCTTATTTTCCAGGCTCTGCAGCCTCCCCTGGACATCCAGCATGTTCTCCTGCAGCGCCCGAACTGTCCCCACCAGCCATGTATCCAACTCCTGGGGTCCCAGCAGGGTGACCCCCAACCCCTCTGCAAAGCACAGAGACACAGGGAAGGGGACTCAGCTATGGGTGCAGCCTGGGGCAAGTCCAGGAAAGTGTCTATGTAGGGCTGAATCCTTAGTCCCAAGTGTGACTCTTGTAAGGTCCATCCACAGGGCTGAGTACGGGGCTGTGGGGGTCGGGGATATAATCCCACAATTTCCACTGACTAGCTGGAAGACTGTGGGCAAATCATTAACAAGGAGTCTCATTTTGTCATCAGAAATCTAGTGGTAGAGCACTCAGCTCCCCCAGAATGCACCAGGCCCTGGGTTCAATCCCCAGCACCATGAAAGAAAAAAAAAAAAAAAAGAAAGAAAAAAAGAAATTAAGGGAAAGTGTTCTCTTCCTCACAGGGCAGCATGCTCAGTGCAAAAAAGGAAATATTTATGAACATGTTCCTTTGGGGACTTGGCACACAGGAAATTCTAAAAGAGGATAGGGCAGAATTCATTGTCCATTGAGATTCCCAAGAGAGAATTTCAAAAACACAGTTTTGGTGACTTCCCAAAGTTATGAAGCTGGGGGTGACAGAGCTGTCCTTACGCAGCACCTGTAGAGGGTATAGACTCTTGGGTGGCCCACAGGAGAGGAGGCAGGGCAGGAGCTTTGCCTATCCAGGCAGGCGTCTGGCTATTTGTCGACCCTGGCTGGGCAGAGGCTCCTGTCCCCAGGAACAACTCTAGACTTTTACCTTTGCCCTGAGAGTGCAGCCAAGGGAAGGCCAAGGCCTCCAGAACCCTGGAGCAGGCAGAGGGGGTGAAGGACAGCAGGAGCTCACCTTTCTCTCCAGGGGGCTCGAGACTGTTTCTGGCATCAGGCTGTCCTCCAACTGCTCCCCTCTGTTCTGCCCAAACCTGCTGAGATGAGTCATAGGTCCAAGGTGGGGGGTGGGGAACCAGGGCACAGTGGGGTGGGGAAGGGAGGGAATGGAGGGTAGTCTCACCAGCTCAGGTTCTAGCTGCTCCAGGGAATCACAGAAAACCTCCAAGTCCAGGTCTCTGGGTGGCTGGGACTCTGGGTAGGGGAAGGTAGGGCCATTGCCAAGAGGAAGACTGGGGGGAGGGGAGAGGGTGTAGAGGGGCAGAGGCACCTGTCCAGGAGATATTAGGGGTCCTGCTACAGCAGGCACCATGGGCCGCAGGAGTGAGACCCAGGAATAGGCATCCCAGAGCCTGCCCCTTGGCCTCTGGAAACATAGGGGGCCTCAGCATCCATGGACAAGAGGCATGAAGGTCAGAGCACGGCAGGCCTCCCAGCCTGCTCTCCTCCACCCCTCCTAGAGGTGGCCACCACCAGCCTGGGTTTGGTCCTCTGGGCCTCCTGCCAAAGCACTAACCTGGGCTTGGGGGTGCTGGTTGCTTGGGGAGGCAGGGAGGTCCAGGGACAGCCCCATCATTGCCATTCAGCACCTGCACTTTCCAACCTGTCAGAACACAACATCCAGAGGCGGGGCTGAGAAAAAGCTGGTACCTCCCAGTGACATCAAATCCCTCATCCCCATTAGCTAGGAACACTGCCTGACGCGCCCAGGCCATCGAGAGCACTGGCTGGGGTCCTTACAGGGACATCAACTGGAGCCCTGGGTGCCCAGCACCCGCCTCCCCAGCCCCCAACTGAGCAGCCCCCTCAGCCTAGATCTAAGATAGTTCACTTGAACTTTCCAAGCCCCCATTCTGGGGATCTGACCTGTGACCCTTCTCAGGAAGCTTTCTGGGGGCCTCGGCATGTCAGGGATCACCTGGTACAGGGGCTCGAAGTAACCAAACATATCCTCTGCCACCTCGCCCAGAGGCACAGTGTCGATCACCTGTGGGGGAGGGGCTCTAATGGAGAGGAGCTGGCCCTTCCCACCAGGTTCCCTCTGTCCTCTTTCAGCTGGGCGTCCCCCTTGCTACGCCCTGTCATACCCTTCCACCCTGCACCCAGCAAGACACAGGGTGATTCCCAAGGTGGTATCAATGTGTAGGAAACATAATGGAGGCCAGCACCAGAAGGGTGAGGGGCAGGCCACCTGTCTGGAAGCTTGGGGACAGAGAACCACAGCCCTTCATACCTTCTGTGCCACCAATTTCATCTCAGTGATATAGGCGGACATGGCCTCCTCCCTGCTCATCTTGCCCAGGCTGTTCCAGGCATCCCTGGAGGGGAGGGGGGAGGGGTGGAGGACCGTGAGAAGGCTGGTTAACAGCTGAGTCCTGGTTGCCCAGCAGGTGAGCAGCTCACCACTTATATCGTCCAATGGGGTCCCAGAATCCAGGCCTTGGAACCAGGCAGGGCCCCATGGTAGCTTGCTTGTAGTAGCTATAGAATCGCAGCATCTCTTCGTAGGAGGGGCGGTAAGAACCTGGGTACAGGGTTGGGAAGTGGAGAACACAGCATCACCTCCAGCTCCAAGAGAATGGAGGGGAGGGAGGAACACCCTGGAGAGGGCAGAGATGGCAAGGGAGATGGTGAGGGGTCCCCATCCTTCAGGACAGTGGCAGGAGGTAACAGGGAGCACCAGGACAGCCCAGGCAGGCACTTGTGTGAAAACACCGCAAGGATCCTCCTCACTTCCTCGGAGTCCTGCCCCGGCATCCTGAATCCCAAAATGGTGGTCCCCACAACCTCACCATTCTTAGGAAGGTTCTGAATGACGCTGACTGCAGCCTGGAACTGTTTCTGGTAGTCTGGCTCTGGGCTTTCATTCTTGGTGCCCATGCTTCTCCAAGCCCTGGGGCCCTACTTTGGGGCGACTCTGCAAGAACGAGCCTCAATGTGAGCAAGCCCCAAGGTCCATGGTGGCACCGTAAGCCACGTGTCCGTTCCCAGAGGAGCGTAAACCAGGGTCTTTAGAAGTCTGAGAGATACCTGGGATGTCAGAAGTTGCAGCTGAGGAGGCTCATTTTTCCTACCTCACGGCAGTATGGGTGGGGTCGGTGTGGCGAGGACCTCAATGGGTGGGTGGAGAAGCAGGTGCCAAGGGTCCCAGAGTCGGTATGTCCCAGATGGGCTTTTCTAGGTGCACATCTTCAACTCCTGGACAGGAGAATGGGAGGAGTCAGGGTGGAGCCTCGGACCATGGGCCTCCGCAGCCCGGCCCGGCACTCGCCCCGCAGCTCCCACTGCCGGGACCCCTGGGTCCTCTCTTGCCACTAACCCTTGGCTTCCGACTGACCTCGGGGTCCAGTCTGGCAGGGATGGGAACGCACAGCAAGAGGGTAAATTTAAGCCAATGAGAGGCACCGTTTCACATTCAGTTTCTACACACTAACCACTCAGAGCGGCCCTTTCAAGATTATGCAAATAGCTTCGCTGTGCTTGTACCAATCAGGCGGGGACAATCTACGTGTTGGACTCCCAAACCCGACAACCAGAGGCGAACTGCAGCGCCCTCCGGTGGACACAGTGAACAGTGGGGTCCTTGCGCCCCCTCGTGGAAATTCACTCCTGCTGGCCTTTGCCCACCCGCCTATAGGAGCCGTCCAACACAGATTTCTGGATACTTGGGCGCTGGAGATGGAAAACAGAGTCTTGTTTTGAGCCAGGCGTTCTGGAGAAGAGACATTGGAGCTGAATTTTGGAAGATTTGAGAGTAACCCAAGAGAATAACGAGGATAGTACTCCTGGAAGAAGGGCTCGCAAGATCAAAAATACAAAGGGGAGCAGACTCGATATTCAGAAAGAAAATTCAAGACTCCACAGGGGTGGGGACTCAAGTCAGTATGCAAAATCTCTGGATCGGAAATATATGAGAATGGGGTGTGAGGACAATAGGTGGCAAGTCTAGGTCCCGAGAACTGCATTTTTCCGTGTGGGAGCCCCGCGGTGGGCAGCCGCCGAGTGGCGGTGTGTGTCTGGCTCCCTGCCCTGACCCAGGACACCTGCTGCGGACAACGCAGTCATCGGGACATCCCATCCTTCCCACTTATAAGTGTACACCTGACACAGCCACCAGAACCTGCACGCGGACGCTTGCCCACGGGTGGATGTCACGGACACCCACACAGCTTGAGGCCACGGTCCTGGGACCATGGAGCCCCAGGCTGGGGTGTCAAACCGTTCAAGCTTCGAAACCCAGAACCAATTCCCAGGACTCGACTTGGTGCTTCCTCACTCTCCAGATCAGTTTCGGAACTTCTACCCCTGAGGGTCGGCAACTGGCCTGGTGCGGGGAGGTTAATCCAGTGACGTCACTGCCAAGGCTCCCCGCCCCGCCCTTCGGGTTCGCTCTGCCCCGCCGCGCCGCTCGGTTCCCGAGTTCTGCGGGTTTTCCTGGCCCGCAGACCCTTAGCCCACGACAACCCTTAGCCAGAGAGGGGACCGCGGAGACCGGTCCCCTCTCTGGCTCCCACCCGAGTACTCCTGGCGAAACCGATGAGAGAGGGTGGGGTGGGTCCCTGCGTTCTCTTGGAGTCAAGGGTCCCCGGAAAGGAGAGGGTGTTTGTGCAGGAGGACAGTTCTCGCCCCTCTGGTGCCAGTCCCCCCGACCGTGTAGGCGCTGACCACGGATGGGGCGGAGATCCCAAGATCTCACGGGAAATGGGGAGGCGGACTCACGACCAAGGGCGAACGCGGAGACTCTGGGGACGCACAACTCCGGGCCTGGGGTCCCGCTGCCGGCTCGCGCCGCCCCCGCGCAGTGCTCGCCCCGCCCCTGCCCGGCCCCCGCGTCCCTCCCTCCTTCCCTCCTCCCGAGGTCTCCTCCTCCCGACTCTCCCGGCGCCGCTAAGTTTCTTCGCTCGGGACCGCGCAGAGAGCCGGGGCCGGGCACAAGCGGTGTCTCCGCTGCTCTGTCCCCGCGCGCGCAGACCCGGGCCCGGCCCCGGCCCCACCAAGCCATGCTGTGCGGCCACTGGAGGAGGAGGTGCCGCCGCCCGCCTGAGGAGCCTCCGGTACCTGCCCAGGTCTCAGCGACCCTCGCGCTCCCGCCCTCGCCCGCGTCTCCGGACGGCGGCACCAAGAGGCCCGGGCTGCGGGCGCTGAAGAAGATGGGTCAGTGACGCGCAGCGGGGGTTCAGGGTGGGCGCGGACTGTTCCCAGGGGCTCACCCTGGGAGGAGCGGAATGTTCCAGGCTGTCGCTCCTGGGCTTCCCAGGCGCCTGGGGCTGGAAAGGAAGTGCCTGCACCGTCTCAACTGGGGGTCGCGCCTGGGGTCACCCGAGGTTCCCTGGCCAAGCCAGGCGCCCAGGATTTCCGCGCCACCAGGAGGCGCCCGCGGGGCGTGTCAGAGTGTGAATTTGGGCAAGGGGCGAGGATGGAGTTCCTGGGAGCAGGGAAAGTGGAGGGGGTGATAAAGGTTTGGAGTGTCCCTCACCCGGCTCCCTTCTATGGGTTACTAGGACATCCTGGGTTCTTGGAGGCCCTTGGGAGGGATGAGCTGCTTGTGGTCGGCCTCTGTGGAAGAGGCTGGCCTCCGTGGAAGAGGGTGGCGTCCCAAGAGAACTTCAACCCTGGAGTCCCCACAGGGGCAGTGTCAGCGACACAGTACTGGCAGAACTGTGGTAACTAGTGAGAACATTGTCAGAAAGCCCAACTTCCCAGCTCAGACATAAGGGAAGTCACTAGTTCGGAAGGAATGTGAACTGGCATATTAAGCATGTCTCAGAAACAGCCAGGCACTGGGTGGCTTACACATGTAGTGTCATACAATCCTCTGCACCTTCCCGAGAGGTAGGTGGTGTAATCCTCATTTCCTAGATGAGGAAACTGACTCAGAGAGGTCAAGAAATTTGTGATCACACAGTGAGTGAAGGGCACCCAGGCTGTGCTCCATCACACGGCTGGCACCCTCAGATGCGGGTGAAGTGGGACTCACTGGGGTGAGGGCTTTGAACAAAAAGAGTGGGGTAGATGAGAGATAAAATGTAAAGTACTCTATGATGGAAGAACTGCCATTGGTAGAACAGTTAATGACAGAGGGGTCAGGCATGGAACTAGGGAGAGACAGGGCAGAAAATCAGGGCTGCCCAGAAAAGCCGGTGCCAATCTTCAGGCAGAATTCAGATGTCCCAGTTGCCAGCCTTGCCTTCCCTCCACTACTGCACTTTCCTCTCATGCATTGCACCTGAATTTATTGGGCACAGACTCTGATCTGAACACTACATTTTATTTACCAAGACCTGCCCTGCCCTCAGATCAATCATGCATGTGTCCAGCATTTATTGGGTGCCTGTTGTGTGCTCTGTCCCCAGGGCTTCAGTACCAAACAAAACACAGTCCTGTACCTAGAGAGCTGAGCACTCTGGCAAACGGGTCAGACAGTGCAAGTGAGGGAGGAGACCCAGAAAGGAGTGGGGCAAATGAAATGCTGGGGAGCCAGAGAGGGCCCTGCTACACCCAGAGCTGGAGGGAGGCTGGAGTGGACAGGGGAGAAGCAGGTGGGGGCAGATCTTCAGAATTCCTCTTTGTAGAGTTACAGACTTTATTTGGAGAGCAGTAGGAGCCCCGTAAAGTTCTCAAGTGGCAGTTTTGTGGCAGTGGGTGGATAAAGCCTGCAGTGGAACAAGGGGACCCATAGGAGGGAGGTGGCGGAGTAACTGGGGAAAGGGGGTCGGTCGGGGCTCAGACCTGGGCTGGGGCAGGGGTGTGGGTTCAAGAGGCTCCTGTTAGGTAGACAGGGCTGTCTGGACGGTGTCTCTGGGTAGGTGTTGGTACCATTCCCTGGGCTAAGAAGCAGTATGATTTGGGGATAAGGGGTGGATGGTAAGGTGATCCACTGCCAAAATGCCAAGGGTTTTTATTTGTTTGTTGGTTGGTTTGTGGTACTAGGGATTGAACCCAGGGGTGCTTAACCACTGAACCTCATCTTCAGCCCTTATTTTATATCTTATTTAGACACAGAGTCTCGCTATGTTGCTGAGGCTGGCTTTGAATGTGTTATCCTCCTGCCTCAGCCTCCTGAGCCACTGGGATTACAGGCACGTGCCCCCGTGCCCGCCAAGAACTCTCCTGGAGCCAGAGAGGTGGCCCCGGAGTCAGCCCCTGAAGGGGGTTTGGATGCCAAGAGAGAATGTAGTGAGGCCACCACATGCCTGGCTGCCTCTGCCCATTCGCTCAGCCCTATCAGTAGGCCAGGTGCTGTGCCAGGGGCCATGGCTACAGCAATGGCTGACAGAGTCTTGCCCCAGGGAACTTGGAGGCTAGTGGATGCATGATTACTATCCTAACTCAGCACGCAGCAGCTGAGTAAGGCTGCTCGGGTACTCCAGGCTCCTCATCAGGGCGACACTGTCAGGAGCTGTGTGAGTATTGGAATGTCATCTTGGTCACCCTCCCCCTCACCACTGGCTGGTCCTGCTGAGTGACTGCTGAGTGATCCCTGAGAGGAATGTAAGTCTGTAGGGACTGCCCCTACCAAACCACACTGAGCCCAGGGACGGGTGGAGACAAGACCCAGGTGGCCTGCGGCTTTAGCACCTCAGGCCATCGGGGCCAAGGCCTAGGCCCACCGCACAGGTAGCTTCCACTACCCCGAACCTCTACCCCTCCCAGGATGACCCTGCCACTGGGCCCTGCCTCTCCCTTCACCACACCCCTTAGACTAAGAGAACAGATCTTATTTCAGATCAGGTCAAGGAACTAGGGCAGGGAGTGGCTCAGAGGGACCCAAGGGAAAGAAAAATTCTTTAGGGTCACACTAGGGAGAGTCAAGCCAAGGGGGAGGCACCCCTGAGTGGGAGCACCCGGCAGCTCCACAGACTGGGAAGACAGCCCCGGGAGCCCCCTGCCGATGAGCTCAGAGTCTTGATCCCACTTAGTCCTCGGACATACCTGTGGGAAGGTGCCCTCCTCAGTGACAAGTGAGAAACTTGAGGTGGAGGGATGAGGCCCCCCCCGGGAGGACTGCATGGTTAAGAGGCAGCGTCTGCCTGCACCACGGCCTGGGTGCCCATGATGCTCTCTGTTGTCAAATGAATAAATACTAATTGACACCTTCCAAACACCGGCCCAGGTGCTCCTGGAGTATTAATCACATCTGCTCACAATCACATGAGGTGGGTGGTACCATGAACCTCCTTTTACAAACAGGGAAGCTGAGGCCCAGAGAGGTTCCATGAGTCACCCAGGTTCAAAGCTGGATATAGGTGAGAGATCTGAACCCAGCCAGTGGCCCCGAGTCCAGGCTCCTAAGACAAGGAATGAAAGAAGCTTCCACCTGACCAGGGCCTGCTGCTTCTCTCTCCAAGGTGGCCTGCCAGCCTCCAGAGGTGTCCTAGTTTTCTGTTTGTTTGTTTTTTGTTTTTCTTTGTGGTGCTGAGGATGGAACCCAGGGCCTTACACGTGCTAGGCAAGCACTCTACCACTAAGACACACCCCAGCCCTGTGCGACATGCTTATACTAAAAAAGCATTTGTTGTTTTTCTGAAATTCACATTTAACTGGTGCGCTGAGTTTTATCCAGCAATCCCATCTCCCCAGAGCCCTGTCTGCGCCTGTGCCCTGATGCTCCGCCCCGACCCCTAATCCGCCCGTCGGGCAGAGGACTGAGTAGGCACAATCCTGTTGCCTCCTGCCCCTGCCTGCACGCACCACCACAAACACACCCCTGGGCTCTCCTGATGGCCCACCCAGGATGTCTCCTGCAGGGTGAGTGGGACTGTCACTGTTGGGGTTGGCAGGGAGGGGTCTCCAGAGTGACCCCCGTCCCTGGCAGGTGCCTGGCCTGGGTGGTAGAGAGAGTTGGGCTGTCCTCCAGGCTAAGCAGGGGCCTGCCAGGCTGGACAAGGGGCTGGCTTTGTCATGTCCTGTGGCCCCTCACCTTTTCCCCTGGCGCTGCCCTTACCTCTGCCACCAACAGGCTTCATGCCTCTTCTGGCCCCACTGGGAAGGTGCTGCCACCTTCATCCCGCTGGGTCCACCGTCCAGGGGAGCACTACCTGCCCTTCCTGCCTTTGTTTATTCCAGGAATGCTGAGGACTCCGGTGCTCCCTGCCTCCAGCCTGGGCGTGGCTGCCAGCTGGAAGGAGGGGGCCTGCCGCTCAGGGGCTGCCCGCTGGCTAGGGGTCACAGTGGGAAGGTGTTTGGGAGCCTGTCCTTTTGAGTATCCTCTCCCAGCATCTCCCGGGGCCAGACTACAGGGAGCACTCCTCCTTCCCTGCCCTCGGCCTTGGCACAATCTCGGATTGCCGGCTGCCTGTCACTGTTCCCTGCGTGTCTCACATTCCTGCCGGAGCCTGGGCACCCTTCCTGAGTGTGCACTGGCTCTCACACACACCCTGCCTGCTTCCCTCCCCCACACGCCCCTGTTTGCACACACCCTGCCCTCTGCATACCACCCCTTTGTTCCACCCCCAGAACCACACAGCACCCCTGCTTCTCCCCACAGGCCTGTGCTGGCCTCTGCCAGCACCCTACGTGGCCACTCTAGCCTTGGGTAACGTGCAGTGTTTGCGCATGCACAGCTTGCCCTCTCTGAGCTTCAGCAACCCATCTAAGACTGCGGTGGTATGAGGCGGTCTCCGGCTTTGGCCACCGAGGCAGAACTACACAGACCCCAGATCATACTGCCTTGCAACTCAGAAATGCTGGGCCTGCCCCCTCTAGGCTGCTCTGGGGGCTGAGATGAGCAGTAGACTCGGGAAGGTGTCCGAGCCCCTGGGGTGATCCTATAGTGGTGGGAGAAGCCTCACTCCTGCCCAGAGAAGGGCCAAGTTGGAGGCCTTGGGTCTGAGGAAGGCAGGTGCCTCTTCCCTCCTCTTCACCTCCCAAAGCCCCACCCCAGGTCTGTCCTTGGTCATTTCTGAGCACCCACTATGGGCCAGGCCCTAAACTGAGTGTCCCATGCCTTTTCTCACATGGGATCAGGCTCTTCCAACTCCCAACTCAATCCCAGTCTACCATTTATCCACCCAGTGACCATGGAGGAGTTGGTTAGCTCTTTTTTTTTGCCTCTTTAGCAGCTTTTATTGTTATTATCTTATTTATTCATTTATTTACTTTTGTGGTACTAGGGATTTAACCCAGGGGCACTCTACCTCTGAGCTACATCCCCAGCCCTGTTTCCATTTTATTTTGAGACAGGTTCTCAATAAATTGTGAGGCTGGCCTCCAACTTTCAATCCTCCTGCCTTGCCCTCCTCAGTTGCTGGGATTATAAACATGTGCCACTGCATCAGATTAGCAGCTTTTATTATTAAGATATTAATCCATGCTGGATGCAGTGGACAAACCTATAATCCCAGTGGCTTGGAAGACTGAGGCAGGAGGATCACAAGTTCAAGGTCAGCTTCAGCAACTTGGTGAGACCCTTTCTCAAAATAAAATATAAAATGGACTGAGATGTAGCTCAGTGGTCAAGTGCTTGCCTAGCATGTGCTAGAGTTCAGTCCCCACGCCACAAAGTGAGAGAGGCAGAGAGAGAGGGAGATACAAATCCCAAACCTTCCAGCAAAAACGGAATCAGTCTTCATCATTGAAATCATGGATGAGATGATCCCTGTCAAGGGCTCAGCACGAGGCCCAACACATAGCAGTAGCAATAATAGGTAACCACAGTGACCTGGGCAACACTCACACACACCTGCAATCCTAGTGACCCCAGAAACTATGGTAGGAGGATGGAAAGTTTGAGACCAGCCACAGCAGCTTTGCAAGACCCTGTCTCAAAATAAAAAAAAATAAAAAAATAAAAAAAAATTAAAAGGGCTGTGGATGTAGCTCGTGATAGAGCGCGCCGAGGTTCAGTCCCCAGTATCCCCCTATACACACACACAAGATTAATTCATATACCATATAATGCATCCACTTAAAGCTTACAGTGGTTTCTGGTGTATTATTAAATATTTAAAGTAAAGGTAAAGTGCTGGGCACTGTGGCACACACCAGTAATCCCCAGGGGTTGGGGAGGCTGAGACAGGAGGATCGCAAGTTCAAAGTTAGGTTCAGCAACTTAGCAAGACTGTCTCAAAATAAAAATTTAAAAGGACTGGGGATGTGATTCAGTGGTTAAATGCTCCTGGATTCAGTCCCTGGTGCCCAAAATAAAAAGGACTGCAGATGTAGCTTAGTAGTAAAGCACCCCTGGGTCCAATCCCAGTCAAAAGAAAAAATGTGATCAAGCATATATAACATAAAATTGACCATTCTAACCTTTTTTGTTTTGTTTTGTTTTGTTTTGGGGGGTACGGGGGATTGAACTCATGGGCACTCAGCCACTGAGCCACATCCCCAGCCCTTTTTCGTATTTTATTTAGAGACAGGGTCTCACTGAGTTGCTTAGCGCCTCACTGTTGCCGAGGCTGGCTTTGAACTTGGGATCCTCTTGCCTCAGACTCCTGAGCCGCTGAGATTACAGGCATGTGCCACCGCAGCCGGCTCATTCTAACCATTTTTAAGTGACCAATTCACTGGCATTAATTATAATAGGTACGACCACCACCATCACTTATTTCCAAAACTTTAACAGCCCCCAACAGAAGCTCTGTAATTATTAAGCAGTAACTCCCCCTTCTCCCCCATCCCCTGGCAACCTCTGATCTACTTTCCATTATGAATCTGCCTCTTCTGAGCGCCTCAAATAAGTGGAACCATCCACAGTTTATCGTTCTGCACCTGACTTCTTGGCTTTATGTTTTGGGGGTTCATCTGAATTGTAGCATGTGTCAGATTTCATTCCTTCCCAAGGCTCAGCGACATCCCATTGTGTACACACGCCATGTTTTGCTTCTCCATTCATCTGTGATGGGCAGCTGGGTTGTCCCCACCTCTGGCTATTCACCCTCATTTTTCCTGTTATTATTCCCCCACCCACTCAGTCAGGAGTGGCCTTGGGTCTGGTCCAAAGTCAGAAAGAAAACCCAGACAGAAGGAGGTGGGAAGTTGATGCACCTGTTCAGGGCCACAGGAGTGAGGTTGGGGCAACATCTGTGCGTTTGGGCCTGGACATACCTACAGATGTTCCCTGGGTGGCTAAGTCCATAGCTTAGAAGCCCCCCAACCCCAGGACTCAGCCCTGGGCCCAGCCTGGTGTCCAACCTCATTCTGTTCGGCTTTTCCTTTGGGTACACACCTAATGTGTAGTTAGGGAGTGTTGGGGGCCGTGTGACCCAGAGGCCAGTGCCACCTGGGTGGGCAGCCTGGAATGTTACCCCTCTTCTCTCCTCAGCAGGCTCCAGGGGAGCTAGGGGCAAAGGCCAGGAGTAGCGGCCCCCTCAGTGTGAAAACCTGCCAGGGGGACATCTGGTATTCGGGCTGCCTGTCTTGGTGGCCTGTTTGCAGAATACTCTGGACAAAACAGAAGCTGGGTGACTCACCTCCATTTCCGGCCTTAGTCATTCACCAGCCCCCTCCCCACCCCCACAGACTTGGCATCAGAGGACTGGCCGGGTTAGGGGAGGTGGCCTCTGCTGCGGAGCCTTTCCTAGGGCTGAGGGGTGGAGGAGAAGTGGGCCAGCCATAGTGGCACTGCAGGTTCCCCTGACCTGCTCCCCTGTTGTTTCTCAGGGAGAATTCAGAGGTTGCCTGGGTGTGGTGGGAAGCAGGCGGGGAAGAAGGTGGTCAGGCTCTTTGAATGGAAAGAGGAGGAGGGTTCCACCTCCCCTTCCTGACCAGGGGCACCAAGTGGGTGCTGACCCAGAGGGCCACAGTCAAGTCCCCAAAATTCTCTCTCTCTTTTTTTTTTTCCGGTGCTGGGGATTGAACCCAGGGCCTCTTGCCTGTGAGGCAAGCACTCTACCAACTGAGCTATATCCCCAACCCCCCCCCAAAAAAAACTCTTGGAGCTCTTAGGGCCCCAGGCTGGCCCCAGGAGGACCACAGTTGCCTAAGAAGGGCAGGTTTCCTCCTGCCCCTGATTCATGGCCAGCCTCAAAGCCATGAAGTAAAAAATTTCAATACAGATGCCCAAGCTCCACCCCACACCTGGTGGGGCAGCATCCCTGGACCTCCAGGTGACTCCATGCACAGCTAGGGCTCAGAAACCCTGAGCCCCAAGGCCTCTGCCTTGAGCTTAGGAAAAACAGGGCAGGCCTGGGGTAGACGCAGTTAGCTCCCATCTGAGGGCCTTTCTATAAACAAGCTGGAGCCAGACTCTGGGAGGAGTGCTTTGGGGAGGAGATAAGACCTCATTCTGCCCTCAGGTCTGATAAAGTTCTCTGAAATGACCATGTAGGATTTTGTTATTGTTAATTAAATGAAAAGTTGCTCTTGGTGGTCAGGAAAAGGAGAACTGCTATTTGAGGACAAATCAAGGAAGGCTTCCTGGAGGAGATGAAGGACTGAGCTTTTTCTTGAAGCACTCAGCTACTAGTAGGAGAAAGGGAAAAGATCCCAGAAATGATTCAAGAGACAATGCAAAGAAGGTCCAGGGATTTAGACTTTTTTGTTTGTTTGGTACTGGAGATTGAATCCAGGGGTGCTTTACCATTGAGCTACATCCCTAGTCCTTTTCATTTTGAGACTGGCTCTCACTAAATTGCTGAGGCTGGCCTTGACCTTGCAATCCTCCTGTCTCAGCCTCCCCAGTGTCTGGGATTATGGACATGTGCCACTGTGCCCAGATTGATTCCTTAGGTCAGAGTTTGCAACTGGGGCTTATTAAAAGAAGGAGCCAGGCGAGGCAGCCAATACCTGCTTAGGAGGCTGAAGCAGGAGAATTGCAAATCTGAGGCTAGACTGAACGACTTAGTGAAACCCTGTCTCAAAATAAAATTTAAAAGAAGAGCTGGGGACGTGGCTAAGTGGCAGAGTGCTTGCCTAGCTTGTGTGAGGCCCTGGGTTCAATCCTGGGTTATTTTTTCTTGCAAAAAAAAAAAAAAAAAAAAAAAAATGAGGAAGAGAGGCATGCTGTGGAGTTTTGTTTGGCTCACAGTGGTTTTGGTTTTTTGTTTTTTCAATCTGATTTGGTTGCCAACATTAAAAAATGTGGAGGCTTCACATCCAGGTCCAGATTCCCATTCTCTGGAAACTCTGGGCCCTCATCCCCTCCTGGCTGTCCCCCTCCCTGTGCAGGGTATGGACTCTCTGGTGGCTTGGTTCCCTCCTCTCCTATTGTCCTCTGGCTCATAACCCTTTGCTGAGATGTTTCAGAGCCGGCTCCACAGGGCCAGGCAGTGTGTCCAGGGGCTTAGAACCAGGTGGGGTGGGGAACTCTCCAGGGCAGAGGTGGTCATTCTGTAGAATCCCCTGAATTTTGGATTTTTACTGAGGTTTGGATTTTGCAATAGGTATTATTGTGGTTTCCGCTTTATAGGTGGAGAACGTGAGGCTTATAGCAGTCACAGGTTAAGGCTATCAGGGCCAGGTAACTGGGAGGTGACAGAGTTGGGACCTCATGCCCCAGAGCCCTGAATTTTAATTCTGCTCTTCCACTATTCCCACTGCCCAGGGTGGCTGCAGCGGCAGCAGGGAGCAGAAGGGCTGTGTAGTGCAGTGATCCCCTGGTACCTGGAGATCCGCCAGGCAGGGATGGTTCTGGAGTTGTTGGTCTGTGTCTCCGGTGGCCTCTGCAGTCTTCCCTTGTCTTTGGGAAGGCAAAAGTCAGAAGCTAGGGCTGTAGAAAGAGATTTAGATTAGACAGTGAGACTGCTTTCCTGATGGCCACGTTTCACATCAAGGAAATGCTATTGGTGGCGGATTCTGGCTCGAAGGCTTTGATAGAAAATGGTAGCAAAAAGGGTGACCTTCAGTGACGCCTGAGTTCCCGGCCCAGCGTGAAGGTTGTTATGCTCTCAGGGACTGGCTACAGAGGCCCCAGCTGGGAGGGAGGATGACAAGCAGTGTTTGGGGCCTCCGAAGCCTAAAGCCAAGTGCGGAGATGGCGACTTGTTACAATAAGAAGAGGGACAGGGCAGGGAAACTCACTGACGGGGTCTGGAGAGACTCAGGGAGGGAAGGCGGTGCGCCCCAGCCGGGAGAGGCAGGTGGGAGCTTCTGACAGGGACGCTGCCTGGCAGAGCTAGGCTCAATGTTCCTGGTCCCTCCCGGCAGGCCTGACGGAGGACGAGGACGTGCGCGCCATGCTGCGGGGCTCCCGGCTCTGCAAGATCCGCTCACGCACGTGGCACAAGGAGCGGCTATACCGGCTGCAGGAGGATGGCCTGAGCGTGTGGTTCCAGAGGCGCATCCCGCGGGCGCCATCGCAACACATCTGTGAGCAGGCTGGGCCCGGGGTGGCACTTGGTGGGGCGGTAGGGACCGGCACGGTCGCCACCGCCTGACCCAGCCCTGCCCGCAGTCTTCGTGCAGCACATCGAGGCTGTCCGCGAGGGGCACCAGTCCGAGGGCCTGCGGCGCTATGGGGGCGCTTTCGCGCCTGCGCGCTGCCTCACCATCGCCTTCAAGGGCCGCCGCAAGAACCTGGACCTGGCGGCGCCCACCGCTGAGGAAGCCCAGCGCTGGGTGCGTGGCCTGGCCAAGCTGCGCGCGCGCCTCGATGCGATGAGCCAGCGCGAGCGGCTTGACCAATATCCTGCTGGTGCCAGGAGGGAGGACTGGTCCTCAGGGAACCCCAGTCCCAGGGAAGCCATGGCCCTGCCCTTGGGTCTGAGACAGGGTCTTTGGAACTGAGTGGGGCACTCGACCTGGCCTGGCTTGGCCTGAGCTGCCACCAAAGAGGAAGGCAGTGCCCCTCCCTCAGGGAGAATGGAGGACTTGCTGTAGGTAGAGACAGGTTTCTGGTTTGGGGAACCAAGTCCCACGCAGAAGACATTGCTACAGGGATCAGGGAGCCTACAGGCTGTCCAGAAAGTGAAGTCTCTAACCCAGAGCCCCCAGACCCAGGTGGTAGTAAGTTATGGGTCAGTTACCTGCCACTAGGGGGGGACAACCCAGTATCTTGCTGGTATTTCCTGAGCACCCACACCTGGATCCACTCCTACCTGCACCGGGCGGACTCAAATCAGGACAGTAAGATGAGCTTCAAGGAGATCAAGAGCCTCCTCAGGATGGTCAACGTGGACATGAATGACATGTATGCCTACCGCCTCTTCAAGGTGAACCCTGGCCCCTCGGGCTCTGCCACCACTCCGCTGGCCCCAGCACCCCTCCCCGCTGTGACCTTTTTTTATAGGGAGTCTCCTTTCCCTGCAGAAAAGCAACATCTGGGCCTAGTTATCCTTTTCCCCTCCCCCTGGCCACTGGGCCAGGGTGGGACTAGGAGTGGGGCCCAGAATTTTCCTCATCCCAAGGCAGAGCCCAAGCGTAGGGTGGCACTGCACCAGCCCTCCGAAGTGAGCAGCAAAGCTGCTTTCATGTCTCAGCCTGCAGGGCGCCTTTGTACCTGTGACCACGCGTGGCTCACACGTGGGAGCACAGGCAGGAGTTGGCTTGCAGACACCTGGGTGCACGCACACTCTCCTCCTCCCAGGACCCTCCACTGAGGCATGTGTGACCCCTCCACCCATACCTGCATGGGAACACTGTCTCAGGGCACCCCGGGATAGTGGAGTGTATGTGTGGAGTGAATGGGGCACGCTGCAGACACCTGTGTGGGTGCTGTCACCAACTTGTGTCCCTAAAAGACAAGAGAGCCTGTGGCACCTAACTACAGGCCAACACCCCACCTGAACTTTTCTGAATTCTCATTCACTGCTCATTTACCAAGTGTGAATGTGTGAGTGTGACAGTTATGGTTATGCGTGCTCCTGGAGGGGCACTGTGGCACAGGGGCTCAGTCCTGCCCCAGGGTCATAATTTTCCTCCCACATCTTGTCTCTTGGGGATAGACACTGGACCCGAGACACCCTCTGGCCCTGCAGTTCCCCAGCTGTGACCAGAGCCTTGTTCTTAGTTTTTCCACCTGTGGAATGGGGGTCAGTGTCTCCCAGCTGTGATGGATCATGGGTGGGACAGTGGGTCAGGTTCCCCGGGTATCCCTTCCTTTGAGTATCCTCCCACCCCCGGCTCTCCAGGAGTGTGACCATTCCAACAACGAGCGGCTGGAGGGGGCTGAGATCGAGGAGTTCCTGCGGCGGCTGCTGAAGCGCCCCGAGTTGGAGGAGATCTTTAGTCGATACTCTGGCGAGGACCGTGTGCTGAGTGCCCCTGAGCTGCTGGAGTTCCTGGAGGACCAGGGCGAGGATGGCACCACCCTGGCCCGGGCCCAGCAGCTCATCCAGACCTATGAGCTCAACGAGACAGGTGGGTTTGGGGAGCACAGCCCAGTCTTGGCTCCTGACAGCTCTGGGTTCCCAGCCATGTGGGCTCTGCCATCTCGGGCAAGTTACCTTGAACTTCCCAGACTCAGACTGCACCTCTGTGGGCTGGCATTACAATACGTCGCCTCACAGGATGTGGCAGGAGAGTAAATGGCATGTTGATGCAGTCTAGTCAGTCGATACTCTAGTCGTTATTACAGAGTGAGCCTTAGGGGCATTTGGGGCTGGACACGGAGCCCCCTGTGGCCTAATGCTCGCTCCTGCCCTTTTCTGTAGCCAAGCAGCACGAGCTGATGACACTGGATGGCTTTATGATGTACCTGCTGTCACCCGAGGGGGCTGCCCTGGACATGGCCCACGCGTGTGTGTTCCAGGATATGGGCCAGCCTCTTGCCCACTACTTCATCTCCTCCTCTCACAATACGTATCTGACCGACTCCCAGATCGGGGGGCCCAGCAGCACGGAGGCCTATGTTAGGTACTGGGAGCCCAGCTTAGGGAGGGAGGTGGGGCTCAACCCCTGTGCTGGGCTCCCAGCCCACCTGGCTCAGCCGGACCATTGTCTGGCTCTGTGGCACCCACACCAAACCTTGCCCGTCCACGTGTCTGTCCGACTACAGGGCCTTTGCCCAGGGATGCCGCTGTGTGGAGCTGGACTGCTGGGAAGGACCAGGAGGGGAGCCTGTCATTTACCATGGCCACACGCTCACCTCCAAGATCCTCTTCCGGGACGTGATCCAAGCCGTGCGTGACCATGCCTTTGTGGTGAGCCCCCAGGACCCCCACACCCAGCCCCAGAGCCTTCCCAGTGACCCTGCACCCCATTCATACACCAGCTCTTCTTAGCCCTGTCCAGAGAGTCATTCACTCACCAAGTGCTGCTGAGACAACTGGCCAAGGGGGAAGAATAAAGTTGGACTCAGTGCTCCCTCCTCCTACCTTCATGGTTAACACATGTATTAACGTCACGAAACGTCCAGAAAAAACCTTGGGGCCAGCAACTTGGGAAGCTGAGGCAGGAGGATTGCAAGTTTGAGGCCAGCTTCAGCAACTTAGTGAGACCCTGTCTCAAAATAAAAAAATAAAAAGGACTGGGGATGTGGCTTAGGGGTTAAGCGCCCCCTGGGTTCAATCCCCGGTACCAAAAAAGAAAAAGAAAAAAAGAAAACCTTGAGGAAAAGAGGAAAGAGCATTTTTAATCATGACTTCCAAAGAGTAGGCCATAGGAGAAGCTCAGAGTAGCATCAACATAGTATTGCAACTCCAAGATATGCAAGCCTCAGTGCTGGGGATATGCTTAGGGTTGGGGCATCCCTGGGATCAATCCTCAGCACCAGAAGAAAAAAAAAAAAAAATCAAGTTATACAGCCCTTACTATCAGCAAATCATTGTGGGGTCAGGCATGGTGGCAAACGCCTGTAATCCCAGTGGCTTGGGAGGCTGAGGCAGGAGGATCAGGAGTTCAAAGCCAGCCTCAGAAAAAGTGAGACACTAAGCAACTCAGTGAGACCCTATCTCTAAATAGAATACAAGTAGAGCTGGGGATGTGGCTCTGTGGCTGAGTGCCCCTGAGTTCAATCCCCGACACCAAACAAACAAAAATAATGGTGGGGTATTGCAACGGACACAATGTCGTGGACACACAGAGCATTTACAAAAGAGCTCCATTCCTGCAGCCACCCTCTGCCTCCCAGACAGTCCACCCCTTCTTAGGGGCCCTGGATCTAACCACTGGCCCTCTAGCACATGGTGGCCCAGTGTGTCCCACCTCCCGTGGACTCGTCTCTCCAAATGGGTTCTCCAGAGCTCTGCCTTTGCCTTCCTGTCCTGAGGGGTTGGGGCCCAGGTGCGGAGGGAAGGTAGTGACCGAGGGAGAGTGAGTGGCTCCAAGCAGCTGCCCTTCCCGCCCCCCAGTTGTCCCCATACCCTGTCATCCTGTCCCTTGAGAACCACTGCGGGCTGGAGCAGCAGGCTGCCATGGCTCGCCATCTTCGAACCATCCTGGGAGACATGCTGGTGACACAGGCGCTGGACTCCCAGAATCCTGAGGAGCTGCCATCGCCAGAGGTGAGGCTCCCAGACCTCCCCAGCCTGGGAGGGAGGAGGGTCTGTCTGGGGTCTCCCACCCCATGTCACGCTCATGTCACCTCTCTGGTTCAGGACTGCTCACCTCTGTTTGAACCTTTCTCTGCTTCTCGGGTCATCTGACATCTGCCACTCCTCTGTCCCTCTGCTGCCCACTAGCTCTCCAAGTCTGATTAGACTCACCCCACCCCTGTACCTAGCCATGACCAGGCCCTCCCTGCAGGCTTCGCGTGTCTCTGCTCACAGGGTCCCTGGGCCTACAGTGGCTCTCTTGTCTCCACCTGGAACTCCCTTCCCAGCCACCTGCACCCACCAAGCACCATCTGCGCAGAATTCCAGCCCAGCATCACTCACCTCTCCCTGGCTCTTAGGAACCTCCTCGGCCGTCTGGCCAGAGGCCTTCCTCCCTTCCCCCAAGCCCCAGAGCATCTAATCTGCTCTCTCGGGACATGTAACCTTCACAGCTTCTGGAGAAGACTCTCTTCCTCCTCCCAGTGCCAACTATGTAGGAATGTTGACTCACCTTTGTGTGTGGGTGAGATTTCATTTTTGTTACTCATATGAAAATAACATACATAAAAACCCAAACTATACAAAGGGTATACAGTGAAAAAAATGGGTCTTCTTCTACTCAGGCTCATCCCATCCTATTCCACAATCCTTCCAGAATATTCGCATGCATATGCACCTATGTACTTCTCTTTTAAATGTTACACAGGAAGGCTCATGTCTTTACATGTTGCGCTTACTTCTTTCATGAAAGATCTGTTTCAGGCCTGGGCTGTCCTGTTTATTGTATCTGCTGCTGCGTGGTATTCTGATGGATGGGGCACCCTATTGGCCGTACCTGTTGATGGCCTCTTAGGTTATTCCCCACCTTTTCCTATTAGACACATGGCTCATCTGTCTCCTTCCTGCACCCAACCCTGCCAGTCCCTCTCTCAGTGGGGGTTGAATGACTGACCACCAGCTGCTGCATGGGTTGGGAGGGCTTCACCCATCCATATTGGCCTCTACAGCAGCTGAAGGGCCGGGTCCTGGTGAAGGGGAAGAAGCTACCAGCTGCTCGCAACGACGATGGCCGAATTTTATCAGACAGGGAGGACGAGGAGGAGGAAGAGGAGGAGGAAGAAGCTGAGGAGGCTGCAGAGCAGAGGCGGCAGGTAAGCCATCCTGGGTGGACCAGTGGACTAGCAGGGGCTGGGTCCTACTGTGGGCTAGGGTGGATGAGGTTGGGATGGGAAGGGAGGTGAGACTAGGGGGCTCCAGCCAGGGACCCCCACTACAGCTGGTCTCCTAGGCCAAGCAGATCTCCCCGGAGCTGTCAGCCCTGGCTGTGTACTGCTGGGCCACCCGCCTGCGAACCCTACACCCTGGCCCCGGCGCCCCCCAGCCCTACCAGGTCAGCTCCCTCAGTGAACGCAAGGCCAAGAAGCTCATCCGGGAAGCAGGTAGGAGCTGGAGATTGGGCATCTGGTGGAAGGAGGGCGATAGGACCCTGCAGGCTTCTGGAAGGCCGCGGGGGGGCAGGGGGGGGGACCATGAAATTGGTCTGAAGAGGAGACTGAGAAGACTGTGGGGGCCATAAGAAGTCAGGACCCCAGAGAGGGGCTCTGCTCAGGGAAGGAGGGTCCAGCACGGGGCCAGGTGTGGATGGAGGGGAGAGCACAGACAGGAGAGAGCCTGCGTCTGCCTTCACAGAGCTCAGCCCAGTAGTGGGCTAAACAGATGGGTGATCAGTCAGGCCATCGCCGGGACTCGGGGAGCCTAGCCTGAGTGGGTGAGATCAGGGAAGTCTTCGGGAGCAGTGAAGCCTGAGAAGACATCACCCGAAGGCCGAGGAGGAAGCAGTCTGAGGAGGGAGGGAAGGGATTTCAGACAGGAGGAACAGGTTACATAGGCACAGACGCAGGACCTGTGGAAGGTTCCAGGAACCCGGATCATGGCTGGAGGGTCTGGGCAGGATGAATGACAGGGAATGTCAGCCTGGGGCCAGGTGTTTGATGAGGGAGTCAGGAATGTGGGAAGTAGGGTTGAGGGTGTAGTGCCAGGTCATGTCCCTGCCTCTGTCTGGCCTTCAGCAGCCTCCTGAGTCCCCTCTCACCCTGGGTCAGAGTGGGGAGCTGGGGTTGGGGGAGCTCAGCCTCTGTTCCCAGGAGGCTACAGGCACTGGGCAAGGACACCTCTGGGTACCTGTCACAGTCTTGTCCCAAACTCTGCCGCAGGGAACAGCTTTGTTAGGCACAATGCTCACCAACTGACCCGTGTGTACCCCCTGGGTCTGCGGATGAACTCGGCCAACTACAACCCCCAGGAGATGTGGAACTCAGGTTGTCAGCTGGGTGAGTAGGAGCCATGGGGGCCAGGAGCCGGGGCAGGCAAGAGGCCATTAGGTGGGGGTGGCCTCTGGGCGGTCATGGGAGGGGGCCATGTAGCCTTCCGGAAGATAGAAATACGCATCTTGTTGACAATAATTATTTTAAAAGCTGTTTCTTTAATTTTAGAAATTTAAAACTATCTGCACACACACAGCTGGCAGCCCCACTAAGTCAATAAAATCAATACTGACAAGGGTGGGCTCTGGGAGACACTGAGTCCTACCAGAGGAAGGTAGCATGGTCCCCTTGGGGTAGATAGGGAAACTCAAGGACTCCTCAGGCCCTGGCTCTGGCCCAGGCCTAGGCCTGACCCTGAGAGTGGGGACTTTTCTAGCACCTCCCATCCCAGCCCCACCATGCAGACTTGAGGGATACCAGGGAGAAGGTACAGGTGACAGTAGGGGTTGGATCCCCTGGCTGCTGTGACCTTCCTGCAAGTCATGGTGCAGGCAGGTGTCTCTAACCAGACGGTAAGATGCTGAGCCTCTGTGGGAGGAGCCATGTCCTCCCCAGCCAAGTGGTTGGAAACTGGGCAGTGAGGAAAGGGCCACTAAAAGCCCCTGCTTAATCCTGTTGTCCACAGTGGCCCTGAACTTCCAGACACCGGGCTACGAGATGGACCTTAATGAAGGGCGCTTCCTCATCAATGGGCGGTGTGGCTACGTCCTGAAACCTGCCTGCCTGCGGCAACCTGACACAACCTTTGACCCCGAGTGCCCTGGACCTCCCAGAACTACTCTCACAGTCCAGGTCAGCAGCACGGACCAAGACCCAACCTCAGGACAGGGCTAGTTCTGGAGAGGTGTCGGTCTGCAGTAGAGGAAGACACAGGCAGCTAGGGCAGGCCTGGTGTGAGTGGCCTGAGTGTCTGTGTCCACACGGAGGGGTCAGCTTGCACGCAGTCAGGCCAGGGGCTTGCTGTCCTGTCTGAGGGGTAGGAGTGGGTATGGACCCCAGTGGGGGCCTGGTGGAAGCTCCCTGCCTCCCTTTCCCAGGTACTAACTGCCCAGCAGCTGCCCAAGCTGAACGCTGAGAAGCCTAGCTCCATTGTGGACCCCCTGGTGCGCGTAGAGATCCATGGGGTGCCCGCAGACTGTGCTCGGAAGGAGACCAGCTATGTGCTCAATAATGGTGGGTAGGTGGGCCCGTGGGTGGGAGTGGTGCACAGATGCAAACAGCAGAGGAGGGAGGCACAGGACAGGCCCTGGGCCCAACTGGGTCCTGACTGCCACACCTGTGCCCTAGGTTTCAACCCCCACTGGGGTCAGACCCTGCAGTTCCAGCTGCGGGCCCCGGAGCTGGTGCTGGTGCGGTTTGTGGTAGAAGATTATGATACCACCTCCCCCAATGACTTTGTGGGCCAGTTTACACTGCCTCTCAACAGCCTGAAGCAAGGTTGGTGGAAGTGGGTGGGGATGGAACGGGATGTGGTCCCAGCCTCACAGGCCCTGGTCACCTCTGACCCTCCACTTTCCCCTGTGGCCCTCCCTGAACCAGGAAGGAGCTGGGGCCAAGGATCTGATGCCTGGCTGCTGTCCCTACAGGGTACCGCCACATCCACCTGCTTTCCAAGGATGGGGCCTCACTGTCCCCAGCCACGCTCTTTGTCCACATCCGCATCCAGCACTCCTGAAGGACAAAAGGACCACTCGGGGTTCTGCAGGTACCAGTCTGCACCCCGGCACAGCCCTCTTCCCAAGGAGTGAGGGCTAGTGGGAGCAAGAGTCCCTCCAGCGCCCCTACCTGGCTGGCTCAGCAGGTGCTGGCCTCACTGGGTGCTGAGGACTACGAGGCCCCTCCTGAGGAACTAGCAGGGGATCTGTGCCCTCAAGACACTCAGTGGGGTCCAGCCCGGGGCCTTGAGATGGCTCCAGCTGCTCTGGTCCTCATCATGGCTTACAAGAAGCCAGGCCTGTTGCTGCCTAGAGACTTGGGGAGCAGGACACCCGCGAGGCCGCCGCTCTTCTGACCTCTAGCGGGGCCATCCAGCCCTACACAGCTGCCCTTGCCCCCGTCCCAGGCATCAGCCCACCCCAAAGCCCTCAGGCATTCCCAGCCACCACCTCCTGCTCTTGAACCCGAGTTCCTCTTCCCTTGGCTTCACTTCTTCCAGCAAGAAGGGCGTGCTGAGGCGCAGCCCTGGAGAAACCTGGCAGTAGGTTTGTAACTTGGGTCTTAGACGAGCCTTGGAGAGGGCAGGGAGAGTATCTATTTTAAAAAGTAAAGAAGGGCTGGGGATGTAGCTCAGTTGGTAGAGTGCGTGCCTTGCAAGCACAAGGCCCCGGGTTCAATCCCCAGTGTCGCAAAAAAAAAAAAAAAAGTAAAGAAGCAGGGCTGGGGTTGTGGCTCAGTGGTGGAGCACTTGCCGCATATAAAGAAATGAATAAAATAAAGGTCCATCAACCACTAAAAAATAAAATAAAGAAGCAAGTTTCCTTTAGTACCCCCACGCCACAGCACCTCTGTGCCACCACACCCTCCCTGAGGGACGGCTGCAGCGAGAACCCAGCAGGCTTGGATTTGTCTAAGACAGCCAGGAGTGGCTGTGGGAGATGCCATGGCTCAAAATAGTTCTGACTCCTGCTCTTGACTTAAAAGCTGCTGTGAGTATTGTAAAGCTGTCTGAAGACTCATAAGGTCACACCATTCCCCTGGCCTTACATGGGGTCTGGGGCAGTACTGTGAGGGAGCCCCACTATAGGCTCAGCTGGGCTCAGGAGCCCTGGCTGCTCAGTTGAGCACACCCCAAGGACAGGCAAACAGCCTTTCAAATGAAGGTGTGGAAAGTGGTAGTGCTCTGGGCCACCTCTGTAGCAATGCCGGGAGAATAAGCAATGACCAGAGGACTGGATCCAGAAAAAACCTTGGGCCTGTGCCTGTCAGGGGAGCTTATGGGACTGTGGAGCTATGGTATTTTAGTTTCCACCAGGCAACATCACCAGCACTGGACAAGAGCAATTAGGAAGGTTTCCACAGGGTGGGCTGGGCTAGGCCTTGAATTGGTCCCAAGGCCCTTAAAAACCAAACCCAGCGCTGGGCCAGTCTCTACCTTCCTTCAACCCCATGACCTGAGGCAAGAGTGCCTGCTTTTTTTTTTTTTTTTTTGGTTTGGCAGCACAGAACATTGAACCCAAGGCTACTTTACCATTGAGCCACATCCTTAGCCCTTTTTTTTATTTTTCATTTTGAGACAGGATCTCACCAAGTTGCTTAGGCTCTCCCTAAACTGCTGAGGCTGGCCTCAAACTTGTGATCCTCCTGCCTCAGCCTCCAAGTCACTGGGTTTATAGGTGTACGCCACCGTGCCCAGCCTGCTTTTGGTTTTTGATAAGAGAGGAATTTGGTTCTGATAAATTGGAATGTCTGAAGGAGGATGACCAGAGTCCAAAGGGGTCCAGGTCCAGAGGGATGGGCTAGGCAGCCCAGGCACTGGTGCTCATGGCTGTCAGAAAGGTTGGATGGCCAACCCACAACCGCAGGATGCCAAGTCCAAGACTATGTCCAGTTGTCTGGTCCCCACAAGGCCAGCACTGGTCAGGGCCTGGCTGGGGGTCCTGGCAGGCATGCAGAAGCCCAGGGCTGAGCCCCAATCCTGCTTCTTGTCTCTGGTTTGGTGTTGCAAAAGGAAGGGTTGACAGCTAGGATGAGAGGCCAGAGCTTCCCACATTGAAAGGGCCAGTCCTTAAGGCTAGAAAGGTGACAGGAACTGAACGTGGGTGGTGGAGGCACAGAAGAAATCAGTTTTATTCTGGGAAGTCCCTGGATCCCTAGAGACCACCCATAGGGCTGTATTCTCTCAGCCAAAGCTCAGGGCAGGAATGAAGGTGTGAGCCTTGGAGAAACAGTGACTTGGTCATGGCCAAAGGCTGGGACACAAAGTAGGGGCATAGGAATAAGGGTCAGGCAGCTCTTATATCTTCTCAGTTCCATGGAAGGGACTTGGAAATAGCCATGGGGGGCTGGAGAGGATCATGGGGTGAGGGGATGGAAAAGTTCCAAAGGACAAGAACAGGGGGGATGGGAATTCTAAATGCAGTTCTTGGGGCCCAGCAATGTCACATTTAAGAAGTGTCCTTGGTGGGGCCTGGGGGTGTAGCTCAGTGGTACGGCTCCTGTTCAGCATGAGTAAGACTTGGGTTCCATCCCTGGCACCACTAGAGTTGGGGAGGGCAGTACCCCTCATGGCTCAACAGAACCACCTAGCCTGTGGCCCAGGAGGGCATGTGGTATCCTGACATTCTGGCAGGGCGTGGTGCCTGTATCCCCCTGTGAGAAGCCACAGGTGACTGACTCCACCAAGCTGCTTGATGCTCCTGCACCCTTACTCCTCTGGAGAACCTGGGTCCATCCTGGCTCCTCCCTAGTGGGTGGGAAAGAGCCAAGTATGCCCTGGAAGAAGGGCAGCCTTGCCAAAAGAAGGTCTTCCAAAGCTGGCCCAGTATCATGGTCCCGGGGGCCTTTATTGTCACCCTTGCTCTAGCCCGGCCCCATGATTCATCTGTTCTACTGCCACCTGCTGACCAGAGGAATACCAGGAGGGCAGATGGATTTGTTCAGCTGCTTCCTTTATTAGAAACAAGTGAGATGTACTGAGCAGAACAACAATGCATTTGGTATTTTCTCCCCACCCTGGAAATGGATGCCCCACTACAGCCCAAAGGAAAGCCAAGACAAAAAGGAGAAGCTTGCCCTCTCTGTTCCCAGATGCGGCCCTGCCTGCCAGCCAGTTAGTGTTTTTAGGCTAAATGAAATGAAAACTCCTAAATAGCCTCCCCTGGTACAGTCTGTTTGTAGGCCTGCCTTCACTTTACCACCAGGCAAAAGTGAGGTCTTGGGTCTCCTCTGGTTCTGGGGCAAGGAGGCCAGGCCTGAAGAAGGCTGCCCCGCAGACACTCCTGCCTCCTCCCCTGACCTGACAGTCCTGTCCAAGGCCTCAGGTTGGTTAAATGCTGGTCCTCTTTGGGGAAAGAATTCAAGACCAGGGGACATCTGCCTTTGGACTTCAGAGACCCAGCAAGTTGTGGGCAATGGCAGTTAGAATAGAGTTGCAGGCGAGGCCTGAAATTTTCCATAAAAAAAGGGTGTTGGAGTAGCTTGGTGTGGGCCAGCCTTCAAACATCAGCATCTTCAGAAACAGGCACATGTGGGGAAAGCAAGCCTTATGTAGGCCTCAATCCAGAGCTAAGGCCTCCTTTCTATCCGGCTTTCTCCCTACAGAGACGGAGTCCACGGTCAAATGGAGTTAATCCAGAGGCAGGAGGTAAAGGTCGTCTTCAGAAGATGGCAGCCAGGAGGACTAGGTGACAGGGTGGGGGCCAGGCCCAGAGAGGCTTCCAACACGGCTGCCTGAGCAGGTCAGCTCGGAGGCACTGTCCTTCCCTTGTTTGGTTCAAGCCAGTCATGGTGCCACCATACTACCAGGCTCCTGTGGGAGGTCCTGAGCCTCTGATGGTGCTCTCTGGCCTCAAATTCCAGGAGGGGTTGAGTGAAGAACCCAGGGACAGTTTAGACAAAAATGAAACTCAACAGTAGCCCTGAGCAGTCTTCCTGGACAGGTCCTCAAAAGGAGAACACACGGAGTCTGAGGAGCAGTGACCTGGTTTTGGGGAGGGAGATGCTGGGGTCTTTGCCAAGGGATCTGCTTCTTTCACAGCAGCCACTGAGGGCTCGCTGTTCCCATTCCATTGCCAGGTCAACCAAAGCAAAGCTCACTCGAGATTTGTGTACCCCAAATCTCAGGGGCAACTGGACCTGGCCCAAAACTGATCAAGATTAAGACAGGGAGGGAGCCTTTCCAACATTCTAAGTTTCATCCAGGTAGGAAAGTCCTGAGCACTTTGTTCTCTGACATCTGAGAGGTCTGGTCAGGGTGAACTGCTCTGGCACTTGGGGCACTGTGTCTACTGTCTGCAAAAATGGAAGGCAAGCCCCCACCTGTCCGACTCCTCCAGTCTGTGGGATTCAGTATGCTTCTTGCCAAGAATGGCAGCTTCTTTGGTCTGGGTATCTTGGAGTCAAGGAGTCAAAGGTCAGCCACTTTCGCTGGTGCCTGCAGTTTGCAGCACAGGATAGTGGGAAGAAGGGAGCCCCCTCGAAGACTTTGATAAAAATCCAGCACACTGGAGCTGCAGCAGTAGTCTGCAGAGAACAGACAGTGTTCCCACAGTGGCACAGCTCCCATCCCAAGCAAACAATTTCCTCTAGTTTTGGAGACTCTGCAGAATTAGGCTCTGGCAATACACACAAAAACCTACAGCTTAAAGCAAACCTCTGCTGGCCTACAGAGTGGCTTCAGTTTGTGCAACGAGGCGAAGTCTGGCTCCTGGCTAAAGCTCCCTACAAGAGGCCAAGAGGTGAAAACAGCAAGAGATCCCCCTGCCACACATCACGTTACCTAACCAGGACATTTTCCTAGAGCAAGTTATGTGGAAGCTGGATGTGGGCTACTGACAATTCCACAGCCCAATCCTCCCCAGGCCACTTGGATCAACACCACTAAAGAATGCCTACGTGGACAGCCATGTGACCAGAGGCTTGATTACTTCTGGAGAAACTGGCAGCATCAATAACCATCACTACCACCACAAAAATCCACAAAACAGCATCAGTGAAAATTAGACTCAGACAATGGCTACATGAAACCATTTCTGTTGCCCAGTCAAGATCCTCCTCTAATCACCACCTCTTGCTGCTACTGTGGGTCATGTGCCCTGGAAAGGAGCACAGCAAGAAATGGCTAATGGGCTGAAGGCACAGGCCAGGGGCTGGTGGCTGAAGGGGTCTGGGGACTGGCTCTATGCCATCCCTGCCCAGCCACCCTAGGGATAGCAGGGTGCTGACTCTTGGCTCTCTGAGATGGGCTAAGCAGGTTTTGCACTGATGTGGTCTCCACAAAGTCCCACACACTACAAGGAGGTCCAAGGTCCCCTTCAAACTGCCAGTCACCCCAGTTACAGAAAGGCAAAATCTCACAGGGGATGCATCCCTGTAAGGGTGGCAGCAGTTGGCTCAAGAGCTCTTTAAATCACTGGACAGGATGATCTCCTACAGGAAGCAGGCCAAGGGGAAGGAAGAGGGGACTCAATTAATGAAATCTGCTTCCATGATTGTCCCCATTGCTCAGTATAAGACAGGCTCACCCAGCTGCACCTGCTATCCTGTGAGATCTGAGCCCTCCAGAGCTGGCAGAGTCCCTCCAACTCCCTCCCAGCTCAAAGCCAGTCACTGCAGACAACTCCAAAGGGAAACAGAATGAAGTTCCCCAGATTCTTTTTTCCTGCTCCCCTGAAAAAAGTCTCTGAAGGAAGCAACTGTGCCAACATGTCTGTCTGCCGCTGTCCTTGGGTTCTAATTTTAAGGAATGACTGGATTCAGCTTTTCATTAGAGACCAAACATCCTTGCACATTTGGAACATGAAAGATATTTAAAATATTTATATATATATAATATATATATATATATACTTTTATTATTCACCCGTTAACTCCATAATATGCCAATCGCGAGCTAGTTTTCAGCAGTTACATTCCCTTGATCACGGCTGCATGAGGATGTGATTAAGTGGAAAACAGGGAGACCAGAGACACGGCCAGAAGTGACTTCACGCAGCCCACGCCATTACAATACAATTGTCAAGTTCACTGGCGGTTTGGTAAAGCCGGTTCAGTTCTGTTCCCTTTGCCAGGGATTCTCACGTTTGTGAAAATTAGACCAACAAGTGGTAGGGTTCCATTTCCTGGTTTGAATTCTCAGTGGCTTTATCCAGAATCTCACTGGCGACTGGTTACTGTAACACCAGCCCGACCTAGGAGTCAACAGGGAGAGGCAGAATTGAGTTGACAGCACCCAAGACTCTCCTGCCTCCCCACTGTCCTCAAGTTCCGACCCACCGGCTGTGCCATGAGCACACACACCAAGCCCAGGCCTCTCGCCCAGCCTCAGCACCACGCTCCCATTTCTATCGGAGCTTCCAGTGATGTGGTTTCCTGAGGAACACTGGGCAAAGGCTCCCTCTAGCTCACAGGACAGTGTTTTGTAAATGCTGACCATACCCGTGCCCCTCAGCTTCCCTGAGCAGCTGGAGGACAAAGGGCTAAGGAGGGGCAAGCACAGGACCGTCTGATGGACAGAACCTAACCTCCATGGGCAACTTGATTTCCATCTTCCATGGTTTTCTTGGACGGTGCAGAATGCCATGCCCCAGCCAGACAGTGACCTTCCTGCTCCAGCGAGTCTCTAGGGCCTAGCCCTCTGCCATCCTCACCAATCCTTGAGAGGGGAACACTGACCTACTGGAATGGCTTTTCAGAAGGAACAGATGTTTCAAGGGCCCAAACACCAGTTGACAAGGGCCCTGACTGATGCCACATCTCAGACCTATGGCCCTGTTCCTGCTGGAGGCACTAGTTCCCTGAGTGGCAGCCCACCTCTGTCTACGCCACACGTACCTTCTCAGCCCCCATGCTGGGGCACTTCCAATTGTACAGGTAATACTGCAGGTTGCCATCCCCTATGCCAAACTTGAGCTTCTCCAGGAACGTTTTGTTCTCCATGAGATCCAGTGCATTGAACACGTCAAACCCTTTCTGCAGGGTGACAGGAGAAATGACAACAGGTGAGGACAGAGGAAAGCTGCCTTACCTTCCTGCCCACTCTGCTGTCATCTCAAAACTGTTCTAGAGCCTGGTGCAGTGGCACATGCCTGTAATCCCAGCAACTCAGGAGGCTGAGGCAGGAGGATCACAAGTTCAAGTTCAGCCTCATTAACTTAGTTAGGCCCTAAGCAATTTAGTGAGACTCTGTCTCAAAATAAAATAAAAAGGCCTGGTGATACAGCTAAGTGGTCAAGCACCCTTGGGTTCATCCTCAGTAGCTCCCTCACCAAAAAGAACGACAACACAACAACGACAATACCCTGTTTAGAGATGGCCACAGAGTAGGATTCTGTCAGACTCTCTGGCTGCTTTTGGGTTAGATCCAAACTGCAGCTAGCGCCTGGCTCTCCAGGTGTGCTTCTTAAGACAGTCTGCATGCCACCCTCAATCTGGCCTCTCCTCAGTCCTCTGAGTGTACACAGTATACCCAGCGTTCAGGTCACTACTGCTATGCCTCCCTAAAACACTTCAGTAATTTCTGTAGTTCCCTCTGGAGACCAAGCTCAGAGCCCCTTCCTCTGGGAAGCTACCTTCTATCAGCTTCCTTACTCTATGGCCACCTGACTCTCAGGCTCGGGTATACACAGGTGATGGTGTGACACCTCATGTGTTTCTTTGAGCCTGTGATGAAGTCACTTCCCCAATTTCACCATATAGATTGGAAGCTTTCATGGTGTAGGGTTGGGCTCAGTGCAGGAGGGCACTGGCACCACATGACTGAGGACCAACCAACTACCTACCACCCATGCTCTCCAGTTGGCTGGTCCAATCATTTGCCCAGGCGGAGCCCACTCTGCCCTTCCCATACAGGGAAAGTGGGAAGGACCCCACTATCCCAAAGCAGACCGGCTAGTCAGGGTCCTTCTTGGCACCAGCTGCAAAAATGAAACTCACAGAATTCAGTGCTGCCATTTCAGACACGCCTGATTCCCTCCTAATTTTGAATCTTGAGCTTGAAAACTGCTAGCACCCCACCTAAGAGGAAGGTGAAGGGGCTTAAAGCCTCCCAGCCCGTGTGCACCAAGCTCCAGGGAGCTGCTCCACTGCCCTATCCCCAGGATCTCCCAAGACCCTCTGGTCTGCTCCTCACCATTTTGGCTAGAACAAGGGCATCGCTCATGAGGTCTAGAAGAGGGGTCTGGGTGTGAACGTTGTAGAAGGAATATGCAGCTTTTAGACTCTTGTGGGTTGGATGGTTCATGATGGTGGAGGGAAGTGTATAAAAACTCAGGAAATCTGTCACCTCGCCATTTGCATTCTGAAGGAAAGATAATAAAAAGAGGCAGTGTCACACACGCACAGTGACACCATGGCCCAGAAACAATACATTCTCCATAGGCGTACACTACCTCCAGGCAGCTTTACCCCTCTAGCTGAATGAGTGGAAAATGGAACAGGACATGCAGGAGAGGAAACACTGGCTAAGGACACTTAAGGACAGAACCAGGCTGGGCATCATTAGGGACCTCTCCTTGTGGCCCACATCCCCCAGACTGTGTCTCTGGTATCGAAACAGCACTACAAGAACAAGCAAGGAATCAAAGGCTTGCCTAACTGACCAAGAGGGGCTTGGTATGCCATTCTGTGTCATCAAGGTGGGTGTGGCTGTAGGAACAACAACCTACAGCTCCCTGTCTTTCAAGAGGACCAAACACAGAAGGTCCAAGAAGCCTAGTGTGCCAAAACTTGGGCCCTGGGAACCTGGCTGATTCAAGGAGCTGCCTCCAACTCACCTCCACCACGAAAGTGTCAATGATATTCTCCTGGGGGTAGAACCAGTGCTCCACCTCCTCCTGACTCATGACTGGTGTGAGGTGAAACTGCTTCAAGTACCTTGTGAGGAGCTGGTGCACTACTGGAATGTCCTTTTTTTCCATTGGTCGCAGCCCAGCTGTTTTGGGAGTCTAGAAGGAGGATGAAGAGATGGTATCAGATGTGTCTGTCACACCAAATCTATCTACCCAGCCCCTTAAGAGAGACTCCTTGGTCATTCTCACCCACTCCCCTTACACCCTGGGCCTTCCTACTCAGGTCCAAATCCTGCCCTTTTAGGATCTTCTGGCCCTTTCCCATCTTGTCCTGGCTGCCATACAGGCTGAGGCTGTTGCATCATTTGTCACCCACATGGTCCCAGGCTGTTCTCCTAAGACGACACAGTGCTTCCTATGCTCCCTTGTTTCAAACTTCCCATGGAGCTTTCCACCCTCCAGGTCAGATGGTCACTCTGGCTAGACCTTATGTCCATCTAGCCCAGCAGTTCTCAAAGGAGACAATCTGGCCCCCTGGGGACACCAGACAATATCTGGAGACATTTCTGGTTGTCACAACTGAGTGCTACTGGCATCTGGGATCTAAAAGTCAGAGATGCTAAATATCCTATACTGCACACACAAAACAGTTCCCATGACAAGGAACTACCCAGCCCAAAATGTCCACAATGACATGATTGAGAGAAACTCTGCTGGCTCCCTGGATGTGCTGGGGGCTCTTCCATTATCTCCCTCGGTCCAGCACAGGGCTGCTCCTGGGCCTCAGTGAAGCCTACCTCTGAGCACCCATTCTTCCTCACACTGAACCACAGCTGCTGTCTCCCCACACTCACTGACCCTCTCCTACAGACACAGAGCATAACACATACAGACCCCAGGACCCAGCCTGGTCTGGTCACAGCTTCAGCAGTACCCCAAAAGGACACTCCTGCAAGATGAACTCAGACGAAAAACACCCAACTCCAGGGATTTCAACTCAAAACTATTACCCTACCCTATAGATGCTTTTGCTTTAAAAAAAAAAAAAAAAAAATTTCTTTCTTTCTGGTACCAGGGAATGAACCCAGAGGTGCTTTACCACTGAGCTACATCCCTAGCCCCTTTTATTCTTTTTTTTTTTTTTGCGGTGCTGGGGATTGAACCCAAGGCCTTGTGCTTGTGAGGTGAGCACTCTACCAACTGAGCTATCTCCCCAGCCCTATTCTTATTTTCAAAGAGGGTCTCACTAAGTTGCTTAAGGCCTTGCTAAGTTGCTGACCTCAAACTTGCAAAACTCCTGCCTTAGCCTCCCGAGTCACTGGGATTACAGGCATGCAATACCACACCCAGCTGTACAGATGCTTTTTCTTAGAAAAATGCTTCAGTGGAAGGAAAACATGTGATCCTATGGAGCAAATACTGGAGCTGATAGGCCATCCCCAGAGTTTTGATACACAAATGAAAAATTGGGTGGAGTTACGGTTGATATGCCTGTTGCTGTGTGGTACAACTGCTTCCCAGGAAAGGAGTTGCTTTTAAAAGTTCAGTTCTGGGACTCTGCTCTCCAAAACTGCTTGCTAGCCCTGATCTCTTTAGGGAATACCTAGTGACCTCATTCTACATGACAGCTCTCACAGTGACACCTCACACACTGGGCTTAAAATCACAGCCACAATGGGTTCTTACAGTGACATGGGGGAGATCCAGACATCTTCCTGGCTGCTGCAGCAGTTAGCATTACTCTCTGACTACCAGGGACACAGGGCACACCTGCTATGATGGCGGAAAAGGTCACCCACTATGGCCCTCAAATCTGTTTTTGGCAGTGTCTAACTATACCAGTGGTCTCTCAAGATGAAACACCTATGACCACAATCCAGTAGTGGATTAGTCCCATGACAGGGTGATTAATACTATTTGGTGGCTGATGAATACAGGTGGGCAGTCCTCCAAGAAACAGGCACACAATAATTTAGCTGACTGGAAGCATTATGAAGAAAGAGAAGGGGTTTCAAGAGTTCCTACCTCAGGATCCTGAAGCCAGGCACAACTAGAGGGCAGGAACATTGGTTTCTTTGGGAAACCAGGTCAACTCAGACCCAGGGCAGAAAACTTGCTTGTGCTAGGCTGCCTGGTCTTTCAGTGGCAAATCCACTGTTGGGATGTTGGGATTAAAAACCTAGGTTTCCCTCACAAGCTTAGGTCAACCCTCCTTTACCTGATTTGGCAGAAGGAAGGACACTCAAGAGTTTATTTGTGCTGGGCTCTGGAATGTGTGCAATGAATATGAAGAAGTAAGTAGATTGATCTATTTATGTTCATTTAGGCTAAAATTATACAGGATAGGTGTTCTCTGAGTCTATCAATACATGGCCTGGAAGCCAGCCCAGGCACAGACTCAGGAGGGACAGAAAAAACTAAAATAAAACTATGCTATAGATAACAAGCCTGGGCATAGTGGCACATGCCTGTAAGTCCAGCTACTTGGAAGGCTGAAACAGGAAGATCACAAGTTCTAGGCCAGCCTGGGCAACTCAGTGAGGCCCTAAGCAATTTAGTGAGACCCTGTCTCAAAAAATAAAAATTAAAAAGAGCTGTGGATATGGCTCCGTGGTAAAGTACCCCTAGGTTCAATCCCCAGCACCAAAACAAAACAAAAAAGTAACAGAAATGGGCCAGGTGTGGTGGCGCATGCCTGTAATCCCGGCAGCTCAGGAGGCAGGCAGGAGGATCATGAGTTTGAAGCCAGCCTCAGCAACTTAGTGAGGCCCTAAGCAACTTAGCAAGCCCCTGTCTATAAATAAAATATAAAAAGGGCTGGGCTGGAGATGTGGTTCAGTGGTTAAGCACCCCTGGGTTCAATCCCCAGTACCCCCACCATCCCCCGCAAAAAAACCAGAAGCAATGGAAACCTGGAGACTAAGGAAACTATGGGCCGGATCACTTTTCTCCCTCTGCCCCCCAGCTCAGCTCCTTTCCTGCCAAGGCCAGGATCTCCTGTCCCTGCCCACCCCAGGGTGCCACTGGCCTCTGGCAGTCGGTAGAGCTTCATGGTGCGCTGCATGGTCATATTTCTGCTCAGGTGGGAGAACTTCACTTCAATCAGCTTCCGTGGGTTTAGGGACCGATGCCAGTACCTGTGGGGACACAAATGTCCTGTCCTCAGGGGATTCTGGCCAGTGCCATTAGAACTGTGGCAGGGAGACCTCCAGATGGCCAGCAGGTGGCGTGAGAGACAAGTCAGGCCCCACTTGGGCTGAGCCAGCACAGGTTCCAGCTTTTCCAAGAGGACTCGGACCTGCCATAGCTCCTCCTAGCTTTTCTTTCTCCCTATTTTTCTTTCTCAATGTCAAAAGTTATTCCTTTGTAACAGCAGTTGTCTGGGGACAGCAATCCTCATTCCTGGAATCAAGTCAATGGAAAAGATTTACAGTCATGCCCAGAAGACTGTGGTACATGCTTGCCCTTTTCCTTCCTCCTTGTCTATCTTTACCTGGTATCTCACTTTCCAGTTCTCTATAGACAGAAATTATTCAATAATTTCAAACAACTTTATATCTACGTCAGAGTTTCTCCTTGAATCACACAGGGATCAAACAAGCTCTCTTTGCCCAACGCAACTCTCAAAACAAAACTGAGTCAACCAATAAAATTTTAGGACATTTTCCTTAAAAATCCAGGTTTGGCCTCTTCCTTAAAAACAAAAAGAAAGCTGGGCATGGGGGCACATGCCCGTAATCCCAGTGACTCAGGAGGCTGAGGCGAGAAGATCATGAATTCAAGGTTAGCCTCAGCAATGTAGTAAGGCCCTATCTCAAAATAAAGAAATAAAAAGGGCTGGGGATTTGGTTCGTGGTTAAGTGCCCTTGGGTTCAATTCCTGGTACAAAAAAAACAAAACAAAAACAAAAATAAGGTCAGGTGTGGTGGGGCACACCTATAATTCTAGAGACCTGGAAGGATGAGGCAGGAATCACAAGTCCTAGGCCAGCCTCAGCAACTTAGCAATACCTTCAACAACTCAGCAAGACCCTATCTCAAAATAAAAGGTAAAAAGGGTTGAGGTACATAGCTCAGTGGTAGAGCACACCTGGGCTCAATCCTAGTACTGCAAAACAAAAACAAAAACAAAACCTCCCACCAGACTGACTCTCCTTGTCTCTAAATGGCAGTAACCAGCAGGAGTTGAGTAGCTAACCCTTCATTCCAGACCAATATCTCTATACCTCCTCTCATTCCTCTGTACCCCATTCTCCCCACATCAGATACTAGGGCCTCAAGCCACTCCTGGGCACACATAAGAAGCAGAAATGTATCTCACAAAGCTTGACTAGAGCTGGGGCACTCACATTTCTAGGATCTTGCAGGAAGAGAATTTTACCTGCAGGTGCCAACAGGCTTTGGCAACACTACCCCGGCAGTGTAAACAGCTTGGAAAATGCCTTCCAGGTGAACCCGCCGGGTTATCTCTCGGATCAGGACTGGAGCCACCCTCTTGGAGCGCAGCTTCTTGTGGACACACAGGAAGTTGATCTCCACCATCTTCTTCTCTCTGAAGGAAGAGGGAAGGTGTAGATAGCAAAGCTTTTAACAGGGAAAGTCATGGCAATTCCTTCAAGCACACGGAGTCACACCTGAAGGGGGCTTCAGCACAAGGTGTATATTTTGCTGCCACCCTCCCTTGATCAGTAGTACTGGGGCTCCCTCCCACACTCCATCAGTCTCTATACTACTCCACTTCCAAACTAAGTGGGAGCCAAGCAAATACCCTATCTGAAGACATCACTAGCATCTCCCTGGGTATCCTCAAAAGCAGGCTGGGAAATTCCACCTGTAGCACACAGGGAACCCTACAAAGGAAGTCAAGAATCTCGAGGGTTCTGATTCGCACAGAATCCTCCACAAAGACTGGCATATGGTTATGATGTTGCCAGGAAAAAGGAAGAGCAGAGATGGAAGGTTCCAATGACCATCTCAATCTGGGTCATACTGGCTCTAGTCCACTTCTGAAGTGGCTCGGGTAAATCATCACATGCCTGCTGGAGTGCAGGAGCAGGTGGGCCCCTCTCTGCCCAAATCACAGGCAGAGGAACAAGCCACAACTCAGAGCAAAACACATGGTTGCTATGATGAGTTTCCATGCCTGGTACCTGTGCTCCCCTTCATGGGAGAACTGTAGTTTTCTCCTTCATCCAGTCAGACCAAGATGGTGGGGGTGGGGGTGGGTGCTGGTGCTTACGTGTCGTAGATGTGGATGTTTGCTGGGATGGCGCTAATGAACCCAACCAGTTTCCGACTTGAGACCACTCGAACCCCGCAGTGCCACTGGGGAAGCCAGCCAGGTGGCCGGAGAGCCCTGGAAAAGACAGAAGGGCTGGGGCTATGGTGCTGCTTTCGGCATGCTGGGTGGGTGTTTGGGCTCCACAGCCATGTTTGGTTCTACCCTGGTGCTACCATCTCCCTAGAGATGAGGAGCTGAATTCTTTTTAGGGCCAAGCTTTCCCAGACACAAATGGAATCAAACCATAGCCACTTCTCACTCTCAGGCCACTTGGCTTTACTCACCCATCCAAGGCTTCATACTGAGGATTTCATGCCTGATTTGTTTGTGATCATTAGATGGCTTGAACCAGAGAACTGGCCTCCCTCTTCAGTTTCTAAACTGGCCAGTGAGTGTCATGCTTGGGAGCTGACTCTGGTACCCCTAGAGCTCTCCCTACCTGCCCCTCTTTCTACTTGTTCATTTTTGTCTACCCTTGAAGGCAATCCCTCTCTAGTTCAGCCTCAGGCGTCTTTCTTCCTGGATATTAAACATGGCCAGCCAGGTGGATAACTCAGCCAGGCAAGGCCATTTTTATATAGTTGAGCATGCTTAGAAACTGGACAGAAAATGATTCTCCTTTAAAAAAAAAAAAAATCTTAGTAGGTCTCATCTAACTTCTCTTCTTTTTTTTTTTTTTGGGTGCTGGGGATCGAACCCAGGGCCTTGTGTTTACAAGGCAAGCACTCTACCGACTGAGCTATCTCCCCAGCCCCCCTAACTTCTCTTTTGCATAAAGTCAACATACAGCAGATTATCTTTTCTACAAAAATCTACCTCACCCAAGTCAATCTCTCTCTCTCTTTTTTTTTTTAAGTTGCAAATGGACAGAATACCTTTATTTTATTTATTTATTTTTATGTGGTGCTGAGGATTGAACCCAGTGCCTCACACGTGCAAGGCAAGTGCTCCACCACTGAGCTACGACCCTGGCCCTCAATCTGTCTTAAATTAGGTTTCAATTCTAAGCTCCAATGAAAGCAAGTCTCCTTTGAAAGCAGGAACTTAAGAAGAACACACTAATTTGCCACTCAAAAGTGAATTCTTGGCAGGGATGAAAACTCTGGTGCCCTGTGATTATTCTGCTCTATGCTGTGCCTTTGGAACTGTAAGAGATTCTAGAACAGAGACCAGACTTTCACTGGACACCAAACATGCTTATTAATGCCTTGATCTTGGACTTCTAAGCCTCTAGAACCATGAGAAGTAAATTTCTCTTGCTTACAAATTAAAAAAGAAAAAAAATTCTAAGAAAGTCATTATAACTCACCACAAAAGAAACTCTGGGGAATAATCAAATCGGAACATGTTGTCATCATCTTCCACGTAGTTCTCATTCAGGAGGGTGTAGAGTTCCTTCAGCTGTAGAGAAATAAGGAGCTCACTGCAAGGTATGATGCCAGATGGGGGGAAACTCCAATGGTGTGTGGCTTCACAGAAGAATGCATAAAACTACCAAAAACCTCTAGCCTCACAAATCCTCTTTACCCCAGGCATGACAGAGTCTTTTAGAACAAGATGTAATGGGAAACTGAATCACTAAAGGGTAGAGCCATTATGTTAAGTACATAGAGTAGCAGACCAAGAATGTCATCTAATTAAGTGACTGCTCCATTATTCTCCACTATCAACAATGGGGAGCCGCCACTGATATTTTTTTTGGTACTGGGGATTGGACTCAGGGGCACTCAACTACTAAGCCACATCCCCAGCCCTATTTTGTATTTTATTTAGAGACAGGGTCTTATTGAGTTGCTTAGCACTTTGCTTTTGCTGAGGCTGGCTTTGAACTTGTGATCCTCCTGCCTTTGCCTCCTGAGCACTGGGAGCACAGGCATGTGCCACCATGCCCAGCTCCCCATCATTGATCTTTACTTCTGTGAAAATGCTTTGGACAGATGATTCTTGGGGCTGGATAACTCCTAGGAGAGTTACTGCCAATGTTTTTTTACCGTGTCTAGTGGCCCAACCAAACACCTTTTGACCTTTTTTTTCTGCCTTGGGCAGCTGCTGTCTCCATCTGTTGACCCAAGTTTGCTATTTAAAAATTCTGCTCATGAGTTGGTCACAATGAAGTTGCCTACAGTTCCAGTTACTTGGGAAGCTAATGCAGGAGGACAGCCTGGGCCCAGGAGCTAGGGGCTATAGTGTGCCATGCTGACTGGGTGTCCCCAAGTGTCAGTAGTGAGACGATGCTTGTGAAAAGTCACTGCATCCTCAGCCCAGGCAACATAGCAAGGCCCTGTCTTTCTCTCTCTTTTTTTTGTGTGGCACTGAGGATTAAACTTACAGGTGCCCTACCACTGAGCTATCCCCAGCCCTTTTTGAGATAGGGTTTAGCTATGTTGCCCAGGATGACCTTGAACTTGGGATCTTCCTGCCTCAGCCTCCTGAGTAGCTGGGATAATAGGTGTGCACCACCACACACAGATAAGACCCTGTCTTTAAAAAAAAAAAAAAAAAAAAGGGAAAAATCTGTTCACATTTTCATCATTCCTTACTGGGGAAACAAAGTTCCTCATGTCAAAAAAAAAAAAAAAAAAGAAAAAGAAGCTCTGATAGAGAGGGAAGAAGAGATCCCTATGCAGCAGTCCCAGGTCATCAGTCAGGAGACACCCAAGAAATAAGACAAGAGACCGAATGAATAAAAATATATATAGAAAGAAAGTTATTCATTCATATTTGGAAGCCACAGAGGGCAACTTTCAACCTGCCAGAAATGCCAAGTGTTATTTATATGGAGTCTTAGGTAGGCCCCAAGAAGCAAGAGATAGGGTTCTATTCAGCCTTTCTTGGCTTAGTTCTCAAGAGTTCCTGAGCAGTCTGTATAATCACTGTCTTACCCACAGGTCCCAGGCCTACTCACCACACCACGGTCTCCCAGGTCCAAGGCATCCCAGGTGAAGCCCTGCGGCAAGGTATAGGGCTCCTGGCGGATGTTGTCCTTGTCAGGTTCCACAGGACCATGGGTGTTCACCACTTCACCTGAAAGAACGTAGCCGTGAGCCTTGCCCTCTGCTCCTATGGGATGGGCTTCAGGGAGGGTTGGGGGAGGGCACTCAGATCAAAAAATGATCGCAGCAAATTCCTCTTCTCCCTAGGAGCTCTGATTCTGAAGAACATTCTGTGCTTGGCAATTGAAAACACCCCTCTAGCTACCCTTGGTCTTTAATTGAAGGCCAATGCGGGGCAAAACCTCAGAACAATTACTGGGATCTAAGGTGGCTCATTTTTGGAAATCCTTTTAAATCTCCCTTGGGTTCCTGGATGACAAACATTTATCTTTTACTAATCTGGCTTCCTGCCTCCTGGTTGGTGCAAAGAATGCTGTCATGCCCTGGTCCAGGCCCCCCAATCTGAGTGGATTTGTAAGGCATTGCAACAAGGCTGCCTTTGTATCAACAGCAAAGTACTAGGTCATTCCTGAAGCCAGATGATGGCTTTTAGGCGCCAAGCTCAATTCTGGCCCTGCCACCCATAGCTTTCAGCAGTGTGGGCCAGTTAACTGCTGTTGCCAACTCAGGCCCTCAGTGGTCAGATCATGCAAGTGCCTTTAGGCTGAATCACTGAGCATGCAGTGTTGCCAGGAAGTCAGCCTCTGACACATCTCCACTCTGGCCAGTTGTCCCTCCTCTGTGGGAGTTGGGGTGGGGGGCCCTGGAGATCAAGGAGAGGGACTAGATGAGGCTGGACAGGAAAGCAGGGCCAGTCATGGAGGACCCATACTCCAGGAGCTGGACTTTATCCTTAGGACCCTGAGATATTCTTAATGGGTTTGTAAGGGGGTAGCAGGGGAGGGGTGAGGTTAGGGTGACATTTTCAGATTTGCATTTTACACACAGCACTCAGTAAGTGCTTGCCAACTGACAATACCAAACAAACTTTTTTTTTTTTGTACTGAAGATTGAACCCAGGGGTGCTTAATCACTGAGTCACATCTCCAGCCCTTTTTTATATTTAGAGACAGGGTCTTGCTGAGTTGCTAAGCTCCTCGCTAAGTTGTTGAGGCTGGCTTTGAACTGGTGATCCTCCTGCCTCAGGCTCCCAAGCCTCTGGGATTACAGGCATGTGCCACCACACCCAGCCCAAATTTTTATACAGTGTTTGAATGGTAAGCCTCCATTTATTTTTTGATAAATCAGCTGTGCAAGCTGTGATGTTTGGTAGGTTAAGTGTATTCAGTACATTTTTAACTTATGATATCTTTATCTTATGATAGATTTATCTGGATATACTCCATCGTTAAGTTGAGGAGCACTTGTATGTATACTCCCCAACTCTGCGGCTAGAATCTTCTTGGGTCCAGCTGCATTTCTTCCCTCTTAATTTTTGGCCTGGCCCTGCCCACCCACTCTTCTCCAAAGAACATACTGTCAAGTCCCACAGTATTTCTGGAAAGCAGCAGTAACATATACAAATTGATGGTCACTTTCATTTAGTGTTAGAATGTGACCTCTTTTTTTTTTTTTTTTTTTTTTTGTGGGTGTGCTCTACCACTAAGCTATATCCCTAATTCTTTCAAAAATTTTTTATTTTGAGACTGGATCTTGCTAAGCTGCCCAGGCTGGCCTCAAACTTGTGATCCTCTTGCCTCAGCCTCCCAAACTACTGGTATTACAGGTGTGTAACACTGTGCCTGCCTTTATTACAGTTTTTTAAATGACTGCTGAGGTGCTGATAAAACCTAAATATAGTACTACAGGAGCCAAGTTACCACTGTTAAGTAAAATGTCACATTAAGTAAGTATGCATCAGCTAAGAAAAAGGGGAGGAGGAGGGGAGACTCTCCATTCCAGGTCTACACATTTGCCCAGACTAACAGGACAATATCTCACAAAACTAAGTAGGAAGATAGACCCATGGACAGACATCCCCACTCATCATGTGCCAATACATTACTTTTCTTTGTAGATTTATAATGGATGATGAGGGACTAAAAGAATCCTCATTTTCCAGTGTTTGCTGCTGTGAAATGATAAGTTCTTTGAACAACGGTCTTCTATATTCCTTTTAAAAAACAACTCTCTAAAAATAACCACCAAGGAACTCCAGGACTCTACTGCTCTCCCTCTCAAATTCAGCATGGAACACAGCTAGGACACATTCCTCACCCTCACCTGGGAAAGAAAGCACACACATACCTAATTTAGGGACAGGCTGTGTATCCCAAAACTGGTAGCTTCGCTTGCTGGCCTCCTCCATGGTTTTGGCAGGTCCCTGACCCACTGAGAACAGCTCAATGGCCTTCTGTATTCCTGGATCCTCTCTGCTGGCAAAGAGTTCATCTGGGAAAGACAAAGTTTGGGAGAGAAAAGGCCCATTGTGTTAGTAAGACTTCTGATTTATTAGGAGTTCAAGAGTTAAGGGGTACAACTCAAAGAAAGGGGTGGTTCCACTGTCCTAAATCCAAGGTCGAAATGTTGTTCAATTCGAGAAGGACTGGCTGATGATGAACTAAGAGGTGCTGCCAACAGTGTCTCCCCTTCTAACTCTAGGGTGGTTTGATGGCAAATGTACTATATGCTCAGTGAAAATTTTCAAACAATACAAAGGAGTGTAAGTCACGTGAAAGGTAAAAACTCAATGATCCCATCCTTCAAATATAATTTTTTTTAAAGTTTTTTTTTTTTTTTTTTTTTTTTGTAGTTGTAGATGGACACAAAACCTTTATTTTATTTATTTACTTTTTTATGTGGTGCTAAGGATTGAACCCAGTGTCTCACACATGCTAGGCAAGCACTCTACCACTGAGTCACAACCCCAGTCACTATCCTTCAAATATAATCCTGTCATCAACAGTCAAGCAGAGGTGAGAAGATATTAATATAATTCCGGACTTTTTGCATGCAAGTTCCAAACACACGCATACCTTTTGAAAACCAATATTGAACTATATATTATTCTACAAAATGTTCTCTCAAAACTATGTCTTACAGCAGGGTAGGGGTACAGCTTAATGGTAGGACGTGTGCTTGGCAGGGATGAGACCCTTGATTCAATCTCCAATACCCTCTTCCCCCCAAAAGTATTTTTGGAGACTTTTAGGTGAAGACATAGATTAGCCAATATTATTTATTTCTTCTTCTTTTTTGGTACTGGGGATTGAACTCAGGGGTACTTAACCACTGAGCCACATTCCCAGTGCCCTCCACCTTTAATATATATTTAGCTGTCAATGGACCTTTATTTTATTTATTTATATGTGGTACTGAGTATCAAACCCAGTGTGTTGCACATGATAGGCAAGCACTCTACCACTGAGTACAACCCCAGCCTCAGCCCTTTTTATATTTTATTTAGAGACAAGGTTTCAATAAGTTGCTGAGGCTGGCTTTGAACTTGTGATCCTCCTGCCTCAGCCTCCTGGGTCACTGGGATCACGGGAGTGTGCCACTATGCTTGCCACTTCTTTCTTTCTTTTGTTTTTTATAGTACTGGGGATTGAAGCCAGGGATGTCCAATCACACAGCCACATCCCCAGTTCTTTTTATTTTGAGACATTAAATTGCAGAGGCTGATGCCCAACTTGGGATCCTCCACCATAGCTTCCCAAATAGATGGGATTACCAGCATGTACCACTGAACCCAGTTAGGTGAACTACTTTAATATAGGCTTGAGTTCAAATATTCATGCAATCAGACAAATACCCACTCCTAGACAAATATCCTGAAACCAGCATAGGCTTGGGCTAGAGAATTCCTGAGTGAAAGACTGGGATAAGTCACTTCTCTCATGTTTGAAATGGAAAGAGTCCTATTTTCCTTCTAGGAATGATGGAGATTGGGGCTAATTTAAATGAGGTTCATGGTAAGAGCCTAGTGAACATGGTAGTCAGCAATGATAATTTTTTTTTCATAGTGGGTTTTTTTTTTTTCTTTTTTAATATTTTTTTTCAGTTGTCAATGGACCTTTATTTTATTTATTTATATGTGGTGCTAAGAATCGAACCCAGTGCCTCACACATCCTAGGCAAGTCCTCTACCACTAAGCTACAACCTCAGCCCTCCATAGTGGGTCTGACATTAGAAGTAGTCAAAAATTACTAGAAGACATGTCTTAACAAGATAGAAGATTCAAGTTGGAGCATAACATTTGAAGAATAAAGCAAAGCACAGATATATTGGAAATGAGACTGGATTTCTTCTGAGACTTATATACTGTTTCTAAGGCAATTCTAAAAGGGACTTATGGATAAGTCTTGAGTTGTTCCCCCCAAACCTACTTTGAAGAGAACACTTACCTGAAATAAAAGGTTTTCTTTGGTAATGTTGTTTTAATTTAAGGAACAAAACTATCCTTTCCCATATCACTGGGTTTCATGCCAGTGTGTCAGTCTTAGGTTGTATACTTTAGGCCAGTGTTTTCAATAGTGGAACTCAGAAAAACTCTGCAGGACTCCTGGTTTTCAAGACAATGACTACTATAGCACTGCTTTAATAAAAGGGCTTTTAGGGCTGGAGTTGTGGCTCAGAGGTAGAGCACTTGCCTGGTATGTGTGAGGCACTGGGTTGGATTCTCAACACACATATAAAAAAATAAATAAATGTTCGAAAAGATTTTTTTTTTTTTAAAGGGTTTTTATTCTTATAGTGGTGGAGTCCTAAAACAGAGAAGGCTAAACACCACTGCTCTAGGCTGTCACAGAGTCATTACTCCACAACACATGGCTCAGCACACCAGCAGTATGTACCTGTAAGTTCTGAAGGGCACCACTTTTTTGGAAGTCAGTGTCTACCCTGCTGTGTCTTTTAAGGAACTGAGAGCAATTTCATCACCTAGGTGTAGGGCAGCAGAGGACAGCACTGGGATCCAATTCTTGCTTCTTGAAATAATATGGGTAGAGACAGTCAATCTGAATTGTTCTTCTACATTTACCTCAAAACACTCTCATCTGAAAAACAGACTGTCATAAGAAAACAGAGTCTCCTTGTTACCTTCACAGGCTGATCCTGGGTTGAATCTGTTTCATTGCCTTTTTCTTTCTTCTTCTTTTGTTTCTTTTTCTTCTTTTTGGCTCCAGTGTCATTGGCTGGACTCAAACCACTGCAAGACAAAGTAAACACTGATGCAGGGTTTTTAAAAAATTATCATCTGTTTTGAGCTACACTGACAAAGGGCTTTCTGTGGAACAGACCTTCCTTAATCAAGCCTGTTGGCTTCAAAAGCAGACTGGAGAATCCAGCTCCCAGAAGGGGCATTTGGAGGACACTGGCAAGCACAGCTCTCCTTCCCACTCCCACCCCTCAGCCTCCCAGGGAGGGGGCACTGTGAGAAGCATATACTATTTGTTTCAAAGGCCATTTTTCATTTTGCTTTATGTGTTTATCTTCTTTAGATTGCCAGGCTGATGGTACCAAAGGCACATGAAAATTGTCAAAGGGGTATTCATATTGCTACAGCTTCCTTAGGGCCCTGAATTTAAAAAGGAGAATTGCCAAAAGGAAGGAAAAGTGTTTTTGGAATGCTTTGCCTTTCTTCCCCAGATGCAGCAAGCTTCCCCAACTGGACTTAAAGCACAAGGCAGTATGGAAAAGAGAGAAAGGGATGGGGAAAAAGGCAGTTTAACACTGTAGTAATCTGTGTTCAAAATAGTCAGGAGAAACGCCCAAATCAGGCCTGCAGGTTTGAGGATGGCATCAAATGACTCAGACTGAGGGACCACAAGTGACAAACCCTGGCATTAGAAATCTTGAGAAAATTAAGTAAAAGCAGCAGCACCCAGCTACTCCTGCCATGGAGAGATCACATGCAATGTGTATTTGTATGAATGTGTAGTAAAGGGGATGTCCTTATGATACTTTCCCTCAGCACGATGCAGCAAGAGCAGTTTCTTAGACACATTAAAAAGTCAAAATTAGGCAGGGGATATAGTTCAGTGTAGATCTATACATTCTAGATAACCAATTGTCAAATAATTTAAACATTATAAAATACATTTTCCAATAACATTATGGGAAATACCATTTGTAATTCAGGAAGACTTTAGAGTCTCAAAATGCCTTAGTGTTATTTGAAGATTAATATCAGCTAACAGTAAGTGTTACTGCATGCATGTGTGTGAGGATCATGAGCAGCACTCTTGTTCTGTTCTATAGAGAAGGAAATCTGTAACCATGTCCTGCCATTTCCTTTTTGTTTGCTGTGCTGGGGATTGAACCCAGGGCCCTGCACATGAGAGACAAGTGCTCTACCAGCCCTTACCATCTGCTTTTGTTGAATGTCTTCAAAATTATCTCTTCCTATTCCTGACATATAGAATTTAGAGTGATAAGAAAAGAATGTGAAGTCAGGAATAGTAAAGACTGGAGGTTCACTTAGTCCAAGTGTAAGGTCTTAAAGTATGGACATAAGTGCACCTGCTAGGTATTCTATTAATGAGACACAGAAGTATAACAGAGAGGAAATACTGAGAACATTCAGAGAGGGAATAAGGTGAACTCCTTAAAACCAGATGCTCAGAAAAACCCCTAAACCCAGGCAAAGAATGGGAACCACCATTATTCACAGTCTGAGATTATGTTTTCTTCTTAATAACTCATTTTTTTTTTTTTAATCACACATAGGCCCAATTGTGGCCTATCACAACTATGTGGCTTTCTTATTCCAGATATTCTCACTTCGGTCCCAGGACTAAGTGGAATATTATAAGGTTTAAAAACCAGTTGATGGTCAGGCGTGATGGTTCACACCTATAATCCCAGCTATTCAGGAGGATGAGGCAGGAGGTTTGCAAGTTTGAAACAAGCCAGGGCTAGCAACTGGGTGTAGTAGCACACACATGTAATTACAGAAATTTGGGAAGCTGAGGCAGGAGGATTGTCAAGTTTGAAGCCAGCCTAAGTAACTTAGTGAAACTCTCTTTTTGCTTCCTGTGGTGCTAGGGATTGAACCATAAGCCCCTATCGCAAAAAAAAAAAAAAAAAAAAAAAAAAAAATTAAGTTGAAGAGTGCCCCCCTAGGTTCAATTCCTAGTACTACCAAAAAAAAAAAAAAAAAAAAGGTGGGGGAGGGGGAGATACAACTCAGTGCAGATTGCTGGCCTAGCATGCCCTCAGCCCTGTGTTCCATCCAAGAACCACGCACACATACACAAACACACACCACTGATGTTAGGAGACAATGAAGTACTCTACCACTGTTAAATACAATTTACCAGACTTTACATCAGTTTGTGGAATGAATTATCGGTCTTTGCATATGAATCGCCCTAAAAAACATTTTAAAATTCTATGGAAAAAAACAAAAAGGTCAAGGGGAAGAACTGCTGCATATTAGCCAACTGGATATTTATTAAACACGATTTTACATGAGGAAAATAAATGACTTCTCCCAACTTCAAAAGTCTTTACAAGTGTAGAAAATCACCTTTAAAACTACCTTTATGCCTTTGTTCTTGGTTATTCACTGGAAATACTTTTATGCAGTGGTCACATCATGGACCTCGTTTTTGTGCAAGGATCTTGGGCTGCACTCTTGTTTTGTTTTATGCATTACCAGTACTACTGCCTGGCAAACTCTAAGACCCAAACTAAAACCCAAGTTAATTCCATTTTCCTTGCACTGGCTTAAATGTGCATATACAATTACTGAGCAACAATCCTGTTTCAACTTGTATATCAAGTACACCAACAGTTGAACAAAGGGAAGTTTGCTTTTTTTTAAATGAGTCATTTTCATTGAGCGACCAGGTACTGAGCCACAATCACAAGGTCACATAAAGAACTCATCAGAGTCTTACAAGTCAACATCCCCAATCAGGAAGAAAACTGACTTAGGGAGAATACTTCCAAGGAGCTCACTATGGTTAGCTATCAAATTATAATGATTTTAATTATTCATCAGAAACCAAGCTCAAAGGTTTTGAGACTAGGACTTTAAGAAGCATCCTAGGGCTGTACAAGGTTGTGCTTGCCTGTAATCCCAGCTACTTGGGAGGCTGAGGCAGGAGAACCACAAGTTCAAGGTCAGCTTCAATAACTTAATGACGCCCTGTCTCAAATAATAATTCAAAAGGGCTGGGGATGTAACTCAGTGGCTGAATGCTCCTGGGTTCAATTCCTAGTACCATAAATTTTTTTAAAAAGCTGGGGTTGCATCTCTGTTACCTGGCTAATACTAACAGAATATTTAGGACCCACTTTAGAGGTTATTTCCTCTAAGATGCCACCTTACCACCCAGGTTTAGGTGAGATGCTCCATTCTAAGCAGCCTCCAAAAACCCTCCATTTCTCTCATCCCTGCACTCTGCACATTATGTTCAAATGCCTTGTTTATTGGTTGGTGAACGTGGGGTATATATGCAGCCTGAGCATCTAGCATGGTACCCTTCTGCTTACTGAATGACTGAATGTGTACTATCCCTAACTCTTGCATTATAGAACAGGTACATGGTACCACCCGTAAGTGAATGTTGAATTATTGTCATTTTTTCCCAGCTTCTATTATAAAATCAAGATGGACTTGAAAATTTATTGTGAAGCATCATGAAGCAGCCTTGGCATTCTGTTTATTTTAATAAAAATGTTCTGAAATTTTGTAACACTATATAAAAAAAAAGGCTGGGGTTGTGGCTCAGTGGTAGAACACTTGCCCTGCATGTGTGGGGCACTGGGTTCGATTCTCAGCACCACATATAAATAAATAAAATGAAGGTCCATTGACCTCTAAAAAAATACAAAAAAAAAAAAAGAATCCTTAGGAAACCAAGTTCACAGAAGAATGACCTCAGTTTGGATTTGGGGAAAATCAAACCACAGGACCCCAGAGAAGCCAGCTAGTCCTTCTCCAAGAATTTGACTCCTTTTTTTTTTTTTTTTTGACATGGAATGTCACCAAATGGAGTCTACAACTCCTGGGTTCAACTCATCCTCCCACCTCAGCTTCCAGAGTGCTGGAACTATAGGGTCATCAGCATACACAGCTTTGAATCATTTTTAATGGAACTGGAAACCAGGTTCAGTGGTACACCCCAGCAGTCCTAGGTACTCAGAAGGGTGAAGCTAGAGAACTGCAGAAAAGAAGAGAAATGTCATCTTTTAACAATGGCTTGGAATTCTAAGTCTAAGCTTTCTGAGGACTGTGCAGTTGTGGGTGGAGCAGAGCTGTTCCGCTTGCTCCTGCTCCTGACTCACTGCTGTTCTCTCCAGCTGAGGGATAAGACAGGAAACCACACCACAGCCACAGCTTTTATTTGTTAAATTTTTTAATTTTTTGGTACTAGTGATTGAACCCAGGGTCTCTTAACCATTGAGCCACATCCCCAGGCAATTTTATTTTTTATTTTGGGTCTCCCTAAGTTGCTTAAGATCTCCATAAGGTGCTGAGACTGACTTTGAACTTGCAATCCTCCTGCCTTAGCACCACCATGCCCAGCTAGCCACAACTTTTTTTTTAAACCATCATTTATTCACATTTTTAAAAAAATTTAGTTGTAGATGGACAGAATACATTTATTTTATTTATTTTTATGTGATGCTGAGGATTGAACTTGACACCTCACACATGTGAGGCAAGTGCTCCACCGCTGAGTGCCAGCCCCTACACAACTTTGAAAGATAATTCAAAATCTACACTGGTAGATTTACCAAAGAGGTGGTGATTTGCCAAATTACCCTGACCAGCTGCAAGTGAGATAATGTACACTGACTTCTCAGAGGACAAAAAGAAGTTTCAAGGTGAAAGGATCCATGGGCATGTATACCAAGACTCTGAGAATCACTACAAGAGAAACACCTTGTGGTGCAGAGTCTAAGACATGGGATTCACACGCGATTCACTGACTTGTATAGTCCTTCCGAGAATGTTAAGCAGATTAAAATCATAGGTATCAAACCAGGAGTGGAAGCTGAAGTCACCATTGCAGATGCCTAAGTCAACTATTTTAATAAATTGATTATCAATTGCTAAAAAAATTAAATTCAAACATATAAGAAATCCTTTGGACACTCTTGTATAAAATCAGGGCTAGAGGAGGAGGTGGAAAATGAACCTCAGTACTTACTTCTAGAAATAGAATAAAATGTGGGGTGTGTGGGTGGGTGGGAGGGAGGAGCAAGCGGACAGATGAACAGGAGGAGCAGAGAACTTCCAGACAACACCAAGGGTTCATAATGTGGGCCTTCTCTCAATATTACAAGATCACAAAATCTACTCAAATGTGCATACCAGGGAACTGAAAGCTTTTATCATGAGTGTGAGCTAAGCCTACAGGGCCAGAGGAATCTCAGAGTCATCTGACTTAACCTGCTGTTTAAAGATAAGGAAACCAAGGTGAGGCAAATTGGTCATAACTAACCAACCAGTAAGTACCCAGGACCAAGCCAGCAATTTCTAAAAGTTTGGAGCCATCACTCCTCAAATGCAAGGGTCTCATTCATTGTAAGATTTTATCCTAGAAGCCTCCAAAGACAAAAGAATATTAACTGCTTTATCACTCTAGGCCCTAGAACAAAGCTTCGATGTACGAGAGGAGCAAGTATTAGAGATAACACTAGGAGAGCAGGTCATGTTTTATCTAGAAAGCTGTTTCTTACTTCTCCAGCTCTCACTGATAAGTATATTTTAAAATTATGATCTCCTAAACAATTTAATACTTTAATAAGCACACGGTTAAGGGTTCAACAATTACATGTCTGACAGATGCTTTCTGGGCATAATATAAAACTCAGGGCTAAAATAAAACTCTGAAAAGCTTTAGTACAAAAGAGGTCAGCAAAACATCTTTAGTACTGGTTCTATAGGACAGCTGTGTGTTAACACTGTAAAAAAGCAGTGGAAATGCTGTGCTCTTGTGAGCTGCTGGTTGGGATTTTAAATTGTCAGATTTCTTAGGATCTATCCTGTTCCTACAAAAAAAAAAAAAAAAAAAAGCTTCACTCTATCTCAAATGGTGTTGATATCTTACAGAGACCACAGGTTATGAGACCAAAAGAAGAAAAGTCCAAGAAATAAAATTCACAACTTTTGGTTACTTGTTTTCTTTTTCGTGTGGTATAGGGGATTGACTCCAGGGGTCCTCTATCACTGAGTCACATCTCCAGTCCTTTCTATGTTTTGTTTAATATTTTTTTTAGTTGTTGGCATACCTTTATTTTATTCATTTATTTATATGCGGTGCTGAGAATCGAACCCAAAACTCACACATGTGAGGGAAGTGTTCTACCACTGAGCCACAACCCTAGCCCTTTCTATTTGTTGAGACAGGGTCTAGTTATGTTGCCCAGGGGGGCCTTCAATTTGCAATTTTCCTTCCTCAATCTCCAGAGTAGCTGGGATTACAGGCATGCACCACAATACCCAGCTGCTTACATGTTTTCTACCGCTAAAGGATGGAAGTTAACCAGGCAGGATGATGCATACCTGTAATCCCAGTGACTTGGGAGGCTGAGGAAGGAGGATCACAAGTATGGCTGCCCTCAGCAACTTAGCAAGACCCTGTCTCAAAATCAAGAATAAAATAGAGTGGGACACTCTATGTAGTAAAATGGTAAAGTACCCCTGGATTTAATCCCTAGCACCAAAATAAATAATAAATAAATAACATAATATAAAAGTTGAAGTTAGTTTTCTGGGTTGAAAGTCAAAATTTCCAGAGACACTTGTTAAAATAAATTTTAACCTCTAATTCTTTTGAACATCAGAAGATCCTATTGCAAATCAATTTACTTCTGCAGTATGATACATTAACCAGCAATCCTATTAGTATTCAGAAAACCCAAAGAGAGGTGGATAAAGGGATGCCCTGGAGGAAACCAAATGGTATGAATCAATATCAGCTGCCTATTCTCTATTGCTATGGCTGCAGGATCACAATGCGATACCCCGAACTCTACATATTCTTACCAATTAGTTATTTAGATTTTTAAA